>NW_027362761.1:1073218415-1073853415 GCF_046119375.1 Phyllobates terribilis | reverse complement strand
GTTATGCTGTCCATGAACCTAGATTTCAGGCTCAAGTACGTTGTCCAGTTGTACCCAAAAAAGTCTGAGACTTCATAGAAAAGATAGATAATACCCAATGACCTAAGACCTAAGCCAGTGTCTGGATCACAGAGCCAGAGATATACTAATTGTCACTGTGTAATACTTACAGCAAAATCTGATCCTATTACATAGGACATTAGTTAGGAAATGGGTGATCAGAAATTTCTCTTGTAATAGAGGATAAAGCCAGCCATTTACTGCCTTTGTCTGGACATTTTCTTTAAAAAAAAAAAAAAAGAAAGAAGTATAAGAGCAGACCTCGTATTATTTGTGTTACCAGCACTCGCCTGTCTTGTCTGCTTTGCTGCATGTAATTCATGGTACCTTTTACATGGTCAATGGCTTAATGATCAATATTTGTTTTCAGCAATCAAAATACAAAGTTATTAACAAGGACCAATGGTGCAATGTTCTAGAGTTCAGCCGCACAATTAACCTGGACCTCAGCAACTACGATGAGGATGGGGCTTGTAAGTACATGACATTCTTCTTTTTACTGATCCTATTAATTGTTGTAGTGGTTGTTCCTCCATTGTAAGTGATCATCTTTTACTGTTTTATCAGGTCAGTTTTGGATTTTTGGTCAATTCTGTTAATCAAATAATTGTCTCCTCTTTAGTACCATGTTGATACATCAGTTGCATAGTTTACATAGTTACATAGTTTATAAGGGCGAAAAAAGACAAGCGTCCTTCCAGTTCAGCCTATTTCTTGTGCACTGCAGCTATTCCGCAGCGTTGATCCAGGGGAAGGCAAAAAAAACCATGCGGTATAGGCCAATTTACATCATTGAGATAAAATTCACTTCCCGACACCAATCTGGCAGTCAGATTAAATCCCTGGATTAATTAACTATCACTAAGCATAAAATGTAATTTTATTCTCAAGAAAGGCGTCCAGGCCTCTCTTGAACTCATTAAGTGAGTTGGACATCACCACTTCCTCTCCCAGAGAGTTCCAGAGTCTCACGGCTCTGACCGTAAAGAATCCCCTTCTATGCTGGTGCAGGAACCTCCTTTCCTCCAGACGCATAGTGTGCCCCCTCGTGTTTGTCACCATCCTTGGTATAAACAGGTCATGGGAGAGATCTCTGTACTGCCCCCTGATGTATTTATACATGTTTATGAGGTCTCCCCTAAGCCTTCTCTTTTCCAACGTAAATAGGCCTAATTTTGACAACCTCTCTGGGTATTCTAGTCCCTCCATTCCCTTTATTACCTTAGTCATAGAATCATAGAATGGTAGAGTTGGAAGGGACCTCCTGGGTCATCTGGTCCAACCCCCTGCTCAAAGCAGGATTCACTAGATCATCTCAGACAGATGTCTGTCCAGCCTCTGTTTGAAGACGTCCATTGAAGGGGAACTCACCACCTCTCGTGGCAGCCTGTTCCACTCATTAATCACCCTAACTGTCAAAAAGTTTTTTCTAATATCTAATCTGTGTCTCCTCCCATTTAGTTTCATCCCATTGCTTCTAGTCTTTCCTTGTGCAAATGAGAATAAAGATGATCCTTCTACAATGTGACAGCCCTTGACATATTTGTAGACAGCTATTAAGTCTCCTCTCAGTCTTCTTTTTTGCAAGCTAAACATTCCCAAATCCTGCAACCGTTCCTCATAGGACATGGTTTGCAGACCAGTCACCATTCTGGTCGCTCTTCTCTGAACTTGCTCCAGTTTGTCTATGTCTTTTTTAAAATGTGGTGCCCAAAACTGTACACAGTATTCCAGATGAGGTCTGACCAAAGAGGAGTAAAGACCGATAATGACTTCACGTGATCTAGACTGTATGCTTCTGTTAATACATCCCAGAATTGTATTTGCCTTTTTTGCTGCTGCATCACACTGTTGACTCATGTTCAGTCTATGATCTATTAGTATACCTAAGTCTTTTTCACATGTACTGTTGCTTAGCTCTATTCCTCCCATTCTGTATATGCTTTTTTCATTTTTATTGCCCAGATGTAGTACTTTGCATTTTTCCCTGTTAAAAACCATTCTGTTGGTTGCTGCCCACTGCTCCAGTTTATTTAGGTCTTTTTGAATCCTCTCTCTCTCTTCTCTAGTATTAGCTATCCCTCCTAGCTTTGTGTCATCAGCAAATTTAATCAGTTTACCCTCAATTCCTTCATCTAAATCATTGATAAAGATGTTGAACAATACAGATCCCAGGACGGAGCCCTGTGGTACCCCACTTGAGACATTCATCCAGCTGGATGTGAAGCCATTTACAACCACCCTTTTAGTCCGATCACTAAGCCAGTTATGAATCCACCTAACAGTTGCCTGGTCCATTGCATACTTGGTCATTTTTTCAATAAGGATGATGTGAGATACTTTGTCAAATGCTTTGCTGAAGTCAAGATATACTATATCTACAGCATTTCCCTGATCCACCCAGTCAGTGATTCTGTCATAGAAGGAAATTAAGTTAGTCTGACATGACTTGTTAGTTACAAACCCATGCTGACTCTGGTTAATCACTTCATTCTTATCCATGTACTTGCATACATGTTGTTTAATAATTTGTTCAAAGATCTTTCCTGGTATAGAAGTCAGACTCACCGGCCTATAGTTCCCTGGGTCCACCTTCTTCCCCTTTTTGAAGATAGGAACAACATTTGCTCTTCTCCAGTCTTCTGGGACTTCTCCTGTTCTCCAAGAATTTTCAAAGATTATGGAGAGTGGTTCTAAAATTTCTTCTACAATCTCCTTCAGTACTCTGGGGTGTAATTCATCTGGACCTGGAGACTTGAACTCATTTATGTTAGCTAAATATTCCCTCACAATCTTTCTGTTTACTGATAACTTGGATTCCTCTATTCCTTTAAAAGGACAGTGAAGATCAGTTGATGTTACATTTTCTTTCTGAGAGAAAACAGATGCAAAATAGGAATTAAAAAGTTCGGCCTTCTCAACATCCTCTCTTACCATTTCTCCATTTTCATCCTGTAAAAATCCTATAGCATCTTTGACTTTTCTTTTACTTTTGACATACCCCCAAAATCCTTTTTTATTGCTTTTGACATCTCTTGCAAGCCTTAATTCATTGTCAGCTTTAGCTAACCTGATACGTGCCCTGCAGGATCTGCAGACTGCATTATAATCTTCTTTAGATATGCCTCCCTCTTTCCATTTAATAAACATTTCTTTCTTTCTTTTTAGCATGTGTTTAAGTTCTGTGTTCATCCATCCTGGTTTCCTTAAATGCTTCCCATTCTTCCTACTTTTCGGGATTGTTAACGATTGTGCTTTGAGAATCTCATTTTTAAAAATTTCCCATCCTTCCTGGACATTTTTGTCCTTAAGGACATCCAGCCATTGGATCCCTCCTATTCTCTTTCTGAGTCTCTTAAAATCTGCCTTTCTAAAATCTAACCTTGAAGTTTGAGTCTTCACATGTCTTCCTCCTCTAGTTATCCAAAATTCTATAATAGCATGATCGCTGCCTCCTAGGGTCCCAGCCACCTTTACCTCCTCAACCATTTCCTCCCTGTTTATAAGAATTAGATCCAAAGTAGCAGATCCCCTTGTTTTCTCCCCTACCTTTTGGAAGATAAAGTTGTCAGCAAGAGAGGATAAGAATTTGCTTGACCTGTTAGTTTTACTTGAGAGAGATTCCCAACAAATAGTCGCCCTCCTTTGTACCCTCTCTAGCTCCAATATGTCTTTCCTGAGCACCGGAGCCGAGAACTGTGCACAATATTCTAAGTGCGGCCTTACCAGCGCTTTATACAGAGGAAGAACAATGTTCTCATCATATGCCCCTATTCCTCTTCTGATGCATGCCATGACTCTATTTGCCTTCGCAGCTGCTGCCTGACACTGGGCACTCCAATTTAATTTGCTATTAACCAAGACGCCCAGGTCCTTCTCCATGTCAGATTTCCCCAACGGTTTCCCATTTAATATGTATGGGTGACTGCTGTTTTTCTTTCCCATGTGCATGACCTTACATTTATCGGCATTGAACCCCATTTGCCATTTTTTGGCCCAACTCCCCAATTTATCTAAATCCTCCAGTAGCTGTGCCCTATCCTCATCTGTATTAACTACTTTACAAAGTTTAGTATCATCTGCAAATATTGCTATTTTACTATGCAACCCTTCCACTAGATCATTAATAAATATATTAAATAATATAGGGCCCAAGACAGACCCTTGAGGCACCCCGCTAGTAACCCTGACACACCCCGAGCTTACTCCATTGATAACCACCCTCTGCTTTCTATCACTCAGCCAGCTATTTACCCACTTGCACACATTATCCCCCAGACCAAGCATTCTCATTTTATATACCAACCTTTTGTGTGGCACGGTATCAAACGCTTTGGAGAAGTCAAGGTATACAACATCCACTGACTCTGCCCGGTCCAGCTGTGAGCTCACCTCCTCGTAGAAGGCCATCAGGTTTGTTTGGCAGGAGCGATCCCTCATGAATCCATGTTGATATGGAGTTAGACAGTTATTATCATTAAGATATTCTACAATAGCATCTCTAAGAAATCCTTCAAATCAGTGACTTTATCTGCGGAGGATATTTTTCAAGTGAGAAAGCTAATTTAATTGGGTGCAGTCTGCAGGATAAAATGTCTTGCATGATCTCCTTCCAGTCAGTAAAACCTGTTTCACATGTCCAACATTAATAATCTGAGTATGGGCTGCAATGTCCGGACCGGTTACAGGTCTCCTGACCGAAACTCAGACTTGGAGGCCTATGAACCGCTTGAGTTTGTGTACTTGGACCCTGAATGCTGGATGTGTGAAACTGGCATAAATATGTTTGACTAATCAGCATTTTATGATATGAAGTGAAAAAGGATCCATTTAACTGTATGCTCCAGACAGCTCAGCACTCAGCCTGTTGGCTGAAATGGGTAAGTGGGCCTTTGAACAAAACTCCCAGAATATATAGCAAGCCCTAGAACTGCAGCCCATGTATCTCTGACCCTCTTATTGATACCACTAGATGGTGGCCCTATTCTAACGCATCGGGTATTCTAGAATATGTATGCGGCCGACCGGGCGTGACTAATAAGCGAAGCAGTGTTTTAAATGGGTTGTGCACTACTTTAAATTAATCCCCCCGGGGCCCCTAATGAATTTTGTAATTACGTCATGTTGTCAATACTGCTTGTGACAACATCGCTGACCACACAGCAAGTGTGAAGGGAGGACTGGGGAGCGAGGCCGCCGGTCGGGGTACTTCTGCTGCCAGCAGCCGGGAGATGACCGGCTAGCACCGGTCATCTCCTGGCTGCGTCGCCGCTGATCTCCCGACGGTGGCCTACGTGTTTCAAATCCGGCGCCAGTTGCTGATTGGTCGCGGCCATCCGGCCGTGACCAATCAGAGAAGCGGGTTTTTACATTTCGTGCCAATATCGCTGATTGGTCGTGGCCGGGCGGGTGCAACCAATCAGCGAAGCGTATTTCAAATCCGGCGCCAATTCGCGGCTTGACTGCGCTCGCTGCTGATTGGTGGCGGTGTTTTAAATTTCGCGCCAATATTGCTGATTGGTCGCGGCCGCCGGCGAACCGTGTTAGTGAGGACCGGGGAGCGGCGTTGCCTGTGCGGGTATGCCGGGAGATGACCGACTAGCGCCCTTTCATCTCCCGGCTGCATCGCCGCTGACCTCCGTGCTTCAGCTGAGCCGCTAACTGCTGCCATCTTGTTCTGAAATCTCGCGTCGCTGATTGGTTCGGCCGAACCAATCAGCGACGCGGGATTTCCTGGACGGACAGACAGATAGGATAAGCCGATTTATATAGTAGATGGTTGGTAAATTTATTGTAATAGAACATCAGTGCTCATGTTCAATTTCGACTCATTTCAAACGTTTCACTTGGGCTGTATAGTGAGGAGGAACAGCTTCCTGTCTGTTCGGTCTCCAATCCCTCCTTTCTTCTAAACTAAATTCTTGTTGTATGAATTAAGCTTAGAGGAGCATTCAAAAGATGGGAGAAAATGGAGACGGAAAGAGTGTAGACTGTTGTGATTAACACTGAACAGGATTGAGCAGTTTGCAGTGTATTGTAATTCATGCACATTACGGGATTCAAGCTAAAACAAATTAGAGATTTTTTTTTTTTTTTTTACATAATACACTAAAAAAATCAAAAGGTGTACATAGTGTTTTTAATATTTTACAATACATTTTAACGTTTCTTTTTTTTCTTTTTCCCCACAGGGCCAGTATTGTTGGATGAGTTTGTGGAATGGTATAAAGAAAAGCAGATGGCATAACAGATCCACTATGCATTGCAGCTGAAGAGTCCATTGTTAACACACTTGCGTCAACCATTAGCCATAAATTGCTGTTTGTATCAAATGCATGTTGCTTATTTGCACAGTATACCCTCCCGCCGGGTCCCCCCATCCCGGTGTGTTAGCTGTTCGACAGGCCTGGCTTTCCGTGTAGCACTGTACTCTTTACAGGCTGCTTTGCATTTCGTATTTACACTACAGATTGGTGAATATGCCAATGTCCTCACTGTGATAATGTGTATATTGCTGTTCATTTTTTTTTGTATATGCTTGTACATAAATGCTTATCTTAAACATTTTTGGTTGCTCACACGACATTGTACAAATAGCGTTCTGCCATATTTGGTTCCATTTTTATTTTCTTCCAGTTTTCCTTGAGGGGAAACAAAGCAAATCTTAGTTTAGTTAAAATATCTGTTATCAGTCTCTTCATATGTTAGAAACCATTCCCCAATAATCCTCAGAAGTCCTTAAATTCTCTTCAATTAACAAATCTAACTATAGGTATACAAAACATAAGTAGCGAAAGGAAAATGATTGAATAGGATTAAGTAGGCTTGGTGTTGTACAGATACATGGGGCAGGGATAGTCTCACTGCTGAACTGGGCACATTTTCTGCAAAAACTGGAAGCTCGTGTAGGAACATTAAAGGTAAGGCTACATATAACCACTTTGACATATATAGTTTTACTTCAAATCGATGTGGCTTTCAAGTGTCTGTTACTTTAATATTGATGGCCTGCCCTTAATTGTGGCTGGATGCGATCAGTTGTGGAGCTTAACAGCTGTCGCCTCTAGTGGCTGCGAAGGGGTACTGCACATCTGCTCCCATTCAAATGAATAACGGTGGACCTGCAGTTACCCTTGTGGCCACTATGCAGTTGTCAGAGCTGTGCTCCACCACTAAGCATATCCAGCCGGCCCCTGGAAGAGCTGATCTGTGGCGGAGCCGAGTGTTGCACCCAAACACATTTGGATTTGATTACCTATTCTAAAGCTAGACCATCCAAAATCCAATTACCGGAAAACCCCTTAATATTAATGGCTGTGTATGGTGTGGGTAAAACTGCTAAAATTGTGCGTCATTAACAATCGGTTTGAAAAAAACACAGCGTTTTGCGGTAAAACCATATATCTGTGTTTCTTCTGGCTGCTACAAGTGGCTTTTTTCTTTATAGCTGCCATATTAATTGTTACACAGATTTGCCTGAGTGTCTCATGAAGGCCTTATTCACGCAAACATTTCTGTTTTTGTGTCATCCATTTGTAAGAGACCGATATACTACAATTCTGATAACCCAATAAGGTCTTTAAAGTATGTAAGAATAGCTCCATTGAATTGTTTGGGTCTGTGTGCTGTCTGTTATTAAAATGGGCCCCACACGGATAAGAAATACTGAGTGTGAACAAGGTCTTGCTAGTCTCCTGGAATGGCCCCTGCAGAAAACTTTGTATGGCAGCCATTCACATGATCAACCACATAGTACATAGTGGGGGAACAGCTCTGACTTTGCTCTGTCTCAAAGAGAAGGACCTTCCTCTTTATATTCATGTGCCCAAATTTCCATTTTGTGAAACCACCCCAATTAAGAAATCTTTTACAGTTCGGTCTTGAGAATAAATTCAGGATTTATATGTACAGTATTTTTGTTTTTTTTTATCGTAAATACTCTAAGTCACAAAAGGTTTGTGTTCCCAACTTGATGAATTCTTGCACTGTGGCACAATATGACACTGAATCTGTAGACCTCCTGGATATGCGAAACCCTGTCGTTTTGTTCTGTGCGATTAGTGACTTGTCTTTTTAAACCATCTGTAAAAAGTGCTGTTGTTCTTTGCATACACTTTAAGAAGTTTTCCAGGATTAAGGCTGGTCACATACATTAGGTGGCTGTCAGCCAAATGATGCTTCGATCAATTGTTTGGCTGACAGCCATCTCAGCCGGCTCTCCTATACAGTGGAGCGCTGCTTCACCCAAGATCTCCTGTGTTCTCTATGAGAAAGCCGCCGGCTGGCATCTTTACCGGTGGCCTACCTCCAAGATAGCAATGCAATCGTTACTCTGAAATCGGAGATGTGCTATCAACATCTCCCCCCGACACGGTCGACAGGCGCCCTCTTACACATTATAGACCGTTGGCTCCATCCGTCTATATCAGCTTGGCCGACGTTAGTCTATAATGTGTATTGGGGGGGCTTAATGCTGTTGGATAGCTCATCCGTATGAGACCAATGGGGGGGTTCAACATTCCCTCTGATTAGCTGATTGCTTACATCTAGTCTCTCCCAGAGCAGATAATCGCTTGAATAAAAGAAACTGCAACAGCCAATAAATAATATGTCGAGCTGGGGTAATTCACTCTGTAAATACCACACTGTGAGATATCCAGCCGCCAGATGTAAGCTATCATGTGCGGAGGTAATCAGGTGTTTAGTCCCCGAACAATAACTATTAATAAAGCAATTTCATGAGTTGACCATTTATTCAGCTTTTGGGATAGTAAGAAATACATGAAATTTCTATAGCTAGCTAAAGACATAGGAAAGTGGATCTGCTCCTGCATGTTCATTGTGCGTAGACTCCCAGAGACTAAACATATGGAAGAAATTGGAGGATTGGCTAGGAAAACAGAGCATGGCTAGGATTCGTTTTTTTTTTTTTTTTGAGCAACTAGAAACATATTTTTGTTGGCACAACGTAGATCTTAAGAAGGATCCTTTAAAGGGAACCTGTCATGCAGATATGGGGTTAATCTGCATCTTAATGGTGTTCTGAACCTGCCCGGCGTCTGCATTTAGAGCCCTACTGCCAGGAGGAAATTAACTTGTGCGGGCGCCGGGCAGGTTCAGAACGCTATTACCCTCCAGGCATCATGTGACAGGTTCCCTTTAATATCTAAGGAATTACCTGGATTAGCCTGGTGGATGTTCGGATTAGCTGAAAATGGTTGCCCAGACTGAGCAAATGCAACACTGCAAGTGAAGGATCATCTTCTGCTGGTTGTTTTGGCGTAGTCCATCTGTTCTCAATTTAATCAGCCTCTGAGATGAGACCATAAAATTACTTTAACGTGACATCCAAATAGTTCGGGATTGTCCCGTGTTTTTTTTTTTTCCCTTTGATGATTGTTGTGATGCCCAGCATCCTGTGTGAGAACACGGTGACCATCTGGCCAGTCGCACCAACCCTGTGATACCTGGAGAAGTTTCTCTAGTCTCCAACAAGGGATGCAACAATCTTTGGAAATGTCACATTATTGTGTGCCAGGTTAAAGGGAATCCTGTTGGTAGTTTCTTGCTGACACAGCCACAGGTAGCATGACATTTTAGCAGGTTTCCTCATTACAAAGAACTATATTGGAGACTTGCTAAGCAAAATGCAGCAAAGAAATGTCCTACATGCCCAGCACCACATTTATGATGTGCTTTAGACACTGATGATGGGGTGTGTGGTAGAGATGTGCCGCAGACAAAATATTGTTACAAATTTTTTGCACCAAGTGGGTCACCAGATAATTGGCTGTGTAAACTGGAGCCACAGTGATAAATTTGACGTTATTTTACTCTGTTGGGGGGAAAAAAAATTTAAGATTGTTTTCCTGAAACATTTCTTTGTTGTAAAGTACAAGTTTAAAAATCTACAGGGAGAGGGAGAAGTGGTCACCCCCCCCCCCTCTCCTAACCACAGCCAACCTGGCCTGGCTTGATTTACAGATCTTTTTGAATATCAGGTGTGATCGGTCGATCTAGCAGAGCTGGGTACTGGACGCTTCTCCCTGTGTCCAGCTCATTTTTAGGTCAGGCGGCCATATTACTTGCTAGGATTGCATCGCAATCCGCAAACTGGCCGTCAGCTCTCCTGAGCATGACCACTGCATAGAAATACATGCTGTCACGCTCCGGTCAGGAGAGCCGATGGCCAGTCCGAACATTGCAATGCCATCCTCGCGCGAGTAATGCGGCCGTCTGATTGTACCCTTAAACTATTTACTATGATTCAGAGCAGCATTGTGGAATAAAACCTAGCTCTTTGTAACATGGGACTTTCTTGGGGTTTGGGCAGCATGAACTGGTTCCCTGTAGGCTTGGAGCTACACGATAAACAAAACCAGAGTGTTCTTCTGTTGTCTTTTTTACGTCATTGCAATAATTAAGTGTATTCATTTCAAGGTTCCAATAGTGAATAACTGCAGAACTGATCCCCCACTGATCAGCTGTTACCATCTCAGGCCGTATGTAAACATATTCAAAGGAGCTTACACTGCTGATTGGGAGCCGAGAGTTGAACAATCACCAATCTGATATTCGTGACCTATCCCAAGAATAGATCATCAATATATTCTGACTGGACAACCCTTTTAAGGCTAGGTACAAAGTATGTTTGCGGCCATTGTGAGGTGCATACGCTCAGGAGGTATGCTCCTCTCGGTGGCCACTGTCAGGCTGGATGCCTTGGCATCCGTCCACCTTAGAGACCCACTGCAAAAAAACATACCCCATGGTATATGTTTCTTTGCAGTGGCTTTCTGTATAGGAACGCTCAGTCTGCTGCGCTTTCCTATACAGTTAAACCGTTTGGCTCATATTGAACTGTGAATGGGGGCAAGTTCTCATCATATACTTTATGCTAAGTGAAACAAACGCAGTGTGCACCTAGCCTGAGAGGGGTCAGCTCCCGTCTGTACAGTGTCAGTTGGCCAGTTTGCTAGAGTGAATCTGTCTTCCACATGTGCTCTGCTGGCACTTTACTAACAGCACAGCAAAATTTAATTTAAAGAGTCTTTAGAATTTTTTTCACGCATGAATTGTTTTCATTTTGTTTGTACATGAAAGTAGTGAATCATAAATGTAAAATACATATAAAATGTATTGCCCATCTTGGTGATAGAACTCCATGAAATACACAGGAAAATACTGTCCCCATCACCAGTGACAATGCAGTTGCCTCCAAAAGGCATTTATTTAATGGAAGAACACATTATCCAAAAATAAACATAAATTGAATCTAGCACATTAGTGTAAGCTTCATCAATGTGCTAGATTCAGTCTTCAAATTCTATGGAAGCTATATGTAATAAAGTCCATGAGTAGGGGCTGCCGATGACCTTGATAATCTTGTAAATTATCTCTTGACTGTGATTAGAAGCCATGATTTTTCACTGACCGGTGGCACGATACGACCACTGATTAGTTAAAGTTTACCAATCGGTGCTTATTTGACTGCCTGTTTACACAGGCAGAATAAAGTGCACGATGCGCATTGAGAATATTCTGTTATGCTGCACAAATGATTTCATCCAATGATCAAGCATTTTGCTTGTTCTTAGTTGTCTGGGAGGCGATTACCCAATCATTTTGTTGGTGCTTGTTTTATATCTCATTCTGTCTGGAAAAATTCTGATTGTCTCCTGTGCATGAGCTTATCACAGCCGGCGACAGATGGTGTGATAAGAGGCGCAGATCAGAAATGGTTGCGCCCTAGGATTTGAGCAGAGATACTGTAATCTCTTGTGTATCTCTGCAAACATTGATTGTTCCTAATTTATATCTGTTCTTAAAGTGAACCTGTCAGCTGATACATGCTGACCAAACCGTGATCTGCATGCATCAGCCACTGGCTTTCGGATCACAGCTATATATGCTTGTCTCTGAAACGCTGCAACGTATCAGAGAAAAACACTTTTAATTGCCGCCGGGGAAGGAGTTGCGCGATTGTAGCATTTCAGGGAGACACGTACATGACTGATCTGACAGCCAGTGGCTGATGCATGCAGATCACGGCTTGGGCAGCATGTATCAGCTGACCAGTTCCCTTTTTAAGGTGCATTTACACTGAAAGATTACCGTCAAATACTTTTTTCACAATAATTCAATGTAAACAGGCTGTCAATCAACTGATAAACCAGCAAAATGCTTGTTCAGCAGGTGAAATTCTTTTGTGCTTCATCGTTGTCAGTAGCACACTTTTTTGTGTGTAAACAGGACGCGAACTGTTGAGAAGAATGTTCTGTGCGCATAGGCTGCCAATCTGTTACAGATCGTTCAGTGCTTGACGTTTACTGCGATCAGCTACTAAATGATCGTCTATTAGTATATATTTACCAATCAGCACTCGTTTAGTGCCAACTGTTGGTCTGTGTATAGGGATCTTTACAATTAACATTATTAGAGTTGACTGTACAAATGCTCAGATGCTTTACTTGTTTTAGGTTAGAGAAATTATCTGAGATCTTGCACATAAAACGGACAAATTTGGCATGAGTAGCTGACTAATGTCTTTTAAGGGTCCTCTAAACTTCTATGATGTCAGATAAGCTGTCCAATACTTCTTGTTTTTTTTTTGGTTTTTTTAAATCTGATTATTCTCTTATTACTCCACTTTCCTACAATAATAGTTCTGTGGCTGACTCCATACATTATCTGGGCAGACCATTATTCTAAATGGCCGAGATGAAATGCTACATTGTCTTCACAAGTAAAGTATATAAGTTGTTTTGCATTCTATGTAACTACCACCTAGTCCTGTTTACATTGATAACTACAGTGGGGAAAATTAAGTATTTGATCCTTTGCTGTTTAATTTTAACATTGAGAGAATATCCCCAAGAAAATCACATTTGTATAAATTAGATATTTTTTTTTTGCATTTTACAGTGAGAAATAAGTATTTGATCCCTCTGGCAAACAACACCTAATACTTGGTGGCAAAACCCTTGCTGGCAAGCACATAAGTCAGATGTTTTTTTTTTATAGTTGATGATGAGGGTTGCACACATGTCAGGAGGAATTTTGGTCCACTCCTCTTTGCAGATCATCTCTAAATCATTCAGATTTTGAGGCTGTTGCTTAGCAACTCAGAGCTTCAACTCCCTCCATAAGTTTTCTATGGGATTAAGGTCTGGAGACTGGTAAGGCCACGCCATGACCTTACTGTGCTTCTTTTTCAGCCACTCCTTTGTTGCCTTGGCTGTATGTTTTGGGTCATTGTCTTGCTGGAAGACCCAGCCACGACCCATCTTCAATGCTCTTACTGAGGGAAGGAGATTGTTGGCCAAAATCTCACGATACATGACCCCATCCATCTTCCCTTCACTACGGTGCAGTCGTCATGTCTCCTTTGCAGAAAAGCACCCCCAAAGTATAATGTTTCCCCCACCATGCTTCACGATTGGGACGATGTTCTTAGGGTTGTACTCCTCCTTCCTCTAAACACGGCGAGTTGAGTTAATGCCAAAGAGCTCAATTTTTGTCTCACCTGACCACAGCACCTTCTCCCAATAACTCAGAATCATCCAGGTGTTCATTCGCAAACTTCAGATGGGCCTGCACATGTGCCTTCTTGAGCAGGGGGACCTTGCATGCATTGCAGTATTTTAAACCTTTAAGGCTTAATGTGTTACCAATGGTTTTCTTGGTGACTGTGGTGCCAGCTGCCTTGAGATCATTAACAAGTTCCCCCCGTGTAGTTTTTGGCTGAACTCTCACCTTCCTCATGATCAAGGATACCCCACGAGGTGAGATTTTGCATGGTGCCCCAGATCGATGTCGATTGACAGTCATTTTGTATGTATGTCTCCTTCTCACCCAGCGTCTTACTTATGGTTTTGTAGCCCACTCCAGCTTTGTGCAGGTCTATGATCTTGTCCCTGACATCCTTAGAAAGCTCTTTGGTCTTGCCCATGTTGTAGTAGAGGTTAGAGTCTGACTGATTAATTGAGTCTGTGGACAGGAGTCTTTTATACAGGTGACTATGTAAGACAGCTGTCTTTAATGTAGGTAACGAGTTGATTAGGAGCGTCTAACTGGTCTGTAGGAGCCAGAACTCATAATGGTTTGCAGGGGATCAAATACTTATTTCTCACTGCAAAATACAAATAAAAATATCTAATTTATACAATGTGATTTTCTTGATTTTTTTTTTTTTGGATATTCTATCTCTGTGTTAAAATTAACCTACCCTTAAAATTTATAGACTGTTCATGTATTTGTCGGTGGGCAAACTACAAAACCTGCAATGGATCAAATAATTTATTTCACTCAAAATGGAGTTTTTAAGGAAACGCTACTGTCGCTGACCTACCAAATAATGGCTCTGTAATCTTGGTCAGAAACTATTTTTGATATGATTGGAAGGTCTATTCTAATAGGTCTATTTTGGAAAAATTGTGTCTATTTTTGGATTTTTATTCTCCTGGCAAAGCAGTTTTAAAGGGACGCAACTTATATTCGTTATCACATCTACCGTTTTTCAGTAATTGCAACATTTAATGCATCCCTGCGTTGTTTCAATGGCAAAGGTTTGAGCTCATTTTTGAATGTGGCCCTGTTAATATTCAAAGTTCTTATTAAAAATGGCTAGTAGTAGCAAGTCCATCAGATCTCTACTTTTAGTCTCGAAATAGTTAACATATTAGAAATGCACACCAGCCACATGTACATGTGGGCTCTATGAATCTGGACATATCTGAAAATGTCAACATATAGACAACCTATATATATATCTCCATCTCAAAGAGGCGAGAGCTTTGTTTCCATGTATTCTTAGATGGGGTATCAAATGCAAGAGTGTGTGAAAATGGTAATAGACAAAACTAGTTTTTGGAATCTAGGGACATTACTTACTGATAACTTTTTAACAAAAAAAAAACACAAAACCTCCGATCTGCCTAGAGATAATTTTCAGATAAAATATTCATGGTTATTGCTGTATTCTGATGTTGAATGTACTTGTTATTGAGCCTTTCATGCCTCTGCAGTATTGCATCTATCAGCAGACATCTGTCACCTTGCTGAGTTTTGCGAAGAAAGTTTTGTAATCTTGTGTCCTTATGATGGTCATAATAAGGTAGACATTATCATCTAGCCCAGACCTAGGAGGTTACTTACACGTTTAGGATTGACTCATAGTACTGTAGTACTATGCAAAGGGAGTCTGTCAGCACAAAAAGACTGTTCAAACCAAGCACAGGCGCTTGTGCATCTTTGCCATGGCAAAACCGGTCAGCGTACCTTCCCTCTCCCCCCTACTTGTTTTCCATCTATCTCCACCTCTTGATTGATTGACAGCTCTGGCTGTACAGGAGAAAGACATGGATGCAAATGAAGTGGGTAGAAACGTGTACTGAACTATTTGGCCATGTCAGGGATCCATCACGCGCTTGTAGTTGGTTTGAACAGTCATTTTGTGCTGACCGGCTTCTTTTAACTGCATCTTTTCCTAACATATAACTACTAAATATGGACATACACATAAGCTGGCCAAACATGTTTTACCTTTTTGGAACTGATTGGACATAATCTCATTCTCCATGCCATTATTTTGTTTGCCATCAGTGGCCTGTCAAGATGTCCCCATGCACATCTACTGAAAATTAATATTTCCTGCTGTATTAAAGTTAAAATGGATGTTTTTCACAATAGTAAATGTTGGTTGTGTGGAATGTAATGTCATTTTAACCATCATAGTCTGTAAATTCAATTAAGTTTTACAGTTTTTGCCTGATAGTCAGCTGAAAGATCTTGGCCCTGATCAATTAAGACTGGCATATCCTACACCAGTCTTAATGAACATGGGCCACTGGATAAGATGCCCCTAATTCATGAAGAGGTGCACCACACTTAATGAATTGGGCACATCTTACAAGTGGCAGGTGCTTCCAACAGAAATGTTTTTCCGGTCACTGGCTGGAGTTCATTGCTAGAGTATGTTACACCTTAGTGGCGTAACGTTTTATGAATTTGACGGGCAGGCGTAGCTATGCCCCATCTCTCTCATGCTCCGCCAGTATTGGTGTAGCTGGCGTGGAAATCCAAAAGTTGCAATATTTCAGCACAACTTCCAAGTTCTGGAATTCTGGCGTAAACACCTTTAATAAATCTTCCCCTTTTGTGCCCATAAACAGTCTTTCTCTGAAGCAACCTTCCCTAGAAAGATCTTTTTGTCCTTCACTTGTCCCAAGAGTTTATGACCAGATTCAATCGACGGTAATAGTCAATGGACTATGTGGATTGTGACCTACTCTTGTGTAGCACGCATCACTACTTGTGTGGTTTAGATTACTCTGGTCTGAACTTTATCGTTAACACAAAGTATCTCTTCATTTAATCTATACAGTAAAGACAACCTATCACATGGGCACAACTTCTTCTGGGTGCTTCTATCACCAGTTCTATCACCTGGTCCATAGATTTAAACCACAAGACCATAAGCATACTATAGGTTAGTCGATAGCTGTAGGACATTTGCTTCAGTGGGCCTACATATATGGAGCTGATACCTTATACAAGTGATGTATATATGATCGTATGGTTCTCCATACCTGAGCTTGTTGACTGGTGCTGGTCTAGCTACCTCAACACCTTCTGTCAAGTGTACAACCAATATCTATGTCATGTTACACTTTTTATCAGTTTCTTTCCAAAATTTCCATCAGTACAAATATATACGGGACCAAAGTTTCATCTAAATGTTGAGGAGTGGACTTTTCTTGCATCACAAATTACAAACTCACAAGGGTTTTCTTACTAAATAGGTGGATAATGTTACATTTTTGGCACCCCAGACAATCGTCGTCAAATCAGTCGACTTGTAACCATGAGTTGAATGAGCAGTGTTCAATCATTTACACTCGCCATACATCTGTTTGGGTTTTCATTTATCTGTTTCCGAGTTATCATAGTCTATAAAAGCAAAATCCTGTGACAACCTACTAATGGAAGCCATTACAACTGCCTCTGTGTTAGTCATCCAGATTTCCAGACACTGAATCACACACAAATTTTAACATTCAGGTCTTTCTACAAGATGTATTAGTTGTTGAATACAGCCATTCTTTTACTTGCATGCTTTTTGCTGTTGGACCCTCTAACTGTATGGAAGAAAAACTTTAGAAATAGTCATTTGAAGATGATGTAACCCTCTGTGAAGTCTCTATTTCCTATCCTTGTTCTCCTGTTATTACAATAGCTGCTACTTCTCCCCCACACGCCTTAGAAGTACTTTAGCCTTATAACAGAATGTGTTTCCGGTGTAAATACAGGATTTTTTTCTACCTGCAAAGCTGTCTAAAATTGAACCAAAATGTTGCTGGATTTTTACAATTCTCTATAACCGTTTCTTCCGAAGCTGCTACATTGTTGCTGTGGAAAGCAGTTCCATGCTTCCGTTTTGAGTACCCTTCATCGAGTACACATTGCCAACGTCATGCAACTCGAAAACTGTTCTCATCATCATATTGGCAGCTTTAGCTCCATTTCCAAAACTGTTCATTGTACCCACAAATAAACTATATTTGTGAATTCTGTTCTCATGTAGTTTGTATTTGCGGTGTTCTCAGGTCATACACCTGTTGGAATTTATCTTTTCATAAGGACTATCGATATACATCCTAGCCAAATATGGCACATTATAGAGGTTGTCTGATTTCTAAAATTCACTTTTAAATGTACTGCTAGGGACTCCTCTATTAATTAAAAATAGTCTAATTCAGGACTACGAGCTGGAGAAGACAGCAGCTGTAAAAAGCAGCTCCAAAAGACTTAACTCATCCAAACATTACACAGATGGCTCCACTGAGTATTGTGTAATGCTTCATTCTCCCTGTAGTGGCGCTGTAGAGAGACTGAATACATGATTCACAGATTACAGCTGATCATTGAGGGTCTAAGCGGTGTCATGCTAAATTTTCAGCTCATCTAGGCTACCTTTCTAATAAAAAAGAGGGACTGTCCAAGCAGAACCTTTTTTACATCCCGTTTCACACATCCAACATTCATAGTCAGAGAATGGATCGCAATCTCCAGACTGCCCAGGGGTCTCCTTACCTGAACGCAACAAGTTCATATATTCTTATCAGACTGAGTTCAAGCCACCGGCAATCGTTCTGGACATTGCGGTCTATAGTTGCACTGTGAATGTCAGATGCGTAAAACCAGCCTTAGTTTGATCTCTGGTTGTTTTGAACATGCAGACTGCATCTAGTCATTCTCATCTAAATCTATATTTTAAGTACTGAACATGATTGCAGCTATTGAACACAGATATATCTGATTTCGCCAAAATCCCTACTCTATGGTATGCCCATGCACTCTAAAATCCCTACTCTATGGTATGCCCATGCACTCTAAAATCCCTACTCTATGGTATGCCCATGCACGCTGAAATCCCTACTCTATGGTATGCCCATGCACGCTGAAATCCCTACTCTATGGTATGCCCATGCCAATACTGATTTGGATCTAAAATTGATGATGGTCTTCTTAAGCTGACCATGCTAAGGTCATTTATGTATACTGCGGCCCCAATTCATCATTTGCTTTCTTTAAGCCTCTTTTTTGTGTTGCGGTACTAATTGCTGTTTTTAGTGCCAAATTCATCAAAATGATGCACATGATTCATGAAAATTGGAGCAAAATCAAAAATTTGCTTTATTCCTGTCTTGATGTTTTTTTTTGCGACAAAAATAACACAGTGGAGCAAAAATTTCACAAAAATACTAACATTGGAAATACACCAGGGGGAGATTGGAGCGAACTTGCACCAAATTTTGCGAATTTTTAAAAGTTGCAATTGCGGAATCAGGCGAAAACCAAAGGAACCGCTAGACTCTGAATTTGCAAATGGAATAATGAATTGTACAGTCAAGAAGACCATGATGAATTGAGGCCTGTGTCCAAATATCAAGAATATTGTAAGTTGGTTTCATGCACAAGAACCATTGCACACAATTTGACAATTTAAATTTAATCCTGAAAGCTAGTCATCCATGTATTATAGATGAAATCTGCATTCTACAGATCAAATCTATAAAGGCCACAAGAAATGATAGAACATTACTACAATTAATTAAAAGCACAAGCTAAACATATTTAAAGAGAACCTGTCAGACCTTTTATGTTGACGGCAGCACACGGTGGCGACAGACGCTGATGTCTGCATTCTGTCACTTATGGGTTTATATGCAATAGTTCAGGAGGACTTTCTTTTTTTTTCAAAATTAAATTTTTAGGCTATGTGCACACGATGCGGAAATGCTCAGGATTATTTCCTGAGCGTTTCTGCATCTTCCTGGCAGAAAAAAACGCATGCGGATTGTACATGCGTTTTTCTGCCAGGGACATGCAGAAATGCCACTGACATTTCCGCATGCGGATTGACAAGCGCTTTCCAAGCGATTTTAGCATCACTTGGAAAGTGCTTGTGACAACTAGGTCACACTATATAAATCCATGCAAACGGCATGGATTTATATACTGTGACCGAGAGAGTGGTTAAAAATAAAAAAAATAAATGTATACTTACCCTCCGGTGTCCCGCTCACTCCGTTCTCCCTTGCCGGCAACAGTGAATTGAAAGACCTGCCGACGTCAGCGTCACGTGACCCATCACATGACTCTGATGTCAGCGCAGGTCCTTCAACTCACTGCAAAGTGCCGGGAACCAAGCAGGAGCGGTGCGCGGGCCGACAGAAGGTAAGTATACATTATTTTTTATTTTATTCTTGTTTTTACAGCTTTTTTATGGTACCTGGGTGTGGAGGAGAGTCTCATCTTCTCCACACCCGGGTACCATCCGCACATTAGAACGCGCCAATAGCGCAAGTACAAATGCAGTCTTGCGGTATTGGCGCGTTCTAATGCAAGTCAATGGCGGCGAAAACGCTGCGTTTCCGCAAAATTAATGGACATGCTGAGGATTTTTGAGCGCAGCATAAACGCTGCGGAAAAATCCGCAGCATGGGCACAGCACATGCGGATTTCCATTGGGGAACGTTGCTGCCCTTCTACCATGCGTTTTTAATGCGTTTCCGTAGCTGCAAAAGCGCTGCGGAAACGCATTAAAAACGCATCGTGTGCACACAGCCTTATTGAAAGGTTAAATAACTTTCAATTGCAAAAATACAAAAAAAAAGAATAACCAGGACAATATCAGCATCAATATATCATAGAATATAAGTATAACTTCCAATAAAACATCAAGTTATAGGAAGAAAAAGGAGGGAAGGGAACATTTTAGGCCATCAATATTACAATTATGAAGTTACTAAAATCCAAGGAAACCATACATCGTGCAGCGAGGAGCGGAGCGTAATCCGTTCGGAGAAGAAACGCATCGGAGAAAAGGGTGGGTCACATCAGTCTGATGTAAGACGGTAGGCATTGCATTCCTGAAATTCAATCCAGTCTCTCCCAAGTCTCACAGTAACTATCACAGTCAGTGGGGGATTGGGCAATCAAATGTTCCATCCTATTTAGAAGGGCTATTTCACAGAACCACTCCTCCACAGTAGGTGAAGTACTTTTCCAGTGACGAGGAATGATATTCTTAGCAGCCTGTATAAGGTAGCTTATTAAAGACCTTTTGTATCTGGTGATACTAGTTGGGATCATAAAGAGCAAAAGAGATTCAGGAGAGTCGGGCACAGAGAGACTAGTCATTTTTTTAATAGTCTGAATTACCTGAGTCCAGAAAATTCTTATTATGGGACAGCTACACCAAATGTGTGTCATCGTCCCCTTTTCCACTTCACATCTCCAGCATCTATTTGATACTGCGGGAAACCACTTATTAACTAATATGGGAACATGGTACCATCTGGAAACGATCTTAAAGGAGGTCTCTTGAGCTTTGGTTGCAATTGACGTTTTGTGAACAAATTGAAAACATTTAGCCCATTGGGAGTCTTCAAAAGATTTGCCCAGTTCTCTTTACCATGCATCGCAATAGGGTGGTCTGGCAGTTGTAGGTGTTTGTAGAGCAATGAGATGGAGTGCAAGGGTGGAGATGATGACAGGTACAGTTTTTCAAAATTTGTAAGATCCCTATTGAGCCGTCTATCTTTTCTAACATGGGAATAGAAATGTTGCAATTGTCTATAGTGATAGTCGGCTCTTGGAGGGATAGAGCAGTCCTGAAATATCTCGTTGAGGGGTATTAAAGATGCGTTAGATAGTACATGAGCAAAGTGAAGAGGGTGATATTTACTTCTACCCAGAAATCGATTGGAAGATAGCTCCGGTAAAAAGGTGGGATTGTCTGAGATGGGGTATAATGGGCCCTGTGGGTCAATTAGAGAGATCTTATTGTCTCGACGTAGGGATAGGACTGTACAGTATGTGCTGTACAATTGTTGAGAGGGTTTAAGGACTGAGGGATGTGGGTTCCAGGGGAGTGTAGTTAATGCCCTTGGACATATAGTTTGTGCTATATGAACCCAAAGCTTCCCATGTTGATGGTGAAAATAATCGAGTATTCTGGCATGGACTATCGCCATGTAGTATTTTCTACAATCTGGAAGACCGAGGCCTCCCATCTGTTTAGACCTGACTAATATATCACCACAAATACGTGGACGACCAGTCGGCCAGATGAACTTACAAAAGCTGCTAAGTAGATGTTGCCTTAATAGTAGTCCCTCAGTGCAATGCATGGTGTAAGAGGTAATGCTGACCTCAGGGTGTGACTGTTTTATGCCAAGGAATCCAATAACTCTAAAATAAATCTCTTGAAAATGTAATCACCACTTGCTGTGCAATCAATACAATCTTTGTCTAAGTCCATTCAAGCTGACTACAGTGTTCAATGAGCAAGGTCAGAAAAATATCCATTCCCTGCCCTTTATGATCACTACTTTTTTCAGTGCACCTTCAGTCCTGAGAATCTTCAGAAATAAGCTAATTGCCTCTTCAGAGAGGAAGAGTACTTGAACTCTAGCGCCACCTGTTGGAAGTAGCAATACAAAAAGTCAATATCGACCCTTTAACGAGCCTTGCCATATGACTTCGGCTCGTTAAAAGGGTCGATATTGACTTTTAGGATTGCTACTTCCAATAGATGGCACTAGACCTCTAGTCCTCTATCTCTCTGAAGAGGCAATTTGCAATTTTTAATTTCCCAGAGGAGCATTGCATGAATATAAGCCTCCTTACACTGGCATGTCACTCTCTACAAGGATAAACGTCACCCTTTAGACTCCTGAAATATGAGCATGCAATATGTGAATGACTTTAGTAGCTCTTTATAGACTTCACATTTCACTATTTGGTGAGTGATTATAAGTACCAAAGATTAACATTTCGTTGGCAAATAGATTAATATGCAGGTTTATGATATCATAGTTTACAATATATCTACATACACCGTAGTGTCGAATATGATGGAGTTGAAATCTACTTCACGTTAGATTTGTTCTTCGTTCAAGAAATCAAAAATGTTTCTCATGTTTGGAAAGCACTGCCCTTCATGCCTTGGCATGGAATAGTCCATTGTGGGTGAAACCTCCTTTTGTACAAATACATCCAACTATTGTCATGAGTCATTGGTAAAATCAATCAAATTTCCATCGGTGCTTGTTTCACCAAAAACTGGTAAGAAATACGTTGGCATGGATAGGTTCTCTTTTCTAACAATAGTCCTTGTTGTCCATCCTTGATTGTTCAGGTCCAGCACAAGTTCTTGCTCTGATGTTTGTTCGGTTGGGGTTTTACTGCTTGAAAATTCAGTATTTTGTTTGTCATTTATATTAGTGTTTAACCAATGAAGAACATCCTTAGCTTTATTTGGTTCATATTCACCACCAGCAAAGTCTTTAAGCTTTTCGTCCCCGTAGGCCATATTTGTTTTGGGGTATGTTGTACCGTGTTTCCCACTTTTTGCAACCTTTCCTTTGTCCATTTCTTTTTTGCTATTGCTTTTGACTGCCTCAGTATCTATCTTCTCAGATTCATTTGATAATGAGTTGGATTGACTGAAGCAGAAGAAGGAGCCATCATCTGATGAACTATCATTGCTGGTGTCTGTGTAATATTCAGAAATAGTATTATGTGACAGTCTTTCTGATACTGGCACTTTTGTTGGACTCATCACTGTGTCAGTCGATAAATAGTCTGGAACTGCAATGTTAATTGGTTTTACCAGAGATATTAAATGTTTGAGGTTCAGTTTGTGGCTTGTGTTGTCCCTATCGGCTGAAGTTATCCATTTTGGAAGAGGAGGTGATTTTTTTATATTATCTTTGTATGAAATCTGACTTGACTCCTCCACAGGGGTCCTGTTGTAGAAAGCAAAGGCTTCTTCTGAATTAGAACTACTGAGGCCTTTATAACTTGTATTGTTTAGCTGTTTTCTAGAATTGTCTCCATCAAATCTATAGTCTGGATCATGGTGATGATGGTATGTGTAAACATTTTCCATTCCATCTCTTGGTGGATAGATGTTAGAAGAATATGTCTGTTCAGGGCTAGTCACAGCCACAGTAGTGGTGAAATCTGGAGCTATAATAGTAATGGGTTTAAGAAGAGACATTGTATGTTTTAGGTTTACGCTATGATTCGGATTTTCACTATTTTCCCATGTTAACAGCTTTGGATTAACTTCAGTGGCATCAAAATCCTGATTTATCTCGTAAACAAAATGCTTAGATTCATCGTCTCTCATTGACTTAAGGCTTTTGAGTTTAGGTATAGGAGGATCATTATCTGTTTCATTCTGTAACTGGTTTACTGGTTTATACCTACGTACTTCGACATTGTACTTTTCCTGAAAACTTCTTAGTGCTTCAGTGACAGTGCTGTCTGGAGCTTTAATGTTAACGGGTTTCACCAGAGACATTACGTACTTGAGGTTGACATTTGGGCTAATATTTTCTGTGCCACTCATTGTTAGAAATAAATCAGAATTTATTTCACCACCCTCATCTGAACTGTTATCTTCTCCCTTATTTGAGTCATCATCTGATGAAGTGCTGTCAGATAGTATTTCTGTATATCCTTCATGTTTTGTAGGTTGTCTGGAAATTTCAGAATAAGGTTTTTCATAGTTTGGATCTTGAGGTTGAATTTCAACTCCTCCTTGCTGTTTGATATACTCATGATTATGCGGATAGTATAACTTCACATCTGTCACCGACAATGGAGATATGATATTAATAGGTTTTACTAAAGACATTACTTGTTTAAGGTTAAATGATGGCCTAATGACTTCCTTATGTGTCCATGTTGCCGGTTTTCTTGTAGGCCAATAATGTATTAGATCACCATCATCTGAACTGTGATTCTTCTTTGAGTCATCATCTGAACTGCTGTCATATAATTTCGGTATACTTTCTTTATATCTTGATGAGATGGTTTCACTGTGTGATTGTTGCTCTGGTTCACTGGATACTTGGACAGATTCAACTTTGTTTTCTGGTTGTCTTGGTATACCACTTGGGAAAAACAGCATTTGTGAAGGATTTTGTAATTTCTCCATAGCTGTATTGTCTGTAACAAAAATACTAATAGGTCTTACTAGAGACATTACATGTTTGAAGTTCACAGTTGGACTTACATTTACTTTGGGTGTCCATGGTTCTTGCTTTGTTATAAATAAATCAGAATTTGTGATCTTTTCTTTATCAGAACCTTGATCCTCATCATCCATTGATTCTGTATCGGATGAACTGGTGCCATAAAAAGTCTGCTCACATTTACTATTATTAATGACGGAAGTGGGAAATATAGAGTCTCTGTCTTCATGGTTTGTACTACTAGTTGGGGAAAACTGTTTCTGTGAAGGACTTCCAAATGGTTCAGTTACTGAGCAGTGTGGCACTATGATATTAATAGGTTTTAGCAGAGAAATGACTTGTTGAAGGTTCACCTTGGGGCTTTCATCTTTTCTTGTCCATGATGGTTGTTTGATTAAAAGCAAGCCAGGATTCACTGTAACTTCCTCATCGGAACTCTCCGCTTTAGAATCATCTGATAAACTACTGTCATAAAATGTCTTCTTTCCTTCTCCATCATTTAGGGGAAGAGTAGGACTTTTGTCATAGCTCTGTTTTTTATCATATGTCTTATTTTCTGGATCACCAGAATAGTGGTCTTCCATTCTGTGCACCGGATATCTTGATATACTGCCTGGGAAAAATTGTGATTGCAAAGGATTCTTTCCTAGATCACTCTTCGGAGATTCTGGAATTGTGATATTAATAGGTTTTAAAAGAGACATGACATACTTGAGGTTCACTGTGGGACTAACTTTTTGTTGTTTTTCCCAAGTTGCTTGTTTTATTACAGAAACAGGAGGGATTCGACCTCCATCATCTGAGCTGTGATCCTCCTTTGATTCATCATCTGATGAACTGCTGTCAGAAGACGTTTGCTTATCTTCTATATAGTTTGTTGGCCTTGTGGATGGTACAAAACTGTTTTTATTTTCTATATCTTCCCTTGTGTGTTCTGGATATCTAGAAATACTTCCTGGGATAAACTGTGTTTGTAAAGGACTCTTTACTGGTTCAGTCTTTGGAGATTCTGGGATTGTGATATTAATTGGTTTTAAAAGAGACATTGCATGTTTAAGGTTTACGATAGGGCAAACGTTTTGCTGTTTTGCCCAAGGTTCTTGTGTCGTAAGCGAAACAGGAGGAATTCGAATTACATCTGAACTGTGATACTCCTTTGATTCATCGTCCGATGAACTGCTGTCTTGAAATGTCTTCTTTCCTTCTCCATCACTTACAGAGAGAGTAGGACTTTTATCGTAGCTTTGTTTTTCATTGTATGGCTTATTTTCTGGTTCTCCATATAATGTATCCTGATAATACAAATTTTCTTTATCTTCCATTCTGTGGTCTGGATATCTAGATATGCTGCCAGGAAAAAACTGTGTTAAAGAAGGAGTCTTAGCTTGCTCACTCTTTGGAGATTCAGGAAATGTGATATTAATAGGTTTTAAAAGAGACATTACATGCTTAAGGTCCACTGTTGGGCTAACATCTTGTTGTTTTTCCCAAGTTGCTTGTTTTATTACAGAAACAGTAGGAATTCCTTCTCCATCATCTGTACTGTGATCCTCCTTTGATTCATCCTCTGATGAACTGCTGTCAGAAGATGTTTGCTCATCTTTCATATAGTTTGTTGGTCTTGTGGATGGCACAAAACTGTTTTCATTTTCTATATCTTCCCTTCTGTGATCTGGATATCTAGAAATACTTCCTGGGAAAAAGTGTGTTTGTGAAGGTCTGTTTACTAGATCAGATTTTGGAGATCCTGGAATTGTGACATTAATAGGTTTTAAAAGAGACATTACATACTTAAGATTTACAGTAGGGCTAACTTGCTGTCTTGTCCAAGTTTCGTGTGTTGTAAGCGAAACAGAAGGAATTATACTTCCATTATCTGAACTGTGGTCCTCCTTTGATTCATCTTCTGAAGAACTGCTGTCAGAAGAAGGTTTTTGCGTTCCATCCAAGTATATATTTGGTCTTATGGAAGATACAAAACTGTTTTCATATGTTGGGTTTGGTGACTGATTTCCAGGATCTTGATACTCTTTAAGAAAACTATCTGTTTTTTTTATTTTGTTGTCAAACTCTGGAGCTATGATGCTAATTGGTTTTAGAAAAGAAATGACTTGTTGAAGATTCACTGTAGGTCTAGAATCAATAGTGTTTGTCCCCGATGCTTGTTTTGTTAAAGGCAAATAAGAATTCAGTTTAACCTCCTCATCTGAATTGGCATCATAATCAAAATCTGACCCATTATCTGGTGAACTGCTATCATAAAATGTCTTATTTCCATCTCCTTCACTTGGAAGAATAGGATTTCTATTGTAGCTCTGTTTTTCATTGTACGGCTTATTTTCTGGTTCTCCGTGACCTTTAAGTTGATCACTCTTTGGAGATTCTTGAATTGTGACATTAATAGGTTTCAAAAGAGACATTGCATGCTTGAGGTTCACAGTGGGACTAACATTTTGTTGTTTTGGCCAAGTTTCTTGTTTTGTAAGAGCAACAGAAGGAATTATACCTTCATCATCTGAACTGTGATCTTCATTTGAATCCTCATCTGATGAACTGCTGTCAGAAGATGTTTCCTTACTTTCTAAATAGTTTGTTGGACTTGTGGATGAAACAAATCTGTTTTCATGTTCTTGATCTTCACTTGTGTGTTCTGGAAATTTAGAAATGCTTCCCGGGAAAAACTGTATTTGTGAAGGTCTATTTACTAGATCATATTTTGGAGATACTGGAATTGTTATATTAATAGGTTTTAAAAGAGACATTACTTCCTTAAGATTCACTGTTGGGCTAACATGTTCTTGTTTTTGCCAAGTTTCTTGTTTAGTAAGAGAAACAGAAGGAATTATACCTTCATCATCTGAACTGTGATCTTCATTTGAATCCTCATCTGATGAACTGCTGTCAGAAGATCTTTCCTTACTTTCCAAATAGTTTGTTGGACTTGTGGATGATACAAAATGGTTTTCATTTTCTAGATCTTCACTTGTGTGTTCTGGAAATTTAGAAATGCTGCCTGGGAAAAACTGTATTTGTGAAGGTCTGCTTATTGAATCAGATTTTGGAGATTCTGGAATTGTGACTTTAATAGGTTTTAAAAGAGACATTACATTCTTGAGGTTCACTGTGGGGCTAACATTTTGTTGCTTTGCCCAAGTTTCTTGTTTTGCAAGTGAACCGGAAGGAATTATAAATCCATCATCTAAACTGTGATCCTCCTTTGATTCATCATCTGATGAACTGCTGTCAGAAGATGTTTCCCTACTTTCTAAATAGTTTGTTGGACTTGTGGATGAAACAAATCTGTTTTCATGTTCTTGATCTTCACTTGTGTGTTCTGGAAATTTAGAAATGCTTCCCGGGAAAAGCTGTATTTGTGAAGGTCTATTTACTAGATCATATTTTGGAGATACTGGAATTGTTATATTAATAGGTTTTAAAAGAGACATTACTTCCTTAAGATTCACTGTTGGGCTAACATGTTCTTGTTTTGGCCAAGTTTCTTGTTTAGTAAGAGAAACAGAAGGAATTATATCTCCATCATCTGAACCGTGATCCTCGTTTGATTCCTCATCTGATGAACTGCTGTCAGAAGATCTTTCCTTATTTTCCAAATAGTTTGTTGGACTTGTGGATGATACAAAATGGTTTTCATTTTCTAGATCTTCACTTGTGCATTCTGGAAATTTAGAAATGCTTCCTGGGAAAAACTGTATTTGTGAAGGTCTGCTTATTGGATCAGATTTTGGAGATTCTGGAATTGTGACTTTAATAGGTTTTAAAAGAGACATAACATGCTTGAGGTTCACTGTGGGGCTAACATTTTGTTGCTTTCCCCAAGTTTCTTGTTTCGTAAGTGAAACCAAAGGAATTAGAAATCCATCATCTAGACTGTGATCCTCCTTTGATTCATCATCTGATGAACGGCTGTCTGAAGATGTTTGCTTATCTTCTAAATTATTGGTTGGTCTTGTAGATGTAAAATTGTTTTCATAATTTGGATAGGGTGACTGATATCCAGGTTCTTGAAATTCTTTATCTTCCATTTTCTTTTCAAAATCTGGAGCTATGATGCTAATAGGCTTAAGAAGAGACATGACTTGTAGAAGGTTTACTGTAGGTCTAGTATTAATGTTATGTGTCCAAGATTCTTCCTTTGTTGGGAGGAAAACAGGAGCCATTTTAACCCCCTCATTGGAACTGTCATCATAGTCAAAATCTGACCCATCATCTGATGAACTACTGTCAGTAGACTTCTCTCCCTCCCGATCATATATGAGAAAAGTTGGAGGTTTATTATTTGGTTTGTTTTCTGGTTCTACTTTGATATCTTCCATACTGTGCCCTGGATATCCAGATATGCTGGCTGGGAAGAACGGTATTTGTGAAGGTCTTTTCCCTGGATCAATAGCAGTAGATTCAGGAATTATGATATTAATAGGTTTTAAAAGAGACATTACATGTTTAAGGTTCACTGTAGGACTAGTGTTTTCCATTTTTGCCCAAGCTTCTTGTTTTGGAATCGAAACATAAGGAACTAAACTTGCTTCATCTGAACTGTGATCCTTCTTTGATTCATCTTCTGAAGAACTGCTGTCAGAAGAGGTTTGATTACCATCCAAATCTATTGTTGGTCTTGTGGAAGATACAAAACTGCTTTCATATTTTGGACTCGGTGACTGATTTCCAGGTTCTTGATATTGTTTAAGAAAAATATCTTTTTCTTCCATTTTGATGTCAAACTCTGGAGCTATGATCCTAATTGGCTTTAGAAGAGAAATGATTTGTTGAAGATTCACCGTAGGTCTAGTGTCAATAGTGTTTGCCCATGATGCTTGTTGTGTTGGAGACAAACTAGAATTCAGTTTAACTTCCTCATCTGAACTGTCATCATAATCAAAAGCTGACCCCTCATCTGATGAACTGCTTTCTTCCTCTATGTCCTTTGGTGGTCTTGATGTACCACATAGGTAAGACGCATCCTGTAAAAGATTTCTTTCTACCTCACTTATTGTAGATGGGACAATGATGTTAATAGGTTTCAGTAGAGACATTACTTGTTGAAGGTTTACTGTAGGACTAGTATCAGTTTTAGTTTCCCATGATGCTTGCATTGTTGGGGGCAAAACAGGATGCAATGTAACTGCCTCATCTGAACTATAATCATAATCAATCGACCCATCATCTGAAGAAGTGCTGTCAGAAAATGCCTTTTTACCTGTTGCATCCTTTGTGGGTTGATTTTCAGGAGCTTGATTAGAATAATTATCCATGTTATATTTTGGATATCTTGGTAAAACAAAAGGAAACATTTGCTTCTTTGTTGGACTTTTTACTATGTCGTAGGCTGTAAATTCTGGAACTATTATATTAATAGGTTTCAGCAGAGACATTACATGTTTTAGATTGATTTTAGGGCTGTCGTTTTCTTTGTTTGCCGTTGTCATGATTATAGAATCCTTTTTGGAGCTGTGATCTTCAACAGAACTACTGGATCCATCGTCAGACAAACTACTATCATATAAGTCTTGATCGGTGAACTGACTAGAGCTATTTGAGAAATCTTCATAATGGTTTTTAGCTCTCTCAGGTTCTGTAGATTCTGGAACAATAAAGTTGATAGGTTTCAATAAAGACATGACGTGTCGGAGGTTTACTGTAGGGATAACATGTTCTTTACTTGCAGATCCTACTTGCTGTGTGGAAACATACTTCACTATAATATATTCATCTGAAAGCCGATCTTCTGCATCCCAAAACTCCGAATCATTGGAAGAAATGCTGTCTGAAAAACTCCCTTTAGTTTTCTTGGGAATGACAGATAGTGTGCTGTTTTGATAATGGTTATCTGTGTTCTCCATTTCAGTTGCTGGAACTATGATCTTAATAGGCTTTAGCAATAGCATTACACTTTTAAGGTTGACTTTAGGGTTACGCTCTTCATCACTTGCCCATGTTACTTTCTTTGAATGTGAATTACTTGCGGAATTGACATTTTTATGTTTAACCTCCACAATATCAGGTGCGCCACTTCTCTCTTGAACTTCACTACGTGTGGGTATCTGAGTGTCGAGATGACACGGTTCATCTTTGTAGTAGATTTCTCTTTCGTTATAGGTAACGTTCTCATATTTACTACTGTCTGGTTCTTCAAAATCTGAATCGCTTCCAGAAGACTTTTCTTTGGACACATGTACGGGCAGCCTACTACCCGCACCATTTGAAGAGTGCCTCCTTGATACATTTTCCTCTGAAAAACCTTCATTGTCATACGCCTCATCTGAGGTCTTCTTCTTTGAGTCTTTGGACTTGCAAAGTTTCCTCCATAACTTTTCCAAGCAAGGTCTAAGAAACACACCCAGTACAAAGGCACATATAAATGAGATGACCACAGAGAGGACAACTGCCCGAGTGAAATCTTCATCTGTTCGTATTCTGGTGTTCAGTTGTGGAACGTCACGTGTCCTCCTTATTATAGGTGTTTCTACTTCTCCCTGGAAATGTACCTGGTACACAATTCTTTCCATTCCAGCAATGCAGATATAAAGCCCTTCACGAGAACGTTCAGGCCTTGTTAGTATGAAGTTATTTAGTTTGTCAATGTAGTGGTTTGTTCCAGAGGGTTCTCCTGAGATAATACCTTGTGGTGTCCACCAGAATGTTTTCTCACTTCCTGCAAAACACAAACGTATAAATAAATATCATGCATTTTTAGTTTAAGAAACTTGATCAATTATTCTACTGCTTTCCAGCGTTCTACCAATTATTTTCAGAAAATCGATTTCTCCTTTTGAGCAATAATACTTGTATTCTGCATTATGAATTAAGCATCAAATGCCATAGCTTTAAAAATATGGAAATGATTGGAGGTATTTAGTTTTACCTAAATGCATGTATTATTGTCTGAAAGGCATTTTTGCAATAAGGTTTTATGATACATTTTGATTTGGTTTGAAGGTTCCATGTATCACAGCACATAGTAGGTTGTAGAATGCTGTTCACGGGTAATTGGTCAGAGCGCTCATCAAAGTTTAACCTTGATTTAGGCAGAATCAGCATAGAAGATCATTCAAGAGAGGACAGAAAGAAATGACCCCTAAACCTATACATAGTAAATAGAACGAAGATCACAGGATTTCAAAAGGAATCTGTCAGCAGGTTTTTGTCATGTAATATGAGAGCAGCATGATGTAGGGGCTGAGACCCTGATTCAAGTCATACGTTATTTACTAGACTGTGAGCAAAAAGGCATGAAAAGTTAAATGAGAGCTGCAGTCCCCACTGGTACATGAAAAAAAAGCAGCCCTTTATTATGGTTGTCACATGAGGAGAGGAGACATAGGGAGGCAAGTAAGCGATAGCTGTTTCATGTAAATCATAGAATGTTAGAGTTGGAGGGGACCTCCAGGGTCATCGTATCCAACCCCCCTGCTCAATGCAGGATTCACTAAACCATCTCAGACAGATGTCTGTCCAGCCTCTGTGTGAAGACTCCCATTGAAGGGGAACTCACCACCTTTTGTGGCCGCCTGTTCCACTCATTGATCACCCTCACTGTCAAAAAGTTTTTTCTAATATCTAATCTGTATCTTCTCCCTTTCAGTTTCATTCCATTGCTTCTCATATTTCCATGTGCAACTGAGAAAAAGGATGATCCCTCTACACTGTGACAGCCCTTCAGATATTTGTAGACAGCTATTAAGTCTCCTCTCAGTCTTCTCTTTTGCAAGCTAAACATTCTCAGATCCTTTAACCGTTCCTCATAAGACATCATGGTAGCTCTTCTCTGAACTTGCTCCAGTTTCTTCATGCCTTTTTTAAAATGTGATGCCCAGAACTGAACACAGTATTGCAGATGAGGTCTGACCAAGGAGGAGTAGAGGGGGATAATACTTCACGTGATCTAGACACTTCTCTTAATACATCCCAGAACTGTTTGCCTTTTTTGCTGCTGTATCACACTGTGGACTCATGTGCAGTCTGTGATCTATTAGTATACAAGTCTTTTTCTCACATACTGTTGCTTAGTCCTATTCCTCCCATTCTGTAGATGTCATTTTCGTTTTTCTTGCCCAGATGTAGAATCTTGCATTTCACCCTGTTAAATACCATTCTATTAGTCGCTGCCCAGTGTTCAAGCTTATCTAGATCCATCTGAATCCTTTCTCTGTCTTCTCTAGTGTTAGCTATCCCTCCTAGCTTTGCATGGTCTTCAAATTTGATTAGTTTACCTTCAGTTCCCTTATCTAGATCATTTATAAAAATGTTGAAAATCACTGGGGCCAGGATAGAGCCTACCCTTCTTCCAGCTAATTACAACATAGAATACACACCCTTTTTATACTCTACTCCCAATGCTATGTGCAAAAAATAAAAAAAATGGGAGGGAGGTAGGGGGAAGAAAGGGGAAAACCAAAACAAAATAAGTAAAGAAATTTGATAACATAATATATACAAACATAAAACATTCTATATCCAATAGTAAGCATGATAAAAACATTCAAGAAAGAAATGGACTAAAATCATGTTGGTCATTTAACTCTATAGGTCCAAGCGCCCCTGTGATACAGAGATACTTTAGTTCAAGGAAGGATGACACAAAAAATAAAATAGATTAGTTGAGTAAAATTGTACCCAAAGGGAAGAAAAATATGTGTGTAAACACTGCAGTTACTGAAAATATGTTCTGTGGTAACAAAAATAAAATTAGGCAGTTATGTTCACAATATTAATAACTTTTTTACCTGTCAAAGCAAATATGTGGTATATGCTGTTATTTGTGATTTGTGGGAGATTTTACATAGGTAAAACTATTCGTCCTCTACGTAGACATTTTAGTGAACATGTACGTTCATTGGCCTCCGATAAAGGATTTACCAGACTTATTGCACACATGAGAAAGGAGCATCATGATAATCCTAATTGCATGCGGTTCCGAAGCTTGTGGTCTGAACCAGCTCCTATAACGGGCACTAGGACCTGTAGGGTTAAATGACCATCATGATTTAAGTCCATTTCTTTCTTAATGTTTTTGTTGTGCTTACTGATTGATAATATAGAATGTTTTTATGTTTGTATATATTATGTTATCAAATTCCTTTTTTTATTTTGTGCTTATTCCATTTTGATTATCCCTTTTCTTCCCCCTCCCTCCCCTTTTTATTTTTTTGTATTTTCTGCACATAGCATTGGAAGTAGAATATAAAAGGAGTGTGTATTTTACGGTGTAATTAGCCTGAAGAAGCGTAGTTTACGCGAAACAGCTGTCGCTTACTTACCCCCCCTATGTCTGCTCTCCTCATATGATGACCATAATAAAGTGCTGCTTTTTTCAAACAAAGAGGAATTGCAAGTTTTAAGCACAAAAGCATTGGAATTTCGGGTCATGACTTTTAATCCATGTGGAGATTTTTTGCTGTCACAATGTGATTGTAAGGAGTTTGTAGTCCAAAAAAATCTGACTTCTTTTTTGGACTACAAACTCCTTACAATCACATTGTGACAGCAAAAAATCTCCACGTGGATTAAAAGTATTTAAAGAAATCTCACAATTTCTGGATGATATGCATTTTGTTGAAGTGTGGAAGAAAGTGTGGCACCCCAGGGGTCTGGTTTCCACAGTAACGGCAATGTTATGTCTGAGAGCAGGTGGGAGGTTTCTTGGTCAGGGATCCTGTGCATGCCACACCTCCTGCCCAGTCCTGGGAGGGGAAGAACTTCCCCTATATAAACCTGGGGCTGAGGCAGGGTTAGAGAGTTCAGAGGGAGAGTTCAGCCAGGAGGGCTGACAGGGAGCTGTGGCTCCGGCTGGGCCCAGCTCCTGGGCCATGCCAGAAGTAGAGACAGAGAAGAGAAGCAGCTATGGGAAGAAACAACAGGAGCTCTGTGGGAGCAGTGTTACAAGGAGTCAGGGGCTGGCAGCTGCAGAGCTCGCCCTGACTGAGAAGATTTCTTACCGGACCCGGAGTCCGAGGCTGTGGGGACTAACTCCTACCCAGCAGCAGAATCCGTCAGGCAGGGGATTTCAGGTCCTCTGGCCAAGAAACCCGAAGGCACGGTCACACGCATGGGACCAGCACCGCCGTCGTGGAGCGGAAGCTACTAGAAGGCCCCGAGTCACCGGCCATACGGGTGAGCACCACACGGTACACTCAGGGACGTGGGCTACTTATACCCGCCTCTAGCAAGGTAGCCAGAAGAGTACAGTTAGTTTGGGAGGCCTACAACTCCGCCTGGCCAGGGGAGATCCCATCTGCTCAAGGACTGACCAGGCCCCAATCGCTAGCCAGTACTCCGGGAGGGTCTATCTTTGTCACCAGTAAAGACCCTGAACTACACCGTACCGTCTCCGAGTGGTTCCTGCTACCCCCATCATCCACGTCGGCTGCCCTGAGGCCATACCTCTCCCGTTGGGGGTTATACCATCCCCGCTGCACCATCCTTCCACCGGCCTCAGCGGTCTGCTCTGCAGCGGCAGTTCCAAAGCTGCATTCAACGGGTGGCGTAGTCATCTAACATCTACCGCTGATACAGCGCCACTTAGTCTGACTCCCTGGGCTCGGACCGGATCACCGCCACGAGACTACAACCCTCAAGAGATCTGGCTCCGGGTAAGCTCCCGCGTGCGCAACGCAGCGCGACACAGGCCCAGGGGCGCGTCAACTTTTGGCGTAGTCGGCAGGATTTCGTGCCCGCAACCACCGGGTACTGCGTTCCTGAAAAAGACTGTTCAAACTTACCAGTGGTGAAGATTCCCGCCATCCGTGGAGGCTTCCTGCCATCCGGCGCCATCTTCTACCTTCTTCCCGCCATCCGCGAAGTTTTCCCGCCATCCGGCGCCATCTTCTGCCTTCTTCCCGCCATCCGTGGAGTTTTCCCGCCGTTGGACGCCATCTTGAAGACGCCGCGTGGGAAGAGGAGGGGCGTGGACTCCAAAAGCGCGCGAGAACTGAAGCCCCGCCTCACGTCCGGACGTTGCGTAAGGTCCTGGAAGGAGCCCAGCAGACGCCGATGTCACAGGAGCGCGACGGAAGGTCCTCAACCCTGACGATCCACTGCGGAGCCGCGGCCTACGGAAGAGGATCATCGCAAGGTAGGCCACGGTCCACTAGGGGGGAGGAAGATGTCGGATACGGAGGAGAGCTTCACTGCCTCAACCCTCGCCAGCGCCACCGCTGCTGCAGTCATGCCTTTCACCATGCCCTATATCCCGGGAGCGGCCTGGCTACCCCAGTACTCAGGGGAGTCACATACCCTGCATGACTTTAGAGAAAAGCTGGATAGCCTCTTCCAGGTGTACCCCCTCACAGAGGAGCAAAAAGTGAGCATCCTGGTGGCCCAATTAACCGGGGCAGCCCAAAGGGAGGTAAAGTCCTGGCCACCTGGGAGGAGGACTGTCGCAGAGATACTAACCCAGCTAACCGAGGAGGAGCTGTAGTACTACCAATACGAGGAAAGCCAAGAGGACCCGGACGGGTCTGAGGACTACCCTCAGGAGGGAGCACAAAGAGGACATAGCTACTGAAGGGAAGTAGCGTGAATAAAGAGCTGTAAATAGTTACCCGTAAGGGTACAAGGACTGCTGCTAATTAAAATATGGTCCCCGTTGGGATTAGTGAATTGTTCCCCATGTGCCCCTATCTTAAACCAGGCTGAGGACTGTGAGCAGCCATTCCTTATTCCCACTGGCCGAGGACTGAGAGTGGCCATATCTTGTAAATAATTATGTGTTTCTAGTTATTTTTAGGAGTCCTTGGTGGATTTACCAGGAATCCTTGTACAATTGGTTGGAGCGTAACCCAGGAATGGACTAAAAGACTGTTAAGGACTCGGGGCAGGACAGACCCCTACCTGGTTACGTCTCCCTGTTTTGGTGAAATGGACACCTTTGTTTTCTTCAAAGATTGCACCCGGTTGCGGACACGCCGTAACCATCTTTATGTGTTTTTCTTATTGTATTATTATTGTTTATACCTTGTTATGTTTTTCTAAAAATATGTTTAGTCCCGGAGTACTAAATTTCACTAGGGGGGAATGTGGCACCCCAGGGGTCTGGTTTCCACAGTAACGGCAATGTTATGTCTGAGAGCAGGTGGGAGGTCTCTTGGTCAGGGATCCTGTGCATGCCACACCTCCTGCCCAGTCCTGGGAGGGGAAGAACTTCCCCTATATAAACCTGGGGCTGAGGCAGGGTTAGAGAGTTCAGAGGGAGAGTTCAGCCAGGAGGGCTGACAGGGAGCTGTGGCTCCGGCTGGGCCCAGCTCCTGGGCCATGCCAGAAGTAGAGACAGAGAAGAGAAGCAGCTATGGGAAGAAACAACAGGAGCTCTGTGGGAGCAGTGTTACAAGGAGTCAGGGGCTGGCAGCTGCAGAGCTCGCCCTGACTGAGAAGATTTCTTACCGGACCCGGAGTCCGAGGCTGTGGGGACTAACTCCTACCCAGCAGCAGAATCCGTCAGGCAGGGGATTTCAGGTCCTCTGGCCAAGAAACCCGAAGGCACGGTCACACGCATGGGACCAGCACCGCCGTCGTGGAGCGGAAGCTACTAGAAGGCCCCGAGTCACCGGCCATACGGGTGAGCACCACACGGTACACTCAGGGACGTGGGCTACTTATACCCGCCTCTAGCAAGGTAGCCAGAAGAGTACAGTTAGTTTGGGAGGCCTACAACTCCGACTGGCCAGGGGAGATCCCATCTGCTCAAGGACTGACCAGGCCCCAATCGCTAGCCAGTACTCCGGGAGGGTCTATCTTTGTCACCAGTAAAGACCCTGAACTACACCGTACCGTCTCCGAGTGGTTCCTGCTACCCCCATCATCCATGTCGGCTGCCCTGAGGCCATACCCCTCCCGTTGGGGGTTATACCATCCCCGCTGCACCATCCTTCCACCGGCCTCAGCGGTCTGCTCTGCAGCGGCAGCTCCAAAGCTGCATTCAACGGGTGGCGTAGTCATCTAACATCTACCGCTGATACAGCGCCACTTAGTCTGACTCCCTGGGCACGGACCGGATCACCACCACGAGACTACAACCCTCAAGAGATCCGGCTCCGGGTAAGCTCCCGCGTGCGCAACGCAGCGCGACACAGGCCCAGGGGCGCGTCAAAAGCACGTGTGCGGTTTTCATTGGAATTAACACAATTAACTTTATAATGCACCGAAATGGAATAGACTATGATAACAGAGGAGCTAATCAAAACCAAAATGGAACTGAAAAACGAGTGTCTGAGATTCAATACGTTCTTAAAAAATGGATAAAAAGCTGATTGCGGTAGAAGCTGAAATAAAAGAAAGAGAAAATGACAAATTTTTGCGTTACAATTTTGATTCTAATAAGATCTTTCAATGGCAAAATAATAAACGCAATCGCAATATAAATAGAAAAAACATTACAGGAAATCGGATTGTTGGACCACTGACTCAGGATCCGACTCTGAGGATGGGTCTCGATCTATTCAAGCAATGGACGTCACAGATAATGGGAACTCTGGCAGACGAGATATCCCTTTAGATGATCCATTAGAAGGGGGTTCCAGAGGCAGAAGAGGCAACAGAGGGGGCACCGACGCAAACAAGTGTCTTGGAGGCGTTAAATGATTGTATACGTTATGTGCAGCCTAATAAGCATATTGATAATGTACCATCTTCTATCGTAAATATTTCAGGGGAAGTGTTGCTCATTTCATGCCTTTCCGTTCTTTCTAGGGATCTTAATTTTTGGACTACCAATGACTTTAGATTTGATCAATTTGAGATTGATTTATGCAAATCTATTCGCAAAATTAATTTGCATTGTATGTTTGCATTGAATTCCAACACAGGTAAAAAACAATTATGTGTAGGGGAAAAAGCAGTTCACCGTTGGGCTTCAGCATGAATTCTAAGTTCACTGAAGAAGACACAGAAATACTCCGCAGTCTCAGGCTATGTTCACACATCATGGGTTTTTTTGCATCACAAATCTGCAGCAAAACTTTATCTTCAGGGGCATTTTGTTCAGTATTTTTCTTGCAGTTTTGGTGCTTTTTTGATGCGTTTTTGGTGTGTTTTTTTTCATTGTCCTTCTGTCTCTATTTATGCATGTACATAAAGTTCTGTGAAAAAAAGAACCCCATTCTATTTTGCCATCAAAAACGCTGTATAAACGCTAATGCAAATTTAGCTACCTATGGGTGAAAAAAACGCTGTAAAAACGCTGAAAGAAGTGACATGCTCTATTTTCCAAAAAACCCAACCAAGGCACAAAATACGGAATAAAAAAAAACATGAACAGAGAATTCTGGTTTCTCATAGACTTTGCTGGGACTGCAAAAGGCAACTTAAAATTTGCATAAAAATCTGCAGCAAAAAACGCTGAAAAAAACATTGTGTGAACATAGCCTTACAGGTGTTGAGTTAGATCAGATGTATGCCTCAGCAAATTACATTTTTACAGGAGGGATTCCCTCGACTGCTGAGTCCCCCTTGTCGAATGGTGGAGCCTTGATTTATTTTTATAAACAAATACTTAAGAAAGTCAAGGCATACTTTATCCCCATGACATTCCTAATTTAAATAGAGGGGAACTACAAGTTTTGTCATGACACTACTATTTAAAAATGCCAAAGCATTTTTATGATGAAAAGCAACTTCTTTATAGTTACCTCCCTCTGCCTTTTCGGCCGGTGAGTGGCGCTATCGCTGGCTGCTCACAGGCAGCACGTGACCCCCGTGCTGACGTCCCGTCTATTGAGGTGTGATTCAGCGCTGGGGTCTCCGCAGTGGCTGCTGGGTTGTGGGTGGGGTTACCCCACCGCGTCACACTCTGCATCCACCGCGCGCTTTCCCAATGAATGGAGAGAGGCAGAGTGCGCGGTGGATGCTGGGTGTGACGCGCGGGATAACACAATCCAGCAGCCACCATGGAACGCGGAAGAAAGAGACCCTCGGCTGCAGCCTGGACTTGTCGTGACGTCAGCGGATGTCAGAGCCGGCTGCAGCAGGGGGTCACGTGATGCCTGTGAGCGGCCAGTGATAGCGCTGGCTTTTCATCATAAAAATGCTTTGGCATATTTTAAATAGTAGTGGACAACCCCTTTAAATACAATAAAAAGATAATAAAACCAGCAGACAAGAGGGGTAATATAGTGATAATGTCATAGGATTACTATATACATGAGGCACAACGACAGCTCGCTGGTGTATCTATGTACATCTTACTTAAGACAAATCCGACACATATATAAAGATAATTTATGCACATTACTTAGATGCACTGTGGGAAAGGGTGTTTTTCTCTGTAAATTTTGCTAAAGAACTTATGGTTAAATAACCTAAAACGCCATATTGGTATTTTATTCCAAAGTTTCTTAAATCTCTAGAATATCCGCCATGACGCACCATCGTGTCGGGAAGAGGTTCAATCACTGAGAGTTTTTCATGGTACTTGAATTTTATGTTACGTCCATTAGTGTAACACACTCCTTCATATATTAAAGATACTAGTGCATTTTTTTTCAGATCTTGTCAGAATTCACATAGCAAGAAGGGTTTGTCCTAGCCATGGTGGATGTTGAGAGCTTGTACACCGGCAGCCCGCAGGATGTCATTCACACAAGCGGGTATCGAAAACCTACAGCTACAGATTCCCTGATGAGATGATATAGCTATCATCCATTTCACATAAAAAGATCTCTGCCATACAGCCTATGTGCAACATTATTAAATACATAATTAAAAAGAATTGGAATATGATCGCAAGTGATCCTCTTTTATCAGACATTGCCAACAAACAACCTATATTTTCAGAAGGAGCATAAATTTAATAGACACCTTAGTTCAAAGAAGGATGACACAAAAAAATAAAATAGGATTAAATGACCGACATTATTTAAGTCCATTTCTTTCTTGAATGTTTTTATTGTGCTTACTGCTTGATAATACAGAATGTTTTTATGTTTGCTTATATTATGTTATCAAATTCCTTTTTTTATTTTGTACTTATTCTGTTTTGATTTTCTCTTTTCTCGCCCCTCCCTCACCTTTTTTCTTTTCTGCACATAGCATTGGGAGTAGAGTATAAAAGGAGTGTATTCTATATTGGAATTAGCCAGAAGAAGCGTAGTTTATGTGAAACAGCTATGACGTACTTGCCTCCCTATGTCTCCTCTCCTCATATGATGACCATAATAAAGTGCTGCTTTTTTTCACATACGAGTGGTGAGTGCTGATCTCATTTAACTTTTCATGCTTTTATTGCTCACAATTTTGTACTGCTGTATCTCAGGCTGAGCACCACTGTATCTGGTAATTCGCAATTAATGTTTGCCTGAATGCATTCCGGGAGGGTGTGTTAGCAGTGCCAGAATTTCTGCCTTTTATTTTTTACTAGATGGAGGCCCGATGCTGTCGCATCTGGAGGGCGGTAATGTCACGATGGGGGCAGGCTTTGCAGCGTTGAGAATCTCTCCCCCCCATGAGCTCACCCACCTATCCACTCTCTCTTTCCCCCATGTGCTGACTTCTCCCATCTGTGGTCTCTTCTTTGACCTGTCTACCCCATGTGCTCTCCCCCTTGTCTGCTGTCTCTCTCCTTCCTGTGTTCTGTCTCTCTCCCCCCTGTGCGCATTCTCTCTCCCCCATGTGCTGTCTTCTCCTCTCATGTGATATCTTCTTTGACCTGTGTACCCCATGTGCTACCCCCCTTGTCTGCTGTCTCTCTCCTTCCTGTGCTGTGTTCTCCCCTCATGTGCTGTCCCATTTGAGCTGTCTCCTCCCTGTGCTCTGTCTCCCCCCCCCCCCGTGCGCTTTCTCTCTCCCCCATCTGCTGTCTTCTCCTCTCATGTTATCTCTTCTTTGACCTGTCTACCCCATGTGCTCTCCCCCTTGTCTGCTCTCTCTCTCCACCCCTGTGCTGTCTTCTTCCCTCATGTGTTCTCTCGTTTGAGAACACTCGTCGGGATCAGCCGAATGATTCACTGCACCTGCACAGTAAATCAGATCGCCGCCTTCTTTGTATAGGCAGATAGCGGCATCACATTAAAACTGCACATGTGCTCCTCCTGTACAAAGATGGCGGCGGCCAGTGAATCATTCGCTGATCCTGGCGGCGGCATGTACGGTGTGTTCGCGATGATGTTCCGCTGGTGGTACTGCGCAAGAGGCTGGTACCACCAGCGGTTTCCATATTGAGACACCCATCACTTGGGTGTCCCAATATGGCGGTCGACGAACTTCCGCCGCTTGGAATTCTGGGATCCGGACACATCTGGACGGAACAGGATGTGAAGACATTACAAGGTAATTATATTGTAGATGTGTTACTTACTATGCTATGTGTTGCTGTTTCAATAAAATCAGTGTTTTATCAGCAGATTATCACTACAGGACTAGGTGTCTCACGCATCCTAGTCAACTGCTCTGTGTAACCCCGTCCTCACCACTGATTAGTAGCTTTCTGTCAATATACAATGTACACAAAAAGCTGCCAATCAGTGGTGTGGGCAGGATTATATAGGGCTCAGCATTCAAAGAAATTCTAGTTCAACAGCAGATAAAACTGTGATTATACCAAAATTACAGCAAGCAGATCAGTAAGTGACACATTGCTGGAATCTCAATCTCTAAATCATGCTGCTCTCAGATTACATAGCAAAAACCTGATGATTGATTTCTTTTAAACCTCTCACTTTATAATTTTCTATGTATATAAGAAAGTTAGTAATAATAGTATCTACTGTATAAGTAATTTCCTTCAATAAAACTATTGTTTTTTTGTTATACAGAGTGATTCACTCGCTACTTTCGCCGGAAACATTGCTGTAACTTCTAAAAGAGACGGTCGACCGTACTGAAATTTGGACTGTACATACTTTTGTTCATGAGAAGTGAGAGTGCAATGAAACTCTGCGACAGCAATGAGAAACATCCTCGCGCCGAGTGGTCTCACCGACTTGTCGCCCCCCTGCCGATTGTCTCTACTATGAGATAGACTTGCAGCACGCCTTTCTGTGGGTCGGTAGCTTATGTATGGTGCTTGCATTTCACTCCTGCTGAATTCCTTCTTCGTTTGTTAACAATATACAGATACAGTTTGGACAAGTGTGTTTTCATTGTGAAAACTTATTGGAAAACCGAGTTCTCAAAGAAGTGCCAAAGTGAGTTTGTACAGAAGTTTGGAGGTCGAAATTCGAAGTCCAAACCATTTATTCGGTCATTGGAGAATAAGCACATTACTGGATAGGCAAGATGGAGGGTGTTTCTTTTGGGGCCATTGCAAAGGTCGAGTGTACAGTAACAAGCCATGAACATTACAGGCACTCCGAGAGAAGATACAGCGAGAAATTCAGGCTATGACTACAGACGTCCTGCTGAATACATTCAACATTATGGAACGACGTGTGCAGGCTTGGATGTGAATGGTGGACATTTTTAACACCTGCTTTAAAATATCAGTTTCTCATGAACCAAGGTATGTACAGTCCACATTTCAGTACGATAGATCTTCTCTTTTAGACATTACAGCAATTTTCCTGAATAAAGTTGCGAGTGAATCACCCTATACAATATGCAATCATTGTAATATACATAAAGCTTGTTTTTTTAATGGCAATATTAAATACATACCAGTTTTCTCTGTGATGTTACAGGGCAAATATATATTTTCCATTTTTTTAACTACAATTTTTCTGGCATAGATATATTTATCCACAGGTGATCGGCAGGATCCATTAATATGGTCTATTGAAAGAAGGTGAGTTCCTGCTCTTGATAGTGGTGTATTGCATGTCACGTTCCACTCTTTGCTTATACCCACAGGCCAAGAAGTAAGTAAATGCTTCAAGGGCAGAATTCTACAGTCACAAGCCCAGTGATTGTAAGATAGATCAATATCTGCCCTTAAAACGTGGCCATACAAGAAGACCAGTGGGGTAATGCTGACCAGCGCATTGTTACTAAGCCTTAGGATCTGAAAAATACAGATTAATAATATACATATATTATCATTTAAAGGCATATGACATCTATTTATTGCACATTTCCACTAGATTTGTGCAAAAAAAAGTTTTTTAGCGCATTCAACAATTTTAATTTTATTTCTTAACGGGGGTTGTCCACTCCTGAAAATTAGCATGCTGTTAAACAAAGAAGTAAAACATGCTCACCTTACCAGTTCCACTCCGATTCTCTTTTAATGCTGATCGTGCTCTATACTGCCTCTTCTGCCTGGAAAGGTATGTGACCACTGCAGACAATCACTGGCCACAAAGGTGACCAACACCTCACTGCTGTGGGCTGTAATTGGCTGTAGCAGTCACATGATTGTACATTCAAAACAGGATGTATAGAGACGGGTCGTGTATACCCTATTCCATGTGACCACTGTCATCAATAACTGGTCACAGTGACGATGCCCGTCCCCGCAGGAAGAGGAAGGACAGAGACGGGCAAGGAATCCAGTGAGTGGTAGAAGAGGAATGGTGGGAGATCAATAAGGTGAGCCTGCTTGAACTTTTTTTTTAATTTTACTGCATTCTGGATGGCTTTAAAGAATGATTTGGGGGTGAACAATTCCTCTTACATGAATTTATTATTTATACTATTTTAGAATCTCTTAGAAGCTCATATCAGAGCTACATGATACCTGCTGGTTAGATTGGCTGAGGGCCTTACCATGCGGCAACTGGGTGCAGTAAGTGGATTCAAAAATATTAGTGTCTCAAACCTACTAAGTCTGGGGTATTATACGGAAAGGAAAGTAACGGAGGTGGTCGGAGTAATCTGCAGCACGCTTGTTAAAAGGCACGCATCTTTTAATGAATTTTGGAGCATTGATGTTAAAAAACAGTTAATTCAGAATTGCTCCTGATCCCCTTATTAGAGTTAAAGGGCTTAACCGGTCTAAAATGAACAGTCTGCAGTCATTCTGTGTGGCTTCAAACTTATGAATCCCCCCAGCGCAGGCACTGTGTGCTGCAAGTATTTGCCTGTTTCTGAGCCGGGAGCGATGGTGATGTATGCGATGTGCAGACCCCCGGGCAGAAACAGTCCAGTGGGTGCGACCTCGCTCCATACAAGTGTATTGAGCGGGGCCCAGCCGTCTAATGGGCGTGGTCATCTAGTGGGCACGGCCCCGCTCAATACACTTGTATGGAGCGACTCCACGCCCAGTAGACGGCTTCCACCTGGGAGTATGTATAATGCATACATCACCACCGCTCCCGGCTCAGAAACCAGCGAATCCTTACAGTGCACAGTGCCTGCGCTGGGGGGACTCAAAAGTCTGCAGCCACACAGACTGACTGCCGACTTAACAATTTGGACCGGACAACCCTTTTAATAATGTGGCCTAAAATACAGCTCCACGGAGATCATGCCCAGTTTTCTCATCTCATCTTTAATTTGATGTGTGAGAAGTGTTCCGAGGAGTCACATTCACACCGAATACTCGTGCAATCACTTTTTAAACTTTAGGCCAATATGACTAAGGCCACGTTCACACGTTCAGTATTTGGTCAGTATTTTACATCAGTATTTGTAAGCCAAAACCAGGATTGGAACAATCAGAGGAAAAGTATAATAGAAACACGTCACCACTTCTGTATTTATCACCCACTCCTGATTTTGGCTTACAGATACTGATGTAAAATACTGACCAAATACCGAACGTGTGAACATGGCCTTATTCCCCAGCAGCAATGAGGAATATTTTACTATGACCATGTCGGAGCACTGCAGGGTGTGCAGTATTATTTTGAGCTCATCATTCAGCCTTAGTACATTAGTATAATAATATAAAGAAAAACAACCACTGACTAGAAAAACACCAGGACGGGTGAACTCTGCTTCTATATCATAACTAATGTGAAATCAATCACCTGCAGATTTCTAAGGTCTCTGAATGCATCCGGATCTATTTTGTGAATTCTATTGTCTCCTAGATCGAGGTTCTGTAGTTGGGTGCAGTTGGAAAAGTCACCCCTCTGTATCCGCACAATCCTGTTGGCAGATAATTGCAGAGTCTGTAGAGATGTCAGTTTCCCAAGGCCTTGAATGAAAAGACATAAAATGTTAGTAAAGAATTCATATACAGGAAGTTTCTTAAGACATGATATATCAATTACATTATTCCAATATAGGAAGCATCCCACAGGATCTATGAAATGCTCCAAATATACAGAAATAAATAGAAATAGATTAGGAAAAATAATGCTGATTTGAAAAAAAAAAATAAACCACTCTAAAATGCTTCCAAACATTTTCAAAAAGTACTTATCAGTAGATCAGTAGCTGAACGCATGTAGCTACTCCATTTGATGTAATAATAATTGCCTGATTTTAACACGTACCATACGTAGACCTGTTCTACTAAAGTTTTCTACATAGTACATTAACCCCCTTCATGACATGGTGATTTATCATTTTCTCCTTCCCTTCTTCCAAGAGTATTATACACGGTGGGCCATTTATAGGGATACACCTAAATTAAATGGGAATGGTTGGTGATATCAACTTCCTGTTTGTGGCACATTAGTATATGGGAGGGGGAAAACTTTTCCAGATGGGTGGTGACCATGGCGGCCATTTTGAAGTCGGCCATTTTGGATCCAATTTTATTTTTTTCAATGGGAAGAGGGTCATGTGACACATCAAACTTATTTAGAATTTCATAAGAAAAACGATGGTGTGTTTGGTTTTAACTTAACTTTATTCTTTCATGAGCTTTTTACAAGTTTATGACCACTTATAAAATGTGTTCAAAGTGCTGCCCATTGTGTTGGATTGTCAATGCAAACCTCTTCTCCCACTCTTGACACACTGATAGCAACACCGCAGAAGAAATGCTAGCACAGGCTTCCAGTATCCGTTGTTTCAGATGCTGCACATCTCGTATCTTGATGGTATGGTGTGGTATATGGGGTACAAAGATAGTGGAGCCATTCTTCATCAATGAAAACCTCAATGCCACTGGATATCTGAAATTGCTACATGATGATGTGTTGCCCTCTTTATGCATTGAAGATGGCACGTTCCCTGAGTTTTTCCAACAAGATGGTGCACCACCACATTATGGGTGTCAGGTCCGAGCATTCCTACATGAACAGATTCCTGGAAAGTGGATTGGTCGTCATGGGCCAGTTGAATTGCCACGAAGGTCTCCCTATCTGACCCCCTTAGACTTTTATCTTTGGGGTCATCTTAAGGCAATTGTCTATGCTGTGAAGATACGAGATGTGCAGCATCTGAAACAATGGATACTGGAAGCCTGTGCTAGCATTTCTTCTGCGGTGCTGCTATCAGTGTGTCAAGAGTGTTAAGCCCCCGTCACACTAAGCGAGATCGCTAGCGAGATCGCTAGCGAGATTGCTGCTGAGTCACAAGTTTTGTGACGCAACAGCAACCTCAGCAGCGATCTCGCTACGTTTGACACGTAGCAGCGACCAGGCCCCTGCTGTGAGATCGCTGGTCGTGTCGAAATGGCCTGGACCATTTTTTGATCGTTGAGGTCCCGCTGGGTAGCATGCATTGGTGTGTTTGACACCTTACCAACCACCTCGTTGGCGACTCAGAACTGAGAAGTCGTCCCTCATCGAGGTTTGAATCGTCAGAGTAGCTGCTATGTGACAGGGTCCCAACGACCGCCGACATCGTTATACAGGTCGCTACGGGTCGCCGTATCGTTGCTGCGTCGTTGGGAAGAGTTGACTGTTTGACATCTTACCAGCGACCACATAACGATGTAGCAACAATCCCTGCCACTAAGTGTGACGGTACCGTTAGAAGAGGGTTGCATTGACAATCCAACACAATGGGCAGCACTGTGAACACATTTTATAAGTGGTCATAAACTTGTAAAAAAATCATGAAAGAATAAAGTTACGTTAAAACCAAGCACACCATTGTTTTTCTTATGAAATTGTCAATAAGTTTGATGTGTCACATGACCCTCTTCCCATTGAAAAAAATAAAGTTGGATCCAAAATGACCGACTTCAAAATGGCCGCCATAGTCACCACTCATCTGGAAAAGTTTTCCCCCTCCCATATACTAATGTGTCACAAACAGGAAGTTGATATCACCAACTATTCCGATTTTAATTTAGGTGTATCCATATAAATGGCCCACCCTGTATATCCATCAATATAGCTGTATGAGGGCTTATTTTTTCGTGCGAAGAGTGCAATTCCACAATTGTTTTATTTTTTTATTTACCATGTTCACTATATGGTAAAACTGACCAGGCACTATGATTCTGCAGGTTAGTATAAGTACACAGATACCAAACATGTATAGTTTTTATTTAAGTAGTGAAAAAAAAATTAGGAAATTTCTAAAAAAAAAAAAAAAAAAGATTTTTTTTTGCCGTTTTCTGAGACCCATAACATTTTTATTTTTCGGGATCTGGGGCTGTTTGAGGGCTTATTTTTTGCACCCTGAGCTGACGTTTTTACTTACTCCAATTTGAGGTAGATACGATGTTTTGTTCAGCTCTTATTGGATTTTATTACGATGTTGCAGTGACCAAAAAAAGTAATTTTGGCATTTTGATTTTTTTTTTTCTTGCTATGCCTTTTACCGATTTAGTTTAATTTACTTATATTTTGATGGATCGGACTTAAACGAACGCAGCAATACCAAATATGTGTATTTATTTATTTATTTAATAGTTTTATTTTTAATGGGGCAAAAGGGGGGTGATTTGAACTTGTTTTTTTTTTTTCATATCTTTAAAAACTTTTTTCTCCACTTTTTATGGTATTTGTTAGCTTGAAGCTGCGATCATCCGATCGCTTGTACTATACATAGCAGTGCATCAGCACTGCTATCTGTAGAGAAAATCACAATCTCCCATGAACGTTAACTAAACGCTGGCTATCACAGCAGGATCGTAATGACAGGCACGGGGGTCAACAGCAAACCCCCCCGGCTGTTGTGACAACCCATCAGTGCCCCACGATCACGTCATGAATACGCCAATGGAACTACGTGCCCCCATTGCCCCCCAGAGATTGACAGCAAAATTTAACAGGTTAACGGCTGCAGGTGCAGCTCGACTCCACCAATGGCTGTTAAAGACACATGATGGCTGAGCTGATTTAATCAGCCATCACATGCATGCAAATGAGCAGGCTTGGCTGCGAGCCCGCATCAAAGGCAGGAGCACGACATATGACGTACATGTATGTCATATGTCGTGAAGGGATTAAAGGGGTTGTCCACTACTTGGGCAACCTCTTCTTAAATGCTGTGTTTCCCGTTTAATATAATAATAATAATAATTTAAAAAAATGCTACCTCCAGCACTGGTTCCATTCCAGCAACATATTTGGCAGCTGTCATGCGGAATAACAATCAGCAGTCACTAATGAGCTGCAGCGCTCACATCTTCCCCAAACCTCCAAGGGAGGTGTGAGCAACGCAGCCCATTAGCAGCCATTGATTGGAAGCAGCGCTAATTCGTCATAGTATTATCAAATGACTGCTGAGAGATCCAGATCTGACATCACTGGAACGGCAGCGGTGAGGGAGGTGAGTATCTGGTTTGTTTGTTTTTTGTTTTCTATGGGTCATAATTGCATTTAACAAGGGGTTATCCAGGTAGTGGACAAGCCATTTAAGTATCATCTGAGACTTTGTAGAGCTCTTTTTCCTGGGGCATCATAAGTTACTTGGTAATACGTTAATATACGAGCCATGAAAGCACTGTAATACCAAAGCCAACCTTGGATCTCCTGATCTAAACTTCCATATAGGCATATACAGTTATATGAAAAAGTTTGGGCACCCCTATTAATCTTAAGCTTAATGTTTTATAAAAATTGGTGTTTTTGCAACAGCTATTTCAGTTTGATATATGTAATAACTGTTGGACACAGTAATGTTTCTGCCTTGAAATGAGGTTTATTGTACTAACAGAAAATGTGCAATCTGCATTCAAACAAAATTTGACAGGTGCATAAGTATGGGCGCCCTTATCATTTTCTTGTTTTAAATACTCCTACCTACTTTTTACTGACTTACTAAAGCACTTTTTTTGGTTTTGCAACCTCATTGAGCTTTGAACTTCATAGCCAGGTGTATGCAATCATGAGAAAAGCTGCATAAAGTGGCCACTTGCAAGTTGTTCTCCTGTTTGAATCTCTTCTGAAGAGTGGCATCATGGACTCCTCAAAACAACTGTCAAATGATCTGAAAACAAAGATTATTCAACATAGTTGTTCAGGGGAAGGATACAAAAAGCTGTCTCAGAGATTTAACCTGTCAGTTTCCACTGTGAGGAACATAGTAAGGAAATGGAAGAACACAGGACAGTTCTTGTTAAGGCCAGAAGTGGCAGGCCAAGAAAAACATCAGAAAGGCAGAGAAGAAGAATGGTGAGATCAGTCAAGGACAATCCTCAGACCACCTCCAGAGAGCTGCAGCATCAACTTGCTGCAGATGGTGTCACTGTGCATCGGTCAACTATACAACGCACTTTGCACAAGAAGAAGCTGTATGGGAGAGTGATGCGAAAGAAGCCGTTTCTGCAAGCACACCACAAACAGAGTCGACTGAGGTATGCAAAAGCACATTTGGAGAAGCCAATTTCTTTTTGGAAGAAGGTCCTGTGGACTGATGAAACCAAGATTGAGTTGTTTGGTCATACAAAAAGGCGTTATGCATGGCGGCAAAAAAACACAGCATTGCAAGAAAAACACTTGCTACCCACAGTAAAATTTGGTGGAGGTTCCATCATGCTTTGGGGCTGTGTGGCCAATGCTGGCACCGGGAATCTTGTTAAAGTTGAGGGACGCATGGATTCCACTCAGTATCAGCAGATTCTTGACAATAATGTTCAAGAATCAGTGACAAAGTTGAAGTTACGCAGGGGATGGATCTTTCAGCAAGACAATGATCCAAAACACCGCTCCAAATCTACTCAGGCATTCATGCAGAGGAACAATTACAATGTTCTGGAATGGCCATCCCAGTCCCCAGACCTGAATATCATTGAACATCTGTGGGATCATTTGAAGAGGGCTGTCCATGCTCGGCGACCATCAAACTTTACTGAACCTGAAATTGTTTTGTAAAGAGGAAAGGTCAAAAATACCTTCATCCAGGATCCAGGAACTCATTAAAAGCTCCAGGAAGCGACTAGAGGCTGTTATTTTTGCAAAAGAAGGATCTACTAAATATTAATGTCACTTTTCTGGTGAGGTGCCCATACTTCTGCACCTGTGAAATTTTGTTTGAATGCAGATTGCACATTTTCTGTTAGTACAATAAACTTCATTTCAAGGCAGAAACATTACTGTGTCCAACAGTTATTACATATATAAAACTGAAATAGCTGTTGCAAAAACACCAATTTTTATAAAACATTAAGCTTAAGATTAATAGGGGTGCCCAAACTTTTTCATATAACTGTATGAGGCAGATAGTTCAGGACAGGAGACCCAGGCCAGATATTGTGGGCTGAGTATGGACCGTATATTACACACTTGTGAATTCTACCTAAGGCTGAGTTCACACATGGAGATAGCCACAATAATTTATAGTACAATACAAATTTCCAAAACCTCTCTTCATTTAGTGGAGAAAATCTGATAGCATTCTATGAATTTTCTCATTCTTGTAGAGAAAAGTAATGGGTTATTTTCACATATACAATGCATGTCGAAAGCTTCATATCACACATGCGGATTTCGCTGCTGATTTGCCAAAGATTTATGGCAAAATCCATAACAGAAATGATCTATTCTGCCATATCTATATTTCACAGGTTCAAACATTTCCCTGCACTGTAAGCAAATAAGGAACCATAAGATCCCATAATACGCCCGGATTTTATGGAATTCGGTTAACAGCAGGCAATGTAGTAACATAATGAAATAATCATAACTCATATTTCAACCCATCCCCAATTCCAGCCCCGTCACTTTCCTGCCAGTCCTGCACCGGGTCACATGCCAATCATCATTCGGGTGACTAATGCAGCCGGTTAAGTCGTGTTCAGACGTCCGTGCTGCATCTATGTGTTGTATCAGTTTTTTTCACAGATACCACATGTATCTATAATAATCTATGGTGCTATTCAAATTTCCGTGTCTTTTCACTGTATATTTGTGCAAAACACACGGAGACATGTCCGTTTTTTCGGCAGAACGGATGACAAGAGCCAATATAATTCTATGGGTCTGTGATAAAGACATACAGTACACGGATGGTATCAGTATGTAATCCTGTGCTGACCGTGTGCAACATTGCAAAGTATAGGAGAAGCTTTGTCATTTATTTATTTCTTTATCCATCATGAAAAATACTGATAGTAAAAACGGACTCACGGATCAAACACTGATGACACCGCCGCCAGTTTTTCACATACGTGTTTAAACACGGACATGTGAATGAGGCCTTAAGCAGGTTTTTATGTACGTGTTCTATCCGTCTTTTTGATGGATACACCACATACCTATTATAGCCTATGGGGTTGTTCACGTCTCCATCTTTTTTTGCAGAGAGTCACAGATCAATGTCGGCCATTCAAATCAATGGGTTCCCAGACAAAAATAGCACACGGATGTGTGTCATCAGAGTGTTGTCCATCTTTTTTACCACTTTCGGTAATAGTTTCTCTATGTATGAAGCTGTTTCAGGAGCTGAACCAGCAGATACCAGATATGTTCCACAGTCGGCATCTGTCCATAACAGCAACGATTAGAACTTACTTTGATCCATTTAAATGCCCCGTCAAATGACGTGAACCATCCCCCATTACTGCCACAACCATCTTAGTCCTCCTGTGAAGCCCAGATTAATGCTAGGCTTCATGGAAGAACGTTATTTTCTATTTATCCTTCAATACTGTGGTATTATAATATTGTTGATCATAGGTTCAAAACCCCTAAGGAGACTAATAAAGTACAAAATAAAAAAAAGGTAAAAAAATGTAAAACATAAAAATTCCAATCACACCCCTTTTTTCATGTGAAAAGTAAAGAAAAATAAGATATCTGGTATTTTCGAGTCTGTAAAAGTCAGATCTTTAAAAAATCTAAAATTAACCCATACCAAACCCAAAATTGCATTTTTTTGATCTCCACATCTCTGACCAAAGTGCAATAAAAAGCGATCAAGTAATCAAATTAAACACAAATTGGTAGCAAAAAAAATGTCAGCTCAGCACACAGCTCCATCAATTGAAAACTAAAAACATTATGGTTCTCAGAAAATGGCAGCACAAACCATTTTTTTTTTCTTTTAGAAATTTCTGAATTTTTCTTAACACTTAGATAAAAAAAATATATACAAGTTTTGTATCACCGTTTTCATACTGTCCTTGGGGATTATATTACCATAAAAACAAAAAAAAAATATGTAGTGGAATTGGTCCAATTTTTCAAAAAAAGCCTGGACATCTGAATGAGGCCTTAGCTGCAGTGAAAGCCAAATCTGCAGTCCACCCAATGTAATGCTTGCACTGCCGATATACATGAGCCGTATGATCCCTGTCCTGACAGCTTTCTCGCTGGTCAGAGTATAGGGAGGTAGCTGTGAATAGGCAGCTGGACGGCATAGTGAGCACAACATTCAGCATGAATAGCAAGACTCCAGCCTCGGATCCCGCTGCAGCTAAAAAAAAAAATATAAAAAAAAAATATAACACCAAAAGGTGACTGTGACCCATCACTACTTTGTACTGCCCTCAGGTAGGGAAGCATAAACCTTGTGACAGATTCCCTTCAAATGAAGACTTGTCCCATGGAAGTATCTTTTCCTAAAGCGATTCTTCACCCTGGGGCATAAGAGTGTCTGCACATTTCTCATGTACAGTCATCGCACCTGGTGCTCTGTGTTTGCCACACTGCTTCCTCTCCTTTAGCTTTCAAGATGGCCTCCACAGTGGCATTGGAAGTGCATTGGTTAGTCCAAACCACACCTTCCAGGCCTGTGCTGTGCAGTGAAGTAGTCTCTTCAAAGAGGAAGACGACTTAAACCTCTTCTAGACCTTTTAGAAGTAGCAATCCTAAAAGTCAAAACTGACCCTTTAACGATCCTTGCCACATGACTTAGGATAAAAGCCAAATCAGAATCTCAATTTGCAGACACGTGTTTTGGGTCGTTGCCCCTCGTCAGTGCAAAGCATGAGATCTGGATTGGCTGTATGAGAAGCATCTGACTAGGGACTAAGGGGTAACGTTTCTCCTTGTGGAGAGTGACATGCCTGACATGCCAGTGTAAGGAGACTTATAGGCCATGGAATGCTCCTCTGGGAATTTAAATATGTAAATTGCCTCTTCGTAGAGGAAAAGGACTTGAACGCTAGTTCCACCTTTGAAAGTAGAGATCCTAAACGTCAATATCGACCCTTTAACTGGCAGTAGAGGCATTCCACATGCCACTATAAAAATAGGCAGAAAGGACTGCCAATCTGAGCATAAGCGGCAAAGGAGGGCAAAAGGATGGCACCTTGTAGGGTGACTATACATGAGAAATGTATAGTCATTATTCAGTCCCAGATTGGAGGATCGTTTAAAGTATATTTCTTATCTCTTAATGCCATCTTCAAAGGTTCTAAAACCAAAATTCATCTATAAAATCCAATAAATATTAGATTCTCTCTGTATCTGTGTTGCTTCTTCATAGTTTGGCCCCTAGGAAAGCTTTGGTTGCACAGTACATATAGGATACGCCATGAGGTGAAAAGTACATTTGCTACTAAACTAGGTGATCTTACCTTTTGGAACAAAGGTAAGTCTGTTCCTGTCAATCACAAGGCTGTTTAGAGAAGCCAACATTGCATATTTTCCCTCTTGCTCATAATTTATAGAAATCATGGAGATTTCATTATTACTGATGTTTAAAGTTTCCAAAGACGAGAACTTGTAAAAAATATTCAGATGAAAAGAAGATATCAGGTTATTGCTTAGGTTGATGTGTTTCATGGTCTTCAGTAATCTCGGTGCTCGAGGCCAAGAAGGTGATTTCTGTAACTCTTGAAGATTAGTAATTCCAGCTGAAGTGCATCTCAGAGAATACACGTTGTCCCATTGACATCCGGATGTGAAGTTGGTTTCTAGACCTCTAAGAGATCCAGCAAGAAGGAAAGATGTCATCACAAATAGCCAGGAGCCCCTCATGGTATCTAAATGAGTAGAAATAAAATTATAAGATCCATAGTTAGGTAGAAGATAGAATTTGACTAGCTTCTGATATTTTGTGGTAAAAAAAATAGGAGGTCATTTAACTTACCCAAAAAACTCTTCCATATAGCTTAAAGGGGTTGTCCATCCCTGATAACGGTTAAAAAAAATCCACAAAATAATAAAGTAAAATATACCGACCTTACCATTGCCACATCTCTGCTCTTTGAATGCTGCCTGGGTACCCCACCAGTCGCCAAACATCATGTTGGGGCAAAATGAGCTGTAAGGATCACATTTCCATGCATAACAAGATATATAGAGCTTGTCTCAGTACATTCTATTCTGGCAAAGCTGATGTGACCACTGCAGCCAGTCACATGCTTGGGACAGGATGTACAGGAACTGAGAAGTAGGCAACATTGAAATAAAAGTTGGATCAGCGTAAGGTCCATGGTAGTGTAAGTATATTTTATTTTACTACTTTAGAGAACGGTGGATTTTTATTAAAAAAAAGTTTAGAGGTGGACAATCCCTTTTAGCAAATATATAGGTTTCTCAAAATAGTAATCTCTTTATCATAACACAGAATATAGTCTCAGTCAATGCAATTTTAGATTCCAACTACAAAAAACGTGCCTTTCCCCCGATATGATCTGCCACCAATTTACCTCTATGTATTATATGCTTAGTGAAGTGTACTGATTTTTCTTAATTTTCTGCAGTTACTTGAATGAAGAGGGTTGCGTGCATGTGCGGACAACCTCACTATTCCAGTTTATGAGGAGGGCTACCTTGGTGAGACATCGAACAAGGGTCATAGGGCTTGATCTTGTGGATGAACCATGAATCTATTTGATAGGAACTCCCATTTAAAGAGGAAATCAAACAAGAAATGAAATTCTGAGACAGGTGAGATTACATTGGTGGAGTGCATGTTCTAGGACCACCACTAATCACCAGAAGGAAATGCCTCTATAGTGTGCTCAACCCCCTTTGACACTGCTCAGAAATATTGGATGTGTTGGATTTCTGTAGCAACAGAAATCTCTCAAATGTGTTATTTTGAGATCTTTAAAGGGAAATTGTTACTAGCTTTGGTGCCACTAACCTGCATGTCATGAAATAGCTTGAAAATAGTTTTCTAATCATGCCGATGCCAAAAGTGACCATTTCAGCTTTCTGGAGTATAAAGTTGAGCAAAGCATTGTCCTAGGCTTCATCAGTAGCATGGACCCAATGCCACTGGAGTAATCTCTGAATATAAAAATTCCTCTAATACAGAAAGCTGTTTTGACATGTTGGTGGTTTAATGATCTCAAACTTAGTGGCAGGTTCCTTTCAAGGCTAAATTCACATCACGTTTTAGCCACACATCAGTGGCTTCATCAGGAGCTCCATCTGAAGACCTGATGCATATCTGCCGACAGGGTCTTTGACGGAGTCACTTTGTGCTCCGTCTGACCTCATTTTAGACAGTATCTGCCATTTTCAGAGATGCATAAAAGCTCAATTTGTGTCTGCCTGAAAAAGGTGGAAACTAACGAAAATGAGGTTAGACAGACCACAAAGTGAGTCCATCTGCTTCATTAAAGTCATTGGCCCTGTGGTGGACATGTCTGAATCCCATTTTTCAGGGCTTCAGATGGAAGCCTCAATGGAGCCACTGATGTGTGGCTAAAACATGATGTGAACCTAGCCTTATTCTGTAAATCAGTGGTGGGTTATCTTAGATATTTCCATGTAGATATACAACATCTCTTAAGGACAGCTATAAACAATGACATTTTTAGGTCTTTCTTGAATAATAAAGATCAATCCAAAAAAATTCTATACTCAGTACAGTCATGTAGTATAGCCTTCATGTTATCAGCTAAGCAGCAATGTCGTCTTTCCCTGTGATAGGCAGCTTGGGTGGAGTTGGGCAGGGCTAGGTGCTATGTTGGCAGCTGTGTGGGTGCAGGTGACGTCCATTCCAAAAGTAGCACAGAGATCATATTAGTAGACTCTGACACATGGGTGGACTGGGCGCTCAGGTTTAATAGCCCACATTAAATGATATTGCACTCGGTGTGGTGACATCACTTGTCCCAGACTGGAAAGCTTAGGTGGTTGCACTCCAATATCGCTTTTACATTGCTGATACCAAAAACAAAACATATGTTAAATCTTAAATTACTTTTATACATACAGAAAATAGCACTTTATTTTAAATATCTATATGCAAGGAAGGTCAAAGTCAGACATACCTGCATTTCTGAACATCTCCGTATGAAGATTCCTAGATTATTGAGGTTGATTCTCCATCTTTCTTTATCCTACTATCTATATTACACGAGTTTGATCCTGGAATTGTTGAAAGCTGGTCTTGTAGTAGGAGTAGTATCTCGGAGAATCGGCGGCACCTGCTCTGGTATTGTCAGTATCCAGTGTAAGAATATCTGCTGGGTGCACACACTTTCCCTCCCCTCCTGCTCATTTTATTACTGGACAAAGTCTAGCACAATAATTACCTGGAATATATCTAATGTGCGATCAATCACATAGTTTCAGCTAATAAAGTCTTGGACTAGAAGGTAATTATTAGCAGACGTACAGCTCCTTTGAGGTGATTAAGGTGACATTTTTGTCTCTTGTTTACAAATCAGATGGTGAAAATCTTATCAAGCAAGGCCCCTTGTCATATCTAGCTCCATCTACACAGTTATTGTTGGTAACCTGCAAACAGGGCTCCAATGCAAGATCTATGGGAGGGTCCCCATCTACTCACAATACTACTAGTGTCTTCATATGTAGCCTTCTCAGGCACCAGGTGTGATTACTACCTCTGCTTCAATATAGTTACACCTCGGTGTGTCAAGAGTTACTTCAGACTCACTGTTCTGTACCTGATCCGGGTTTTGCTACCCTCACCCCTGTCTGCTGAACTCTGTTCTGCTCCATGTCAGGCTTTACAGATGGCCAAGCGTGATCACACGTGATCATTGTGATCATCTGCCTGGGCCTATTTAAGGCCTACCAAGACACACACCTGTGTCTTGGTATTAACACTTTGTGTTCCTAAGTTTTGTTTGCCCGCGGCTTCCAAAACCTTTGCTACCTGTTCCCAGTCTCCGGCAGCTTCCAGAATGTATCCTGTTAGCCTGCAGCTTCCTGGACCTCCGCTACCTGTTCCCAGTCTTACAGGACCTCTGCTATATGTTCCCAGGATTTCAGGACCTTTGCTTCCCGTTCCTGGGCTTCCAGGACCTCTGCTCTATGTTCCCGGGCTTCCAGGACCTCTGCTACTTGTTTCCGGGCCTTCAGGACCTGTGCTCTGTGTTCCCGGGCTTATGTCTGCCTGCGGCTTCCAGAATGTCTCCTGTCCGGTTGCAGCTGCCAGGACTTCTGCTACCTGTTTCCTGAGTGTTTAATGTGCCTGCTGCACAGATGTCCATGTGCCTACATGAACCCTGGGCTTTGAGGATTCATCTTACCTAGTGAGCCTAACACTCGGTATATGTGTCACATTTCCCAAAATGTATCTGGTTTTCACTGCTGGTTTAGTAATCTGTAATTTAAGAAAATTCTGCACTTGGTGTAATAGAATTTAGCTCTCCACCCTCTGACTTCCTGGAAGCACATGTTAGACCTGTGCTTATACACAACAGCCAATCAGAATAGGCAAAGCTGGAGCGCGAAGAGAAGAAGTGTAGCACCCCGAGGACTCGGCTGCTACAGGGGTATTGCACCTCGAACCAGAGGTGTGGTATTCCACTCCCGGGTAAGGATGGAGTGTGGGACTGAGCTCAAATAGCTGCATGCACTACACTCATCCCATTTCCGGGGGACAGAACTACGGTACTCCCACCAGTTAGATGTGCAGGTACGACAGCGTCTGTCCCTGGCTGGAGTGGGAGGGGGGGAGGAACATCCCAGTAGTGTAGGGGCAGATAGGGGAGGGGCTCTGGGCATAGAGGTAGGAGCCCATTGGGTGCTAGTCACCTGGGCTCACACATAGAGGGAGTATATATGGTGGGCACCATCTTAAGACAGAGAGAGAGTCAGGGAGAGAGTTCAGAGAGGAGCTCAGCCAAGAGGGCTGACAGGGAGCTGTGGCTCCGGCTGGGCCCAGCTCCAGGGCCAGGCCTGAAGCAGAGAGAAGGAGGAAGAGAGGCCCAGAGACACAAGGAGAGAGGGAACCCTGAGATCCCACAGGAGAACGAAAAGGGTGAAGGGTTGGCGGAAACGGGTACCGGAACCCAAACTGGTGGAGGCTAATGATCCTCAGCCAGGAACCGGAGGTCGTGGTCAAGCTTTGGCACGACCCTCACCATATCCACCAGGAAGGCAGACCACGAATAGGGTCAGGGAAGCCGGGAAAGGTTTCGCCACCAAAAGGCCCGAGGGAGCCGGACATAGGTGGGTCCCTGGTGAGGACGGCCAGTAGGAAGGAAAAGAGGGGAGCTCAGGACCACGCTCTGGAACTGCCCGGGAGTTGACCGAGTCCCGCACCTGGTGGACGCAGCACGGCCCGGGTGGTCACCCTTGGCCGAAGTGACCGGAGCAACACCTGTGAGTAAAAACCCTGAAACTGCATCACACGTCTCTGAGCATCATTGCTGCACCATCACAACCACCATCTTCCACATCTGCTGCCCTGAGGCCATACCCCTCCCGTTGGGGGTTATACCATCCTTGCTGCACAATCCTACCACCGGCCTCAGCGGTCTGCCCTGCAGCGGCGGCTTCATAGCCGCAATCAACGGGTGGCGTAGTCGAACTTTTTAACATCTACTGCTATATACCGCCACTCAGTTTGACTCCCTGGGCACGGACCGGGTCACCGCCACGAGACTACTACTCCCATCGGATCCGGCTCCGGGTAAGCCCCCGTGCGCGCGATGCCGCGCGACGAAGGCCCAGGGGCGCGTCAGAAGCAAGAGCCAAAACCAATGAGGAACCGGGGAGTGTCTCAGACTACACACAACTTCTTGAGTCACTGCAGCTAGACTATTGTCAAAGGTCACAGCTCTCCCTTAAAGGAGTTGAGCTAAAAAAACAACCAAGCCGTAAGTTAGAAGCAAAATACATAACATGCAAGAATCATTTACCGCTGAAAGATCTGTCACTTCTTTTAACATGATCTATTTTTCCCCCAAAATACTGGTATTCCACATTCCATAACCATTCCAAAGCACATTTTCTTAACCCCTTCCCAACTGAGCGATTTTCCGTTTTTGTTCTTTTCTCCACTTATTCTAAAAACCATATTTTTTAAAATTTTTCCATCAATATAGCTGTGTGAGGGCTTGTTCCTTTGCGAGACGAGTTGTACTTTTGAATGATATCATCCAATTTATAATGTGGTGTATTAGAATGTGGAAAAAAATGACAAGTATCGGGAAATTGCAAAAAAAAGCTATTTTTTTATTTTGTTTTTACAGCGTTCATTTTATAGTAAAAATTACCTGGAAATTTCATCCTCCATGTTGGTACGATTACGGTCATACCAAACATGCATGGTATTTTTTTTTTATTTAAGCAGTTAATGAATTTCGAAATTAGTACAAAATTTTTATTTTTTTTTGCTTGTGTCACCATATTTTGAGACCCAAAGCGCTTTAAATTTTTGGTCAGTTGAGCTGTGTGAAGGCTTTTTTTGTGCCCTGAGCCGACATATTTATTATACCATTTTTGTGTAGATATGATATCTAAATTGCCTCTTATTGCATTTTTACGCAATATTGCGTGGCCGAAAAAAAAAAATCGCAATTCTTCCATTTTGATTGTTTTTCTCATTGGAGTGTTTACCAATCTGGTTAATTCATTTTATACTCTGATAAATTGAACTTTTACAAACATGGAGATACCACATACCGTAGCAACCAAAAGTTTTGCATTTCTTTTTAAAGTGTGATTACTTCTGTCTGGTTGATGCCATTTTCCTGGTGATTTTAGGAAACCAGAAGCCAAATGTTTGTCTGCTATAAGGACAAAAATTGTGTTTGACATTGTTTTATCCCTTTATGTATTAGTTTTCAACATTTGCTGGGCCAAATGTTTTGCGTATTTTGTCTTGGGTAGTCGATCTTTGCCTGAAATTGTATTTATTTATTTTTTTCTTGTGTGTGTTTTTAGTTTAAAACATGGCAAAGACAAAGCCAAGTTTATCACCAGATGTCAGGAAGCTTATTATTCTAAGAGTGAAGTCAGGGAAAGGCCAAAAAGAGGCAGCTATGGAATTCACCTGTTCTCAGAGTCAAGGGTCATGTATATTAAAGAAAGAAAAAGAAGGTTATGGAACAGCTGACAAATCTAGAAGAGGACGACCACGGAAAACTTCCTCCAGAGTTGATCACATTATTAAGAAAAATTTCAGTTTCTGATGTCTATAAAAGCTCTGTACAGATTTCACATGAAATGAACGAAGAATATAGGGTCAAAGTGAGTCGCCAAACTATGGAGCGACGGCTAAGAGCAGTAGGGTTGGATGCACGAATTCCAGTCAAGAAGCCTTTCATCTCTGCAAAGTACCAGAAGGTCCGACATGAGTTTGAACACAGCCAATGGAAAGAGACGGATTGGCCTAAGGTGTTGTGGTCGGATGAATCCAAGTTCAATCTAGTAGTGATGGCAAGCACAGTATATACTGCCCAATTGGAAAACAAAAAATGTAAGGTAGCAAACACTTAAAGTGAAACATGGTGGTGGCAATGTCATGGTTTGGGGCTGCTTTTCTGCATCTGCCATTGGCTCTCTGCATAGAATTGATGGAAATATGAATGCTACCATGTACAAGGATATACTAGAGAATGAAATGCTGCCACATGTTAAAACCAAAGTAGGCAGGGGATGGAAATTCCAGCAAGACAATGATCCTAAGCACACATCCAATTTACTCAAAAACTGGTTAGCAAAGAAAAATGTTCGCCTGTTGCAATGGCCAAGCCAATCATATGAATTAAACCCTAGAGAGCACCTTTGGGATGAGTTAGGGCGATGAGCTTGGGGCTTGTGCCCATAGCAATAAAGATGAATTGTTTGCAGATTTGCAAATGGAATAGAGCAAGATCCCTCAATATGTCTTGAATAACATATACAGGTGCATCTCACTAAATTAGAATATCATCAAAAAGTTAATTTGTTTCAGTTCTTTATATAATATGAGTTTCACTTTTTGTATTAGAGCCATTACAAACAGAGTGATCTATTTCAAGTGTTTATTTCTGTTAATGTTGATGATTATGGCTTAATACAAAAGTCATTATCTCAGTAAATAAAAATAATTAACAAAAAACACCTGCAAAGGCTTCCTAAGCGTTTAAAGTCGGTTTCAGTAGGCTCCACAATCATGGGGAAGACTGCTGACTTGACAGATGTCCAGAAGGCAGTCATTGACACGCTCCATAAGGTCCCAGAGTTCCTATTATCATTTGAAATCAAGGTCCCAGAGTCTGGAGGAAGAGTGGAGTGGCCACAATCCAAGCTGCTTGAGGTCTACTGTGAAGTTTCCACAATCAGTGATGGTCTGGGGAGCCATGTCACCTGCTGGTGTAGGTCCACTGTGTTTTATCAAGACCAAAGTCAGCGCAGCCGTCTACCAGGAAATTTTAGAGCACTTCATGCTTCCCTCTGCCGACAAGCTTTTCGGAGATGGAAATTTCATTCTCCAGCAGGACTTTGCACCTGCAAAAGTATCAATACATGGTTTAAAAACCACAGTATCACTGTGCTTGATTGGCCAGCAAACTCGCCTGACCTTACCCCATAGAGAATCTATTGTCAAGAGAAAGATGAGAGACACCAGACCCAACAATGCAGACGAGCTGAAGCTGCTATCAAAGCAACCTGGGCTTCCATAACACCTCAGCAGTGCCACAGGCTGATCGCCTCCATGCCACGCTGCATTGATGCAGTAATTGATACAAAAGGAGCCCCGTCCAAGTATTGAGTGCATTTACTGAACATACATTTCAGTAGGCCAACATTTCGGATTTTAAAAACATTTTTCAAGCTGTTGTTATAAAGTATTCTAATTTACTGAGATAATGACTTTTGTGATTTCATTGGCTGTAAGCCATAATCATCAACATTAACAGAAATAAACACATGAAATAGATCACTCTGTTTGTAATGACTCTATATATGAGTTTCACTTTTTGTATTGAAAAACTGAAATAAATTAACTTGTTGATGATATTCTAATTTAGTGAGATGCACCTGTAACTTATAGCTTTTAGCACAACCAGAAAATTCTATGTCCAATTGAATGTCTGTATACTTAAAATCCCCTATAATAGGGACCCTATTAGTAATTGCTGCATTTTTAATTTGTTGCAACATTTCATCCTCTACCTGTTCAGCTATATTAGGCAGCTTGTAACAAACTCCAATTAGCAGCTTTCCATTATTGTCTTCCTCATGTACATTTACCCATACTGACTCTACATTGTTAAAGTTCCCCCCAATGTCATCATTGAGCACAGGTTTTAAGTTGGATTTAATGAAAATACACACCCTCCACCTTTTTTGTCTTTCCTGTCCTTTCTAAATGTAGTATATCCCTCTATGTTTGTAACCTAGTCATGGATTTCATCCAGCCAAGTTTCCGTAATACCCACCACATCGTATTCCATGACCGACATAAGAGTCTCCAGTTCATTCATTTTGTTTGCAAGACTTCTTGCATTTGCCAGCAGACATTTAATACTATTAGCAGATTTATTACTTCTACTCCCCTCCCTACCTTCCTTGCATATCCCAGCCCCCCAAATCCTCATTAACCCCTACTGTCTCACTGTGTCTACTCTATTTACCCCCTTATTTGAACAACTACCCTCCCCCTAGATCCTTGTTTAAAAGCTCCTCCATCCATCTGACCATTTTTTCCCCAGCACAGCTGCACCCTCCCCAACAGAGAAGTTGGTCCAGTTCTTCCTTCCTGCACCAATTTCTAAGCCACTTATTTATCTCCCGCTGTCTTTCTAGTGATGCTCGTGGCACCGGCAGTATTTCTGAAACCACCACTTTGGAGGTCCTGGCCTTCAGCTTCCCCAGTTTTCCCCAGCCCCACCCAGCAATCTGTCTATCCGATCCACAGTATGCCGAACCTGAGCACCTGGCAGACAACACACTGTTTGGCATTCATGGTCTCGGCAGCAGATGACCCTGTCTGTCCTCCTAATTATAGAGTTCCCTACCACCAACCTCTGTCTTGCCTTTGCTGCACTCCTATTTCCCTCCTTCCTACAACAGTCATCTTCCTGGTTGCTAGGAGCAACGTCTGCTGCAGTGATCCTAATCGAGGGTTTGCAATCCTAATAACAGCCAAACTGGCATATTTACTAGGTTGTGCTAGATCAGGACTGAGCTCCCTGGCACCTTTCCCCCTACCCATTCTTCTGTTACCCAGGTACCTACTTCTGGGTCCTGATCTTCCCCACCTCCACTCTCCTCCATATCACTGGTCCCAACCAGTGCAAGCTCAGTGAGCTCTAAACTCCTCTCCAGGTTTGCAATGCTCCTGAGTGTTGATAGCTGCACATTTAGATCCAGTACCTGGGCTTCCAAACATGTAACTCGCTGACATCGAGCGCATATATATTCACCCTCAAAAGGCTGTTCAAGGCATGCATGCATCTCACAAGATGCACACCTGGTAGCATTGTCCATGGAGCACATATTAAATGGGGATAAACTGTACAGATAAAAGCAGAAAAAAAACAATGGAAGGCTAGTAAGGAAAGCACCAATCTATGCTCTTGTGTTAAGCTATGATATTGCGTTTAACTATGTACTTACCTGCAACCCCGTAAATAGAAAGCAGCCGCCGCTATCCTCTGCAGCCTAGTACTTAGACACACTGGAACTTGAAGTCCTCCAGACAATACAGCACAGGTGTAACCTATTTATATGCACTATTGCTTTTCTTACTTACAGCAGGGTATATGTTCATTTTGTTTCTCTGTTAGGTTTTGTTTGTTTAACCCCTTCACGACCTTTGACGTATATTTACGTCAAAGGTCATGTCCCTGCCCTTGATGTGGGCTCGCATGCGGAGCCCACAGCTTTCCCTGCACATGATGACTGAATTCATCAGTCATCATGTGCTGTTAACCAGCTAAATCCCACTGTCAATCACTGACAGCGGGAATTAAGACACGCCGGATGGAAGTGCGTCATTCATAGTCACCCCTGTCACATGACCGCGGGGCACCGATGGATTGTCATGACAGTCGGGGGTCTGGTGATGAACTCTGCCCCTGTTATTACAATTCTCCTGTGAAGGCCGGCCACGCGTTCATAGGAGGGCGTGATTTCTGCTATACATAGCAGTGCTGAAGCCCTGCTATGTGTAGCACAGGTGATCGGATGATCGCAGGTTCAAGTTTCCTACGGGGACTATTAAATAAAGTAAAAAAAGGTTTTAAAAATATGACAAAAATAGAAAAAAAACAAAAGTTCAAATCACACCCCCATTTAAAATTAAACAATAAAAAAAATACACATTTGGTATCGCTGTGTTCATAAAAGTCCAATCTATCAAAATATAAAATAAATTCATTTGATTGGTAAACTACGTAACGAGAAAAAAGCTCAAAACGCCAGAATTACGTTTTTTTGGCCACAGCTACATTGCAATAAAATGTAATAAGAGGTGATCAAAACATCGGATCTACCCTAAAATTGTATCAATAAAAATGTCAGGTTAAAGGGCAAAAAATAAGCTCTCACACAGCCCCAGATTTCGACAAATGAAAATGTTACGGGTCTTGGAAAATGTTGACACAAGTGAAATTTTTGTTTCTTACAAACCTCTGAATTTTTTTTCCAACACTTAAATAAAAAAAACCAAAACGTATACATGTTTGGTATCTGCGTACTGGTACTGACCTGGAGAACCATATTGCCAGGTCAGTTTTACCATAAAGTAAACATGGTAAATAAAAAACCCAAAAAACAATTGTGGAATTTTGGATTTTTTTCCTGCTTTCCAGTGCATCATATGATAAAATGGATGATGTCAATCAAAAGTACAACTCGTCCCACAAAAAACAAGCCCTGATAGGTCTATGGGAATGGAAAAAAATAAAAAAGTTATGGCTCTTGGAATAAGGGGAGGAAAAAAAAGAACAAAAACAGAAAATCACAAGGTCATGAAAGGGTTAATAGCCAGTGTGAACATGCTCCTACATGTTGCATGTATACCAACTTATATTCCACTTCATTTCTTTTGGTTTTACATTATACATAGGCAACTTCATTAATTTGTTTAACTTCTCTTGTACCATTTTATAAATACGGAGGGCAAAACTTATCAAGACTGACAGTTTTGAACAAAAAGCCTGCTGGAGAAAGATGTGCAAAATGTATTAAGAGGAATAATAATAATTATAATAATAATTTTTATTTATATAGCGCCAACATATTCCGCAGCACTTTACAATTAAGTGGGGACATGTACAAACATTAAATTCAATACAAGGTGAGACAGTTTAACAGTTACATCAGGAGTGAGGTCCCTGCTCGCAAGCTTACAATCTACATGGAAATGGGGGGACACAATAGGTGGAAAGTGTTTGTTATTTCAGGTCTGGCAATTATAATAAGTGGGGATTATCATATAAAGCTGTATGATCCGGTCATCAGCCTGTATGTTAAAGTGCAATACTCAATTACCGAGTGCAGTTATCGAGTGCATGGAGGGTGTAGAAACAGATGAACAGTAGGGTGCAGATTCTGAATAGTATTTAGGAGGGAACAGGGGAAAGTTAGTTTACTGAGTAGTTGAGGTGGTAGGCTTGTTTAAAGAGATGGGTTTTTAAAGCGCGCTTGAAGACATCGGGGCTAGGCATCAATCGGATCGCCTGGGGTAGAGCATTCCAGAGAACTGGTGCAGCACGAGAGAAGTCTTGGAGACGGAGGTGTGAGGTTCGGATTATGGGGGATGTTAGCCTTAGGTCATTTGAGGAACGGAGGGCACGTGTAGGACGATAGACTGAGATGAGAGAGGAGATATAAGGTGGTGCAGAACTGTAGAGAGCTTTGTGGGTGAGAGCAATGAGTTTATATTGGACCCTGTAGTGAATGGGTAACCAGTGTAATGACTGGCACAAGGTGGAGGCATCGGTGAAGCGGCTGGACATAAATACGACCCTGGCTGCCGCATTCAGGACAGATTGGAGAGGGGAAATTTTGGTAAGAGGGAGACCGATCAGAAGAGAGTTGCAGTAGTCCAGACGAGAGTGAATAAGAGCGACAGTAAGAGTTTTAGCAGTTTCCAAAGTGAGAAAAGGTCGGATTCTGGAGATGTTTTTAAGATGCAGGTGACAAGAGCGAGTGAGTGATCGGATATAGGGAGTAAAGGAAAGGTTAGTGTCGAATATGACCCCAAGGCAGCGGGCGTGCTGCTTGGGAGTTATGGTTGACCCCTCCAAGGTAATTTCGATATTAGGTAGAGTTAGGTTACTAGAGGGGGGAAACACAAGAAGTTCAGTTTTGGAGAGATTCAATTTGAGATAGAGGGAGGACATGATGCTAGACACAGCAGATAAACAATCCTTGGTGTTTTGTATTAGGGTAGGGGTGATGTCAGGGGAAGAAGTGTATAGTTGGGTGTCGTCAGCATAGAGATGATACTGGAACCCAAATCTGCTGATTGTTTGTCCAATAGGGGCAGTGTATAGAGAGAAGAGGAGGGGGCCTAGGACTGAGCCCTGAGGAACCCCGATAGTAAGGGGATGAGGAGGGGAAGAGGAGCCGGCAAAAGATACAGTGAAGGAGCGGTCAGAGAGGTAGGAGGAGAACCAGGAGAGAACGGTTTCCTTGAGGCCTATAGAGAGGAGCATAGTGAGGAGGAGCTGGTGATCCACAGTGTCAAATGCTGCAGAGAGATCCAGGAGAATCAGCAGGGAGCAGTGACCTTTGGATTTGGCTGTTAGTAGATCGTTAGAGACTTTAGTGAGGGCAGTTTCAGTGGAGTGTAAGGAGCGGAAACCAGATTGTAGAGGGTCGAGGAGAGAGTTATCTGAGAGATAGCGGATTAGACGGGAGTGGACCAAGCGTTCCAGGAGTTTAGAGATGAAGGGAAGATTAGAGACAGGTCTATAGTTAGCAGTGCAGTTCTGGTCCAGGGATGGCTTTTTAAGTAAAGGGGTTATGATGGCATGTTTAAATGAGGAGGGAAAGATACCTGACGAAAGAGAGAGGTTAAATATTTTAGTCAGGTGAGTGGTGACCACCGGTGAGAGGGACTGCAGGAGATGTGAAGGAATGGGGTCACTGTTGCAGGTTGTAGGCCGAGAAGAAGCGAGGAGCTGGGTAACCTCTTCTTCTGTGACAGTCTGGAATACAGCTCTGAACAATTTGGATCATTAAATGAGATCTACAGCAGCTATGAGGTTGTGTAGACTTCTGATAATTTACTCGTTTTTTTGGTGCAAGTTAAAGCAAATCAGTCATATGCCGGTTTACCACTCCCCTTTTACTAAAGTCCACCCAGTGCCAGTGGAAAAGGACAAAAAGTTGCCAAATGGTTCCACAAAATTCATCTTGCAGCAAATTTTGTGACTTTTCTTATCCTAGAACACGGACGAAATGGAAAAGATATTCCCCCTAATACTGTTTTTTTGGCTCCAATAATGAGATCAGATCTACACAGACTAGTAATGTGGCTCCACAGGCTAAACTGCCTCGCTATGGGACAGTGCCGCTGTGAGCTTCACTTTTGCAGAGAAACACAATTTTGTGGCATGCTCCATATAAAATAGAATATAGTATAGCCCATACAAAACTTACCCAAATTCCTTGCATTCTTCAGTGATAAGCATGAGTGTATAGTAACCTTAAATCTATTGCTACAAGTGTTGATAACATACTTGTGATAGATTGTAGCTGAGGTTTCCATGGCTATTTATTAACCTCAATACCACTGCTATTTACAACATTTTCAATAAATCAGGTGTGTCATATTTTATCTTACACTTCTGAGATTATTTGGGGGTGAGTCCTGTGCAGCGAACCCTTTACGTCACCCATATTACTCTTAATAGGCCCTTGATTGCCAAGCTGAGACCACCCTATTTAACCCCATTCCACCAGACCAATTTTTCTTTTTCCACTTTCCCTCCGTTTTTCCAAAAGCCAGAACTTTTTTTTTTGTTCTGTCAACAAAACCATATTTTTTTTTCCACGGCACAAGATGTAGTTTTGAATTATGCAGTTTTTAAAAAAGTAATATCAGCTCATCCTTGTTGGAAACTCCCTTTGAGTTTCAGTGTTGGAAGCACAGGATCACGTCTCTGCCAGACGTCAATTATACTTGCAAGAAAGGTGAGGATCCAGCTTCAGTCCATAAAATCCATGAGGTTTTATTGTTTCTTTTAATATATAGCAAATACTACTGCATACACCTCAGCATAGGTATGAGTTGGGGATAAGGAGTGAGGAAAACGGCGGAGCGTTTCGAACGTTAGCTGCGTTCTTAGACTCGACTTCTAAGTGACGTCACTTCCGGTGGACAGCCCCAGAGGTGACACACTTCTGGTTCGGCGATAAACGCCAGAATTTAAACCCCCTCCACACACATCAGATCACGCTGGAAGCAACATTGACAGGTGCGGGAGTCACTCTTCTCCCCTATGTCTACTCCAAACTGGATTTCTACCATAGACCATCAGTCACCCAGACCAGCCTTCTCAATTTTACTCTCTCCTTTCCTCTCTCTCTGCACACTATGTCAGGTATCATCGACTATACAGGTACTCTCCCCCATAGAGACGTTCCATGTCTTATTATCGGCATATACATTACTAGCACGTTGCTTGTCTGTTTACAGCACAAAATTTCTAATAAAATCTCTTGGGACTCCTCCCCATAGAAACCCCATATGAAATCTTGCCTCATCAACAAGTAAGCCTTCTGCTGATTGATACTGCCTGATTATGATTATAATTAACAAATGAGTTCTCCCTCCAGTACCTTACTCTACTAATAGAACCATATGCTGAGATCAATAATACCTACATGTAATCCCCATTTAATATTGTATATTATATTTCATATTGACTTCATCAATTATATCGTTTATATACTTTTGTACATCTGTAAATAATCTGCTTAACTCTGTACCTAGCTATAATTTTGCTTCGCATCGTCTGTTTGTAATCAGATTCGGGACAATGTATTATTTTGTATTTTATGTATGACTACTACCGTATATCCTTTGTGAACCATTCTGATATTTGCCTCTTCTTTGTCAGTGGCATTATGACTAAGACCCAGGTTGGATTGAATCGTTAATTCTATTATGTCACATGTCTCCCAGCACCTGTGTATAGAATAACCTTCACAGATATAATAAACTTGCATCAACAAAAAACTTGAAATCTTTTACATTGGATTACGGGTTACATACTCAGTTATACCTGCACCTCGCCCAAAGACAGAGTGCACGCTAATCAAATTTATTATCTATACATATATGTCAAGACACGGAGTCTTCCGTGGGCGTAACACTACTCAGACAACACAGGGTGAATGTAAAACAGTGAGGCAATACTTTATTGAACCACAAAGCAGACAATAAACACACAGAACAGTCCCAGCAAATACCCAAGATGGTACAACATTACACAGTCTCATCCTTATTTCTCTGCCTGCCTGGGATAGAACAGCTGCGACTTTGGAGACTTCCAGGGCCGACTACCTCAACCAGTGGCCCCCGCTTCTGGCGGCCCCCCACAGAGAGAAAGTAGAGTCAAGCTTAGGAAGCTAGCAGTCCTATGAGGTACAAGGCCAGGAGACCCGAGGGTCCCAACCTGGCCTCTCCATGAGATCCCATGGAGCCAGATGACTGGCGAGTCCCAATCTGGCTTCTCCGAATGTCTTCATGAGTTCCAGGCGACCCGTGGGTCCCTCCTGGCAACCCCAAACAACATATCCATGGGGCCAGGTGACTTCCTCGTCCCACCCTGGTCTCCCCAAAATGTATCCATGGTCTCTCTGATGGTCAATGGAGCAGATCCGTATCTTTCCAGTCAGGGCTGTACCCTTAGGCTAGAATCATATAGAATTCAAATCTGTGTCTCTTTGGGTAATGCCATGCAATCCATCTGCTGTCCTGAAGGATATCTCTCATTCTCCTTGTAAAGTCTTTCAGATGCTCCTTGATTCTGCTTGCAGGACTACAGATATCCCTGTTTTGAGTCTCTCTGCTACAGAAGCACATGTCCTTTTTAAGTACACATCCAAAGGTCAAGGGTCATTAGTCACATGTAAAGCTGTGTTCACACATTGCGTATTTTCGTGCGCTTTTTGAAAATACGCAATGTGCTTTGTGTCTGCCAGCAAAGTGAATGGGAAATTCACTTTGCCGTTCAGACCCTGTGTAATTTTACGCAGCGGGTAAGCGCAGCTGCGTAAAGAATTGGCATGTCAATTATTTACGCAGCTGCGTCCTGCGCTTTCTCTCTATTGTGCCCATTATAAGCGATGGAATTACGCAGTGGTGTTCACACACTGCGTAATTCCATCGCTTTTTTATGGGGGCGCAGGATGGCTACTCACCTACCCGATGTCAGGGGAGAGGCGTCCGGTCCGGTCCAATCCCGCGCTTCCAGCATCTGCCGGTGAGCCGATCAGCTGTTAGCTAACCGGCTTCCGGTCAGCTGATTACAAGCCGGTCAGCTGACAGTCTGCTGATCGCTTCACGGCAGATGATGCAAACACGGGACGTAGCAGACGCGTCTCTCATCCATCGGGTAGGTGAGTATCCATAGTCTGTACAATACACTGCTAGGGACACACACACGACACATAGACACATAGACACAGACAGTACACACAGACACAGACGGTACACGTCACTGTTAGAACTCTCCTGTTAGTTTTTTTTTAGTTTGCTGGTCACATGACCATTTTTGCCTATTTAATCCGGCTCCGCCCTCCTGGTCTTGCTGGATTTCATTGTATTTACTACTCTTGAGCTAGCTTTGTGCTCTGTTGCCGTTCTCTGTTAGTTTTGCTAGGTCTTCTGACCTCTATGCTTTTTGTTGTGTGTTTGTCTTTGACTGCTACTATTTCTGCTAGGAGGTGTCCAAACTTATCCCAGTCCCTAGTTCTTGTAGGGATCCCTCCCTCACATCTATAGGTCTTCGTTCAGACTAGCCGAGGACTTTAGCGGGTCTGATCGCAGGATCAGGTTCCCCGTTACATCGTAGGGATCTAGTTTAGTTCTATTGTAGGGACAGTTCTCCTGTCTTTCCTTAGTCCCTGTAACAGATCATAACAGTAAGTCCAGCCCTAAAAGAAAAAAAAAATTTTCTCTAAGGAAAGACCTCCAGTTTTCCATCATGGTCTCGGTTCAAGATTTGGCTCAACGCTTGCAGGGACTCTCTCTGGAGGTGGCCAAGCTTCAACAACACGTGAGTAGCTGTTCTGGAGCACATTTTGTGGAACCAAAGGTACGTCTGCCTGATTTATTTTTTGGCGAACAACAAGATTTTTTTTCCTTTTAAAAATGCTTGTTTATTGTATTTTCGTTTGAGACCCGGATCCTCTGGTGATGAATCACAGCGCATAGGGTTCATAATGTCACTTTTGCGCAAAGATCCTCAGGGATGGGCCTTCTCTCTCCAACCTAGTGATCCGTCCTTTAGATCAGTGGATAGTTTTTTTTCTGCTTTGGGTTTGTTGTACGATGATCCTGATCGTGTCTCATCTGCTGAGTCTGAATTGAGACGTTTGAGGCAGGGATCAGGTAATGTGGAAAAATATTGTTCTCACTTCCGTCGGTGGTCTGCCCAGGTGGGGTGGAACGATTCAGCTTTGAAAAGCTTGTTTCTTGCAGGGCTAGGTGAAAGGGTTAAGGATTTACTGATTGCTTATCCCACACCTGGAAACTTGCAGGAGGCAATGCAATTAGCTATACGGGTGGACAGGAGACTGCGTGCAAGGGTTAATGAGAGCAAATCCTCTGCTATGTCAGCTCCGAGTCTTGAGAGGGTCTGTGCTGACAATGGAGAGCCGATGGAGATTGGGGCGATGGCACCCCGCTCTCAGGAAAAAGATCGCAGGCTTTCTGAAGGCTTGTGCTTCTATTGCGGAAATTCTGGTCATTTTATTAAGAACTGTGTGCTTCGTTTGAAGAAAGAAAAAAAAATGGTCAGTTATGCCCGTATTGCCTGTTTAAATTCTAAGGGAGTATTCCTATCTGCTACTACCGCTGCTCAGGATGAATTAATTGAATTTCGGGTATTTGTGGATTGTGGTTCTACTCTGAATGTGATTAATGGGGGATTCTTGGAAAAACTTAGATTAGAACCTAAAACTTTGTCATCCCCTATTGCTGTGGTTTCTGTTGATGGCTCTCCCTTGAAGAGTGTTACTCATAAGGTCTGTGAATTTCCCCTCACTATTAATGGTATTTACCAAGAAAATTTGGATTTGGTGGTATTGGATAATTTGCCTTCTCCAGTAATATTGGGGTTACCCTGGTTAAAATTGCACAATCCTGTACTGGATTGGTCTACCAATGAAATTAAGTCCTGGAGCCCTAAGTGTTATGACAAGTGTTGTAACGGACGTATTGCTGCTGTGGATAAAGGGGAATTGCCTGTACCTATTCAGGATTTTTGGAGAGTTTTCTCTGAGGAGGAGTCACAAATTTTGCCTCCCCATAGAGACTATGATTGTACCATTGAATTTGTCCCTGGAGCGACTCTTCCTAAAAGTCGTTTATTTAATCTTACTATTCCTGAGAGAAAGGCTTTGGAGGAATACATACAGACAAGCTTGGCCGCCGGTCACATTAGGCCTTCCAAGTCTCCTGTGGCTGTTGGATTTTTTTTTGTAAAAAAAAAAGATGGCGGTTTACGTCCTTGTCTGGACTTTCGTGAGATTAATAAAATTACTGTACGCAATCCTTACCCACTGCCATTGATTCCTGATTTATTTAACCAGTTAGTGGGGGCCAAGTGGTTCTCTAAAATTGATCTCCGGGGGGCATACAATTTGTTGCGCATGAAGGAGGGTGATGAATGGAAGACTGCTTTTAACACTCCTGTGGGTCATTTTGAGAATCTGGTTATGCCTTTTGGTCTTACCAATGCTCCAGGATTTTTTCAGAATCTTATTAATGACATCCTTAGACCTTTAATCGGCAAAAATGTGGTTGTGTATTTGGATGACATTCTGATTTATTCGCCTGATCTGGAGTCTCATTGGCGGAGCGTACGTGAGGTATTACAGTTATTAATGGACAATTCGCTTTTTGCTAAGCTGGAGAAATGTGAGTTCGCTGTACAGAGAATTAGTTTTTTGGGCTACATTATCTCCAGTGAAGGTTTTGAGATGGACCCGGTTAAAGTTCAAGCTGTGCAGGAATGGCCTAGGCCTATTGGTTTGAAATCGATACAGAGGTTTTTGGGTTTCGCCAATTATTACAGAAAATTCATAAAAAAATTTTCGATTATTGTCAAACCGCTGACCGATCTCACCAGGAAAGGTGCTAATGCTGTTCAGTGGACTTCTGAGGCCATTGAAGCTTTTGTGTTTCTAAAGGAGAGGTTCACCTCTGCTCCCATCCTTATGCAGCCTGATGTGACTAAGCCGTTTTTGGTTGAGGTTGATGCTTCTTTGGTGGGGGTCGGTGCGGTGTTGTCTCAGGAAAACAAGGATGGAGTACATCCCTGTGACTTTTTTTCAAAAAATTTTTCTTAGACTGAACTTAATTACGATATTGGTAATCGGGAATTGCTGGCGATTAAACTCGCATTTGAACACTGGCATCACCTCTTGGAAGGTGCTGAATTTCCCATTCAGGTTTTCACTGATCATAAAAATCTGATCTATCTTGATGCTGCCAAGCGCTTGAATGCCCGTCAGGCTAGGTGGGCACTTTTTTTCTCGCGGTTTAATTTTTCCGTTACTTACATCCCGGGTACCAAGAATGTTAAAGCGGATGCTTTGTCTCGCAGCTTTTCTCCCATGGTCGGTGTTGAGGAGGAAGAGGAGAGCATTTTACAAGAAGGTGTTGTGATTGCTGCTTTGGACTCCGTTTTGGAGGATGAGATTCTTAAAGCTCAGGAGAATGCCCCATCTAACACTCCCCATGGGAGGTTGTTTGTGCCTAGGACCTTTAGGAGAGATTTGTTTGTTGAGTGTCATGAGTCTCGGTTGGCAGGTCATCCAGGAATTTGAGACCAAGAGACTTGTGGGTCGCAGTTTTTGGTGGCCTGGATGGCAGAAGGAAGTCATTAAGTGGGTGCGCCAATGTACTGTGTGTGCTAGATCCAAGTCTTCGCATGCTCCTGCTGCGGGGTTGCTTTGCCCTCTGGAGGTTCCTAGTGCACCTTGGACACATCTGGCTATGGACTTTATTACTGACCTTCCCCCCTCTGAAGGTTTCACGGTCATCTGGGTGGTCGTGGACCGTTTTAGCAAGATGTGTCACTTGGTTCCCTTCATCAAACTGCCTTGCGCTAAGACACTCGCTAAGGCCTTTGTCAAGGAAATTGTCAGACTACATGGTGTTCCTACTGACATTGTTTCTGATAGGGGACCTCAGTTCGTGGCTCGTTTTTGGCGTGCCTTTTGTGACAGGTTGGGAGGTCATTTGTCGTTTTCATCTGGATATCATCCTGAGTCTAATGGCCAGACAGAATGGAAGAACCAGGATGTTGAGCAGTTCTTGCGTTGTTTTGTGGAAGACAATCAAGAGGGGTGGTCTGAGTTTCTGCCACTTGCTGAATTTGCTCTTAACAACCATACATCCTCTTCTGCTGGGTGTTCGCCTTTTTTTTGTTGTTCTGGGAGACATCCGTCTTTTGTGTCATTCTCCAAATTGGTTTCGGCTGTGCCTGAGGAGGAGAGTTTTTCCGGTGATTTGGAGAGAGTTTGGACGGATGTGCGTGGTAATCTTCAGGAGGCTAACAAAAAATCTAAGAGGTACTTTGATAGGAAACGGCAAGAGGTTTTGTTTGCTGTTGGTGACATGGTTTGGTTGTCCTCTAAGAATCTGCGATTGAGGATTCCTTCTAAAAAATTGGGTCCCAAGTTCGTAGGGCCCTTTAAGGTGCTTCAGATAGTTAACCAATCTGCTGTTAGGTTGGAGGTTCCTACGTCCTGGAAGATTAACCCGGTGTTTCATGTTTCTCTGTTGAAAAAAAGCTGATGTGTCTGATGGTGACGCCTCTGCCACTGTTCCTCCGGTGGTGGAGGACGGGGAATATGAAATTTCCCGCATTCTAAATTCTAGACGGTATAGAGGGAGTTTGCAGTATCTCGTCGCTTGGAAGGGTTTCGGACCTGAGGATAACTCATGGGTGAGGGCGGATGATGTTTCTGCTTCCAGACTTGTCAGAGCGCTTCACAGGAGGTTTCCTGGTAAGCCTGGGCCTAGGGGATCCGGAGGATCCTCTTAGAAGAGGGGGTACTGTTAGAACTCTCCTGTTAGTTTTTTTTTAGTTTGCTGGTCAAATGACCATTTTTGCCTATTTAATCCAGCTCCGCCCTCCTGGTCTTGCTGGACTTCATTGTATTTACTACTCTTGAGCTAGCTTTGTGCTCTGTTGCCGTTCTCTGTTAGTTTTGCTAGGTCTTCTGACCTCTATGCTTTTTGTTGTGTGTTTGTCTTTGACTGCTACTATTTCTGCTAGGAGGTGTCCAAACTTATCCCAGTCCCTAGTTCTTGTAGGGATCCCTCCCTCACATCTATAGGTCTTCGTTCAGACTAGCCGAGGACTTTAGCGGGTCTGATCGCAGGATCAGGTTCCCCGTTACATCGTAGGGATCTAGTTTAGTTCTATTGTAGGGACAGTTCTCCTGTCTTTCCTTAGTCCCTGTAGCATATCATAACAGTCACACTGAAATGAAGTGTGACATTACACATGTCACCCTTCATTTTCACACTGCGTTTTTTGCTGCGCTTTTTTACGCAGTGTGTGAATGGAGGTGCTTTTTTTTACCTGCTTAAAAAAAGCAGGAAAATACGCAGAGTAAAAAAACGCAGGGAAATACGCAATGTGTGAACGCAGCCATAGAGGTAAAGGTGCAGGGCTCACCTATCATTGTTTGAGCTAATCTATTTACATAGTTGGTATCACAGGGGCTGTTGTAAATAAACATCTAGCTGGCTATAAGTACAATTGGTCATTAGCATAGTAAACATGATCGTTTCCAAAGGAATAGAATTCAACATTCAGGGTTATACAAATGCTGGTCTGTTCTTATTGACCAGACACAAATACACATAGACAATTCAGTATTTCTCTTTGATTAACAAATCTAAATGTCTGGCTTATTAAGATTTTAGGCTGTATCGTCACAATATACAATGGTCAGATATGCAAATACAAATAATGGTACAAACGTATACAGATATTAAGCGTCCGTTACCAGTCAGATGAAAGTCTTGGCTTGCAGGGGGAGGGGCTGCCAAATGGGAGGCTTGGGGATCCCTCTGTTCCTGGACTTCTCCCCACATGATATGTCGTGAACTTCTTAGAAAAAAAGTACTAGACCCTGCTTTACGCAAGCATTTAACCCCTTTGGTGTCACTCGCCTCCTGCCCCCCCTGGGCTGGACCTAAGTCCCCTTCCTGTGCCCCTGGCAGATAACTCCAAAACTTCAGATGAGCTATAACTCCTTAATGGACGATCCTAGGGAGGCGGTTCTAGTGTCATCTGATCCATCCGGGTCCCTACTACACATGTAAACTAAACACAGCTTTATTATCTGTTTCCTACTAGCTATTCTACTTATCTCCCCACCCTATGAAGCCAGATCGAGATCCAGGTGGGCGCTCACCATGTCCTGGGGATCTCGGAAATATACATGATATACGGCTAGGACGTATAGTATTTCCATAACTCCTTATCAAATCCTAGCTGTCTGAACAAAGGAGACTGCATGGTTTGGATTCACAGGGGGTCTTCCTGTAGAAGGTTGCACAATAGCTAGCTGGTGGGGGTGTGAATCCCTTGTTTGAAGCTGGCTAGGTGTCTTGTTACAACTACACATGCTTACAGGTTGATTATAAGCTGCCATTACAGCCCCCCATCCTTCTCACTGGAATTGCACGTATTCCCCCACATTTTGTGGCTGAGTAACAGCCGCGAAACATGCGGGGTGGGGACTTCAACATGTCACTTTAGCACCCACAATACTCGGTGCGTACCTGAGCGCCCTTGGAAAACTCGAGTAAAGAGCACTTGCACTCTAATGGTGACCAAAGAATAGCAATTCTGGCATTTTGATTTTTTTTTCTCTTTACAAAGTTTAGCTTGCTGTTTAATTACTTTTATATTTTGATAAGTTGGACTTTTAAGCAAGCTCCAGTACCAAGTATGTTTACTTTTTATTTTTACACTGGGAAAAGGGATGTGATTGAAAATGTAATAATTAGTTTTACATATTTAAAAATTTGTGTTCTATTTTTTTTTAACTTTATTTTTAATTATCCAAGAGGACTTGAATCTGCGACTGTTTCTTTGATATACTGCAATGCCAAACTATTGAAGTATATAATGGAAATAATGTTTTCCTATGAAGCCCAGCCATATGGTTGGCTTCATAGGAAGAACAATATGACACAATTGGGAGCCTTCTGCAGGTGCCGAGCTGCCATGACAACCCATTGGCACCCTGCAATCAAATCGCTAGGGGGAGGGTGTGCACGAAAGGAGCAGGAACGGGCACGCACTAGCAACCAGGTCATTTAAATGCCGCTGCCAGTGATTGACAGAGGCAGTTATAGTAGTGTTCAAAATAATAGCAGTTCAATATGACTAACCAGATTAATTCCTGTTTTTGGTATAAATTATATTACCACATGTCAAACTATTTACCAGTTGGTGCAGTAGATTCTAAGAAAACCAACAGACTCAGCATTCATGATCTGCATGTTTTTGAGTCTGTGTATTTGAATAAAAATTTAAAGGGAGTGTGTTCAAAATAATAGCGGAGTGGAGTTCAGTTACTGAGGTCAATCATTCGGTGAAGAAACAGGAGTGAATCAGGTGGCCCTTATTTAAGGTTGAAGCCAGCACATGTTGTACATGCATTTCTCCTGAGAAATATGGGTCGTTCTAGACATTGATCAGAAGAACAGCGTAGTTTGATTAAAAAGTTGGTTGGAGAGCGTAAAACTTATAGAGAAGTGCAGACAATGATAGGCTGTTCGGCTAAAATGATCTCCAATGCTTTAAAATGGAAAGCAAAACCAGAGAGACGAGGAAGAAAAAGGAAGACTACCATTCGAATGGATCGAAGAATAACCAGAAAGGCAAAACTCAGCTAATGATCAGCTCCAGGATGATCAAAGACAGTCTCAAGTTGCCTGTGAGTACTGTGACAGTTAGAAGACGCCTGTGTGACGCTAATCTCTTAGCAACAAGTCCCCACAAAGTCCCACTGTTAAAAAAAAAAAAAAAAAGACATGTACTTAAGCAGATACAATTTGCAAAAGAACACATCAACTGGCCTAAAGAGAAATGGAGGAACATTTTGTGGACTGTTTAAAGTAAAATTGTTCTTTTTGGGTCCAAGCACCACAGACAGTTCGTCAGATGACCCCCAAACTCTGCATTCAAGCCACAGTACACTCTGAAGACAGTGAAGCATGGTGGTGCAAGCATAATGACATGGGAATGTTTCTCTTACTATGGTGCTGGACCTATTTACTGCATACCAAGGATCATGGACCAGTTTGCATATATTAAAATACTTGAAGAAGTCATGTTGCCTTACGCTGAAGAGGATATGCCCTTGAAATGGGTGTTTCAACAAGATAAAGACCCTAAATACACTGGTAAAGAAGCAAAATCTTGGTTCCAGTCCAACAAAATTGAGGTTATGGAGTGGCCAGCCCAAACCCCGGACCTTAATCCAATATAACACTTGTGGGGTGGCATCAAAAATGCAGTTTCTGAGGCAAAGCCAACAAATGCCAAAAAATTGTGGGATGTAGTCAAAACATCCTGGGCTGGAATAACAGTTGACAGAAGTTAGTTGACTCTATGCAACATACAGCTCTGGCAAAAATTAAGAGACCACTGAACAGTTTTCTATTGGAAAGCATGCCAAGACGCATGAAAGCTGTGATTAAAAATCATGGTTATTCCACCAAATATTGATTTCTGAACTGTTCCTGAGTTAAAACATGAGTAATTTGAGGTCTGAAAGAACGGTTTCTTTTTTTAGTATTTTGACGCTTTATCATTTGCTGCAAATAAATACACCATTTTTAGCTTTGAATTTCAGAGACATGTTGTCAGTTGTTTATAGACTAAAACAACAATGTACATTTTACTCAAAAATATACCTATAAAGAGAAAAGTCAGAGAAACTGAAAATTTTGCAGTGGTCTCTTAATTTTTGCCAGAGCTGTAGATGTGAAGCAGTTCTAAAACACTATGGTTATACAACTAAATATTAGGCTAGTGATTCACAGGAATGCTACTGTAAATCCTCAAAAAAAAAAAAGAGTACATATTGTGAGTTTGTAAAGACAAATGCAAACACTGCTATTTTTTAAAACAGCCCAATGTTCATTTTTTGTTATTTTCTGTAAAGTAGTTAAAAATTATATACATTACTCTTCGTGTTTTGAATTAGAAAACAGTGTGCAATGTTCCCAATGCAGGAAATAAAGACTAGTATAAAGATTTTGTGCTTAATTCATGTTTTTGAACACACTGCTATTATTTTGAACACTATTGTAAATGGTTATACAGCAGCAATTGGAGTGACCTCCAGTTGCTGCTATTACAGGCAGATGCCGGCTGTATAACAGTTCAGAGCCTACACCATACACCTAGAGTACTTGTTATTATGTACTACGTCTGGAAGTGGTTAAAAAAGGACATTTCTGTGGGGTTATATGCACATGACATCTTTCAGGTGTATAAAAATGTTAAAGGGGTTGTCCAGTACTTTTAAAAATATGCCAATGTGTTTTAATGATAAATAGAATCTTCTTTCTAATTACCTCCTGGTGCTGCTTTTGCCTGTGAGCGGCGCTATCACTGGCCGCTCACAGGCAGCACGCACGTGACCCCCGGCTGCAGCCGGCTCTGACATCCGCTGACGTCACAACAAGTCCAGGCTGCAGCTGAGGGTCCCTCTTCTGCGTTCCACCGGTGGCTGCTGGGTTGTGGGCGGGGTTACCCCGCGAGTCACACCCGGCATCCACGGCGCGCTCTCTCTGTCCTCATTCACTGGGAAAGCGCGCGGTGGATGCTGGGTGTGACGCGGGGAATACCCCCGCCCACAACCCAGCAGCCACCGCGGGGACCCCAGCGCTGAGTCACGCCTCACTTGACGTGATGTCAGTGGGGGGTCACGTGCTGCCTGTGAGCGGCCAGTGATAGCGCCGCTCACAGGCAGAAACAGCACCAGGAGGTATATTAGAAAGAAGCTTCTATTTATCATTAAAACACATTGGCATATTTTTAAAAGTACTGGACAACCCTTCTAATTTTTCAAGCGTAAAGCGCTTCAGGAAATGCTCTTTTTCTCTGTAGTTTTAAACCTGCAGCATTTAACTTCAGCATTTTTTTGCTTGCTTCCTAAGCCCTTTTTCGATGTTTTTGACTGACAGCATTTTTCTAGCAATTTTTGAGGTTTTTTTTTAAACTCCATTCAATGCCAAATCCACTAGCGGTTTTTGAAGCAAAAAATGCTGACAAAACACTCCAAAAACCACCCAATGTCTTTTAAGCCTTCCCATTGTATTGTATTGGAAAGTATAGGGCGTCTTCAGAGCGTAAGTTGCCTGAAGAATTGTCAGGTCACTTATTTTAACCTCTTGTCGTGTTTGAAAAACTGAAGCACTTAAAATTCGCTCAAAAGCATTTTTTTCTGGCGGGTTTCAGAGCTCCAAACCCACCTAAAAAATGTTGAGTGAACATCCTCTAAGAAACAAAACACACAATACCACATTCATGTACCAGTCTTGTTTTTTTTTATTTTTTTCATTGTCTTTTTATTTTTACAGCAATCTGGAAAAAAAACAAAAAACACTCAAATTCTGTCATACCACAAATAAATATATTATCAACCGCAGCACACATACATATATAATACTGTATTGGTTTAATAGTGCACGTTGTTTAAGGTCAGATATATTAGTGTTTCCAAACCAAACAAGAAAAAAATGTTAGAGTATTAAATCAAACATTTTATCTCAGAAACAGGATTTTATATTTCAAGAGTTATTCTTGGCAAATGGTGTATCTGGGTTTTCCTTGGACTCCTAAAATTTTCACTCTTTGTTGTCTTACCTCCTCGCCTAGGACCACAGTCCGAATGCAAGAGGATGGAAGAAAACAGAAAATTGCAATTGTGATTCAAATGATGCACTAATTTACTGCTCCCCAAATTCAATCATCGATGCGAGGAGCAAATGCTAATTTGCTTGAGTTATACAGCAGGATTCAGACCTATTTAGACAGTGTCAGAATAATCATACTTTAATCTCCGTACAATGGAGTTGATGCAAAGCCGTCAAGATGTAACTGGAGAGTAAATGTTCAGTATTTATTGAAGAGGTCATACAAAAATACTGCACTATTTAATTATGCATTATAATAACATTATATAATATTGCATTCACTATCCTGCACATACATAGTGTTATCTTTATTCTGTGGGTCAGAATGGTTATGGCAACACCAAATTTATATGGTTTTATATATACTTTGTATTACCTTTGTACAATTAATACTCTCTTTTCAAAAAATTGTATGTTTTTGGGAGGCCATATTTAATGAAAATATGTAATATACTGTATATATATTTTTATTTGGAGCTTCAGTAACACGTTTTGGGGAGAAGTTCCCCTTCATCAGACTATATATATTAGCTCTCTCTTCAATGAATCTTCCATTTGCTTTGCAACACTGGTATCATAATCTGGGTATCCAGCAGTGTTCTTCCAGGTGTTTTTTTTCCATGACATAGTATTTTTTGAGCATTTTTTTTCTTTACACTCGTTGGGAGGTAAAATGAACAAAAAAAAAACAATTTTACTTTTTATTTTCCATTCATTGTTCAAGTCAATACAATCATGACAATATAAAATGTATATATTTTTTTAAATGTTTTGCCAATTTTCCACTTTATTTTACTTATCAAAGCGATTCCGTTGATAACCAATTTATATATTTTTTGTTTAACTACCGTATTTTTTGCTTTATAAGGCGCACCTGATTATAAGACGAACCTAGGTTTTAGAGGAGGAAAATAGGACATTTTTTTAAAGCCAAATAGTGTGCTAAACCATTTAATAAAATAAAAAAATATTATTTTAACAATGTAGACTCAACAGCAGCATTGCAAGTAACATTAACTATGTTTGTGAATAACATGTGAGGAGGAACTTGAATCCTCAGGTACAGCACTCTTCCAGTTGACAGGGAACCCTCAGGAATTCCTCATCACTACTGTCAGCATCTAAGCTCAGTTGCTCGCAGTCACTGGTGTGGCTTTCTTCATGGTCCTCATATAGCATGCCATCTTCGGTGCCATCTAAGGCATTGCCAATTTCACATTTTTTGAATGACCTTACAACGGGTTTCATCGTTCACTGACTGCCATGATTTCACCCACTCACAAACTTGAGTGATAGTGGGCCTCTTCATTCATCCAGAAGGTGTCAGATCATGATTGCCTGCAGCCATCCATTTGTTCCACTCTTCTCACATGAAGATGATTTGTTGTTTGAAACGTCGAGGGGTTGCAACTGGCTGGAAAGACCCCCTGGAATTACAGCGAGATGGGCCTTCACTTCTTCAAGGACTTTTTTTGTGGTTTCGCTAATGTGTGCTCTAAACTGGTCAAGCACTAAGATCTCAGGTTTTTTTTTTGAAGCCCTCCAAAACGTTTGGACCATACTTTGTCAACCCACAGTCTCATTCGGTTCTTGTCCATTCATCCGCTCTCATGAACATGCACAACAACTCCTTGTGGGATAGCATCTTTTGGCATGTTTTTCCTTTTGAAAATTAACATTGGTGGCAGTTTCGTGCCATCGGCACAGCAGGACAACACAACTGTGTAATGTTTTTTTCATGTCCTGAGCTTTTCACTGTTATGGTTTTGGCATCCTTTACATCAACAGTCCTGTTAGATGGCATATCAAAGGTTAGAGGGACTTCATCCATACTCCCAATCTGGCCTATTTCAAAATAATTTTTCTTTCTGGTGTCAAGTACAAATTTATGGAAAGACAGCATTTTGGATTCATATTCTGGGAGCATTTTTGGGCAATTCAAGTTTTGGTGCGCACAGCAAGGTCACATCTCCTCATGAATCTGTGGCACCATTATGATGATCCAATAAAGTCATCAATGCCTTTCTCCAGAGCAATGCGTTTGGCTTCGTATAATATCATTTTTGTAGACACCAAAAAGCCATTATTTCTGTGGTGTATTATCTATTTTTTAAGGTCCATGTCTAACTCTGGCCAGTTTGCACCACGTTCTTGAAGACCATAATTGCTTTTTTCCACTTATTCCAGCTCATCCTCCTGTTTCCTCCACTCTCATATCATTTTTTTCAGTTGCAGTCGGCCCCAAATGTCTCTCCACTGCTTTGTTCCCATGCTCTTTAGCATATTTTATTACCTCCAGTTTAAAGGGACTTTTATACGCTAGCCTTTTCTGCTTTGACATCCTTGAAAAATGTACAATATACAGCAGCAGCAGCAGCCAACAGAACGGTATTTTTCTGCAACAAAATCTAGTATTGAAACAACTGTAGCACTGTGTCCTTCAAAGTTATGGGGGCATTGCAGCTGCGAATATAAACGGATAACATTGTAGTTGGGGATCTGTGGGTGACGCACTGTTATGGGGATCTGCAGAAGATGCACTGTTATGGGGGATCTGTGGATGACGCACTGTTATGGGGGATCTATGGATGACGCACTGTTATGGGGGATCTGTGGAGGATGCAGTGATATGGGGGATCTGTGGAGGACGCACTGTGGGGATCTGTGGATGATGCACTGTTATGGGGGATCTGTGGATGATGCACTGTTATGGGGGATCTGTGGATGATGCACTGTTATGGGGGATCTGTGGATGATGCACTGTTATGGGGGATTTGTGGATGACGCACTGTTATGGGGGATCTGCGGATGACTAACTTATGAGGGATCTGTGGATGATGAACTTATTGTGATATGCAGATGAAGCACTTATGGGGGATCTGTGGATGATGAACTGTTATGGGGTATTTGCGGATGACGCACTTATGGGGGGTCTGTAGAGGACACAATGTTATGGGGGATCTGTGGAGGACGCACTGTTATGGGGCATACATTGCTTGGGCAGTGTTTACAGTATAATAAATGTGACTAAGGAAACCATCATCCTTCAGAATACACCTAACATATGTACTGCATGGTCTGGATGCATTCTTAGGGATGACTGGGGTTATTGTCATATTACAATACAGTAAACATTTTGACCAATTACAGTACAGTCCCTGGAGTACTGCATTTAAATTAAGTGTGACTACCACCCCCCTCATCCTCAGGAATACACCCACCTACAGTATACATTGGTGTATTCTGAAAGATGAGGGAGGTGGTAGTCACATTCACAATAAACACTTTGGCCACTTACATTACAGTCCCTCCCTGGAGTGTTTACACTAAATACAACTACAAGCCCCATCATTCTTCAGAATCCACCCATTGGTATCATATATTTTGAAGAATGATGGGGGTGGCGTTCCTCTTCACTGTCTTTTCCCACCTAGGCTCACACGACTCTTCATACAAAGGATACAATTTTGTCAGGGACAGATCACTGATTGGTGGAGCAGCTCAGCAGCAGTTCCCTCCACCAAGCAGTATCCATCCCTGCAGAGGGGGAGGAGAATCGCTCTCCTCTGCCTTAAAGGGGGTCCCCAGCTAATGAGGAGCAATAAATGGAGGATGTCACTAGTGGTCGACCTTGCCCCATGCTTCCTGTGATAGCCCGCCGCCACAATTGACAGCCGGCCACACAGACTGCCCGCTGCAAGCTTCCACTGCGCCGTGGTGCGTAATAGTGCAGTGTGCGCTTTCATGTAAATATGTCTTCACTTTATAAGTTCTTCTCCTCACTTTGAGGGGAAAAAAGTGCGTCTTAAAAAGCGAAAAATACGGTACTTTTACATAAGAAAAATCAGTTAAGAAATAAAGATATCTTTTATGTCTTATTGTGAGTCTTTCATTTTTCTGTTTTCAAAAGTTTTTTGGGTAATGATCTGCAGCTTTTATTGTCACTATTTTGAGATATATAAGACTTGAATTACATTTTTTAGTCTTGACTAACAAAAATGGCAATAATGGCATAGTATATAATGTTCACTGTGAATGTTAAATAATATAGATCAAAAGAATGAGTCATTACGAACACGGCAATACCAAATGCGTGTCGTTTTTGTGGGGTTTGTTTCTTCCACAAATCCTTTTTTTAAATTATATTTTTTTCTTCTTATAATAATACTCATTAGTCCTACCAGGGGGCTTGAACATACAATCCTTTGATCACATTGATAATACACTAAAGAACTTATGCAGTACAGTGTATTATCTAAGCTGTCAGTGTCTGACTGACAACTAGCCTATCAGACCCTGCCTCCGGGGTGCTGATGAGCAGACAGAGGGAGCATTCTCCCTCTGTCAAACTCCTCACATGCTGCTATTACTACTGACAGTGTCATGTGAGGGGTTAAAGTGCTGGGATTGGAGCTCGTTTTGGTCCCAGTACATACAGCAGAAGCTTAGCAGTGTATTACAGCCGGCTCATTTTGCAGATGGCATGGGAACAACTCCTGAGATGTAACTATATACCCTATTTTGAGCTGTATGCCCAATTTAAATTAAAAAAATTGGAGTACTCTTCAGTAACTTGCACCTAACCTGATGGAGCTTTTCATTTACTAGAAGCAGAAACACAAAAAGCAGAAAATCATGATGGCGGCAGGAAAGGCCGGGCCAGGATGACTCAATATCGGGTTCTGTCCATGTGTTCCACAATTCAGGCAGCCATTCACTGCAAACTCTTTATAATGAATGAAAAATAACTCTTAGAATTATGGCAATTTGTCCAATTACTTTTTAGTCTGTCAAAATGGAAGGAGTATTGTAAAAATGGCTGTAATTTCTAAAACGTTAATGCGGTATTTTTGTAAAACCACTTAAAAGAGACACTTCTATCAAATCTTCTTGGCTTTGTTTCTATTCCATGGTACTGGTGTACAGAGGCTAAATTATGATAATTCTGCCACTGTCAAGTTACCTCTGAATACAATTGTATACAATGAAAATCATTTTGCAGAGAAAACATTTAAAGGGAATCTGTCAGCAGGCTTTTGCTATGTAATCTGAAGACAGCATGAGGTAGGGGTTAAAACACAGATTTCAGTGATGACTCTGTTATCAAGCTCTGTGGTTTTCTTTGCTTGCAATGATTGTTTTAGCACCAGGAGCTAATCATTGCTGGGACACAGCAGTGCTTGCATGCTAGTCTGACACGCCCCCTCCTGTGATAGGCAGCTCACTGTCTATGTACATTGTATATGCAGAGCTGTGATGTGGGCGGGGGCAGCTTCCTAAGCTCTGCTTCATTGCTAAATCTAAAAACTCTGTGTGAGAACAGCTGCACCCAGTAATCTAAGTGATACATTGCTGGATTCAGATTCTTTCCCTACATTATATGCTGCTCTCAGATGAGGTAGCAAAAACCTGCTGACAGATTCTCTTTAAAAGAAAAATGTGTTACATTAATAAACACATTAATACAGAGGGTACATGGGACAAGTCCCTCTGACACAACCAGACTTATATAACAGTCACCATCTACTTTATATTGACAAGAATAGAGTATATCCTATAAAACACATATAACTTGTGTGTCCAGATTATTCATCCCGTTAACGAGCTCCAATTGATTAGATACAAGCTGATCGGCGCATGTCTACAGGCTTCATTGCCGAACAGTTATTCTGTACCCATAAGTTAATAGCATTGATTACACAGTGTGATGTGCTGTCTACAACAATGATTTCACTGCCGACATAAACTATCCAATCACCCAATCAGCAAACATTTTTCTTGTTCGTCAGGTGATCGCCAGTATGCTTATTAGGGCCAAAAATTGGAAACAACTGTCCCTACGAACGCTTGTTCAAAGATTATTGGTCCATCTAAGTTGACAACTAGGCTAATGCAGAAGAAACAAGGAGTAACAGCAACTGAAAATGAAACGTCGGCTGTATAAATGACATACAACTACATAAAGTATTGGGACACAGGTCTTAATCATGAATTCAGGTTTTCCATTCAGTCCCATTATCACAGGTGTAGAAAATACATAGACTGCCTTTACTAACATCTGTGAAAGAATGGCTTGTGAGCAGAGGGCATACAACTCTAAACTTCCTCTAGCATTAATATCAGCAGAGAAACTGTGCACCAGGAGCTTCATGGCATGGGTGTCCATAACCAAGCAGCTGCAATGAATGCAAGCCTTACATCTCCAAGCACAATGAAAAGTGTTGTATGAAGTGGTGTAAAGCTGCTGCCCCTGGACTCTGGAGCAGTGGAAATGATAAATCACACTTCTCTATCTGATGGACAATTCTGGGATTAGCAAATGCCAGAAGAACATTGCCTGACTGCTTTGTGCCAACTACAAAGTTTGGTAGAGGAAGAATAATGTTATAGGGTTGTTTTTTTTATAACTTGGCCATCTGGATAAATGGGCAAAAATTAACACAAGTACACTCCAAAATCATGTAAAAAGCCTTCCCAGTACAGTGGAAGCTGTTTAAGGGGGGACAACTCCATATTAACGCCTATAGCTTTAGAATGGGATGTTATAGTTGTTATGCTGCAGAACATTGGCAGATCCGGATGAATGTGGTGAGATCTGCAATATCTGTGCTGATCATACACATACAATTAATATCAGATTCAACTGAAATAAACTAGATCTGCCAGTGACCCTCAGATGCCTCCCACTTCTGTGTTATTCACACTATCCATATATTTCACACGAACTTTGTACTTGTCAACGCCCATTTACAATGCAGACATCTCCATGGTAGAAATAATCTGTTTACAATGATTATGTACAGAATGTCTTCTCTATCTTCTGTAATGTGATACCTGCCTTTGATCTGCAAAAATAACCTGATCCTGATTGTCCTCTCCTGGGCATTCTGCAGCGAAAATACTGGAATTATGTAAAAAAACTGAAAAGTAACTTTGGCCTGTTCTTCTGTAAAAACAGAAAAACTAAAGTGCCGTACACTTATAGCCAACAGCTATTCCTCCCAACTCTGTTTCCATTTTCATGAAGCAGTTTCCAATTTCTTGGAACACAATTATTGGGCATAATGAAATTCAACACGTCCAATCCTTTATTTCCTCAACACGTGCCATCGTGGAAGAGTAAAGAGACCACCTCATGTATATAGTAAAGTTTGGTGGATTGATTTGCGGGACTCTGGTCCATCTGCCAGGCCAGGAATGGGAGCTCTGTGAATCTCTAACCTTCCGGGATCCCCGCCACGACTTTTGAGGCGGGCACAATGTCATCTGTGCATCACATTCCAATGACGATGTTGTGCCAGTCCGGCTAATCAAAATCCGCGCCGTGAATCCTGGAAGGTAAGAGATTTGTAACCTCCCGTCCAGGGGTCAGAGACTACTGACCTGGCCAATGGATCAAAATCCGCTCAACTCTAACTTTAGGTTAGCAATACGGCAAAGCCTATATAAAGGAACTATGCCGATTCACATAATCTCACGGAAAACACATGCAATCCCTGTCACACAGTAAATTCCTGGGACCTTACATGGGGATGTCATTTCAAATATATGAAACAGATGATATTGTTAAAAAAGGGCTGCAATATAGAACAGCATCCCAAACAATCACACAAAATACCGACAGAAGTAAAATACTGCATGAATTGATGGCTTGGTTTCGTGCTTTAAAATGTTGTACCACAAGGGTTAACTGAAGTTTGGCAGCCCATGTTACGACTCTCCACCAGTACCCTGAACAGCGTCCCATCTGCACACATACACAGCTTGTAACGCTCTGTCCCATCATCGTACATCAGCTCCCCTGTGGACGTAGGTAACCGGGAAGGAGTGACCATCACGCTGCCATTCAGAACTATACTGTTTTCCTGGTGAGAGAAAGACATGAGAGGAGTTAAGTCCCAGGTTTAATACTTATTATTGTAAATTATAGGGTTGTTACCGACCACTGGAGGAAGAGTTGAGGAAACAGATGCTGAAGATGAACTGCACGGTTTCTGGAACTCCCATAGAAGTGAAAAGAACTTAACAGTGCAGCCCAGCGAGCTTCTGTAAGGCTTCATTCAGACACCTGGGGAAGGAGGGGTTTTTGCATACAAGGACAAAAGGACCTTTTATCATTTGCTAGATCCAATTTTCGTCCATTTCCGTCAGTGTGTTTGTGCAGCAATCGGATAACAGTTGGATGACGTCTGAGTGCTGTCCTATTTTTTCCAAGGAATCACTCACTTGAACAGGAGTTTGATCTGCAAATTGGATGAAAATTGAACAGCCCTGCAGACTATAATAGGTAGATGAAAAACACAGATGTGTGAGTGAGGCCTAACACACATTTATTTGCATGGGTGTTTGTCTCTCATCTAGCCAAACCAGATCTCACACTTTGCACTGAAAAGGGGTAGCACCCCAAAACACTGCAAATTGAGATTCTGGTTTGGCTTTTATCCTAAGTCATGTGGCAAGGCTCGTTAAAGGGTCGATATTGACTTTTAGGTTGCTACTTCCAATAGGTGGCGCTAGAGTTCAAGTCCTCTTCCTCTCTGAAGAGGCAATTTGCATATTCAATTTCCCAGAGGAGCATTGCAAGGCTTAAAAGCCTCCTCACATTAGCAAGCCAGGCTTGACATTTCACTCTCCACAAGGAGAAACCTTAGACCTTGGATATGGGAGTTACAGAAACAGTATAGTGCAGTAATTCCTATGAATGGTTGAGATGGGAATACCCCTATAACAAACATTAATTTAATCTCTCTCAGTAAAGTATTTTGTGCAATCAAAGCAAAATGTCCATGTTGCTCATAGCCATCCAATACTCCAGATCGTGCTGGAAATCATTTCCAATTATAATCCATATTTTTACTTGATGCAGAGACAATAAAATAACCCAAGCACCACAAACATAAAAAAAAGATACAACATCCAAATTGAATAATACAAGTGCATACCCAGCAGGAGCACATTATTAGTAAATGAACAGCAAATACTTACTGCTTTTAGTACAATGTTTCCACCAGTCCGAAAATCTATAGTCTTTCCCATTATAAATACTCCTTCATTTCCTCGTACAGTGATTTGCCCATCAACATTAATTTTAAGATCGCTGCTTGCGCTGCTGGTAATCTAAATAATAAAAATAATAAGAAAAGCAAGAGATATGAAATAGACTACAGTCCTGTGAAAGAGTATTAGATAGGTATGGAAGAAATACTTCACAGTAAGAAGGCTATCAAAAATAGAAGTTTATTTTTATCAATTAACAAAATGTAAAGTGAATGAACAAAAGAAAAATCTAAATTAAATCAACATTTGGTGTGACCGGCCTTAGCCTTCAAAACAGCATCAATTTTTCTAAGTACACTTGTACACAGTAAAGGATTTTGTAGGATTATAGTCAGGTATATGAGGTACCAATTATACCAAATGTGAATGTGTCTGAATATTATTTTCATATGTAGGTTGAAATATAGTTAACAGAAACAGCTCTGTAGGAGGCTTAAAACTGAGTGAGGAACAGCCGATCTCCACCACAAAGGTGAGGTTGTAGAAGCTAGTATTATGTCTCAAGTCATGGCAAGACGGATTACAGCAACAAGACACAAGGCAGTTATACAGCATCAGCAAGGTCTCTCCCAGGAAGAGATTTTAAAGCAGACTGGGGTTTCAAGAAGTGCTCTTCAAACTCTTTTGAAGAAGCACCAAGAAACAGGCAACATTGAGGACCACAGACAAAGTCCTCAGGCAAGGAAACTAAATGCAGCAGATCATGCTTACCTCCCTTTGAAATAAGATGATGTCCAGAGGTGCCATCAGCTCAAAACTGGCAGCATCCAGTAGGACCCAGCTACAATTTGTACTGTTCAGATAATCTGGTGGTTTTCATTAAATGAGAGAATTGTGGCTAAAAAGCAATACTTACAAATTGCAAACAAGGCCAAGCAACTCAACTATGAACAAAAACATAGGACCTGGGATGCATAAGAATGTCAGCAGATGCGTTAGACTGACGAGTCAAAATCTGAGAAATACAGGCAGATATTTATCCATCATGCAATACCATCAGGAAGGCGTCTGATTGGCTCCAAATGTATTCTACAGCAGGACAACCCCACAAATACAGCCGATGTAAAAAATCCAGATCCCCGGGCACAGTTTGTTATACAAAAAAAAAAAACCACACTTTACTTACCGTCCCCAATGTCCAAAGCTGAGCCCTTGCCGCAGCTCCCTGTGTCTGATATTGGCTACAGCGCTGACAGTAACATCGCGGCAAACAATCACTAAGCTCAGCTGCTCTGTGATTAGATGCAATGCTCCGCTCAGGACCACTGAACTCAGCGATTGGCTGCCAGAAGTGGTGGGCCCTAGGAGAATAAGCGTGGTTTGTGTTTTAATAACAAATTGTGCCAGGGGAATGTGGATTTTCTGTAGGGGGACACCCCTTTTAAAAACTATCTTCGGTGTAAAAAAGAACAAGGAGTCCTGGAGGTGATGATGGGCCCCCACAGAGTCCTGATCTTAAAGAGAATCCGTCAGTAGGTTTTTTTTCTATATAATCTGAAGACAGCATGCAGTAGGGGTTAAAACACAGATTTCAGCGATGCCTCTCTTATCAAACTAGCTGGTTTTGTTTACTTGCAATAATTGTTTCAGCACCAGGAGCTTATCATTGCTGGGACACAGCAGCATGTGCATGCTAGTCTGACACACCCCCTCCTGTGATGAGCAGCTCACTGTCAATAGACAATGTAAATAGAGAGCACGGAGTGGGCGGGGTTAGCTTTCTCAGCTCTGCTTCATGCTAAATCTAAAAACTGTGTGTCAGATCTGCTGAACCCAGTAATCTAAGTGATACATTGTTGGATTCAGGGTCTCTTTCCCTATTCAGGCTGCTCTCAGATGAGGTAGCAAAAACCTGCTGACAGATTCTCTTTAACAACATCACAAAGTCTGTCTAGAATTACATGAAGAGAAAGAAGAATTTGAACAATCCTACATCCACAGAAGATCTGAGATTAGTTCTCCAAGATGTTTGGAACAATCTCTGCCGGGTTCCTTCAAAAACTGAGTTCAAGTGCAAGTAGCTAAAATGATTGATTCTGTTTGAAAGGCAAGGGGTCATCACGTCTAATATTGATTTGATTTCCTTTCTTTTACTTTACATTTAGTTAATTGATAAAGATAACATATTAACATTTCTATTTTTTAAAAACATTCTAACTTTGCAGCTTTTTTCCCCAACACCTGCCTAAAACTTTTGCACAGTACTGCATATATACACAATCACACAGCTGCATATCCATCCTCATTGCAAATACAGTACAGACCAAAAGTTTGGACACACCTTCTCATTTAAAGATTTGTCTGTATTTTCCTGACTATGAAAATTGTACATTCACACTGAAGGCATCAAAACAAAGAAACTGGCTCACATGAGGACCGCCCCCGGAAAGGAAGACCAAGAGTCACCTCTGCTTCTGAGGATAAGTTTATCCGAGTCACCAGCCTCAGAAATCGCAGGTTAACAGCAGCTCAGATTAGAGACCAGGTCAATGCCACACAGAGTTCTAGCAGCAGACACATCTCTACAACAACTGTTAAGAGGAGACTTTGTGCAGCAGGCCTTCATGGTAAAATAGCTGCTAGGAAACCACTGCTAAGGACAGGCAACAAGCAGAAGAGACTTGTTTGGGCTAAAGAACACAAGGAATGGACATTAGACCAGTGGAAATCTTTGCTTTGGTCTGATGAGTCCAAATTTGAGATATTTGGTTACAACCACCGTGTCTTAGTGCGACACAGAAAAGGTGAACGGATGGACTCTACATGCCTGGTTCCCACCGTGAAGCATGGGGGAGGAGGTGTGATGGTGTGGGGGTGCTTTGCTGGTGACACTGTTGGGGATTTATTGAAAATTGAAGGCATACTGAACCAGCATGGCTACCACAGCATCTTGCAGCGGCATGCTATTCCATCCGGTTTGCGTTTAGTTGGACCATCATTTATTTTTCAACAGGACAATGACCCCAAACACACCTCCAGGCTGTGTAAGGGCTATTTGACCAAGGAGGAGAGTGATGGGGTGTTACACCAGATGACCTGGCCTCCACAGTCACCAGACCTGAACCCAATCGAGATGGTTTGGGGTGAGCTGGACCGCAGAGTGAAGGCAACAGGGCCAACAAGTGCTAAGCATCTCTGGGAACTCCTTCAAGATTGTTGGAAGACCATTTCCGGTGACTACCTCTTGAAGCTCATCAAGAGAATGCCAAGAGTGTGCAAAGCAGTCATCAAAGCAAAAGGTGGCTACTTTGAAGAACCTAGAATATAAGACATATTTTCAGTTGTTTCACACTTCTTTGTTAAGTATATAATTCCACATGTGTTAATTCATAGTTTTGATGCCTTCAGTGTGAATGTACAATTTTCATAGTCATGAAAATACAGAAAAATCTTTAAATGAGAAGGTGTGTCCAAACTTTTGGTCTGTACGGTATATGTGCTGGAAGACAGGAGCATTACATTTTACAAAATGTTGTAAACAATTTATCTGTGCACTCTGACTGTTAAGACTCACCCAGGTGCCTGATTCCCTCCAATGGAGAAGTAGCTATTAAACTACGGGTGAGACCACAAGAAACTCTACTCACCTGCAATGGCCACATGATTTTGTCCTGAAATTGTGTGGCCATTAGACCCTGTGATAGGTGAAATTTCGGCCACATGCCTCACCCTTACACAGAAGTAGTTAAAGGGGTTGTCTGTCCTTAAGCTACAAGTCTGCAGTCACTCTCTGGTGCCTGGAGATTTGACCCCGAGTATATGATTTTCATACACCCGGCCACATTCCGACTAGATGGGTGCGACCTCGCTCAATGCAAGTGTACTGAGCGAAGCCGGAAACAGTCTAGTTGGAATGTGGCGGGGAGTATGCAAATCGCATACTTCACAGCACCATTCACAAGTGACTGCAGACTTGTACCCTAAGGCCAGACAACCCCTTTAAGTGTATTTGCAGAAACCAGACAGTAGTTGCTTTAAGCGAATGCTTTAAAAATCTTCCAAACATGGAAGGGGTTGTATTTTTTAATCGTGCCATTTCATTGATCAAATAATGTATTGAAAAACTTTTTTTTTTAATGGTGACAACAGCATATAAAGGGTTAAACTGCTGCAATTACAGGCTGCACCCACCATGATTACACCTGGCTCAGACCCTTATCTTGATTCGTACACCTCCTGCGCACATCTGCTGTACACATACGGAAGATGTGGCTAAGGGGCAAAGGATATGAGTGAACTTTATTGCCGCAATGTGCAAAAGTAAGGATTTAAGAAGGTTTTCTAGTTTTGGAAAACTCTTGCTAATTGGTTGCAGTTTGTTAAAAAAAAAATATCTTCTTTTCTTACCCTCCCCAGGTTGCGGCGCTGAGTCTCCGTCACTGCTTCCAGTGTCTGTTGTGCTGACGTCACATTGACAGTGCTGCAGCTCAGCGGATTTGAGCAGCTCATACTGTCAACTTGTGCACAGCCCATGAGCTCACTGATCGACTGTAGCGCTGTTGATATAACGTCAGCGCTGTAGACAATAGCAGACATCAGGAGCAGAGATGGAGACTCAGCGCTGGACCTGGGGAGGGTGAAAAAAAGAAAATTTTGTTTAAAATGAACTGCAACAGGGGAGACAATGGTTTTCTGAAACTGGAAAAAACACTTTAAGGCTATGTGCCCACGATGCAGAAATGCTGCATATTTTTTCCGCTTCTCCCTGACAGGAAAAACACATGCGGTTTTAACATGCGTTTATCCCGCCAGGTAGAAGTGTTTTTGTCAAGCGTTTTTGCATGCGGGTTATCAAGCTCTTTTCCAAGCGATTTTAGCATCACTTGGAAAGTGCTTGACAACTTGTTCACACTATATAAATCCATGCAACCGGCATGGATTTATATAGCGTGACCAAGTAATAGTTAAAAAAAAAAAAAAAAAAGAATAAGAATGGTAAAAAAAAAAAAAAAAAAAAAAGATTATACTTACCTTCTGATGTCCTCCCGGTGTTTTCTCCGCTGCGTCCGGTGTCTTGGGCGGCTCGCAGTGGTGTGAAGGACCTGCGGTGACGTCATTGAGTCATGTGACTGATCACATGGCTCAATGACGTCATGGCAGGTGCTTCACAACACCGCGACCCATACAGCAGACCAGACGGAGGGGAGACACCGGGAGGACATTGGAAGTTAAGAATAATCTTTTTTTTTTTTTTTTTTTTAATTCTTTTTTTTAATAGGTTCTATGGTACCCAGGTCTGGAGGACCATGGGGCACGTATTACCAAGCGTTTTTAAGCGTTTTCGCTGCGGAAATTCTGCAAAAACGCTTGAAAAAAGCATAGTGGTCACGCAGCCTAAGGGAACATCCACATGGGACTTATCTGCTGCAAAATGCTTGCAGCAGAAATATTCACACAAAGATGGGATTTTGCTGAGAATTTACCACAATGCACATCTGCAGCATAAACTGGCCTGGTGAGGATGTGTTCTCTGCAGAGGCAGAGTGTAGATAAGCATTCTGTTAGGCGTCGGTCTGTTGCTGGATTCGAAATGGGTCCAGAACCTTCTGTGGTCTCCCATTTCGGTCCAGCCGGGGCTGATGCTGCTCAGCATCGTCGTCAGCCCCAACGCCTAGCTGGTCCATAAGATGTACAGATTGTCTCCCGGGTATTTGTGCCTAGCAATGTTAAGCATAGGTTGCGGAGGGAAACAGGGCTTTTGGAGTCTAAGTCCAGGATTCGCCGCACTGAGCATGCCCGTGACCTGGTGGATCATGATTGGTGGTTTGGCACCCACCTGACCCGGTGACCTGGCACTGCCTGATTGGTCCACAGGTGGCATCACCAATGGCGCGTTGGTGGGCAGGGCTGTCTTTAAAAGGCCCGCCCACAAACATGGCGGCGCGCTCTGATCATTGAGCAAGTGTTGCTGTGTGTGGACGACTGTGCTTCACGTAGTGAAAGTAGGCAGGCTAGTGAAAGTAGGCAGGTAGCTTCGTCTAGCAGTCTGGCTCTGTCAAATGGGTCGCCTAACACCCCGAGCAGCCTGCAGATGTCCTATCCACGGCCATCGCCTGTCTGCCACATGGAGTAGTACCCTTCAGTCCGGTAGCACGCCGGCTGGAGGCACGTGTACCCGTAGTCACACACGCATCCTAGCGCCGCCAGTGTAGTCCCTGTGCAGTAACAGGGCTACAGATAGTTTCCCGGTTGCACATCTCCCGTGCTGTTAACTGACATAGAGCGAACCGCTATACCCGTTCCTGTGTGCAGTAACACGGAAGGGTTTATCATTTAAGTTGGTTGCTTTACTTTCCACCCGGAAAGTGTCCTGCAGCAGTCCTCCAGGCTGCATCGCGGACCCCGGGGTCGGTTGCGTTCCATTATAATAAAGTTGTCTGCAACCGTCCTCCTAACACATTTATAAAATCTTCTGTAAAACGCTTGAATTGTAATATGTAGCAGATTTTCACTCCAGAAAATCCACTGCATGTTGACTCCAATCTCAGTGAAGCCAATCCACGGCTTTTTTACCACAGAATTTGTGCCAATTAAGAGCGTGCTGTGGATTTTGAAATACTATGGTGCAGTCATTATTCCATGCAGTGTTTTTCCAGACCATGTGAACAAGGTATAATGATCCCAATTCATACGGACTACTGGCGACATGCTAGTGGGCACAGCAGCCTAAAACCCGAAATAATCCGCAGTGTCTGACACGTGAAAAAATATAGTACTCGTATGTTATAACTAAAGACAGACATGAGTTTCTGTACGAGACATGACAGGGACATAAGAAAACCTAGAGGCAAAGTAGATATACACAATGATATATATAGATTACCCTTTCAGTAGATGCTCTCTGTACATTCAGTGTTTTTACTCCTTTCGGCAAATGGAATTCATGTTTCTCATAATCTGTGCTGAACAAAGTGTTCTGAGTCCGAGGGTCCACAAACTCCATGCCAATGTCACTGGTGATGGAGGTTTTGTTCTTGTCCACTTTCAGGACAGTCGAACCTTGTTGCAGAATCACCTTTGAATCAAGATTAAGAATGTATAACACAATACCAGTAACAGAAATTAAAAAGTACATGTCATTTTAATTTGTAGCTCATCATCAATAGCATATATGAAAATATTAATAGATCTCATCAAAAAAATCTGCTTCTTTTTACTCGTGGATTCATGAGATTTTCCTGTTACTGAATAGATGACAGTTGCTGCTCGTAAGACTCTATGGAGAGGAGGAGGAGCTAGAGGCAGATATAGATATTTTGCAGCAAGTTCTCCTGAAACTACAGTTACATTTAAAAGTGTAACAGTCATTTAAGGAGGACTTGCAGCAGAATGTCAGATACAGACATTCTGCTGCAAGTTTTCCTTAAAAGACTGTTACACTTTTAAATGTAACTTTGGCTTTAGGAGAACTTGCAGTAGACTATATAGATCTGCCTCTAGCTCTTCCTCTTCTCCATAGAGTGTTAAAAGCAGCAACTGTCATATATTCAGTAATAGGAAAATTTGTATTCACTGAATACAGATTTTACCTATGAATTTAAATTGTAAGATTATTCCATGAGTAAAAAGTAGATTTGTCTGATGAGCTATATTACAAAGTTCCTTATATTCATATATAACACTAATAATGAAACAGGAAAAAAGAGCTCACCATGTGAATAGTCAGATCTGCTTATATCATTTCACATTCAACTCCAAAATGCTGTCCGACAGTGAACTTCTTGCAAAAGAGAGAAATTGGATACTGGCACCAATTGTAATAATGCCAAAATGTTACATGATTATAGCGGATAACTCTCATGCCCTTAGTCATAGAATATTGTGAGGTACCATGGGAAAATATATTTAGAAAAAGAAAACCTAACACTGATCATGTGTAGCAATACAACATCCAGTACATAGAAACTAGACAATCAATTGAAATATAATATTTCTCATAAATACGAACCTATTGCCAATATTAGAATATAAGGTATCAATCACACAAAATACAAAGTAGTCTCAGTTAATAAGCTGTGCAGGGACACACACCAGAAGGACCGCTTATTAAGTGAGACTACTTTGTACTATGTGTGCTGATTATTGTTATTTATGAGGGATTGTTCCTTCACCCTTAGGCCACATTCACACATTCAGTATTTTACATCAGTATTTGTAAGCCAAAACCAGGAGTGGAACAATCAGAGGAAAAATATCTCATTCTACATTCTTCACCTGGCTTACAAATACTGATGTGTGACCCAAGGGATACCGTTTCTCCTTGTAGAGAGTGACATGTCAATCCTGACATGCCGAGGTGAGGAGACTTTTAAGCCGCAATGCCTGTGGGAAATATGCAAATTGTCTCTTCAGAGAGGAAGAGGACTCTAGTGCCACCTATAGGAAGTAGCAATCCTAAAAGTCAATATCAACTCTCTAACAAGCCTTGTCACATGACTTAGGATTAAAGCCAAACCCAAAATGAGATTTTGTGATGACAAGAGTCCATTTAATGAGGAACTTCTATGACAATCTATGCAGAAACTAGGTATACTCTATGGACTGACCCAATCACACAATATATGCTTTTGGTGCTCTGGCACTGGACACTTTATATTTATTCAATCTATGGCGGATTTCTGCACATCCCTGTTCAATTTCTGACTTAACATGACTGCTTTGCACTTTCTACTGTCTATACATGAATTGCTCGGCGTATATGCTAATTATGGTTCTCATGTTAGGATAATATTAATCTAAAAAAATCATCCTATATATAGTCTGTATAATTCTCCTGTCCTCGTGTTCTTCAGTTCCACTTTTTAGATAACTCATCCTACACGTGCTTTACTTTAATAAAATGAATATATATTTGAGATAATTAGTAATAGTTTCCTTTTCATTTGTTGGTTGTTTTTTATCCTATAATTACCATACCTACTCTAGGTATTTTGGAATTAGAAACAAAACAACCTAAGAGCATGAATTTTAAGAATGATACCTTACTCATATACTATTATTAGTAATAGGTTCATATTCATGAGAAATATCATTATGTTTCAATTGTTTGTCTACTTTTTAAGTTTTGGCTATAGTATCGCTGCATGTGATTGGTTATAGTTTTTTTGTAAACATACAGGTGCTTCTCACAAAATTAGAATATTATCAAAAAGTTAATTTCAGCTCTTCAATACAAAAAGTGAAACTCGTATATCATATAGAGTCATTACAAACAGAGTGATCTATTTCAAGTGTTTATTTCTGTTAATGTAGATGATTATGGCTTACAGCCAATGAAAACACAAAAGTCATTATCTCTATATTACCTCTATAATTAAAATAATTAAGAAAAAAGACCTGCAAAGGCTTCTTAAGCGTTTAAAAAGGTCCCTTAGTCTGTTTCAGTAGGCTCCACAATCATGGGGAAGACTGCTGACTTGACAAATGTCCAGAAGGCACTAAGTGACACATTCCACAAGGAGGGTAAGCCACAAAAGGTCATTGCTAAAGAAGCTGGCTGTTCACAGAGTGCTGTATCCAAGCATATTAACCCCTTAACAACATTTGACGTACTAATACGCGTCTGTGCCCTGGGACTTAAGAGCCAGACCCGTATTAGTACGTCATGGTGATCACGCGCGCACACAGGCTGTGCGGGCGCAATCGCTGCCGGGTGTCAGCTGATTGTCACAGCTGACACCCGATACTATGTGCAGGGAGCGGTCCTGCACCGCTCCCAGCACATTAACCCCCGCGATGCTGCGATCGAAGTCGATCGCAGCATTGCGGGGGCAAGGGGAGGTGATCGCAGATACTCACCTCCTCTTCCGGCTTCCAGCGCTGTCTGACGCGGCTTCCCGGGTGTTGCCATGACGACCCGATGTCGTCATGACAACATCTGGGTCACCAGACAAGCAGGAAGATTGTTTGGACATGCGCAGTGCATCTCCAAACAATCTTCTCCCTGTCCAGCGCTGACAGCCTGCATGGCACAGGGATGGTGCTGCATTCCTGTGCCATGCAGGCGATCAGAGATAAAAAAGTGAAAGTCCCATAGTGGGACAAAGTAATAAACTATATAAACTTTCAGAAAGTGAAAAAAAATAATAAAAAAAAATAATCCACCAAAAATAAAAATATAATGTACCCATCAATAAATATTATTAGAAAAACAAAACAAAAAAACAATAAAAGTACACATATTTGGTATCGCCGCGTCCGGAACAACCTGACCTATAAAACTGTCCCACTAGTTAACCCCTTCAGTGAACAAGGTAAAAAAAAAAAAAAAAAAAAAAAAAAAAAAAAAGCAAAAAACAATGCTTTATCACCATACCGCCAAACAAAAAATGGAATAACACGCGATCAAAAAGACAAATATAAATAAAAATGGTACCACTGAAAACGTCATCTCGTCCCGCAAAAAACAAGCCGCCATACAGCTCCATCAGCCGAAAAATAAAAAAGTTATAGCTCTCATCAGAATAAAGCTATGCTAAAAAATATTTTTTTCTATAAAATTGCTTTTATTATGTAAAAGTGCAAAACATAGAAAAACGATATAAATGTGGTACTGCTGTAAACGTACTGACCCGAAGAATAAAGCTGCCTTATCAATTTTACCACACGCGGAACAGAATAATAATAATAAAAAAAAAAAAACAATTCCTGAATTGTTGGTTTTTGTTTATTCTGCCTCCCAAAAATCGGAATAGAAAGCGATCAAAAAATGTCACGTGCCTGAAAATGGCACCAATAATAACGTCAACTCATCCCGCAAAAAACGAGCCTTCACATGACTGTCTGCCAAAATCTGGAAAAATTATAGCTCTCAAAATATGGCGATGCAAAAACTAGATTTTACAAAAAATGCGTCTTTTAGTGTGTGACAGCTGTCAGTCATAAAAACCCCATATGATTCTGGTATTGCTGTAATCGCACCGACCCGAAGAATAAAGTCGTCTAATCACTTATACCGCACAAGGAACGGCGTCAAAAATAAACTCTCGGGTTAGGGTTGGGCTAGGGTTAGGGCTGGGTTTGGGGTTAGGGTTGTGATGGGGTTGGGATTTTTTTCAAAAGTAAGAAAAAAAGATGACGATATGGCGACTAGTGTTAAGCGCAAGTGCTCGCTACTTGAGTTTGCATCGGGTGCTCTGGTATGCATTGAGTATCGTGGGAATTTGAGTGACATGCTCGAGTCTCCGCCCCATATGCTTCGCGGCCAAAAAAACTTTACGGGGATTGCCTGCCATGCACGAGCGATCCCCGCATTTTTTTTTTTGGGTGTCTAATAACCGTGAAACATGCGGAGCAGGGACTCGAGCATGTCACTCGAGCACACACTGTACATGGTGCATACCTGAGTACCCGATGCAAACTCAAGTAGCGAGCACTTGCGCTCAAGACTAATGACAACTTATTCAATATGATGACCTAATGTTATCAAATTCTGTGTCGTACCTCTGGGTTCAAAATGTTCACTATACACCTTAATAAAATCCTTGAGGGGTATAGTTTCCAAAATGGGGTCACTTGTGGGGGAGCTCCAATGTTTAGGCACATCAAGGGCTCTCCAAACGCGACATGGTGTCCGCTAACAAATTGAATGGAAAATCGGCTCAAATTGTTAGCGGACGCCATGTTGCGTTTGGAGAGCCCCTGCGTGCCCAAACATTGGAGCTCCCCCAGAAGTGACCCCATTTTGGAAACTAGACCCCCCAAGGCACCTATCTAGATGCATAGTGAGCACTTGGAACCCCCAGGTGCTTCACAAATTGATTCATAAAAATGAAAAAGTGTTTTTTTTTTTCACTTTTTCATTTTTACGAATCAATTTGTGAAGCACCTAGGGGTTTCAAGTGCTCACTATGCATCTAGATAGGTGCCTTGGGGGGTCTAGTTTCCAAAATGGGGTCACTTGTGGGGGAGCTCCAATTTTTGGGCACACAGGGGCTCTCCAAACGCAACATGGTGTCCGCTAACAATTTGAGCCGACAATTTGTTAGCGGATACCATGTTGCATTTGGAGAGTCCCTGTGTGCCCAAACATTGGAGCTCCCCCACAAGTGAACCCATTTTGGAAACTAGACCCCCCAAGGCACCTATCTAGATGCATAGTGAGCTCCTGGAACCCCCAGGTGCTTCACAAATTGATTCATAAAAGTGAAAAAAAAAAACCACTTTCATTTTTACGAATCAATTTGTGAAGCACCTGGGGGTTCCAAGTGCTCACTATGCATCTAGATAGGTGCCTTTTGGGGTATAGTTTCCAAAATGGGGTCACTTGTGGGGGAGCTCCAATGTTTGGGCACACAGGGGCTCTCCAAACGCAACATGGCGTCCGCTAATTATTCAAGCAAATTTTACAATCAAAAAGTCAAATGGCGCTCCTTCCCTTCCGAGCCCTGCCGTGCGCCCAAACAGTGTTTTTTCCCCACATATTGGGTATCTGCATGCGCAGGGGAAATTGCACAACAAATTTTGGGGTCCATTTTTTCTCGTTACCCCTGTGAAAATAAAAAAAATTGGGTCTAAAGTAACATTTTTGTGAAAAAAGTTAAATGTTAATTTTTTTCTTCCACATTCCAAAAATTCCTGTGAAGCACCTGAAGGGTTAATAAAGTTCTTGAATGTGGTTTTGAGCAACTTGAGGGGTGCAGTTTTTAGAATGGTGTCACTTTTGGGTATTTTCTGTCATAAAGACCCCTCAAAGTGACTTCAAATGTGATGTGGTCCCTAAAAAAATGGTTTTCTAAATTTTGTTGGAAAAATGAGAAATCGCTGGTCAACTTTTAACCCTTATAGCTCCCTAACAAAAAAAAATTTTGGTTCCAAAATTGTGCTGATGTAAAGTAGACATGTGGGAAATGTTATTTATTAACTCTTTTGTGTGACATATCTCTCTGATTTAAGGGCATAAAAATTAAAATTTTCAAAATTTTCGCCAAATTTCCGTTTTTTTTCACAAATAAACGCAAGTGATATCGAAGAAATTTTACCACAATCATGAAGTACAATATGTCACGAAAAAACAATCTCAGAATCAGGGGGATCCGTTGAAGTGTTCCAGAGTAATTACCTCATTGTAGCGCTGGCGTCCCTGCCCTCTGCTAGGCAGGGACGCTGCTCCCCTCACCGCTCTGTTCCGTGCCCGGCGTCCTCTCCCCGCTCTGCTGTCAGCGCGCGCTCCTTCCCGGCGTCCTCCTCCCGCTCTGCTCTCAGCGCGCGCTCCTTCCCGGCCCCTGTGCTTAGGGCGCGCGCGCGCGCGCTCCCCTCCTCTTAAAGGGGCCGCGCGCGTCGTCCTAAGGAGTCCCCGGCCAATGGCCGGAGGACTTCATCATATATAAGGCACCTCCTCCAAAATGGAGGTGCCCGAGCAATGTTGTTTGCACCAGTGTCTCACCTGTGCTTCAGCCCTCAGGTCCCGTTGCCAGTTACCTGCCAGTTTCCTGCCAGTTTCTTACTTGTTACCTGCCTGCCTGCCTGAGGTCCGACGGTCTGCCTTACAACTCCGGTCAGTCTGTCTAAGGACCAACTTGTCCGCTCACCTGGGAGCACACATCAGCTACCTGCCTGCTTGCCTGAGGTCCGACGGTCTGCCTTACAACTCCGGTCAGTCTGTCTATGGACCAGCTTGCCCGCCCACCTGGGAGCGCTTCTCCGCTACCTGCCTGCTTGCCAGCCCGGAGGCTCCGTTGTCACGTGCTGTGACCACCAGCTATCTCAGAGACTCTTGCCCGCTCACCTGGGAGCGCTTCTCCGTTACTTACCTGCCTGCCAGCCCGGAGGTTCCGCCGTCACGTGCCGTGACCACCTGCTATTCCAGAGACTCTCGCTTGCTCACCTGGGAGCACACATCTACCATCTGCCTGCTAGCCTACCCGGAGGTTCTGCCATCACAGGTCGTACCTACCCGTTCACCCAGAGACTGCCACCCGCTCCCGTACAAGGGCCGCCCCCTTGTATAGTAGCTCAGAGGTTCCGCCTCCCGGACCCGTTACACTCATAAAGTGACAGTGGTCAGAATTGTAAAAATTGGCCTGGTCATTAACGTGCAAACCACCCTCGGGGGTTAAGGGGTTAATGGAAAGTTGAGTGGAAGGAAAAAGTGTGGAGGAAAAAGGGGCACAAGCAACCGGGATAACCGCAGCCTTGAAAGGATTGTTAAGAAAAGGCCATTCAAAAATTTGGAGGAGATTCACAAGGAGTGGACTGCTGCTGGAGTCATTGCTTCAAGAGCCACCACACAAAGACGTATCCAGGACATGGGCTACAAGTGTCACATTCCTTGTGTCAAGCCACTCATGACCAATAGACAACACCAGAAGCGTCTTACCTGGGCCAAGGAGAAAAAGACCTGGACTGTTGCTCAGTGGTCCAAGGTGTTGTTTTCAGATGAAAGTAAATTTTGCATTTCATTTGGAAATCAAGGTCCCAGAGTCTGGAGGAAGAGTGGAGAGGCCACAATCCAAGCTGCTTGAGGTCTAGTGTGAAGTTTCCACAATCAGTGATGGTTTGGGGAGCCATGTCACCTCCTGGTCTAGGTCCACTGTGTTTTATCAAGACCAAAGTCAGCGCAGCCATCGACCAAGAAATTTTAGAGCACTTCATGCTTCCCTCTGCCGACAAGCTTTTTGGAGATGGAAATTTGATTCTCCAGCAGGACTTGGCACCTGTCCACACTGCCAAAAGTACCAATACCTGGTTTACAAACAACAGTATCACTGTGCTTGATTGGCCAGCAACTCGCCTGACCTTAACCCCATAGAGAACCTATGGGGTATTGTCAAGAGGAAGATGAGAGACACCAGACCCAACAATGCAGACGAGCTGAAGGCTGCTATCAAAGCAACCTGGGCTTCCATAACACCTCAGCAGTGCCACAGGATGATTGCCTCCATGCCACGCCGCATTGATGCAGTAATTGATGCAAAAGGAGCCCCGACCAAGTATTGAGTGCATTTACTGAACATACATTTCAGTAGGCTAACATTTCGCATTTAAAAATCATTTTTCAAGCTGTTGTTATAAAGTATTCTAATTTACTGAGATAATGACTTTTGTGTTTTCATTGGCTGTAAGCCATAATCATCAACATTAGCAGAAATAAACACTTGAAATAGATCACTCTGTTTGTAATGACTCTATATAATATATGAGTTTCACTTTTTGTATTGAAGAACTGAAATAAATTAACTTTTTGATGATATTCTAATTTAGTGAGAAGCACCTGTATGTTCCCATGACACCTTGCAATATTCTATGACTTTGGAAGCTCTATCGTGTCGGAGAGTTTTTTTATCAGCTGTAATCAAAAAGATCTGCAGGACCCTGGTCCAGTGGTCCCATCTCTAGTCCATGGCCAATCAGACGAGGCCCTGTGAACCTCCTCTTACCCTCCAGGATCCCCAATGCCTCTTCTGATTAGTAAGCCTGACCCAATGCCATGTGTGCGCACACCATTAGTTATATCGGGCCTACTAATCAAAAAGGGCACCGGTGATTCAGGCAAGTAGGACGTGGTTCTCAGAGCACTGGCCCAGAAGCTGCTGATGTGGCCGCTGCACCAGAGTCATGCAGATATTTTTTCTTGACTCCACCAAAAACCCATTCTGGGAGGACAACTGCGTTTAATGCGAAAAAATAATGAATAAAAACTGCAATTACAGGTGAATATATAAACAAAGCATGCTGCAACATAGAGGCAGTAATGTCCATTAATAACGCTGCCAGAAAAAGTTTAAAAATAACATTTTAAAGGGAATCTGTCAGCAGGTTCTTGCTATGTAATCTGACAACAGCATGATGTAGGGACAGAAACCCTAATTCCAGCGATGTGTTATTAATTCCAGTGATGTGTCATTGATTCATTAATTCCAGGGATGGGCTGCTTGCTGCAGTTTTGATAAAATCAGTTTTCTCTGCTGCAGATCTAGCAGTTCTCTGAATACTGACCTCTGCATAACCCCGCCCACACCGCTGATTGGCAGTTTTCTGTGTACATTGTGCATAGGCAGAAAGCTGCCAATCAGTGGTGGTGGTGGGATTATACAGGGAAGGAGGACTACATGGCACAAGACAACTAGTCCTCTAGTGATTATCTCCTACTGATAAAACACTGGATTTTATTGAAGCAACAACAAGCAGCCTAACAAGTGACCCATCCCTGGAATCAGGATCTCTGACCCTACATCATTCTGCTCACAGATTAGAACACAAAAACCTGCTGACAGATTCCCTTTAAACTATAAACTGATTTGAGGGGTTATGCAACATTAGGATATTTCTGAATAGATGTCTCAGCTATAGCCGGAAGAATAGAAAAAAATTCTACAGCACAGTCAGTACAGCTCACAGGGCGATCCTACCATAGGCGTCATGCATGTCACTTACAGGCTGATTGTTGCCTGTGATCACCAGATCTTCGCTGCGACGTCCTCCCACGGTGCTCTTGTATAATGGATGTATTACGCCCATGTCAGAAACTTGTTTAAACCGTAGTAAGCCGTTGTCATGAAACTCCATGCTTTCACAGCCGCTAGGTCCAATACGGATGACAACCCATATTACCAATGTGATCTAGAAAAACACAAGGACAATTCATTACACTAATCCTAAAAAAAAGCAGATCGACTCTAGGGGAGAATACAGTCAATCATGAAGGCACAACACAATGGGCCAATTCATTATTGCATCTGCTTCGGATTTGTCTATTTTTTTTGATGTTTTTAATTAGTGTCAAATTCTTCTTTTAATTTGCACATTTTTTTTAAGTCTATTTTATAGGTGTTCGCTTGTTTTTCCTTTTATGTTTGCCAATGTGAGCGCGTTTTTTTTTTTCCAGATGATTGTGAGCGATTCACCAAGTGAGACTTTTTTTTTTCTTAATGTGGCGATATTTTTGGACAAATCCTGTCCCAGCCTGGAGTGATTTCAATTACACCTGAATATTTTTTGTGTGAAAATTTCACCACATTTAGCAGAGCGTGCAACTTTTTGCTCTAAAAAATGCACAAGAAATGTAAAGAACAAAAATAAAGAGCATTTTTTATTTTGTGTAAAATTCATGAATCACGTTTGAAGACTTTGGGGCAAAAAAACGTCAAGGAATGCCACAAGACCAAACCAAAAAAAAAGTGACTTAAAAAAAATAAATAAAGCAAATGACGAATTGGCCCCAAAGTTCCTATGGATTCATATTGTTGCTGTACAGGAATGTACATAAGTCCGGTTAACATACAAAGAATTATGACCAATCAGTCCAATCTGACACATGATGAAATTGGTCGGAGCTGCCGGTTTACACCTACAGATATTTTTATAGTGTAGAACTAATTCCTATCTTCTTCATCCAGTATCATGGCCCTAAAATAACCCAAAATGTCCCTTAAATTAATGGGGTTGTCTTTCACATATCTGGTTACACATTTTTATGCATGTCAGATCAGTTTTCTGGTAGATGGGATAGATTTCAATCCAAAATATTGCCTGTTTTCACATGCCAATTAAAGGCTATGTGTCATTGAAAAATGAACAGTTATACTTTTTTGGAAATTGTGGAAAATATGAAAAAAAAATTTTTTTCTTATTTTCTACTGTTTGACAAAGAATAAATAAAAAAATGTGGGTTGTGTCGCCATTTTGCGAGACCGATAACATTTTTATATTTTCCCCGATTGAGATGTGTCAGGGCTCGTTTACTGCCTCCTGAGCTTACGGTTGTATTGATAACATTTTGGAGTACGTAAGACACTAGGATCGCTTTTTATTGCAGTTTTTTAAGAGAGGAGTACTGACTGAAAAAACACAATTACACCTTTTTGGATTTTTTTTTTCGTTACTACAATTACTGTACAAATTCATTCATTTTATACTTTGTATTATTTTGATAGACCGGACTTTTACGGACATGGCAATGAATATGTTTACTTTGTTAATTTTTTTTTAAATTCTTTATTTTTAATGGAGGAAAACGGGAGGTGATTCAAATATTTAACGCTTACATTATATACTGCACTATTACCGTAGAGATAGTGAAAATCTCAGTCCCCTATGAAGCTTAGGCATTAGCTGATCTTCACAGGAGTACCAAGATGGCAGTAATGGGGCCTAAAGAAGGCCGACACATCTATCACAGTAACCCTTCAGTGCAAGTATCTGGAGACCGATGGAAGTCGGTTAGAGATTGACAGCAGCACTTAAAAGGTTAATAGCAGCAACCTGAGCTTAGCTATGGCTGCTGCTGTTAGACACACATGCTGGTTATGTAATATAGCCAGGGTCAGACAAATGTGGAGAGAGCTCAGCTCCTGAATCAGCACCACACACAGACACCCCTAAGCTGACGTACCTATACAGCATTTTGCGTTAAGGGGTTAGATATACAACAAATTGTGCCACATTCCCTTTAAGCTTCATATTGACCTGATGGGAAAGTAATCAGATATCTGTAAGTGTAAAATAACCTAAAGTCGTTCTGCCAAAAAAATAAAACAAACCCAAAACTATTGGCTTAGTCTATGTTCACACATGCATTGGGAATAATGGCACAACACACAGTGCTGTTTTCCCCAGGCATGGGCAGAACCTGATAGGCCCCATAGGATCCACTCATGGATCACCTCTAGGCTGCGCGTTGCGGCAGGTCCGTCAGAATGCTGCAGCATTTGTTAATATCAGATATCACTCTTGACCCATCACCTTTCAGTCTGGCCTTTACTTACAATTAAATTAATGACAGCCAAGATAAACAGTAGGACGATCACACAAATGGCCAAGTTGCCCTTTCTGCCTCTCAGACCGGTTTTATGCAGGCGATCTTCATCAATGGGAATGTATCCGGCTTTGAAGTTACTGTTATGCTCCTTATTCACAGTTCTGCGCTCTACTGCCTTCTCCCGCATTGACTTCTTGACTGGTCCGTTGGAGCTCTAAGGTAAAAGAGAAAAACATAGCATTTACCGGTAATTGATTATATTATGACACATATTTAATGCCCATTTTATAATCATTACATAATATTTTAAAATGGAATTTTTGTGCGTTAAACTCAAATTAAGACTGAAGGGCTATTGCAGACCTGAAGCCTCTGTCATTCCAGCTCTGTTCCCTGCCCAGCGTCACCGCCTCCAGCGTGGCTGACCGCCTCTTTGTCTGAATTCACTCAACATAGACACCATGATTCAAGCAAGAGGATGCAGCGCTGGGCAGGCAATAGAGCTGGAGTGACAGAGGCTTCAGATCTACAAATTGTCTTTAAGCCTCATTTGCTTTTCAATTGAAATGCTAATTGATCAGTAACAGAAAAATGGACTGGCCACATAGAGGTATTGCTGGGGGGTGAAATTCTGCTCATACATATTCCATTTAAAGGAAGACTGGAAAGCTGCAATCTCTTAGATTGACCGTCTGTATCTGAGCAGATGTAGTCTGTCTATTTGCATGGTAGATCTCAACAAGTTCAATATTTTAATCCCCTGGGAATGGAAACAACTTGTCCATCCTTGTAGCATAAAATATCTAAAGAAAATTGATGTACAATACAAAATTATATTGAGGTATCGTGTTAGCCAGAAAAATCTATGTAAACACTTTTAAGGCCAAAAATGACAAAAAAAAGTATTCTTGGAGTGATACCTTCATTGGCTAACCAGAAAAAATATATATCTGCAAGCTTCCAGAGTAGAGGCGCCTTCTTCAGGTAGGATTACAAAAGAAAATTGAAAATTTTATTGCCGTTCCCATTGTATATGATACGTCTATATACACTCAACAAATTCTTCCTGGACACAAGAGAACGGTAGTGTCTAATTTGCAATTAGTTCTTATATCTCCAGGAGGAATAATAGAGGAACACCATAAGGCCTCATTCACACATTCAGTATTTGGTCAGTATTTTTTTCATCAGTATTTGTAAGCCAAAACCAGGAGTGGAACAATCAGAGGAAAAGTATAATAGAAACACGTCACCACTTCTGCATTTTTCACCTACTCCTAATTTTGGCTTACAAATACTGATGTAAAATACTGAACAAATACTGAGGTGTGAATAAGCCCTTACACACAGTTCTGAAAAAGGAAATCCAGGCTAATAATTCACATGGAAGGAGCCAGTGACTGCTGAACTGAGTCAGCAGAGGTGACAGGTCCATTTTGAACTGTTTGTGTCTTCTAACTTGTTTTTCAGGAGCAATCTTTCCTTTCTAAACAGTCCTAAGCACCTGTTTACACTAACTACCTGTTACTTGCATCCCTGTACTTATCAGACAGCCATCAGAGTGGTCTGACTGTAACATGACTCTGTCCCAAGCAAGCCAACACCATGGCAATGCGACAATACAGGGCGATTCTTATAATATCACACAGTACAGATCTGAAAGCATCTTTCCTTGTATCATTAATGTGAAATAAAATTCTGGATATTAAGGGTAAAAATTTGATATTTATGTAAAATATGGCCATCATTTGCTTTCTGTATTAGGTACACAAACCTAATACAGCAGGTCTAAAAGGCAGCCATCACTGAAGGAAAAGAATAGAAGAGAAGATACATATCACCTATGGGGCAGCGGCTTACATACAATTTATGAACCCCTATGGTTACTCTGCTTTATGGAGACTATGTATTAACTTCCTGACAAGGTCAAATTTTACAATTCTGACTACTGTCGCTTTATGTGGTAATAACTGCAACACTTCAACGGACCCCACGGATTCTGAGAATGTTTTTTCATGACACATTGTACTTTATGTTAGTGGTAAATTTAGGCTGAAATTTTTTGCGTCGATTTGTGAAAATAACAGAATTTTGGCGGAAATTTTGCAACTTTTTTGTGCTACAAGTAACATGAAAGACCTCTATATTTCCGATAACAGATGATGGACCTGAGTGGGGACTTTCTTTTTTTGTGGATTGATTTGAAGCTTTTTTTGTGAACATTTTACATAGCATTTGGGATCACGTTTATCCTGAGCTCTACGCTGAGCACTTACATTGGATTTTCCATATAAATCTCCAAGTGACGTGATTCAGATGAAGCCCCCGAGGGATCCATTCACTATAATAAAGCAGCAGAGTTACTCTGGACTCTGTCTGGCCTCTGTTCAGCAGTGTCCTTATCAGAAGTGCACAAAAATGTGGCTGACCGCACTTTTATGCACGTCTAAAAAGACAGACACCGCTGGATCATAGGCCAGACAGCGCCCACATCTGCATCATTACAGGGAATCTTCCGTTGGGGGCTCCGTCTGAATCACGTATTTCAGAGATTTACATGGAAACTACGGTTTTTATTGGTAGAATTTTCGGTCACATGACATTTTTTGATCGCTTTCTATTCCGATTTTTGAGAGGCAGAATGAACAAAAACAATCAATTCAGAAATTATTTTTTATGCCGTTCACCGTGTGGTAAGTGTGACTAAACGACTTTATTCTTCGGGTCAGTACGATTACGGCGATACTACATTCATATAGTTTTTTTTATGTTTTGGCGCTTTTACACAACAAAAACTATTTTATACAAAAAAAGAATAGGTTTTGCATTGCTCTATTCTGAGAGCTATAACTTTTTTATTTTTCTGCTGAAGTAGCTGTATGGCGGCTTGTTTTCTGCAGGAAAAATGACATTTTCAGCTATATCATTTTTATTTACATTTGACTGTTCGTGTTTTATTCCACTTTTTGTTTAGCGATATGATGAAAAAGCATTTTTTTGCCTTTTTTTTACATTATTCAATGAAAGGGTTAACTAGTGGAACCGTTTTATAGGTTGGGTCGTTCCGTACGCAATGATTCCAAATGTGTACTGTTTTTTTTTTTTACATAAAAATCCGTATTTATGGATATAATATATATATACATATTTATTATATTGTGATTTTTTTAAAATATTGTTAAAAAATTTTGTAACTTTTTTTATTTTCTTACTTAGTCCCTCTATGTGACTTTAACTTTTAGGTTGTTCCGATACCAAATATGTACTTTGTTTATTTTTGTTTTTATATAAATATATGAAATATATTTATTAGATTCATATATATTATTTTTTTGTTCTTTTGTTTTGTGATTTTTTGTTTTTTTAATATTTTTTTTTACTTTTTAACCTCATCCCAGGATGGGACATCAACTTTCCTTGCCCTGATCACTGGTCTAATACTCTGCAATGCTTTTGCATTGCAGGGCATTAGCTCAGTGCATCGCACATAGACAGGAGGCGTGTCAGCTCATGCTCTGAGCAGGATCTTACAGGCCACCGTACCTGGGTGACCTCAACGGCCATCTTTCGGCCCGGGGTCACCATCGGCACAGCATAATCACAATCGCATTGGGCCGATCGAAGCAGAGAGGGAAGCTCCCTCCCTCTGCTATACCGATGAATGTCGCTGTCACTATTAACAGCAGCATCAGATGGGTTAAATACCCGCGATCTGCGCTAGCACCGATAGTCGGCATTCCCGCAAAGCGTCAGTTCTCCTATAGTGCTGATAACCACTTTTGATCGCGCTGGTGCTTGGCATAAGCCCACACAATCATCACGCCGTACATGTAAAGTGGTTTGCGGGAATGCAGATGTTGTGAAGGGGTTAAAAAGGGTGTTCTGGTTATATTAGATCATCCTCTATCCACAGGATAGGTGACAACCTTGACTGGTGGGGGTCCAACCACTGAGCCCACCAATGATCGCCAGAATAGCAGACTTATGTCCCTTACTTGAATGAAGTGGCGGTCTTGCGTTTTTTGCTGCCAATCCAAAGTTTACAGAAGTGGTGGAGAGAGCCGGACACCGTGCGCCATCAGCACAGCTGTACCTGGGCTTGTTTTTCGTGGGATGAGTTGAAGCTTTGAATACCGCCATTCATTTTACCATATAATGTACCGTAAAAAATTCTAAGTCAGGTGAAAGAAGCTGATTCCACCATTGATTTTTGGGCCTCATTTTTTCAGTATGCAGTAACAATGACCTGGCAACACAATTCTCCAGGGCAGTATGATTATGGTGAGAACCGGATATATTTACTATAATTTACTGGTTTAAAAAAAAATTGCACTTTGTAAAGACTAATAACTTTTTATTTCTTCATTGTTGAGAGGGATTTTTCTTCTTCTAATGACGAGCTGTAGTTTTTATTAACATTTTAATACCAAACACTTTGATTGCATTTTTTTGGGGGGAGAAGGAGATACTAATCTAGCATTTCCTTTTTAATTACTTTACGTTTACAGCATGCCAATCATTTTTTTTTACTTGACCAGTGAAATCTCATTTACATTTATGGTGTTCCAAAAAACAGTAACATGTTAATTCTTTGTTTTTACCGACATTTTTCCCCATTGAAATCAAAATGGCTTTTGCATGTGGGAATATACCCCAACTTGGCGTTTGATGAGCGCTGCGCAGAGGGGGCGATGTGCCGCTCCGCCGCCATACCTGCGATTATCAGGTGCACAGTTCGCAGCTGCAGAAAGGTTTGTAGCTTTTCCAGTGCATAGTGGATAAGCCGTGATGTGCGGTTTCTCCCAACGAGCGGTGACTTATCGTCTGTCACCGGTGGAGGGAACGTCGCCCCTCTCACTTATATGTGATACTATAGGTTTGGGCGCCATCGATGTCTTCAGCGCTGACCTCACTGTAATGATGGACATGGCTGTGACCATATGACTCCATACACACTAGGGACAGGGCAGTCAGCAGGTGACATGTGCACTGCATTATCTGCATTAATGCACTATAGTGTGCTGCTCATCCCTACCAGTCCCGTCCTCCCCACCAGTCACGCTATCAGCCTCTATGCAGCCTGTCTCCCCGGGCAGATCATGGCTTCCCCCTCTCACACCGGCACCTAGTCAGCTCCGCACTGACCTGCTCGGCCGCCGCCATCTTCCTCTGCTCTATTCTGCCTCCAGAACACAAAGGAGGAGCCGGACTGTACCACCAGCATACGCAGGGGAGGAGGGTGCACACCGACGTATGAAAATGTCATCTATAAGGTACATGACTGCTTGTAAAATGAAAGAAAAACTATTCGTGATGAAGGCTTAACATTCAAGCGTAGATAAAATTCAGTTTTTGTGTTTTCTTTTTTACCCCCCCCCCCACCATCAATAGGGAATGGTTTGTTCCTGTGGTCCATAGGAATGTAGCGGTGGAGGCGCCGCTCACACTGGCCTATTCCGGGCGCTGTATAAATAGCGCTCTCTGTATGAGGACGAATAACTCTGGGGCCGGACATAACGCGTGTCCGGAAACCTCTGCGCCAGCTGCTGTTCAGACCGTTCACAGCTGCGATTCTGCTGTGAAAAAGGCTGAATCGCAGAGAAGTCGCATGCGACCTGCACTGAAGTATAATGCGAGTTGTAGACGATGCTAGGGGCAGGTTCACACCGAAGTATAAAAAAATCATTCAGGGTCACCTAGAAAAGTGGGACGATTTTTTCTCACGTGTCATCCGTGTACAATCTGTTTTTTTACACAGCAGCTATTAATCATTGATAGTTTCCTGTGTTAGAGAATTGCACTGTATCCGGATGAATCGGATGCTTGACCGGTGCTCTGATTTTTAGAGAATTGTACTGTATCCGGATGAATCGGATGCTTGACCGATGCTCTGATTTTTAGAGAATTGCACTGTATCCGAATGAATAGGATGCTTGACCGGTGCTCTGATTTTTAGAGAATTGTACTGTATCCGGATGAATCGGATGCTTGACCGGTGCTCTGATTTTTAGAGAATTGCACTGTATCCGGATGAATCGGATGCTTGACCGGTGCTCTGATTTTTAGAGAATTGTACTGTATCCGGATGAATCGGATGCTTGACCGGTGCTCTGATTTTTAGAGAATTGCACTGTATCCGGATGAATAGGATGCTTGACCGGTGCTCTGATTTTTAGAGAATTGCACTGTATCCGGATGAATCGGATGCTTGACCGGTGCTCTGATTTTTAGAGAATTGTACTGTATCCGGATGAATCGGATGCTTGACCGGTGCTCTGATTTTTAGAGAATTGTACTGTATCCGGATGAATCGGATGCTTGACCGATGCTCTGATTTTTAGAGAATTGCACTGTATCCGAATGAATAGGATGCTTGACCGGTGCTCTGATTTTTAGAGAATTGTACTGTATCCGGATGAATCGGATGCTTGACCGGTGCTCTGATTTTTAGAGAATTGCACTGTATCCGGATGAATCGGATGCTTGACTGGTGCTCTGATTTTTAGAGAATTGCACTGTATCCGGATGAATAGGATGCTTGACCGGTGCTCTGATTTTTAGAGAATTGCACTGTATCCGGATGAATCGGATGCTTGACCGGTGCTCTGATTTTTAGAGAATTGCACTGTATCCGGATGAATCGGATGCTTGACCGGTGCTCTGATTTTTAGAGAATTGCACTGTATCCGGATGAATCGGATGCTTGACCGGTGCTCTGATTTTTAGAGAATTGCACTGTATCCGGATGAATCGGATGCTTGACCGGTGCTCTGATTTTTAGAGAATTGCACTGTATCCGGATGAATCAGCTGCTTGACCGATGCTCTGATTTTTAGAGAATTGTACTGTATCCGGATGAATCGGATGCTTGACCGATGCTCTGATTTTTAGAGAATTGTACTGTATCCGGATGAATCGGATGCTTGACCGGTGCTCTGATTTTTAGAGAATTGTACTGTATCCGGATGAATCGGATGCTTGACCGGTGCTCTGATTTTTAGAGAATTGTACTGTATCCGGATGAATCGGATGCTTGACCGGTGCTCTGATTTTTAGAGAATTGCACTGTATCCGGATGAATCGGATGCTTGACCGGTGCTCTGATTTTTAGAGAATTGCACTGTATCCGGATGAATCGGATGCTTGACCGGTGCTCTGATTTTTAGAGAATTGCACTGTATCCGGATGAATCGGATGCTTGACCGGTGCTCTGATTTTTAGAGAATTGCACTGTATCCGGATGAATCGGATGCTTGACCGGTGCTCTGATTTTTAGAGAATTGCACTGTATCCGGATGAATCGGATGCTTGACCGGTGCTCTGATTTTTAGAGAATTGCACTGTATCCGGATGAATCGGATGCTTGACCGGTGCTCTGATTTTTAGAGAATTGCACTGTATCCGGATGAATCGGATGCTTGACCGGTGCTCTGATTTTTAGAGAATTGCACTGTATCCGGATGAATCGGATGCTTGACCGGTGCTCTGATTTTTAGAGAATTGCACTGTATCCGGATGAATCGGATGCTTGACCGGTGCTCTGATTTTTAGAGAATTGCACTGTATCCGGATGAATCAGCTGCTTGACCGGTGCTCTGATTTTTAGAGAATTGCACTGTATCCGGATGAATCGGATGCTTTACCGGTGCTCTGATTTTTAGAGAATTGCACTGTATCCGGATGAATCGGATGCTTGACCGGTGCTCTGATTTTTAGAGAATTGCACTGTATCCGGATGAATCGGATGCTTGACCGGTGCTCTGATTTTTAGAGAATTGCACTGTATCCGGATGAATCAGCTGCTTGACCGGTGCTCTGATTTTTAGAGAATTGCACTGTATCCGGATGAATCAGCTGCTTGACCGGTGCTCTGATTTTTAGAGAATTGCACTTTATCCGGATGAATCGGATGCTTGACCAATGCTCTGATATTTAGAGAATTGCACTGTATCCAGATGAATCAGCTGCTTGACCGATGCTCTGATATTTAGAGAATTGCACTGTATCCGGATGAATCGGATGCTTGACCGGTGCTCTGATTTTTAGAGAATTGCACTGTATCCGGATGAATCAGCTACTTGACCGATGCTCTGATATTTAGAGAATTGCACTGTATCCAGATGAATCAGATGCTTGACCGGTGCTCTGATTTTTAGAGAATTGCACTGTATCCGGATGAATCGGATGCTTGACCGGTGCTCTGATTTTTAGAGAATTGCACTGTATCCGGATGAATCAGCTGCTTGACCGATGCTGTGATTTTTAGAGAATTGCACTGTATCCGGATGAATCGGATGCTTGACCGGTGCTCTGATTTTTAGAGAATTGCACTGTATCCGGATGAATCGGATGCTTGACCGGTGCTCTGATTTTTAGAGAATTGCACTGTATCCGGGTGAATCAGCTGCTTGACCGGTGCTCTGATTTTTATAGAATTGCACTGTATCCGGATGAATCAGCTGCTTGACCGATGCTCTGATTTTTAGAGAATTGCACTGTATCCGGATGAATCGGATGCTTGACCGGTGCTCTGATTTTTAGAGAATTGCACTGTATCCGGGTGTATCAGCTGCTTGACCGGTGCTCTGATTTTTTTCTGCGCCCATGGACTTGACTGGGAGAGTTTCATCCGCTTTACAGAAGAAACTAACGCACGCTACGATTATTCTCACACAGATTCGATTAGTGGGAAAAAAAAATCCCCCATCTGCTCGGTCCCATTGAATAACATTAGTCTGAGTGCTGTAGAAAATAACGGACAACACTCAGACAAAAAATACAGTCATGTGAATGAGCCCTTACCCTGCGTCACAGCCATGGTGCGACAGCCTAGGAAGTCCTTAGATGTGATGTCACCATGCGACCAGGGTCCTCCCTCCTAGACCAAGACGTTGGGACACATGCAAATTACCAGTGAAAATTACCCGACATTACAGATATTAAATCTACACGCTGTCACTTTTTTGTTGCAGATTCTCACCACAGATTTCACCCTTTGTAGTGCAAAATTGTGAGATTTGGAGCAGCTCTCTCCCCACATGGGGTTCTCCTGACCCGATCCCAGCAGCCTTAGTGCAGGTGCATCCGAAATGCGATCTGACAAAACACAAGATCGCACCTAAGGACCAATGTTATGCTATGGGGCCGTGCACATGTCTGATTATTTTCTCTGACAGAGCAGGTCCAAGGTAAAAATCACATCATGCCTGAGTTTGACCTGATACTTGGATCGCACTCGGCCATACAAGTCAACGAGTCTGTGAAAAACATGGATGACATCTGAGTCCAGTATGATTTTCCGTGCACTGACACATTGAAGAAGATGATGACATTTTTATCTCCATCTTCTCCTCACTCAAGAGAATCGGATCACACTATAATCACACTCTGATCAGTGTTAGGGCTCGCTCTCACTTGCGATTAAATTGGACAAATGGAATCTGATAAAAAATCGGATTGCATTCGGTCCAATGTTAATCTATCATGGTGTGTTGTTTTTTTTTTTCAGCTCCGATTGGATTGCAATCGGACTGAAAAAAAATGTGCAGCATGCTACGATTGCATGCTGGATTTGGATCGCGCACACCCATATAAGCTTATGGGTGCGTGTGAAACATCGCACTGCACTCAGAAGTCACCCAAGTACAGTGCAATTCCCGCTGACGCCAGCAACAGAGGAGATGGAGAAATTAATGTCTCTGTCTCCGCAGCTGTGCTGCGATGCTCTCTGTGCGAGAAGATCAGAGCACTGACACTCGGCTCCCGCTTGCAGCAGAGCAGGAGCCGAGTGTCATTAGTATATCACATTCAATGCTATGGCATCCCATGAGATAAGCTAATGACTCAAGCCTTATTTGCATAATCGGCCCTATTCTCTCAGATGAGTGACTCTACGGCCATGTGCACCTACTCTTACTTATACTAATGAGGTTGAGTTCAGTCCAGGAGACTTGTGGCCGGTCTGGACAATACAGTCTGTACCTGGATTGAGAAAGTCAGATGTGTGAAACTGGAATGACACGTTTTTTTTTTTAAGAAAGGGACAAAGAAGAGGTTTATGGGCGAAAAACACCACAAAGTGCCATAAAGAAAAACTCAGGACATAGATCAGGCTGTGCTTCTTTTTTTTTTAAACAAAAAACAGCGAACATAGAGCGTTTCATAATCTAAAGACTACCAGCAAAAATCCCCAATGAAGCATTACAAAATGCAAAACAAAATAGTAACAAAAAGGCTATTGTCTTTTTTGAAAACGTTAACACATTGCACGTTTGATGTAGATTTTACAAGAGAATTTCTAAAATTAAATTTCTGCAACAAAAAAACAATGTGTATTTATCTGCACTTATTCATGTGTTTTCTTTTGTGTGGAAACTGCACCAAAAATGCAACAAAATAAAATAGAGCAGCAATTTATCCTGCAGATTTAGGTTCCCCAGTAAAATAAACGTCTAAGATCGACACCAAAATGCTATGTTTTCTGCAAAAGAAATGGATGCGCTGCGGCTTTCAAAATTGCAATTACACAGAAATTACGCCCAACGCTCCCCCTCCAAAAAAATAATACAAAAAATAATAAAAAAAATGTAAAGAAACACAGCATGTGCACCAAAGGCGCATTCACACATCCATGTGAATGTTACCACCTGGGAGAAATGGACTGATTTTTTTCTCAGACGTGCATCCTAAGTTACCCTTTAAGGACCAGGGAGTTTTTTGTTTTTTTTCACTTTCGTTTTTTCCTCGCCTTCTTTCAAGAGCCATAACATTTTATTTTTCCGTCGACATAGACGTATGAGGACTCGTTTTTTGCCGATCAAGTTGTAGTTTTGTAGTTTTGAATGGCACCATTCATTTTATCATATAATAAACTAAAAAAACGACAAAAAAAAATCCAAATGCGATCAAAAAATGGTGCAATTCTGCTGTTGTTTTTTGGGTATCGTTTTTATGACGTTTATTGTGCAGTAAAAATCACCTGGGTCAAACCTGTCCAGGTCAATCCGACTATTACAGTACCAAACATGCATTCGTTTTTTTCTATTTAAATGCTAAAAAACTTTCTATTCAAAAAAAAAAATTGTAACCATTTGCTAAGACCCTTAACACTTTTTTGATTTTTTGATACAAGTTTCGTGTACAAATGATGCTTTGATTGCTTGTTATTCCATTTTTTAGGGAGGTGAGGTGAGTGAAAAAATGCAATTCTGGTGTTTTGATTTTTTTTCTCTTTTAGAGATTAACCGATCGGGTCCATTAATTCTATATTTTAATAGATCGGACTTTTATCAACGCGATGATACCAAATATGTTTATTTTTAATTAGGAAAAGGGTGGTGATTTTAACTTTTAGATATCTATTATTTTTTATATGTTTTTTTAACAATTTTCCATATTTTTTTAGTCCCCTAAGGCTATATTGCTTTTCGCTGCTTTATTTTGTAGCCAAAACATGATCTCTTGGCAGTAAAAAAGCTGCAGACAAAAAGCAGGTTTTGCTGGCTTTTTACTGCATTTTTTTTCTGCGTTTTTTTTGGATCCCAAAGTTCAGTTTTGCTCCCACCATAGAAAAAAAAGTGACTATTCTGAACAAAAACTTTCATATGAGTTTATGAAAAACGAGGGGAGTTGAATTGGTCAGGCATAGTTTACCTAAGACATTGGCAGAGCATAGAGTTGGTAGACATTGTTTATTTTCACACATTGGTAGAGCCATTGAGTTGGTCAGGAATTGTTCAATTTCACACACATTGGTCGGACATTCTTTACTTTTACACGTTGGGCGAACATTGAATTGGTCAGGTATTGTTCATACATTGGTTAGACATTCTTTACTTTCATATATTGGTGGACCATTGAGATGGTCGGGCTTTGTTTACTTCCATACATATCACTAATTTAATTAAACTGTACTAAGGCTATGTGCCCACGATGTAGAAATGCTCCAGATTTTTTCCTGAGCATTTCTGCATCTCCCTGGCAGAAAAAAAACGCATGCGGATTGTACATGCGGATTGTACATGCGTTTTTCCTGCCAGGGACAAGTGGAAGTGAAGCGTTCTTCACATGCATTTCCGCATGCGGGTTGACAAGCGGTTTCCAAGCGATTTTATCATCACTTGGAAAGTGCTTGTCAACTTGGTCACACTATATAAATCCATGCAAACAGCATGGATTTATATAGTGTGACCGAAAGAATGGTAAAATATAAATCTATACTTACCTTCTGATGGCCCCTGGAGTCTTTATTCAATGCGTCTCGGCTTGCCGGCTGCTCGCGGTACACTGAAGGACCTGCCGACACATGACTATGACGTCAGCGCAGGTCCTTCAGTCCACCGCGATCTGCCGGCAAGCCAAGACAAGGACACCGGGGGCCATCAGAAGGTAAATATAATATTTATTTTTTATTTTATTCTTTTTTTTACAGGTTCTATGGTACCAGGGTCCGGAGGAGAGTCTCCTCTTCTCCAAACCCGGGTACCATCCGCACACTGAAACACATGGAATGCGCATCTACATATACAGTGATGCGGAATCCATACGTTCCATTGCAAGTCAATGGCGGCGAAAACGCAGCACTTCCGCAAAATAATTGGTAGTGCTGCGTTTTTTTCCGCAATGATAATCCGCAGAGGAAATTTCCGCAGCATGTGCACAGCACATGCGGATTATCATTGGGGAACATGGCAGACCTTCTACCAAGCATTTTTTAAGCGTTTCTGCAGCGGAATTGCCGCTGCAGAAACGGTTAAAAAACGCATCGTGGGCACACAGCTTTATACTACCAGCCATGCTCTGGTGAGAACACAAAAACATTTTGATTTAAACTTGGGAAAATCACAAAAATAAATGGGTTTCACATCCTGCAGTACCGTTTTTTTTTTTCACTAAACATGCTGGAAAAATTGATGGCAATGTTTTTTTGCTGCGTTTTCGCTGCTTTTTTTGCACTTACTCATTGCTTTCTATGTGTGAAAAAACGCTGCAAGAAGTGACATGCTGCAGTTTTCAAAAAAGCCGCAGTTTTCTAATTCAGTCAGGAATAAAAAAAAAACAGTGTGTGCTTTTGCTGGTACTGTGAGAAGCAGGGACTGGGGGAAGTATATGCACGTTGCGGAAATGAAGCATATTTTTTACGCTTCTCCCTGGCGGGAAAATCGCATGCGGATTTTACATGCGGTTTTCCCGCCAGGTAGAAGCGTATGTGAGGCGTCTTTGCAGCGTCTTTGCATGCATTTCCGCATGCGGGTTATCAAGCACTTCTCCAAGTGATTCAAGCATCACTTGGAAAAGTGCTTGACAACTTGTTCACACTATATAAATCCATGCAACCGGCATGGATTTATATAGTGTGACCAAGTAATAGTTAAAAAAAAAGAATCAGAATGGTATAAAATAAAAAAATAAAGTTTATACTCACCTACCGATACATTCTGTGCCCCGTCCGGAGTCTTGAGCGGCTCACGCTGTTGTGTGCAGGACCTTCGGTGACGTCATTGAGTCATGTGATGGGTCACATGACTCAATGACGTGGCAGGTCCTTCACACACCTCGCGACGGCGGGAAAACACCGGGAAGACATCAGAAGATAAGTATAAACTTTATTTTATTCTTTTTTTTACAGGTTCTTTGGTACCCAGGTCTGGATGAGAGTCTCCTCTCCTCCAGACTTGGGTACCATCCGCATGCGGAAACGCAAAATTAATGAACATGCTGCGGATTTTTGACTGCAGCATATACGCTGCGGAAAAATCCGCAGCATGGGCATTGACATTGCGGAATGCCATTGGGGACCATGGGGTGCGGATATACATGCGTTTACACTGCGGAAATTCCGCAGCATATACGCTTGTAATACGCAACGTGGGCACGCAGCCTAAAAGTCAGGAAACAAAGAGTTATGGTAAATGGTACTTTCTCTAAATGGGATATAGTCAGCAGTGGGGACTGCAGGGATCTGTGCTTGGACTGATTCTATTTAATCTCTTTATTAATGACCTTGTGGATGGGATTGAGTGTAAAGTGTCAGTCTTTGCTGATGACGCCAAACTTTGTAGGATGTTAAAATCTGATCTTGACATTACAAAATTACAACGCGATCTGGATAAGATGTCTGAATGGGCTAACACTTGGCAGATGAGGTTTAATGTAGATAAATGTAGAGTAATGCACCTAGGACGGAGTAATCCTATTGCTGCATATACATTAAATGGGAGTATACTTGGGACTACAGAACAGGAGAAGGACTTGGGTATTCTGGTTATTAGTAAGCTGAGCAGCAGTACTCAATGTCAGGCAGCAGCGGCAAAAGCAAACAAGACTTTAGGGTTTATCAAAAGAAAGAGAAAATCCTGGGATCCCAATGTATTGTTACCCCTTTATAAATCACTGGTGAGGCCACAAATAGAATATGGGATCCAGTTTTGGGCTCCACATTTTAAAAAGGATATTCAGAAGTTAGAGTCAGTTCAAAAGTGGGCAACTCGATTATTACAAGGGATGGAAGGCCTCTCATATGAGGAGAGGGTGGAAAAGTTGGGCTTGTTTAGTGTAGAAAAAAGACATCACAGAGGAGATCTCATTTACATATATAAATATATGTGTGGTCAGTACAAGGGACTAGCACGTGACTTATTCCTTCCTAAGACCATACTAAGGACCAGGGGGCACTCATTATGAGCGGAAGAAAGGCGATTCAGGCAGCTAAATAGGAAGGGGTCTTTACAGTCAGAGCAGTCAGACTGTGGAATGCCGACCACAAGAGGTAGTGATGGCCGACTCTATAACAGCTTTTAAAAAAGGGCTGGATGATTTCCTCAGTACATAACATTGTGGGTTATAGATAATTTAGTGACAAAGAATGTATAATTGGTGGAGAAAGGTTGAACTGATGGACCAAGGTCTTTTTTCAACCTATGTAACTATATTACAATGTGAGGCCACCTTCACACATCTTGATATTTCCGGTACTGGTGCTATCTGTGTCCGTGTGCTCCATTCATATGACACATAATGGAATAGAATGCAGAATAGAAATGAGAGATGTTTAGGTGTTAGATGTGCAAAGATAGAGATAGATAAGAGGTAGATAGAAAGATATGCGTGAGATATATATTAGTGCCGTACGTGTGTAGTTTACTGTACATGTATTTAGGTGATAAATAAATGAAAAAAACGTTATTTTTGATAACCAGCAAAGGTAAAGCAGACAGCTGTGGGCTTATATTATCAGGCTAGGAAGGTCCCTGGTTATTGGGCCCTTCCCAGCCTAAAAATACCAGCCCACAGAATTGGCGCACCCATTAGATGTGACAATTCTGATGCTTTTCCCGACTCTTTTAGATTGCCCAGGTGTGGTGGCAATCGGAGTAATGGTAGTTGGGGTTGATGACACCTGTGATTTGTCAAAAATCCCAGCTGGCATCAAGCCCTGGGGTTAGTAATTTAGAGGTGTCTATCAGACACCCCCATTACTAATCCAGTAATCAAAAAATAAAAACACACACCGAACAAAAAAAAACACTTTATTTGAATAAAGACTCCCCCACACTATCCCTCGTTCACCAATTTATTAAAAAAACTAAAAAAATCCCATGCAGTTCCAACATAGTCCACCGAATCTGAAGTATTCCAGAAAAGGATACCTGAAAAACAAAAAGAAAGAAATAAAGACAATAAACACTCCCTCATTCACCAATTTATTATCCAATATGTTCCCATGAAGCTCCGCTGTAGTCCACGTTCCTTAAATCTGGCTCCGGAGAGTGCGAACAGCAGTAAAGTTCCTGGTATTCACAGGCGTGGGTATGGACATCAGTGCTCATCATCGTTGCTGGGTCTCGCTGTGTGCAACGAGTCGGCGACTCTGATGAGAGTTGCAGTCAGTCCCCAGCGCCTGTGAATAGCGGTCACTTTACTGCTATTCACATTTGCCGGAGCCAGATTCAAGGAACGTGGACTACTATGATGCCATCTGAGCTATATCAGTCATTTTCATGGAACCATAGATTTTTATGGGTAATTTTAATCCGTGACTTCAATCAAAAATGAACAGGTCCCCAATATTTTTTTGTGGACCTCTCAGTTTGCAAAGAAACACGGACATGTGAACAGCCCTGTAGACTACAATGGGTAAACCCCTTTAATTATGTTAGATGGAAGCATAGTCAAGCACACTTCTTCATGGCGGAAGGGTAATTTTTAGTTAATACTTTAACCTCTTAACACTTCATCATGTACAATTTAATGATGTAGTGTCAGAATGTTTGGAGCAGGCTCAGAAGTAGAGTTCACTCCACATGGGGAAAATGCCGGATATTTTTACTTAGCTGGCATCCCCCTCCATTAACTTTTTTTTTTTTTTACCTCTAAATGGGTGTATGTAGTGTCAGTGTGTTAATATACTGACCTACCGCCCCTTCTGCAGGATCCAGCGCCGCTCCGCTGCAATGGCGTCACTCAGAAGAGGAGCAGAACGGCGATATACTCACCTATGGTACCGGAAGTAGAGTATATTAGCACACTGGTCCCAAAGAATGTAGAAAAGATGTATCCAGCACTCATCCCAAGCTTTAATAAAAATTGTCATTTATTAAATTCATTAAAATCAACTGACAGTACAATACATGTACATATGTTTAGTGAAAAACTAGTGGGAGGGAGTCTGTAACAGCAGTGGCTGACGCTACAGCTGATTGCTGCTGTTAACTTCTTAAATACAGCTGTCAATCACTATCAGTGGTATATAAGTGGAACTAACCAGCCCAGATGTTTGTTCGGGTGCTCATTGACCCTCCCAACCCCCCCAACACGATCACAGGGACCCGATGGGTAGCTAACACAGCTGAGGGCTTGTGATCTCTTCAGTGACATCCAGCCTGTGGTTGTGTGTCATTGGATACTCATTTTTACTATACACTGCAATACTCTTATATGTTGTTTACTGAGCTCCTCTTAGCTGATTTATGACTTCTGACCACATCAAAGTTGAAAGTGCAGTGAAATAAACAGCAAAAAAAGCAAATTGGTGCAAAATTTTTAATCAAAAATGATTTTTAGCTTCAAATACATTCAAATAAGTAAAAAAAATGCCCCTAAAGGTGGATAGCCCCTGAATGAACAGTGATGTATACTTAATACGTCAGAGGTCAGATCCATGTGTAAGGCTTGTAGTAGATTGACTCACTTGGCTGTTTCCAGAGGTAGACACAGGAACATTTTCATCTGCAGGTTTATTCAATATGGCATAAAGTACTGCAGGTTTAACAAAATAAACACGGCCTTGCTGGCATAACGGCAAACAAAAAGATAAAGTATAGCAAAGTCCTTAACCTGAGCGGGCGAATCCCGCATGCATATCATAAACTCCAGCTCTCCCTGGAGTTCCACATAGGAGACTTCCTGGTCTCCAACCAGGCAACAGAAGAAAAAACTCAGTAGCTAGAGATTTAACCCTTCAGGTGGTGATATGGTGACTTGCCGTCCAACCCATCCCTTACCACTCACAAAAAACCTAACCAAACATGGCTGATTAAAAAGGGGCGGACACAGACAGCTTGGGGCCCCTGTGCAAGAAATGTGTTTGGACCCCCCTCCTTTTATGGCGACCAAGCTGACCAGGAGCTGGAGCCGCCAGCTGACTTCGGTGTCCCCACCATTGCGCATGACGTCACTGCCCCCAGTCATGGGCACGCCGAGGTCAGCTGCTGGCCGCAAATTGGAGTGCACTGCAGAAAGCGGGCGGATCCCATGCGCTGCAATATATTTCAGCTGAATGTGTGTCTGAGGATGCACATCTAGCTGAAATATTCGCTGGTGTCAGCGGGCCCCCTCCACCTTGATGCAGCTGCACTGGCAATTTGTCTGCCCCCGGGAAACCCCCCTTAAGCGATATTTACCTTTACACATACTGTTTACAGATATATATACATATACACACACATTATACACACACAGATGACTACTGTACACCCAGGTACTAATATGTGTGTGTGTGTATATATATATATATATATATATATATATATATATACAGACCAAAAGTTTGGACACACCTTCTCATTTAAAGGTTTTTTCTGTATTTTCATGACTATGAAAATTGTACATTCACACTGAAGGCATCAAAACTATGAATTAACACATGTGGAATTATATACTTAACAAAAAAGTGTGAAACAATTGAAAATATGTCTTATATTCTAGGTTCTTCAAAGTAGCCACCTTTTGCTTTGATGACTGCTTTGCACACTCTTGGCATTCTCTTGATGAGCTTCAAGAGGTAGTCACCGGAAATGGTCTTCCAACAATCTTGAAGGAGTTCCCAGAGATGCTTAGCACTTGTTGGCCCTTTTGCCTTCACTCTGCGGTCCAGCTCACCCCAAACCATCTCGATTGGGTTCAGGTCTGGTGACTGTGGAGGCCAGGTCATCTGGCGTAGCACCCCATCACTCTCCTTCTTGGTCAAATAGCCCTTACACAGCCTGGAGGTGTGTTTGGGGTCATTGTCCTGTTGAAAAATAAATGATGGTCCAACTAAACGCAAACCGGATGGAATAGCATGCCGCTGCAAGATGCTGTGGTAGCCATGCTGGTTCAGTATGCCTTCAATTTTGAATAAATCCCCAACAGTGTCACCAGCAAAGCACCCCCACACCATCACACCTCCTCCTCCATGCTTCACGGTGGGAACCAGGCATGTAGAGTCCATCCGTTCACCTTTTCTGCGTCGCAGAAAGACACGGTGGTTGGAACCAAAGATCTCAAATTTGGACTCATCAGACCAAAGCACAGATTTCCACTGGTCTAATGTCCATTCCTTGTGTTCTTTAGCCCAAACAAGTCTCTTCTGCTTGTTGCCTGTCCTTGCAGTGGTTTCCTAGCAGCTATTTTACCATGAAGGCCTGCTACACAAGGTCTCCTCTTAACAGTTGTTGAAGAGATGTGTCTGCTGCTAGAACTCTGTGTGGCATTGACCTGGTCTCTAATCTGAGCTGCTGTTAACCTGCGATTTCTGAGGCTGGTGACTCGGATAAACTTATCCTCAGAAGCAGAGGTGACTCTTGGTCTTCCTTTCCTGGGGCGGTCCTCATGTGAGCCAGTTTCTTTGTAGCGCTTGATGGTTTTTGCAACTGCACTTGGGGACACTTTCAAAGTTTTCCTAATTTTTCGCACTGACTGACCTTCATTTCTTAAAGTAATGATGGGCACTCGTTTTTCTTTACTTAGCTGATTTTTTCTTGCCATAATACAAATTCTAACAGTCTATTCAGTAGGACTATCAGCTATGTATCCACCAGACTTCTGCACAACACAACTGATGGTCCCACCCCATTTAGAAGGCAAGAAATCCCACTTATTAAACCTGACAGGGCACACCTGTGAAGAGAAAACCTTTTCCGGTGACTACCTCTTGAAGCTCATCAAGAGAATGCCAAGAGTGTGCAAAGCAGTCATCAAAGCAAAAGGTGGCTACTTTGAAGAATCTAGAATATAAGACATATTTTCAGTTATTTCACACTTTTTTGTTAAGTATATAATTCCACATGTGATAATTCATAGTTTTGATGCCTTCAGTGTGAATGTAAAATTTTCATAGTCATGAAAATACAGAAAAATCTTTAAATGAGAAGGTGTGTCCAAACTTTTGGTCTGTACTGTATATATCTATGGTGTACTGTTGTTACCCATACATAGACAGATAACTACAGTACACATCGATCCATATAAATACTTTCGTTATATGAAAAAGTTTGGGCACCCCTATTAATCTTAAGCTTAATGTTTTATAAAAATTGGTGTTTTTGCAACAGCTATTTCAGTTTGATATATGTAATAACTGTTGGACACAGTAATGTTTCTGCCTTGAAATGAGGATTATTGTACTAACAGAAAATGTGCAATCTGCATTCAAACAAAATTTGACAGGTGCATAAGTATGGGCACCCTTATCATTTTCTTGTTTTAAATACTCCTACCTACTTTTTACTGACTTACTAAAGCACTTTTTTTGGTTTTGTAACCTCATTGAGCTTTGAACTTCATAGCCAGATGTATGCAATCATGAGAAAAGCTACTTAAAGTGGCCACTTGCAAGTTGTTCTCCTGTTTGAATCTCCTCTGAAGAGTGGCATCATGGGCTCCTCAAAACAACTGTCAAATGATCTGAAAACAAAGATTATTCAACATAGTTGTTCAACGGAAGGATACAAAAAACTGTCTCAGCGATTTAACCTGTCAGTTTCCACTGTGAGGAACATAGTAAGGAAATGGAAGAACACAGGGACAGTTCTTGTTAAGGCCAGAAGTGGCAGGCCAAGAAAAACATCAGAAAGGCAGAGAAGAAGAATGGTGAGATCAGTCAAGGACAATCCTCAGACCACCTCCAGAGAGCTGCAGCATCAACTTGCTGCAGATGGTGTCACTGTGCATCGGTCAACTATACAACGCACTTTGCACAAGGAGAAGCTGTATGGGAGAGTGATGCGAAAGAAGCCGTTTCTGCAAGCACGCCACAAACAGAGTCGGCTGAGGTATGCAAAAGAACATTTGGAGAAGCCAATTTCTTTTTGGAAGAAGGTCCTGTGGACTGATGAAACCAAGATTGAGTTGTTTGGTCATACAAAAAGGCGTTATGCATGGCGGCAAAAAAACACAGCATTCCAAGAAAAACACTTGCTACCCACAGTAAAATTTGGTGGAGGTTCCATCATGCTTTGGGGCGGTGTGGGCAATGCCGGCACCGGGAATCTTGTTAAATTTGAGGGACGCATGGATTCCACTCAATATCAGCAGATTCCTGACAATAATGTTCAAGAATCAGTGATAAAGTTGAAGTTACGCAGGGGATGGATCTTTCAGCAAGACAATGATCCAAAACACCGCTCCAAATCTACTCAGGCATTCATGCAGAGGAACAATTACAATGTTCTGGAATGGCCATCCCAGTCCCCAGACCTGAATATCATTGAACATCTGTGGGATCATTTGAAGAGGGCTGTCCATGCTCGGCGACCATCAAACTGAACTGAACTGGAATTGTTTTGTAAAGAGGAAAGGTCAAAAATACCTTCATCCAGGATCCAGGAAATCATTAAAAGCTACAGGAAGCGACTAGAGGCTGTTATTTTTGCAAAAGGAGGATCTACTAAATATTAATGTCACTTTTCTGGTGAGGTGCCCATACTTATGCACCTGTCAAATTTTGTTTGAATGCAGATTGCACATTTTCTGTTAGTACAATAAACCTCATTTCAAGGCAGAAACATTACTGTGTCCAACAGTTATTACATATATCAAACTGAAATAGCTGTTGCAAAAACACCAATTTTTATAAAACATTAAGCTTAAGATTAATAGGGGTGCCCAAACTTTTACATATAACTGTATATGCATACACCTAAATTAAATGGGAATAGTTGGTGATATCAACTTCCTGTTTGTGGCAGATTAGTATATGGGAGGGGGAAAACTTTTCTAGATGGATGGTGACCATGGCGGCCATTTTGAAGTTGGCCATTTTGGATCCAACTTTATTTTCTTCAATGGGAAGAGGGTCATGTGACACATGAAACTTATTCATAATTTCATCAGAAAAACAATGGTGTGCTTGGTTTTAACGTAACTTTATTCTTTCATGAGTTTTTTACAAGTTTATGACCACTTATAAAATGTGTTCAAAGTGCTGCCAATTGTGTTGGATTGTCAATGCAACGCTCTTCTCCCACTCTTGACACACTGATAGCAACACCGCAGAAGAAATGCTAGCACAGGCTTCCAGTATCCGTTGTTTCAGTTGCTGCACATCTCGTATCTTCACAGCATAGACAATTGCCTTCAGATGACCCCAAAGATAAAAGTCTAAGGGGGTCAGATTGGGAGACCTTGGTGGCCATTCAACTGGCCCATGACGACCAATCCACTTTCCAGGAAACTGTTCATGTAGGAATGCTCGGACCTGACACCCATAATGTGGTGGTGCACCAACTTGTTGGAAAAACTCATGGAACGTGCCATCTTCAGTGCATAAAGAGGGCAACACATCATCATGTAGCAATTTCAGATATCCAGTGGCATTGAGGTTTCCATTGATGAAGAATGGCCCCACTATCTTTGTACCCCATATGCCACCACATGTGTCTGTGTGTTTATTTAACTCTTTACTTTACTTTAAGTAGGTTTGGTGATGAAAGGATCTGATTGATACCTTGTCATTACCAAACAAAAGAGCTAGGTGTTAGCTAGTCCCATATACCCAAACTTCATTAGCATTCCCATTCATATAATTTCTGGGGCAGCAGAAATCTGCTATTTTTAGCATAGGAAGGTCCCATTAGGCAAACATGGTCCCTGGCTATTATTAACAGCTCACAGCTGTTTCGTTAGCCGCTATGTCCCCACGAACAGCAATAAGCAGCACTTTGGACGCAGCATATTTTTGCTGCGTCCAAAACGCGATGTTATAATGCCGCACTTTTGTTGTCGGTACATGTGAATCCACCGCATATAATCATACTTCAATCGGTCAAAATCCGCAGCGGAGACTGGCGTGTTCGCTACAGTAATTGACATGCTGCAGGTGAGGTTGGGTACGTGGCCACTATCAGGAGTCGCTGCAGGTTTGACTCTGCGTGTTTATACAGCATCAAACCCGCAGCATCCAGATGTTAAAGCATAGTGGATGGGATTTCTAGAAATCCCAAGTCCACTATGCGTGCATCAGAGGCTGAGAATCACCCATGGACACTGACATGCGGCGCGTCTTTCAGGACCTCAGCATGTCAAATTCTCTTGTGGAGTCGCTAGTCTCCGCAACAGAAATTTGACCACTAGAAAGTATTGAATGCGATAAATCCGCATGGTTCAGTAAACACATGTTGATTTACCTGCGTTCAATAGAACGCAGTGTCCAAAGCGCTGCTAAGTCTGAATCATGGGCACATGCTGCTGAAGGAGTGAGGTCACTGGGGTTCATCAGCTGAAGATCAGCTAATCAGACCCAGTTACCTCAGCACCAGTATTGGTGGGAACATTCTTCAGACTCAGGGCTGTGGATTCGGTAAGCCAAACCTCCTACTCCTCGATTTCCATGACTCCGACTCCACGACTCTGACTCCACAACTCCGACTCCCTCATACATGGCTCATGTTTAAGTGATAAATTTACTGTAGCACAGATTCATCTCAGCTGAAAGTCTAGACCCTTATATCAGGAATAGGACAGACATTTATAGGACATTTCATAACTTTCCCAAATTCTTATGAAAAAAATATTCCCCACAAACTGCATTGAACTGCTGTACCCAATTTATTATATATTTTAGGAGTTGGTGTCGGTCCATTTTATACCGACTCCAACTCCACCAAAATGGACACCGACTCCGACTCCACAGCCCTGTTCAGAATGTTGCCACGCAGCACCGAGCTGAGAGCTCATGTGACCACAGGTCCTGGCAGCGCAGTACACTGCTGGGAGCGAGCGCGGCAGTGTACCACCGGGCTGAAGACATCACGAGGACCGGGGGCCACCGGACAGGTGAGAATAAGGTTTTTTAAAAAAAAAAAAATTTACCGCGCGCAGTCCTGGCTCGGCTGAGGACACTACTACTCCCCTCAGCCGCGTCGCTCTCGCTGTTATCAGCGGGAGCGGCGGTTGGATGAGGGGAATAGTAGTCCTCCTCTGCCGACCCAGGTACCACTCGCAGCATTTCCGCAGCATTTCACCGCCCGTTGACTTTAATTGAAACGCAGCAAATCCACAGGTATAAATATTATACCTGCGGATTTGCTTCGGTTCAATTAAAGTCAATGGGCAGGAAACGCTGCGGAAATGCTGCATATAAAGGACATGCTGCATTTTTTTCCGCAATGGCAATCCTGAGCGGAAATTTCCGCATCATGTGCACAGCGCATCAGGATTGCCATTGCAATAGCTGGCAGACCGATTACCAAGCGTTTTCGCTGCGAAAAACCGCTGCCGAAACGCATCAAAAACGCTATGTTGAGTGGAAGGAAAAAGTGTCGTAGAAAAAGGCGCACAAGCAACCGGGATAACCGCAGCCTTGAAAGGATTGTTAAGAAAAGGTCATTCAAAAATTGGGAGAGATTCACAAGGAGTGGACAGCTGCTGGAGTCATTGCTTCAAGAGCCACCACACAAAGACGTATCCAGGACATGGGCTACAAGTGTCACATTCCTTGTGTCAAGTCACTCACGACCAATAGACAACGCGAGACGCGTCGTACCTGGGCCAAGGAGAAAAAGACCTGGACTGCTGCTCAGTGGTCCAAGGTGTTGTTTTCAGATGAAAGTAAATTTTGCATTTCATTTGGAAATCAAGGTCCCAGAGTCTGAAGGAAGAGTGGAGAGGCCACAATCCAAGCTACTTGAGGTCTAGTGTGAAGTTTCCACAATCAGTGATGGTTTGGGGAGCCATGTCACCTCCTGGTGTAGGTCCACTGTGTTTTATCAAGACCAAAGTCAGCGCAGTTGTCTACCAGGAACTTTTAGAGCACTTCATGCTTCCCTCTGCCGACAAGCTTTTTGGAGATGGAAATGTCATTCTCCAGCAGGACTTGGCCCCTGTCCACACTGCCAAAAGCACCAATACCTGGTTTAAAAACAACAGTATCACTGTGCTTGATTGGCCAGCAAACTCGCCTGACCTTAGCCCCATAGAGAATCTATGGGGTATTGTCAAGAGGAAGATGCACTCAATACTTGGTCGGGGGTCATTTACTGAACATACATTTCGGATTTTAAAAACATTATTCAAGCTGTTGTTATAAAGTATTCTAATTTACTGAGATAATGACTTTTGTGTTTTTCATTGGCTGTAAGCCATAATCATCAACATTAACAGAAATAAACACTTGAAATAGATCACTCTGTTTGTAATGACTCTATGTTATATATGAGTTTCACTTTTTGTATTGAAGAACAGAAATAACCTTTTTGATGAAATTCTAATTTAGTGAGATGCATCTGCGTGTGTGTGTGTGTGTATATATATATTATATATATACACATATTATACACACACAGATAACTACTGTACACTCAGGTACTAATATATACATATATTGTACTGTGGTTGTCTTTGTACACACATACATACACAACCACAGTACACAGATACATATATGCACTGCACAGGTACATACAGTACACATACTTACATATGGTGCAGTTTTCCCTCTTCAGCAGCTCCATCTTGGTGGTCTTCTGTCCTCTATCAGCACTACTGGCCAGATCTCCAGCTGTCAGCAGCCAGTCCCGTCTCTGGCCTCCTCACTACCTCTGATAGCTGCAGGGAGCAGCCTCCGAGCAGTCAGTGAGGCTGTGTGCCAACGATGCGTTTTTGAAGCGTTTCCGCAGCGGCAAAAACGCTGCAGGAACGCATAAAAAACGCTTGGTAGAAGGCCTGCCATGTTCCCCAATGATAATCCGCATGTGCTGTGCACATGCTGCCGAAATTTCCGCTGTGAGTTATCATTGCGGAAAAAAACGCAGAACTACCAATTATTTTGTGGAAGTGCTGCGTTTTCGCCGCCATTGACTTGCCTTGAAACGCTTAATATCCACATCACTGTATATGTAGATGCGCATTCCATGCGTTTCAATGTGCGGATGGTACCTGGGTGTGGAGGACAGAACCTGTAAAAAAAAGAATAAAATAAAAAATAAATATTATATTTACCTTCTGATGGCCCCTGGTGTCCTTGTCTTCGCTTGCCAGAAGCTCGCGGTGGACTGAAGGACCTGCGCTGACGTCATAGTCATGTGACGGCAGGTCCTTCAGTGCAGTGTACCGCGATCTGCCGGCAGCCAGGACGGAGCGAAGCAAGACTGCGGGGGCCATCGGAAGGTAAGTATAGATTTATTTTTTACCATTCTTTGGGGTCACACTATATAAAGCCATGCTGTTTGCATGGATTTATATAGTGTGACCAAGTTGACAAGCACTTTCCAAGTGATGCTAAAATCGCTTGTCAACCTGCATGCGGAAATGCATGTGAAGAACACTTCACTTCCGCATGTCCCTGGCAGGAAAACGCATGTACAATCCGCATGTACAATCCGCATGTACAATCCGCATGTACAATCCGCATGCGTTTTTTCTGCCAGGGAGATGCAGAAACGCTCAGGAAAAATCCGGAGCATTTCTGCATCGTGGGCACATAACCTGATTCTGACACTTGCCGCCTGACCCATGTTAATATCAGCCATCACATCATCCTCCCCTCCCCCCTATAGCCACTTACCACCCCCTGTACTGAGGAGGTTATATTGGGGAAAGGCTGCACTGCACTCAGGCAGCATTCACACTGCAGCTACTGCTTGTGAATGGGCCAGTGCAGCTGTTTTCCAATAAATCCCCCTCAGTACAGGGGGTGGAGGTAGCTACAGGGGGCAGGGGGGATTGGTGTAATAGCTCATGAGAACATTGGTCAGGCAGTTCATTTGTCAGAACTACTCAGAAGGAAGGAGAGTTGTCAGATGTACTAACTGCTTGGAGGCTGTTCAGAGCAGCAGTCGGAGGATGTGAGGAGGCAGGAGACAGGACTGGCTGAGAGCAGACCATACTTACCAGGCCTGCTGTCATCCTGCCTGTGCCTGAATGCAGAGGATCCGGGGGTCCTGCGCTCCTGCAGCATAGAGCCAGCAGCACCACCAACTAAGAGGAGAGGAAGGGGCCCCTTCTGACATAGCCTGCAGAGTGCAGGCCCCTGTCTGACAGCAAATGACTCAGGTATGGGCCCCCTTCCTCTCCTCTTAGTGGAGATGTTGCCTTGGCTCTATGTGAGAACCAGACATTGCAGCAGCTGATCGGGCCCCCTCTCCTTTGGGGCCCCTGTGCAGCTGCATCGGAGGTATGTCTGCCCCTGTGATTAACCTCTTCAGAACCTAACATGCTGGAGACAAGCTTCTGAGTTTCAAATCACGGAAGATAGCAACCTCCGTTACACACATCTCCCCTCACATATCTCACCAGTGACCCTGTCACAGGCTGGAGTCACACTAGTGTATAAAAAATCAGTCCAAATTTGATCTAGAAAAGTAAGACGAATGTCATGCGAGTACAATGCGATTTTTCTCAACTAGCATCCTTATTACATGCGTATGTGTTTTTTATATCATCTATTACATAACGTAATTCTCTATGCAATTTTAAGCTAGTTTTCTACCTAATAAAGCAGTCTTATATACAGATATAGATAGATAGAATTGGTAAATAAAATAGATACAGTTATATGAAAAAGTTTGGGCACCCCTATTTATCTTAAGCTTAATGTTTTATAAAAATTGGTGTTTTTGCAACAGCTATTTCAGTTTGATATATTTAATAACTGTTGGACACAGTAATGTTTCTGCCTTGAAATGAGGTTTATTGTACTAACAGAAAATGTGCAATCTGCATTCAAACAAAATTTGACAGGTGCATAAGTATGGGCACCCTTATCATTTTCTTGTTTTAAATACTCCTACCTACTTTTTACTGACGTACTAAAGCACTTTTTTTGGTTTTGTAACCTCATTGAGCTTTGAACTTCATAGCCAGGTGTATGCAATCATGAGAAAAGCTACTTAAAGTGGCCACTTGCAAGTTGTTCTCCTGTTTGAACCTCCTCTGAAGAGTGGCATCATAGGCTCCTCAAAACAACTGTCAAATGATCTGAAAACAAAGATTATTCAACATAGTTGTTCAGGGGAAGGTTACAAAAAGCTGTCTCAGAGATTTAACCTGTCAGTTTCCACTGTGAGGAACATAGTAAGGAAATGGAAGAACACAGGGACAGTTCTTGTTAAGGCCAGAAGTGGCAGGCCAAGAAAAACATCAGAAAGGCAGAGAAGAAGAATGGTGAGATCAGTCAAGGACAATCCTCAGACCACCTCCAGAGAGTTGCAGCATCAATTTGCTGCAGATGGTGTCACTGTGCATCGGTCAACTATACAATGCACTTTGCACAAGGAGAAGCTGTATGGGAGAGTGATGCAACAGAAGTCGTTTCTGCAAGCACGCCACAAACCGAGTCGGCTGAGGTATGCAAAAGCACATTTGGAGAAGCCAATTTCTTTTTGGAAGAAGGTCCTGTGGACTGATGAAACCAAGATTGAGTTGTTTGGTCATACAAAAGGCGTTATGCATGGCGGCAAAAAAACACAGCATTCCAAGAAAAACACTTGCTACCCACAGTAAAATTTGGTGGAGGTTCCATCATGCTTTGGGGCTGTGTGGCCAATGCCGGCACCTGGAATCTTGTTAGAGTTGAGGGACGCATGGATTCCACTCAATATCAGCAGATTCCTGACAATAATGTTCAAGAATCAGTGATAAAGTTGAAGTTACGCAGGGGATGGATCTTTCAGCAAGACAATGATCCAAAACACCGCTCCAAATCTACTCAGACATTCATGCAGAGGAACAATTACAATGTTCTGGAATGGCCATCCCAGTCCCCAGACCTGAATATCATTGAACATCTGTGGGATCATTTGAAGAGGGCTGTCCATGCTCGGCGACCATCAAACTTAACTGAACTGGAATTGTTTTGTAAAAAGGAAGGGTCAAAAATACCTTCATCCAGGATCCAGGAACTCATTAAAAGCTACAGGAAGTGACTAGAGGCTGTTATTTTTGCAAAAGGAGGATCTACTAAATATTAATGTCACTTTTCTGGTGAGGTGCCCATACTTATGCACCTGTCAAATTTTGTTTGAATGCAGATTGCACATTTTCTGTTAGTACAATAAACCTCATTTCAAGGCAGAAACATTACTGTGTCCAACAGTTATTACATATATCAAACTGAAATAGCTGTTGCAAAAACACCAATTTTTAAAAAACATTAAGCTTAAGATTAATAGGGGTGCCCAAACTTTTTCATATAACTGTACATATAATAGATAAATAGAATAAATAGATATATAGAATACATAGATATGCTGTAGATATTTAATGCCACAAGCCTCCTATATATAATAAACTTGCACCCTTTAATGCCTTTCATGTGGCACTAAAGGCTGTTTAGCCTTATTAAACCTTTGAAATAAATAATTTAAACAAAATGACGTGGGGTCCCCCCTATTTTTTGTTAACCAGCCAAGGTAGAGCAAACAGCTGCATGCTTATATTATTAGATTGGGAAGGCCCCTGGTTATTGGGCTCTTATCAGCCTAAAAATACCAGCCTGCAGCCGCCCCAGAATTGGCACATCACATGAGATGCGCCAATTCTGGCACTTGGCCCGGCTCTTCCTGATTTGCCTAGTCCGGTGGCAATCGGGGTAATGGTTTATGGGGTTGATGTCAGCTTTGTAATGTCCACTTGCATCAAGCCCAGGGGTTAGTAATGGAGAGGTGTCTAACAGATGCGCCAATTCTGGAACGGCTGGGGGATGGTATTTTTAGGCTGGGAAGGGCAAGATAACCATGGACCTTCCCAGCCTGATAATATAAGCCTGCAGCTGTCTGCTTTGCCTTTGCTGGTTATCAAAAATGTTCCCAGGTAATTTTTTTTTAAATTATTTATTAAGGTTTTAGAAGGCTGAACACCCTTTAGTGCCACATGAAAGGATGCTACTTTATTACATTTAGGGAGCTTGTGACCTTAAATATCTACATTCTATCTATCTATTCTATATATCTAATCTATCTATATATCTATTCTATTCTGATGGTTCGGGCTGTGAATTTACTGTAGCTGGCTGATGAAACGTCGGGTTTCCTCTGAGACGTGTGCGTAAAAATCTGACGGCACACGCATGGTCCGTATGCCGTGTGCTTTTTTCCTCACACACATTGCCTTGCACTGGCGAGTGCGATCCGATTCTTGCATCCACTTGCAGCATGCCACAATTTTTTCCTCAGTCTAATTTAAGCTGAGGAAAAACTCGCAGATGAGCACTGTCTCACTGAATAACATTAGTCAGATTGCAATGCGATGTTTTCTCGCATTGCACTCCTCCTAGTATATGCCAGGGTCACAGAAGAGCATATCTCACAACTTTGCAGCGGTACAAATTCATTTTGCTCCTCCTGAAGCCACTTAGGCCTGTGCACACGTTGCAGATTTGTCGCATTTTTGTTGAGTTTTTTTCTGCGCACATTTGTCACAAATCTTGAAGGATTGCCTATTCCCAGCAAAGTGAATGAGAAACCTGAAGTCTCATGCACACTTTGCTTATTTTTTCCATGCAGATTTGCAGCAGATATAAATCTGCAAGATGTCAATTCTTTCACCCTTTTTGCTGCAGATTTCACCCATACTAATGAGTGGGGAAAAATCTATACCAAAAACGCATGTAAAAAACGTGCCTATTAGTGATGAGCGAGCACTAAAATGCTCTGGCGCTCGTTGCTTGGGTCAAGCACATTGGAATACTCGGGTGCTCGACCTGAGCAATGAGCCCAATGTAAGTCTATGGGAAACTCGAGCATTTTTCAGGCAGCTCCCCCCGGCGGTCTGCACAGGGCCTAAAAATTGCCCAAATCGATGGGAACAGTGCTCAAATGACATGGGAACAGCATGGGGGAGACCCCTGGAAGCATCTCTGACTCCCAGATCACTGCTGTTAACAACGTTGTCAGAGTATTACGCCACTTTTACAGACTCACAATAAAACATACAAAAACAAAACCAAAATGGATTTTCTTGGGAAATATGTTAAGGAACATCCTTTCCAGGGTAATGACTTGTATATAAGGCAAAATAAATAACCAAAAACAAAAATACTCCTCCACACCTTGGGCTATGTTCACACGTAGCGTTTTTGATGCGTTTTTTGCACTTTTGCATTGCTTTCAACCGAGACAAATGCATTCACCAGGAAATGTCATTTTAACATTTTACAACCTTATCTGGCCATGTGGTGTGTGACACATCATCAGACACATGCATACAGTGCTGAAAAGACATGGGAACAGCATGGGGAAGACCTCTGGAAGCATCTCTGACTCCCAGATCACTGCCTAAAAGTGTGCCCATCAAAAGTGACCCTTGGCGCATGCGAAGATGCCTCCCGCCATGCACCTGTCATTGCAGACTTGCAACAATCACGTCCACGTCCTTGTCCCAGTGCAGCGTTCAGTTGTCCCAACCCCATTCCTTGGAATGCAAGCGCAAGTATGCAGCCAGCCACCCACCAACCCACAATACTATACTGCCAAATTTTTGACAGCTGCTTGCACTTGAAATGTGGCCTTTTAGGCTTGTGGAGGCTTTAGCTTGGTGAAAGGACTTGGGAAACCATATCTACCCAGCTGTCATTTCTCCTAGGAAGTCCTCTAAAGCTGCTTTCACTTGAAATGTGGCCTTTTAGGCTCGTGGAGGCGGAAGCTTTTCACAACCTCATGCCTCGTGTCCATACTCTGTCCCCAGCCAACTATTTCTCCCGGTGTTGTCTCCGCCTTCTACAAGTGCGGGTCCCTGAACATTACTGCTGGTACTTTTCTGTGGGAATCTGCTTGCCTCCTACCAGCCTGGAATATTTCCAGTAAACTATGGTACGACGCCATGGTATTAGCACTGCCCCCAGTACCGGTAGCGAGGCCTTCCCCAATTTCCTTCTCAGGAATTTTATTTACTAGACTGAGTGGCTACCCAAATACATTAGTTTCTCACAAAGGAGCTGAAGATAGAGTGGCAGTAGGTGCAAGTTTCTCCAGCCTGTTAGACATCAGAGGGTGAACGGCAGCACATTGGATCAGTGGTTAGCACTGAAGCCTTGCAGCGCTGGGATCCTGGGTTCAAATCCCAGCAAGGACAACATCTGCAAGGACTTGTATGTTCTCCCCGTGTTTGCGTGGGTTTCCACCTCAGTAAAAAAGCAGCCATAGAGTGTCCGGGAACCTTCCCGCACACTTTTCTTAGCCAGGACTGCTTCTCGGCAGGGTTGGACGGTCCCACCAGAGAATCCTCTGGTGTGCCCTGGCTTCTACATCAGGAGAGTTCATGCTAGCTCTAACTTTGCAGCTGCTATGGGGCTCTTGAGCAGGGGAGAAAGGTGAGCCCTCAGAATCAAATCCTCTGGTGGGCACAATGTTTTTCAATCTGAAACAGCTTCTCAGTGGGAGTTGTATTTCATCACAGCCATATTCTTTAGCTCGGTGAAAGGACTGGCATAGAGGGAAACCGTATCTACTCCGGCTGTCATTTCTCCGTCACCAGGTTCCGCCCATTGTCACACATGACCATGCCTGGCTGTATGTTTAGCGGTGAGAGCCACAGATTAAGCTGCTGTGTTACAGCTTTCAACAACTCTGCAGCGCTGGGCGGTTTGTCTCCTAGGCATTAAGCATGTTATCTTCAGCACAGCCTGTTGCCGCTTGGCCAAGGCAGTTCTGCGGTGCTGTCAGCTTGTGACTGATGTGGTCATTTCGGAGATGGAGGAGGAGGTGCAGGAGCTGAACAATATGATTACATTGAGGTTACATAGGCGACTCTGTTTTTATACTAAAGAAAGATCCTACTTTTTTTTTACGTTATTTTTTAAGGCAAATGCATTCATCGGGAAATGTTATTTTAACATTTTACAACCTTATCTTGCAATGTGGTGTGTGACACATCATCAGACACATCCTGTTTCATTGATGATGGAGGGACTCTGAAAGACACATAGAGCAGGGCCACAGTAACAAGGTACGACATGTTCCCATTAGAAAGGAGAGAGTCTGCTATACAGTTATAGGGTATGCAGTGAGTCCAACGGCTGACCAAATTTAGGAAAAACCCCACTAAGAAATTAAAGACACATAGAGCAGGGCCACAGTAACGACAAATTCCCATTTGAAAGGAGAGAGTCTGCTATACACTTATAGGGTATACAGTGAGTCCAACGGCTGACCAAATTTAGGAAAACCCCCACTAAGAAATTAAAGATACATAGAGCAGGGCCACAGTAACGACAAATTCCCATTAGAAAGGAGAGAGTCTGCTAAACAGTTATAGGGTATGCAGTGAGTCTAACGGCTGACCAAATTTAGGAAAAACCCCACTAAGAATTTAAAGACACATAGAGCAGGGCCACAGTAACAAGTACGGAATGTTCCCATTAGAAATGAGAGGGTCTGCTATACAGTTATAGGGTATGCAGTGAGTCCAACGGCTGGCCAAATTTAGGAAAAACCCCACTAAGAAATTAAAGACACATAGAGCAGGGCCACAGTAACGACAAATTCCCATTAGAAAGGAGAGAATCTTCCATAGTGTTGGCCTATGCAGTGAATGCAAGGGCTGCCAAAAATTTGGAGGCACTTCAATGCCCCTTGGAAGAGATGTGGAGGAGGGCCTCATAAAAAAATGTTCCCATTAGAAAGGAGCGGGCCTCCTATACTTGTAATACCCATGCACTAAGTGTGTGGGCTGACAAACATTTACCCATGGGTGGTATGCATGAACATACTGTATAAAAATTTTTTTTTACGGGCATCATAAACACCCTTTAAAAAAATTATGTGGATGTTGCTTCACGGACCACGGTCACCCTGGTGATATGGTGGTGGAGGATGAGGAGAAGGAGGAGGACAAGAGCAAATAGCTAAAATCAGGAAGCGTATACCCATGTACGGGTGTGAAAAGGTGCATGGAAATACACCTCCCAAGAAAAGACACTGGATTTGAGTTTATGTTACGCTGCTATCATTCGGTGGTGTTGAGAAGTCTGGCCCAATCCAGCCCTTGTTCATTTTTATGAGAGTCAGCCTGTCAGCATTTTCAGTGGACAGGCGGATGCGCTTATCAGTTATAATTCCACCAGCGGCACTGAAATCCCGCTCTGATAAAACGCTGGCGGCTGGGCAGGCCAGGACCTCCAAGGCATAGAGAGCCAGTTCATTCCACGTATCCAGCTTGGATACCCAATAATTATAGGGCACAGAGGAATCACAGAGGACGTTGGTACGGTCGGCAAGGTACTCCCTCAGCATCTTCCCAAACTTTGCACTCCTTGTGAGAGTACCCCGCACCTCAGGGCCTGTGCGATGGGAGGGTCTGGGAAAACTCTCCCAGAACTTTGACAGTGTTCCCCTGCCTCTGCTGGATTGAAGTTGTGTCTCTCTCGCCTGTACTCCTTGGTTGTCCAACGATGTGTGCCCTCTGCCGCCAGCATTTTCAGATGGGAATTTTTTTAATAGTTCCACAACAAGGGCCTTCTGGTACAGCCCCATTTTTGTAGACCTGTCTGCCTCAGGAATAAGAGCTATAAAGTTCTCCTTGTAGCGTGGGTCTAGAAGTGTCACCAACCTGTAATGACTGTCACCCAAAATTTTGAGAATGCGAGGGTCATAGGAAAGGCAGCGTAACATAAACTCAGCCATGCGTGCCAGACTACTAACAGGCAAGACTTCTGTGTCCTCACCAAGAGGATGACTGACCACGCTCTCCTTCTCCTCCTCCTCTCTGTCCTCTGGCCATCCACGCTGAACAGATGGTATGACAGCTGTGCATGTAGTACCGTCTATAGTGCATGAAACTAGCTCCTATCCTTCCTCCTCCTCCTCTTCCTCATTGTCACCCAATTCACATTGGGATGAGATGAGGCTTGGCTGTGTGTAATCACCCTGTATGGTTCCTTGCTCCATCTCATTGTGCTCCGCCTGCAATGCATCCTCTTTGATTGTGAGCAGAGAGCATTTCAGAAGACAGAGAAGTGGGATGGTGACGCTAATTATGGTGTCATCGCCGCTCACCATCTTGGTGGAGTCCTCAAAGTTTTGGAGGATGGTACCTATGTCTGACATCCATGTCCACTCCTGAGGTCTTATGTGTGGAGTCTGAACTGAATACCGATGGCCTTGTTGATGCTGGCACTCAACAACTGCCCTCTTCTGCTCACAAATCCTTCCCAACATCTGCAGTGTAGAGTTCCAACGCGTGGGGACATCACACACCAGTCTGTGAGCTGGAAGCTGCAAATGCTGCTGAAACACGACAAGGGCGGTGGAAGCTGTAGCTGACTTTCTAGAATGGGCACACAGGCGGCATACTTTAACAAGCAGATCCGGCAGTTGCGGGTAGGATTTGAGAAACCGCTGAACCACGAGGTTAAGCACATGGGCCAGGCATGGTACGTGTGTGAGCTCGCCTCGCCTCAGAGACGCCACCAGGTTCCGGCCATTGTCACACACGACCATGCCTGGCTGTAGGTGAGCCACAGATCTACCTGCTCTTTTAGAGCTGTCCACAACTCTTCAGCATTGTGCGGTTTGTCACCTAAGCATATTAGCTTCAGCACAGCCTGTTGCCGCTTGGCCGAGGCAGTGCTTCCAGCTTGTGACTGATGTGATCATTTCGGAGATGGAGGCTGAAGAGGAGGAGGAGGTTGAGGAGGATGAGGTGCAGGAGCTGTAGACCATGGGGGCAACCCTGATTGACCTAGGGCCCGCAATCCTCGGCGTCGAGAGGACATGTTCCGTCCCAAGGTCCGACTGGGTCTCGGCTACCACTATGTTAACCCAGTGTGCCGTCAGCGGCATGTACCATCCCTGCCCACAATCACTTGTCCATATGTCTGTGGTTAGGTGGACTTTCCCGGTAACTGCGTTGTTGAGGGCACGGCTAATGTTTTGGGACACGTGGAGAAATGGTGGCGGCTGGGGACCGAGTCCCGAGGGACAGCCGCCGCCATCAGGTTGCGGAATGCTTATGTATACACGAGCCTAAAAGGCATCATTTCGAGCGCAAGCAGTCGTGAAATGTGAGAATTTAGTTGTGTGGCCTGTGGGGCGTTGGCTGCATATTTGCGCTTGTGTTCCAAGGACTGGGGTATGGACAACTGAACGCTGTGCTGGGACAAGGACATGAACGTGCTTCCTGATGCTGCTACTTGAGAGTGCGCAACGACAGGTGCAGGGCAGGAGGTGTCTTCGCATGCACCATGGACAGGGGATTGGCTTGCATGCACAACAGTGGAAGAAGCAATGGTGCCACCTGCAGACATTGTTCCTGGACCCTGGGGTTTGGCCCACAAAGTCGGGTGCTTTGCTGCCATGTGCCTGATCAGCATGATGTGGTGGTCAGGCTGGTCGTTTTGCCACCCCTGCTGATGCTGGCCTGGCAGGTGGTGCAAATGGCCTTTTTGGGGTTATTGGCAGAGTCTTTAAAAAACAACCAGACTCGGGAAGACCTAACAGTTGTACTGGCAACTTCCTTCGTGTTGGTGTTACGGGGAATGGTTGCCTGCCTTCTGTCTGCGGCCACCACACTGCTTCTTCCTGCCTGTTCGGGTGCTCTGCCTCCCTCCCCGTGTGATGCTGTCCTCTCTCTGCATGTAGTCCTGCCAGGTTGGGTCAGTTACTATATCATCCTCCACCTCATCCACTTCCGCACCCTGGTCCTCCTCTTGACTTTCTGGCAATTGTGTCTCATCATCGTCCACCTCTTGTGACACTTTCCCACCGTCGCCTTCGTGTGACCGTGGCTGCTCAAATATTTGGCCATCGCTACACGTGATCTCCTCTTGCCCCGCTTCAAGTGGACCAGGCGAGAGGCCCGAATCTATAAATGGAAAAGTGAACAGCTCTCCAGAGTGTCCAAGTGTGGGATCAGTTGTCTCCGGGCACTCGGCATGGTGGGAGGAAGGAGGATCAGGGTGAGGAATATGCGGTCCAGACTCACAGCTACTGAGACTTGACCGTGTGGAAGACAGGGTGGTGGTGGTGGTGGCTAAGTGACTGGAAGCATTATCCGCTATTCAGCCAACAACCTTTTGACACTGCTCTGGGTTCAATAGTGGTGTGCTGCGGTCCCCTAGATATTGGGACAGGAAGGTCAGGCGAGAAGATGTGGGTGTTTGTTGTTGCACAATTTCGGCTTGCCCACGGCCTTGTCCTCGGCCTCTGCATGCACCATTACCATCACGTCCAGTTCCCCGTCCCTTGCCACGTGCCTTGCCCATTTTAAATGGAGGACAGTATCTTCCACGCTCACTACAAATGACTGAGTTTGGAGCGAACTTATATGTGATCCGTGTGACGGAGAAAACAGAGTTTTAAATACCTGGCCTGTAGGAAAGTAGTTTGAAAGCAAACTGGTGTCAATTGCTTCACTGACACACTGAAGGAAATTTTTAATGGAGGCCAGAAATGGCAGTATTTTCTGACAACGTATATGTGATCCGTGTGATGGAAAAAACAGAGTTTTAAATACCTGGCCTGTAGGTAAGTAGTTTGAACAGCAAACTGGTGTAAAAAATGTCACTGACACAGTGAAAAAAAATTTGAATGGAGGCCAAAAATGGCAGTATTTTCTGAAAACGTATATGTGATCCGTGTGACGGAGAAAGCACAGTTTTAAATAGCTGGATTTCTAGCACTGTAATATGGAAAGGACCTCGCTGTATTCTGCAGTGCCAACAAGCAAATGGCGCAGAAAAACGGTGTTCTCTGGATTGCTTTTTAAGCAAATAATGAGGATTAAGATCCAAAATAAAGTATTCCTGGCCCCTGAGACCTGGGCCTTTGTCTAGAAATATCTAACAGCAGCAGAAGACAGAATTGGAATGGAGCCTCTTGTGCTATATGCACTGCAGTCTGCTATATACACTGCCTGCCTGCCTATATAAACTGCCTGCCTGATATCTCTGCAGATGGATGAGTTAGTCCTCAAAAGCACTGTTTGTTAAGATGGATATGTGTAATGTACGTTTTTTCTCCCTACACTACCTAATACACAAGCAAATCTCTCCCTGACGCAGCAGCAGCTCTCCCTACACTGTCTGATCCGGAGTGACTGTGACGAGCATGGCGGCGCCAGGTCTGATATAGACCTGATGACGCTGTGCTGCCATCCAATCACTGTAATGCCACAACCACCATGGCTGCGGCATTACAGTGAGTGGCAGGCAATCCCTACATGTTGACTGGCGCTCTAAAGAGCGCCAAACATGCAGGGAGGGGACCCGAGCTCCCGCCGAGCAACCCCGGAAATACTCAGCGAGCACCGAGCATCTCGAGCAGGGAGATGCTCGGGCGAGCACCGAGCAGTAGCGAGCATGCTCGCTCATCACTAGTGCCTATGTTATGCTGTGTTTTTCCTGCCAAGAGATGCAGAAATGGTGCAGAAATTTCTGCTGAAAATAATGTGTACATATACCCTTAGTATTCCCACGTTCTAAAATACCCCTTTGATTGCCATTATAATGTATGATGCCAACAAAAGTGCCCCCCCAAACACAGTATGAATTGAATTCCTTCACATGCACATTATAATGACCCTATAGTATGCCCCCCACTAAGTATGATGCCCCCACAGTAACCCCAACACAGTGTGATGGCCTCCACAGTCACCCACACACAGTATGAAGGCCCCTCACAGTAGGATTTCCCCAACATTCCTCTCACACAGTATAAAGCCGCCATAGCCCTCCACAAAATATGATGGCCCCCACACAGCCCTCCAAACAGTATGATGGCTCTTCATACAGTATAATCGCCCCCAACATCCCTCCACACAATATGATGGACCCAACACAATCCTCAAAATAGTATAATGACCCCCACATAGCACTCCAAACTGTATAATGGCCTCACATAGCCCTCTAAGCAGTAGAATGGCCCCTGCATTACCCTCCAAACAGTATAATGTCCCCACATAGCCCTCTAAACAGTATATTTGGTTTTCACAATGTACTCATTGATTTTTTTTTTTTAACTAAAATACTCACCTCTCCCCATTTCCCGCTGCTCTGGTCTCTATATTTGGTTTTCACGTTGATTTTTTTTTAAACTAAAATACTCACCTCTCCCTATTCCCCCGCTGCTCTGGTCTCTGCAGCGTATCTGCATAGCGGACACAATGTAGTGATGTCATTACGCCTGCTGCGCTGAGACATCAGATATACAGGGAGAATGATGGAGAAGGGAGCTGATGGCTCGCTGTGCCATTATTAGTTTCAGCTGTATCTGCAGCAAGGCGGTGGGGAGTGCGCGGTGCCGTTGTTGCCCCCCGGGCCCCCCGACTCACGGACCCCATACTGTCCGCGTGGTCTGCCATATTAGTGATACGCCACTACCATCTGTGTTAGAGTTGCAGTTTTTTAGTAACAACAACTCCTCAAAAAATGTAATAAAATGAAGTCAAAACATTCTCTGTACCCCAAAATGGTACCCATTATATATGAGGGCTTACATAGGTTCAGTGATGGAAAAAATACTGAAATGTTATAGGTCTCAGAAAATGGCTACAGAAATAACTTTTCTGAGCAAAGTTTTAATTTTTTTAACCACTAAATATGAAAACAAAGTATACAAATTCGGTATCACCGTAATCGTAGTGACCCGGAGAATCATACCGCCAGATCAGGGCTACTGCACAATGACAACCATGAAAACAAGGGTCAAAAAATAATGTAATAATTGCATTTTTATTTTAATAATTTCACCCTACTGTAAAATAGGAAAAAGGTCCTGGCATTTCCAAAAGGTCTCCTGCAATTCCTGTATATGTGCAGTGTGAGTGCACAGATAGGAGTGCACGGCTCTGCAGCCCCCTGTGACCCTGCGCCCCCACTACTGCTGCCAGGAGGAGGAGGAGGACTGGGTGAGGGCTGGGCAGGAGGATGGATGAAAGCCGTTGCTACAACTAAAGAGCCTCGGGGCTGATACTCCGGCGTCCCTGACACCCGAGCAGGGCAACCACAGTGCCGCACTGATTGCAGGACTCGCCCCTCCATATAAAAGGCGCAGCTCACCCGCCAGCGACATTTTATCCCTGGACGCCGACCAGATCGCACAACCATGGCCGACACCCTGAGGAGGCTGAGCAACAGCGAGACGTGCAAACTACTGCAGGACAAGCTGGAGGACTGGTACAAGGACTACCATGTGAGTGCCACTTTATATGACCAGTGCATGACTGTGTCCTCCATACTGTAATATCAGCGGATTATCGCTGGTGACTGAGCGTGCACACATCTGCGACATGTGCGGGGAGGGGATTAGTGCTGAGCCCCCTCTTATATCACAGCATTACTGTGTCTGGGCGATGTGCAGCCCGGCCGGAGAAAGCGGTAACCAGGGACGCTGGTTGTCATGGAGACAGGAAGCCCATCCATGGCAGGAACCAGAGCCAGGAACTGGCAGCTTCTGTGTCAGCCCCACAATGCTGTGCCTGCCCTGCGCTGTGCTGTGCCTGGCCTGTGGTGTGCCAGCTGTGCTGTGCATGCCTTGTGCTGTGCCAGCCGTGCTCTGTGCTGTGCCTGCCCTGTGCTGTGCCTGCCGTGCTCTGCCTGCCCTGTGCCAGCTGTGCTGTGCTTGTGCAGTGCCAGCCATGCTCTGTACCTGCCCTGTGCTGTGCCTGCCATGCTCTGTGCCTGCCCTGTGCTGTGCCTGCCATGCTCTGTGCCTGCCCTGTCCTGCTCCGTGCCTGCCATGCTCTGTGCTGTGCCTGCCTTGTGTTGTTGCGGTTCTGTGCCTGCCCTGTCCTGTGCCTGCCATGCTCTGTGCTTTGCCTGCTTTTTCCTGTGTCTGCCATGCTCTGTGCTGTGCCTGCCATGCTCTGTTCTGTGCCTGCCCTGTGCTCGTCCTGTGCCTGCGCTGTGCCTCCCCTGCGCTGTGCCATAATGCACACATTGATACTGTTTTTCAATGTTAATCTCCATTACCCCAGCAGTTTAGGCTCTGCTCCTTACAATAACTACTTTGCACCTTGCAGGTATTTTTTTCTTTGAATATTGCATTTTTTGCACATTTCTATGTGCAGTTTTGAGTAGTTATGAGCCAGACTGGCTTATACAGGCCCTCGGCTACCAGAGTTCCATTAGGCTCCTCTTTGCTTTCAGTTTTTCCTCCTCACCTTCCAAGAGCTATTACTTTTTTCTTTTTTTTTCGTTTTTTAGTGTTGTATTCAGGTTGCTTTTTTGTGGTACGAGTGGTATATTTTATCTTTAATATTTTGAGGTCTGCTCTGTTTTTATTCTCTTTTTGGGAAGCGAAATTAACAAAAGCACATTTACATTTATATACCACATATATTTTTATTTTTTAGATTTTATTTACGTTCTGGGAAGATGGGGTGATATGATTTTTATTATTTAAATAAATAAATATAATTTATTTATTTTTTTGTAAGGTTCAATGTAAGCATTATTATCTGTGTAGTTATAACTATGTGAATAAGCCCCTATTATGGGATCAGTTTTTTAATGAATATAAAGTGTTCAGAATCTTTATGTAGTTTTGTCCCCAGGTTGGTGTCCGTTGCTATGGTAACCTCCTAACATGGCACATTCCACTGACCCCAGGCCAGTCATCCATCCTCATTCATCCCCCATCCCACCCACCAATCTGAGAGCACATAAGACATGTAGACAACAGTCATTATGGGAAATGGGAATGTTTTTTTCACTAATTCTACCTCTCGCACTAAGGCTCATGAGTCTTCAGCAAAGTTTCGCTTGTCCTGCCTCTGCCTCCTTGGTGGTCCATGGGAGTGAACTGGTGTAACATGAAGCTTGTGGACCCCAATGCAAAATCTGAAATGGGGCCCAAACTATCATGGATCTTAATAGAATTGGTCTCATATGGGACAAAGGGATCTTTTGGGCCCCTAGGCTCAAGGGACCGGGTGCATCTACAACCCCTGCATCCACAATAGTTATGACCCTAGGAGTGAAGGGGTTTAGTGGCCTAAGGTCATAAAGGAGTTAAGGCCACCATACACATTAGATAAAAATGGGCCGATGGACTATTGTTTGTTGGATAAATGTGCGATCATTCAGCATTGTCCCAAAGTACTCCACAGGCTACATTGGCCAATACTGGATTTTTTTGGGTCACTGATGCAGCCAGTGCTGATCGCTGTCCGAAAAAATCCAACACTCCCGACCAACGTTTTGAGCATCTACGAACATTCATTGGTCGAAGGGAATGATTAATAATTTGATCAAACCACATTTATCAAATCATGATTTAGGCCAGTGAAGGGGTTAGAGTCAGCAATGATTATACTGTAGGGCAGTGAAAGAGTTAAATCTGCGTTCCTGATGGTTTAAGGCTAGGTTCCCGATGAGTTTTTGATGTTACAGATTTTCTGCACCCATTAAATAAAATACGTTACTTTCTAACGTATTTCCACAGTATAATCGACCTGAGATGACTGCACAGCACTGATTGTTCTGCTGCTCTGCATTATCCTCTTTATTGGATAGATGCCAAATAACTAAGAATGGGTCTTACCCTTTCTATATGTCACATACTGTAGCTGCAGGATTCCTTGTCTCGTCTTTTCCTGCTTCTTGTTGCCTTAGTGACCTAAACAATGTATGTGAATAGTAGATAAAACCACCAGTCACCACGTAGATCCGGGTACTGAAACAGTGGTCAGACGGGAAGTCAGGATTTGCTTGGTTATAAATTATCAATTTTTCACACCTCTAGTGAACAATCAGAGTGAGGATATGCTGCCATTTATTAAAGAAGAACTTCCACAAAAAGTTATTATCCACTAATCCTTTCTAAATATGCATGTGATGTACTATGAGTGCATTAAAATACTTACTGATTGGCGTCTTCACCAGTTTGCAGTGTTACTCCAGTCCCATTCTGGATCACTCCTCCTCCTCCTCTTTGCCGGCTCACATATGGACTGTTGTACGAGGCGGCGCTACTTACACCAACGTAAGCCTATATAACTCCTGAAAGAAGCTCCATAGACTCACAAAACGACGTCAGGTCCACAAACCTCAGTGTGATCCGATTGAAGTCACACGATCTAGAGGAGAAGTGAAGTCGTGCTGGAAACCGGGGAAGATTGTGATTGGTAAGGATTTTAATTCACCAACACACTACATCACATATATATGTAGAAAGGAGTAGGGGATACAATTCTTGTTGGCACTGCTTCTTTAATGTTGCATGGTAGTGACAGATGTATCACAAAACTTAAATAAGAGGAATTATGTTCAGTCCATACTCATCACTTTCTCCCCAGCCATGTGAGCATTACAGCCAATTAGTGTCCGCCGATGGGCTGCAGAGTCTACATTTTGTCCGAATGAAATAAACTGTCTTTTGCTCCCTGCTGGATGTGTTACCAGCAGAATGGAGGTTAGAATCAATTATTTTTTATAACCTCTCTTTGCCCATTGTCCAATAGTGGGTAATTTATTTAAAGTCACAATACATTATAGTTTAAAGGGAATCTGTCAGCAGGTTTTTGCTATGTAGCCTAAAGACAGCAGCATATAGAGACTGAAACACAGAATTCAGGGGTGTGCTTTGTAGCCTAAAGACAGCAGCATATAGAGACTGAAACACAGAATTGAGGGGTGTGCCACTTGTCAAAGTGCTGCTGCTGTTTACTAACTGTGAAGGATTTATCACTAAGAGATTAACATTGCTGGACTAGTCTGACCCCGCCCCCTCCTGTGATGAGCAGCTCACTGTCTATGGGCTTTGTACACTGAGAGCCTGGTGTGGGCGGGGTTAGCTTCCCCAGCTCTGCTTCATGCTGCATCTCAGAACTCTGATTGTGTCACAACTGCTGCACCCAGTAATCTAAGTGATAAATTATTGAAGTCAGGGTCTCTTTATCTACATAATGCTGCTCTCAGATGAGGTAGCAAAAGCTAAACCAATTAACCATGAAATGCATACCAGATGTCAATTTAAAGTGCCTAATACATTTGTTTCTTCATGAGGAAGGCTCTCACAAGAGCTCTCTGGCAGCGGCTTATTCTGCTCTCTACATTTAAAATCCATGCATGCTTTGACAAGCCAAGTGTACATGTGTATGGTGCAGCCATGAGAGAAAGTCAGCCGAATGAGTATTCAACTGGCAGCTATCTAATTTGTATGGCCACCTTCAGAAAGCAAGTATCAGTTGAGAGATAATTGAATTACTGAAGTATTAGATAGTAACATAAAAATTACATAACTATAGAAATAATACATCAGATAAATAAATGATCATTTGGCCAAAAGTTATCTCTCCAGAGTCCACCATACACAGAAGCACTTGGTCTAGTGCTCCTATGTTCTCTATGAAAAAGCCGCTGCCAGAGTCTTCTGCCGGTGGCTTATCTCCTAGAGACGAAAAGGATCGGTCATTGGAAATTGAACATGCTGGATCCTTCTCTCCTCTGATGTCATCTGTTGGGGTCGAGTTGAGAGGCCTCCATTAAACTTTAGACTGTTGGCCGATCCTGCGGATATAAGTGAGCTCGGTTATTAGTCCAGTGTTTATGGCAGCCATAAGTCATCAGGAAATGCTGGTGTTCATAGGGTTATATCTTTGGGAATTCAGCTGTGGAATATTCTGTTGTAAGTGAAGATAAAATAAGCAAAGTCAAGCTAAAGAGGTTTCAATTTTGGAAAACTCCTGTCCCACAGTTGCAATCCAAATTAAACCATGAACTGCACTTTACTCACCCTCTCCTGGTGCAGTGCTGTGTCTCTGCTGATGCTACCAGTGTATGTTACTGTCTGCAGCGCTAACATCATCTTGATACTGCTGCAGACAATAAAAGAACTCAGCGGCTCTGCCCAAGTCAACGGCACGAGCCGCCAAGCTCCATGATTGGCGCTGCACACATTAACAGTCACTGGGAGCAACGGTGGAGATTCAGCACTGGACCCAGGGAGGGTGAGCAAAGTACACTTTATTTTTTCAAAAACAAACTGCAGCTGGGGGACAGTGGTTTTCAGAAGCCATTTAACCCCTTTAAGCAATTTGCAAATCTAAGTAGAATACATTTCTGAGGTCACCCTACTCTTTAGGGACACAGACCTAGACACCTGCAATTTAGTAAGCAAATTAAGTCCAGATTTATGACCCCACAATCTTCTCCTGGGTATATGATTTAATCCTGAAACCCAATAGATGCAAGTGATTTAATCGGCGGTGTTGCTTGACAAGCCAGTTCTGTTTTATCATTTAATGGCAGGAGCTGAGAGCACCCCCATAATACGGTCGCACACAAGCCCGTCTGTCTGTGCCATAGAAGTTGTTAGCTATTGCCTATTGTCTTTGTGTAATAGTGGGGAAGGACGCAGCCTTCCTTTGGCACTGAAGTAGTTAAAGAAAGTGTTCCCGTAGTTAGACCTCTCTGAACTGTTGGTAGGCCAAACTAAAGGGTTAGCTTCAGTGGTCCAGTCAGTAGAGTAGAGGGGGAACTTAGTGCCCTGATCAAGCCTTGAGTGTTATAGAGCTTGTTCCTGGCATAATTCCTTGTGGGCTGCAGTACCTGTAACCAGCCGCAAGATGCCACTGTCCTGGGTGCAGATGTCAGGTTGAGTCTGCTAGCAGTGTTACAGACAGTGATGGGGTTAATGCTGTGTGATGGCAGCCCACAGAGGGTGGGCACATTAGGAAAATCCCTGCTTAGTTTCCAGGGTCAGGAAGTGATGAGTAATAAGAGATAAGACAGTGAATTGTATGGGCAGCCTGACTATATGGTGGCTGCTAGGGTAGACGGGAGCTCCATACCCTCAGACAGTGGGATCACCAGTGTAAAAGTCTTGTTAGCCGGCCGGAGAAACTCAACAGAGGTATTGAGGACCCGGGGCACTTCTAGTCTGCAGGAAGCAGAGGAAGATAAATAGGACTCCAGGCTAAGACGTGGGGGAGATATTGGATCCGAAAAACTGTTGGTATTTCAGACGAGTCTCTTGGGCTAGAGATTAGAGTCACAGAGATGCTTCACTTAAAGAGGGAATCAGGGCTGAAGATGTTGCCAGCGCCTGTGAGGGAGATAATAACCTGTCGGGCCTTATCCATTATATCTGCCTGTAAATACTGTACATATTCCTCTTCCCCAAGTAAAATCCAAGTTATGGTTAAGAACCTCGTGTCCTCTGAATTTATTGCTACCCTGGTCCCAGAAGAAAAATGCCTGGAGACAGCCGCGATCGGATGGTTTGAAGTAAGTGGAGAGCACCACATACACAGCCACCACATCAGAGGGAGCACACTTATTGTCTGTAGGGTGCCAGAGCGAGAGGGGGTTACAGCTCGCCCACGACTACCTCGCTGAGGCACCTTACATTTGCATTGCTTAGTATTCATATGAAAGGTTCTTGAGCCTTTATTCTCTGAAGAAACTTATACCCCCTACCATTGACAAAAAAACCTGCACACAAGACGGAGCATGTATGCTCATGGTGGAGTTGGGAGAATTAACTCTTACCGACCGCTATCTTATGTGTATGGCCGGCTTAGCAGCACATTGCTCACATTTCTTCCTATAAGGAAGCAGAGCTTATAGTAAATTGAGTCTGTGTATTTTCTGGCTATTTCACACTTGCTGACATGAATAGACTTGCAGCCGCTGCGGTTCCTTTTGATCTGATTGTTCAGTTACTGTAAACACAGATAGCGCTGCTTCCTCCCACATTATATTAATGGTCTGTCAAGTGAAAATGGTTGCCATGTAATATAATGCATTGGCAAAGCTAGTTAGCAAAAACCACATTAGGCAGAAGTGTAAACATGGGCAGGAAAAGTATTCAAAGGGTTATCCGCCAGCAGAAAATTATCTGGAGATGATGGGACTTGTATTTTTTCAACCACGGGTGACAGCAAGTCCCACCTTAGTACTGGAGCTCTGGTGTTACTACTACAGTTATGCTACTTTTAGATGGGGGGCATAATTGAGGAACTCAACCCCATTCCCAACTGTCAGGGGTCTAAACACGCTGGCGTGAATGTTCACCTGATGAACGTTGATTGGGTATGATGATTTTTTAGCCCGCTTAAAAATTATCATTCTCGGCAGCCAATTGTGCTGCTTAAACAGGAGATGTGCTGCCGAAAACAATGTTATTCTATGCGTGAGGAATGATCATATTAGAGCAAGGGTGTGGACTGTACTGTCGCGTTCCTGCCCTTGAAGACACCAATCACATTATGGGAATAAGTGTTATGTGTCTCTTATATATATTGTGTCATGTGAAGTGTAAACCATGTCCTGCGGTTTTTAGTGTGTATTGTAATATGTAATGTGAGTAGTGTGCAGCACGGGTTGTCTACAGTGTAAGATAAGTAATATATAAGTATAGAGCAAGACATAGGTTAGGACATAAGGTAGTGACTTAGGGTAAGATGGACTTTGATAAAGCAATGTGAGTGTAATATGCTTAATGTGCAGCAATGTAATACATAGTGTTTGTGATAGGAGATCTGCATACTGCAGAGACAGACATAGTTAAAGTTCGGGACTAGCCCATAGTGGGAAGGGAAAGCCCTAGTAAAAGAGGACTGCTTCCTGATAGCAGATCAGATAGGGAAGTTTGTTAACCAAGATCAAGTTCAAGTTGCAGTGGGCGAGAATCTATCGTTCGGTGCAGTGGGAAGGCCTTACTGGGATCTCTTGCGGACATTCCTGCAACGTCCGGAGCTCAAGGACAGGTACTCTGTAGAGTGCCTTATCCTCTGGCGTACAGAGGAAGTTGGATGTGGAACCGTGTTAAGGGAAGGTAGCGGATCCCGGGTAAGCTGAAGGACTGGTCGGGAAAATCCCTGAGGCTGACAAAGCCAGTAAATGTGGGGATAGTCCAGGAGAAACGGATAGTAATGCTGAAAAAGTATTGTATTAAAGGGGTTTTCCCAAAACAAAAGTTGATTTTAATCAATAGATCTTGGAATAATAATAAGTGTCTGACTGTGCAGGAACATGGTCTGATCATACCACATCTCCTGGGCAGGGGAGGAAGCGAAAGAGTATATGGACATTATAGCAGGGGATCACAGCTGATTCTTTTTATGGGGTAAAACTTTTCCCTGCCTGTTTTTAAACAATGTTTTACTTCAAAGAAAGAATCAGCTGTGATCCCCTGCTGTAATGTCTGTATACTTTTTTCCTTCCTCCCCTGCCCAGGATATGTGGTATGATCAGACCATGTTCCCACACGGTCAGACACAGCCATTACACAGTACACAGCAGGGGCACATTTATAAGATTATCTCAGCACAGGGACATTTTATTTAAATACATCCAATTGTGGAAGTTATTATTATTCCAAGATCTACTGATTAAAATGAACTTTTGTTCGTGGGAAAACCCCTTTAAGGAAACAAATAATAAGAAGTGTTGTGCCCAATACTGCGTGTTACAATACAATAAATTTGAACTATCCAGTAAACTTTTGTGTTGAAACGAACTGGGTGTCTCCTGAGTTATGTGTGCCTGCCTCGGAAGATGGAGGCCTGGGACACCGGCGGCCTCCTACAAGTGAGTGTGATACACCCCACACCTGACAGCACATTGGGATTGGGACATGATTTTTCTGTAAAGTGCTGGGGCGCTATGGAGCAGCAGCTCGTCCCCGGCTACCGCCTTCAGTTACTTTACATTAGCAATCGTTCTATGCCCTCGTAAATGGCCGATCTAAACAGGTCATTAAATGACTGCTGGTTAGTGACGCGCCCCCCTAGGCCGTGGGGTACTCGGCAGCCGGGCCGGTCGTTGCTAGGGGAGATGTCACAGTGGCGGTGACCCGGTCCGTGACCCAGGGCGGTCAATAAAAGGGGAAATTTATAGTTTTTGTATTTTAATGTTTGTGACGCCACCTGCAGTATGTGGCTAAAGGGAGCTGCCGCTGCGGAGCAGGTCCTCTGGAGCTATTGTTAATGCAGCAGAGTTGGTTCACCTCTCCACAGGTAGAGCTTAGCTCCAGGGCAGAGTAGTGGGGATGTAATAGATGTTGCTGTTGGTCAGGGTGGTGCAGGGGATGATGGCGCAGTAATAATTCGCAGAGACAGTGGGGTGCAGTCTTCAGGGTTTTGCTAACAATTTTTAGACTCCAAGTTACCAGGGCCAGGGTACCTCCCCACGCCGTCCTGTGTTTACCCTGGGAGGGGTTCAGCAAACTCCCAAGTACCTCCGGAGTACGTAATGGGACCCCGTTCTGTGTGCCTTTTCTGGTCGTCTTCCCGCGCTGGCTCTCACCCTCCTGCCCTGCGCCTCACACCCAGTGTCCCAAGCCAGTGACCGCGAACCTTGTCGGGCGACGTCTTCTCTGTCCCCTGGGTCCTCTATGGCCACCTTTTCGGCGATTTAGATGTGGCTGCTGGCTGCAGCACCTGAAATGCTGTACCATCCAGTTATCTACCTGAGACTTGAAGAACTCTGCTAGTTTAGGCGACGGTCCCCTCTCTGCGGCCTGATCCTTCCACTCCTGGTGGGTTTGGGCGCACGGGTGGCTTCCGCACTGCCCGTGCCCCTGGAATCCTTTCTGTTCTGGAGCCTTCCTTCCTGCTCCTCTCTTCAGTCTGTCCTGGGCCTCTCTCACTAGGCCCTCTTTCTGAGCAGAGCTCCTGCAGAGCTCCTGCTCCACATACTCACTCCTCACTGTTCCCTCAGACTGTTCTCACACTGTGAACTGACTGACTGGACTCCCAAGATGGCTTCCCCTTTTTATATCCTCCTTCTCAAGTGCTCCCCTGAACTTCTTCCTCCACCCACACCCACTACATAGTTCCCCCTCTCTTAGTTCCCCCCACTCCAGCCAGGGACAGGGCTCAGCAGCGCAGCAATGTATCTTGCCCCTCCTGCTGGTCTGGAGTAGTGTAGTGTTGGATGCAGGTGTTAGGGTCCCGGGCAGTACTCCTTACATGAGAGTGGGATACCACACTTCTGGGTGAGATGCAGTACCTCTGTGGCGACTGAACCCACAAGGGCGCCACATTAGCTCGTGTGTAGCCGATCGCTGGTCATTTAACAGCTATGGTCGACATACAGTACAGACCAAAAGTTTGGACACACATTGTCATTTAAAGATTTTTCTGTATTTTCATGACTATGAAAATTGTACATTCACACTGAAGGCATCAAAACTATGAATTAACACATGTGGAATTATATAATTAACAAAAAAGTGTGAAACAACTGAAAATATGTCTTATATTCTAGGTTCTTCAAAGTAGCCACCTTTTGGTTTGATGACTGCTTTGCACACTCTTGGCATTCTCTTGATGAGCTTCAAGAGGTAGTCACTGGAAATGGTATTCCAACAATCTTGAAGGAGTTCCCAGAGATGCTTAGCACTTGTTGGCCCTTTTGCCTTCACTCTGCGGTCCAGCTCACCCCAAACCATCTCGATTAGGTTTGGGTCTGGTGACTCTGGAGACCAGGTCATCTGGCGTAGCACCCCATCACTCTCCTTCTTGGTCAAATAGCCCTTACACCGCCTGGAGGTGTGTTTGTGGTCATTGTCCTGTTGAAAAATAAATAATGGTCCAACTAAACGCAAACCGGATGGAATAGCATGCCGCTGCAAGATGCTGTTGTAATAATAATAATAATAATAGTTTATTTTTATAGCGCCAACATATTCCGCAGCACTTTACCAATTTTAGGGGGGACTTATACAGACAATACAGAATAAGCATATCTCATATCGAACGGAGTGAGGGCCCTGCTCGCGAGCTTACAGTCTATGAGGAAGTGGGGGAGACACAAAAGGTAAAAAGTACATATATTGTATAATGCAGCCTTGATATACTGAATAGGATAAATAATAATACATGGACTGGTCGCCAGCCAGTATGTGTGCAGTCCTGACAGAGGCTTTTATGTGCATGGTTGGTTTGAACCCGAAGTTGAAGAAGATTTTAATATGGGGGAAAGCTGGGATGGACAGAGTGTGTTTAGGTGATACGCCAGTCTAAAGAAATGTGTTTTTAGGGTTCGCTTGAAACTGTGGGTATTGGGAATTAATCGAACTGTCCTGGGTAGTGCATTCCAGAGAATTGGCGCAGCACGCGAGAAATCTTGGAGACGGGAGTGGGAAGTTCGGATTATGGAGGATTTTAGTTTCAAGTCATTTGCAGAACGGAGGGCACGTGTAGGGTGGTAGACTGAGACAAGGGAGGAGATGTAGGGGGGTACTGAAGCATGGAGCGCTTTGTGGGTAAGCGTGATAAGTTTAAAACGAACTCTATATTGGATGGGCAACCAATGCAATGACTGGCACAGGGAAGAGGCATCTGAGTAGCGGTTGGCGAGGAATATGATCCTGGCTGCTGCGTTCAGGACGGATTGGAGAGGGGAGAGTTTAGTAAGAGGGAGACCGATTAGTAGAGCGTTGCAATAGTCAAGACGAGAATGAATAAGAGCGACAGTAAGAGTTTTTGCCGAGTCAAAGGTGAGAAAAGTCCTGATTCTTGAGATGTTTTTGAGGTGTAGATGACATGAACGAGCGAGTGATTTGATGTGAGGAGTGAAAGAAAGATCTGAATCAAAAATGACCCCAAGACAGCGGGCTTGTAGCTGGGGAGTAATGGTGGAGCCACAAACGGAGATGGCAATATCGGGCACAGGTAGATTAATGGAGGGAGGAAAGACGAGTAGTTCAGTTTTTGACAGATTCAGTTTTAGGTAGAGGGAGGACATAATGTTAGACACAGCAGAAAGACAATCACTGGTCTTTTGTAGTAATGCAGGGGTGATGTCCGGAGCAGAGGTGTATAATTGGGTGTCATCAGCATAGAGATGGTACTGAAAACCGAATCTACTGATTGTTTGTCCAATAGGAGCGGTGTATAAGGAGAAAAGAAGGGGGCCTAGGACTGATCCTTGAGGAACCCCGACAGTAAGAGGAAGTAGGGAGGAGGAGGAGCCGGCAAAAGACACAGAGAAGGAGCGGTCAGAGAGATAAGAGGAGAACCAGGAGAGAACCGTGTCCTTGAGGCCAATAGTGCGGAGCATAGTGAGGAGGAGCTGGTGATCCACAGTGTCAAATGCTGCAGAGAGATCCAGGAGAATCAGCAGGGAGTAGTGACCATTAGATTTAGCTGTTAGTAGATCATTAGAGACTTTAGTGAGGGCAGTTTCAGTAGAATGTAAAGAGCGGAAACAGATTGTAAAGGGTCAAGAAGAGAGTTGTCTGAGAGATAGCGGATTAGACGGGAGTGGACCAGGCGTTCCAGGAGTTTAGAGATAAAGGGAAGATTGGAAACAGGTCTGTAGTTGGCCGTGCAGTTCTGGTCGAGGGATGGTTTTTTAAGTAATGGTTGTATGCTGGCGTGTTTAAAAGAAGAGGGAAAGATACCAGATGAGAGGGAAAGGTTGAAAATTTTAGTTAGGTGAGAGGTGACAGCTGGAGCAAGGGACTGAAGGAGATGTGAGGGAATAGGGTCGCTGGTGCAGGTGGTAGGGCGAGAAGATGCAAGGAGCCTGATCACTTCATCTTCCGTGACTGGTTCGAAGTCAGAAAATGAGCAAGATACAATGTGGCGGGGGGGAGCATGCATAACATTTGGGGATTGGGAGAAAATTTCCTGTCGGATATGGTCAATTTTTTCTTTGAAATAGTTAGCCAGATCGTCAGCGCTGAGGTCGGTGGTCGGGGCCTGTGCTGTTTGATTGAGGAGAGAATGAAACGTGTCAAAGAGTCGTTTAGGATTATTGGAAAGTGAGATGATGAGGTTGTTAAAGTAGGTTTGTTTGGAGAGGTGAAGGGCAGAGTTATATGTTTTCAGCATAAATTTATAGTGGAGGAAATCTTCGGGCAGATTTGATTTTCTCCACAGCCGTTCAGCGCACCTGGAGTACCTCTGGAGAAGACGTGTTTGAGGCGTGTGCCAGGGTTGTCGCCGTCTATGCCGAATTGTTCTTTGTGTAGGAGGTGCGGCTTCATCCAGGGCGCATAGCATTATTTTGTTATAATGCTTCAATGCAGATTCGGGACATGAGAGGGAGGAGATTGGGGCCAATGATGATTGCAACCTTTTTATAAATTTCTGGGTGTTAATGGCGCGTAAATTTCTATAAGTGTGGACGGTGGGAGTGTCTTGAGTAAAGTCACAGTTCTTGACAGAGAATGAAAGAAGATTATGGTCAGAGAGTGGAAGGGGAGAGTTAGTAAAGTCATGTACTGAGCAAAGCCGGGAGAAGATCAGGTCCAATGTGTTCCCGTCCTCATGTGTAGGAGAATTAGCAAGCTGTGAAAGGCCGAAGGAGGAGGTTAATGATAAAAGATGCGTGGCAGATGGGGAAAGAGGATCGCCAATTGGGATGTTAAAGTCTCCCATGATTATCGTGGGGATGTCGCAGGATAGAAAATTTGTAAGCCAGGCAGCAAAGTGATCCAGGAATTGACGGGGGGGACCTGGGGGGCGATAGACAACCGCCACTCGCAGGGAGAAGGGCCGGTAGAGTCTGACTGTGTGGGCCTCAAAGGACGGGAAGATAAGGGAGGGTACAGGGGGGATAACCTGAAAAGTACATTTTGTTGAAAGAAGCAGACCAACACCTCCACCTGATCTGTTGTCAGGTCGCGGGGTATGAGAGAAATGTAGGCCACCATAGGAGAGAGCTGCAGCGGCGGTGGTGTCCGACTGCTGGATCCAGGTTTCAGTGAGAGCCAGAAGGTTGAGGGAATTAGAGAGGAAAAAGTCATGGATGTAAGAGAGTTTATTACAAGCTGAGCGTGCATTCCAAAGGGCACAGTTGAATGAGACAGAAGATATGCAGGGAATATTAATGAGATTAGCAGGGTTTCTGAATGTAACAGGGAAAGAGTTAGTGTTATTATTACTGGAGGGTCCTGGGTTGGGAGAAATATCACCTGCGACTAATAGAAGGAAGATACAGAGAGTGAGCAGATGTTTGAGTGATTTGTGAGAGCGTTTCCTGCGTTGTATGGTGGGAATGAATGGATCTGCGTGGTATAACATTGTGAAGAGAGCATGACAACTGTACATAGGAGAAGAGAGGAGTGAGGGATTAATATGGATGAAGTGTGCCGCATTTGTGGGTGAACGGTGAATGTGGATGATTGTAGCAACCAGAGTATAAATGGCACAGATACAAATGGTGAATACTGTTTGCCAAAAAGATGACCTGGAAGCAAGTTTGTTTGTTTGTCTTGCATGTCTTACCTGTCTCCTGCCCTGTCCAACTGCCATTTTCTAACTGCCAGGGCACTTTGCTAAATTATGGCACTTCGATAAAGTATGCATAAATGCTATATGCATAAATGCCTCCCCTTAACTAAGTCTCAATATATAGGGACGTATCTGCTTAGATCTGCACAGATTTAACTCATTAACAATCAATCACTAGCTTAAAAGACAACAGGAGACCATAAAGTGCAGGGAAAAAAAAAACAGACTAGTAAACTCGGCATGGATCATAAACTCTTAAAGTAAGTGTGATGACCTTTAAGTATCATGGAATAAAAAAGCTAGAGGAGTGAAAAAATATATACCAGAAATTGATAGGCTGCAGAGCATTGCATGGAGATATAATGCAGTTTTCAGGACAGATCACACAAGCAGTGAAAAATATATACCAGAAATTGATAGGCTGCAGAGCATTGCATGGAGATATAATGCAGTTTTCAGGACAGATCACACAAGCAGTGAAAAATATATACCAGAAATTGATAGGCTGCAGAGCATTGCATGGAGATATAATGCAGTTTTCAGGACAGATCACACAAGCAGTGCCAGAAATTGATAGGCTGCAGAGCATTGCATGGAGATATAATGCAGTTTTCAGGACAGATCACACAAGCAGTGAAAAATATATACCAGAAATTGATAGGCTGCAGAGCATTGCATGGAGATATAATGCAGTTTTCAGGACAGATCACACAAGCAGTGAAAAATATATACCAGAAATTGATAGGCTGCAGAGCATTGCATGGAGATATAATGCAGTTTTCAGGACAGATCACACAAGCAGTGAAAAATATATACCAGAAATTGATAGGCTGCAGAGCATTGCATGGAGATATAATGCAGTTTTCAGGACAGATCACACAAGCAGTGAAAAATATATACCAGAAATTGATAGGCTGCAGAGCATTGCATGGAGATATAATGCAGTTTTCAGGACAGATCACACAAGCAGTGAAAAATATATACCTGTAAGAAGAGAAGAAAGATGAATATTAGCAATGCCATTTTCTAACTGCCAGGGCACTTTGCTAAATTATGGCACTTCGATAAAGTATGCATAAATGCTATATGCATAAATGCCCCCGCCATGCTGGTTCAGTATGCCTTCAATTTTGAATAAATCCCCATCAGTGTCACCAGCAAAGCACCCCCACACCATCACACCTCCTCCTCCATGCTTCACGGTGGGAACCAGGCATGTAGAGTCCATCCATTCACCTTTTCTGCGTCGCACAAGGACACGGTGGTTGGAACCAAAGATCTCAAATTTGGACTCATTAGACCAAAGCACAGATTTCCACTGGTCTAATGTCCATTCCTTGTGTTCTTTAGCCAAAACAAATCTCTTCTGCTTGTTGCCTGTCCTTAGCAGTGGTTTCCTAGCAGCTATTTTACCATGAAGGCCTGCTGCACAAAGTCTCCTCTTAACAGTTGTTGAAGAGATGTGTCTGCTGCTAGAACTCTGTGTGGCATTAACCTGGTCTCTAATCTGAGCTGCTGTTAACCTGCGATTTCTGAGGCTGGTGACTCGGATAAACTTATCCTCAGAAGCAGAGGTGACTCTTGGTCTTCCTTTCCTGGGGTGGTCCTCATGTGAGCCAGTTTCTTTATAGCGCTTGATGGTTTTTGCAACTGCACTTGGGGACACTTTCAAAGTTTTCAAAATTTTTCAGACTGACTGACCTTCATTTCTTAAAGTAATGATGGCCACTCGTTTTTCTTTACTTAGCTGCTTTTTTCTTGCCATAATACAAATTGTAACAGTCTATTCAGTAGGACTATCAGCTGTGTATCCACCAGACTTCTGCACAACACTACTGATGGTCCCAAACCTATTTATAAGGCAAGAAATCCCGCTTATTAAACCTGACAGGGAACACCTGTGAAGTGAAAACCATTTCCGGTGACTACCTCTTGAAGCTCATCAAGAGAATGCCAAGAGTGTGCAAAGCAGTCACCAAACCAAAAGGTGGCTACTTTGAAGAACCTAGAATATAAGACATATTTTCAGTTGTTTCACACTTTTTTGTTAAGTATATAATTCCACATGTGTTAATTCATAGTTTTGATGCCTTCAGTGTGAATGTACAATTTTCATAGTCATGAAAATACAGAAAAATTGTTAAATGAGAAGGTGTGTTCAAACTTTTGGTCTGTACTGTATGTTAGCCCAACATCGTGGGTAAAACATCTACAGAATTACTAGTACATGCAGAATACACAAGTCACTACCACAACTGAGCAGGAACTGTATAGACTCACAACTAGTGTTGAGCATTCCGATACTGTAATATCGGGTATCGGCCGATATTCGCGGTATCGGAATTCCGATACTTAATTCCGATACTTTTACAATATCGGATACCGGAATCGGAAGTTCCCATAATGCCTGCGCTCTGCAGTGTCTGTGAAGGATGACAAGTTGGATGGCAGCGCGATCCAGCCTGTCATCAGAATGCCATCCCAGCGGGGGAGAATTCTCCTGATTGTTTAAAAGCCGGCGGGCGGTAAAAAGCCGCCGGCTTTTAAACAATCACACAGCCCCATACTGCTTCCCCGCAGCCTCCCACCCCGATCCTCTGCTCCCCTCGCCACCTCCAATCCCAATCGTAAATTAGGACCGGGCGGGGAGCGCAGCACCAAGGAGCGAAGGACCCGGGCGGGGAAGCCGGCAGTGAAAAGACTTCACCGCCGGCTTTCCCGTTCTGTGCTGCGCTTTCCCGCCGGTTATTTCAAATGAACAGCTGAGGTATCAGGTGATGCCGATCAGCTGTTCATTTGAAGTCGCCGCGGTGCCCTCAGAGGGTTCATGTGAGTTCATGCTTGACTGCATGAACTCACATGAACTTTCCCACGGCCGCACAGGTCAGCCTCACCTCCCAGACCCGTCATGATTAGTGTGTGTGCGGGGTGTGTGTGCGGGGTGTGTGTGCGGGGTGTGTGTGCGATGTTTGTGCGGGTGTGTGCGGTGTCTGTGCGATGTGTGCGGGGTGTGTGTGCGGGGTGTCTGTGCGATGTTTGTGCGGGTGTGCGCGGTGTCTGTGCGTGCAGGCAGACATAGGCCGATGTGACACTACTACTCCCATCGGCCTATGTCTGTCCCCCGTCCACTCCTGCCAGCAGGATCAGCTCGATGGGAGCAGTAGTTCCCATCAGCCTGATCCTGCTATTTAAATTGCCCTACTGTGTCCCCAATAAATGTTAAATACATGTCATTGGTGGCCAGTGGTTACCTAAAAGAAATTAGTTCATACATTACCTGTCCCCGCCGATCGCCACCTAAAATAAAGTAAAAAATAAAAAACTACACCTATACTCACCTAGACACCTAATTCCCCGAAGCCATCGATCTCCTGTAATAAAATATAAAATAATAAACCACAACCTTATCCTTACCCCTCCGTAGTAGTCCACGAGTGTCCCACGAAGATCTCCAGTTCAGAGCAGCCACATAGAATGTGACCGCTCTGAACCGCTGCCGCCGCTAGAATGACAGCATAAGCGGGTTCACCGGAGTTCAGGCAGCGCTGCTCCGGTTAGCTGCTTTACGGCCCTGCTGTATCGTGAGAAATTCCCACGGTACAGCAGTGCCGTAAAGGAGGTCTCCGGAGCTGCGCTGCCTGAATGCACTCCGGTGACCTCAGTCAGTGGCTCCCGCTGCCGGGAGCGGACGTGTTCCCGGCAGCGTGAGCTTACAGCAGCCATGACAGCTGTCACCATCTCCAGATGTGACAGCTGTGCATGGGAGATCAGCGCAGGAACGTGGACAGGTAACTATTATTTTTAGTAAACTAAGAATTAAATAAAATTGTGTGTTTTATTTCAAATAAATTATTTTTTTCTGGGTGTAGTGTGTGTTTTTTCTTTTTAACACTTTGTAGGTTAGTAATGGGGGTGTCTTATAGACGCCCATCATTACTAACCTGGGCTTCATGGCAGCTGGCGCTGACATGAACCCCACCACTATTACCCCCTGCCACCGCACCAGGGCAGCGTGGAAGAGCGAGGCTAAGTGCCAGAATTGACGCATCCTAGCCTGGGAGGGGGCCAATATTCACGGCACCCTTCCTGGGCTATTAATATCAGCCCCCAGCTGTCTGCCTAGCCTTTGCTAGCTATTAAAATAGGGGGGACCCCACGTCATTTTTTTTGGGGGGGTCCCCCATTTTAATAGCTAGTAAAGGCTAGGTATTCAGCTGGGGGCTGATATTAGTAGCCTGGGAAGCTCCGTGGGTTTTACCCCCTTCCCAGGCTTCAAACATCTGCCCCAGCCGTCTGCTTAACCTCCGCTAGAGACTAAAATTATGGGGGATCCTTTATTTTAACACTAAATGACATTTGAGGAGTTAATAAAGATGCAGTCCCTAAATTATTATTTATTTTTTAATTAATTTTTCCCAAAACTTTTGACGTGGGCTTCGCCATATTTTTGTATGCCAGCCAGGTACAGCATCCAGCTTCTATGAACGCGCCATTTTCCGGGGCGGCTGCAGACTGCAATTTTCAGCGGGGGGGCAGAAAGCTTGGGCCTCCCTGCGCTGCAGATTCCATCCCCCAGCTGTCTAGTTGTACCTGGCTGGACACAAAAATAGGGAGAAGCTCCACGTTTTGTTTTTTTTAATTATTTCATGAAATTCATGGAATAATTAAGAAAAAAAGGGCTTCCCTATATTGTTGTGTCCAACCAGGTACAAATAGGCAGCTGGTGGTTGGGGGCAGCCCGTTCCTGCCTGCTGTACCTGGCTGGACACAAATATAGTGCAAAGCCCCACGTCAATTTTTTTTAAATTATTTCAGGAAATTCATGAAATAATTTTTTTTTAATTATTTCATGAATTTCCTGAAATAATTTAAAAAAAATTGACGTGGGGCTTTGCACTATATTTGTGTCCAGCCAGGTACAGCAGGCAGGAACGGGCTGCCCCCAACCACCAGCTGCCTATTTGTACCTAGCCGGACACAACAATATAGGGAAGCCCTTTTTTTCTTAATTATTCCATGAATTTCATGAAATAATTAAAAAAAAAAATGCGTGGGGCTTCGCCCTATTTTTGTGCCCAGCCAGATACAACTAGGCAGCTGGGGGCTGGAATCCGCAGTGCAGGGAGACCCAAGCTTTCTGGGCCACCCCCGCTGCAAATTGCAGTCCGCAGCCGCCCCAGAAAATGGCGCGTTCATAGAAGCGCCATCTTCTGGCGCTGTACCCAACTCATCCAGGGCCCTGGTGCGGTGGCTCACTGGGTAATAAAGGGGTTAAGGCCAGCTTGGCATTATCAGCTGGCCCTAAGCCCGAAATTCATGGGGTCACGCCAATATTAGACATGACCACCATGAATTTCTAGTAAAGTATTTTAAAAAACACAACACCCAGAATAAAGTCCTTTAATTGAAATAAACATAAACACACAATTCTTTATTGTTCTAAATTAAACCATACTTACCGCCACGCCCATTCCAGCTGAAGCCAACGATCTCCTGCAATAAAAGTAAAATAAGTAAAATAATAAAGCAACCTCATCCTTACCTTTCCATGGCTCCCACGACAGCTTCAGCTCTGCTACATCGAGATGACAGGCTGGACCGCAGCAGAACGCTGCCATCCATCCTGTCATCCCGCAGACACTGAGAAGCGCAGGCATACTTCCACTCCTCAGTGTCTGGCTGTGACGGCATCCAGATGAGCCGAGGTCATGTCCAATGAACTCAGCTCACCTCATGTACGTCACTGACAGCGTGGGAAAATTCTCCTGCACTCAGCACTTCAGCGTGAGAATTTTCCCACGCTGAATGGATGACGTCATCCAGATGGATGACATCTGGATGACGTCACAGAGAGACACTGAGGAGCGCAAGCATGCCTGCGCTTCTCAGTGTCTGCGGGATGACAGGCTGGATGGCAGCGTTCTGCTGCGGTCCAGCCTGTCATCTCGATGTAGCAGAGCTGGAGCTGTCCTGGGAACCATTGAAAGGTAAGGATGATGTTGCTTTATTATTTTTCTTTTATTGCAGGAGATCATTGGCTTCAGCTGGAATGGGCGTGATGGTAAGTATGGTTTAATTTAGAACAATAAAGAATTGTGTGTTTATTTCAATTAAAGGACTTTATTCTGGGTGTTTGTGTTTTTCTTTAACTTTGACTATGGGGTTAGTAATGGGGGTGTCTTATAGACGCCTCTCCATTACTAACCTGGGCTTGATGTCATCTGGCATTATAAGCTGACATCAACCCCAGCCCTATTACCCCACTGCCACCGCTACAGGGCAGTGGGAAGAGCGAGGCTAAGTGCCAGAATTGGCGCATCCTATGGATGCGCCATTTCTGGGGCGGCTGACGGCTGGTGTTTCTAGCCTGGGAGGGGGCCAATATTCATGGCACCCTTCCTGGGCTATTAATATCAGCCCCCAGCTGTCTGCCTAGCCTGTGCTAGCTATTAAATTAGGGGGGACCCCACGTTATTTTTTTTGGGGGGTTCCCCCATTTTAATAGCTAGTAAAGGCTAGGTATTCAGCTGGGGGCTGATATTAGTAGCCTGGGAAGCTCCGTGGGTATTACCCCCTTCCCAGGCTTCAAACATTTGCCCCAGCTGTCTGCTTAACCTCCGCTAGAGCCTAAAATTAAGGGGAACCCCACGCCATTTTTTTTTTAAATAAATCCTTTATTTTAACACTAAATGACAAGTACAGTAATCAACACTATTACTGTACTTCATATATATGTGACTGACATGTTTCTATCTATCTAATCTATGTGTGAAGCTCTATTCTGTCTGTTATAAATTGTCGGGTACCGCTGCTGAATTGCCGGCCGGCTTTCTTAAAGAGACGGTGCATGAAAACACTAATATTTTTTTAAATAAATCCTTTACACTAAATGACAAGTACAGTAAGCAACACTGTCACTGTACTTCATATATATGTGACTGACATGGTTCTATCTACCTAATCTATGTGTGAAGCTCTATTCTTTCTGTTGTAAATTGTCGGGTACCAGTGAATGCCGCTGATGAATTGCCGGCTTTTCATGTCATTCTACATTATTCTTAGTTGTTTTACTTTATGTAGAATTAACCTACAAGGAAAGAAAGGGTTTATTTTCATTCCGATATTTGTGTCCCATTGACTTGCATTGGTTTCCGGTATCGGAATCGGCGATATCCGATACTTTTTGGGTATCGGCCCGATCCAATCCGATACGATATTTCCTGATATCGGAAGGTATCGCTCAACACTACTCACAACAAATAGATTGGGATGTTCACTGTTCACATGAGGACTGGGTGTGAAATGGAACAATGCTGTATAAGTACATGGAGGCTGTCTGACTGCGGTAGAAAAAAATTAGTAGACGGAATTTAGTAAAAGGCCAGTACGTAACGAAATACTGTACAAAAATGCTATCACCTAAACCTTTTTTAAATATGCCTGTAATGTAGTCTACTTGCATTAATATGTACTGATTGACATCTTCCCCGGTTCCTTGCACCACTTTGGTCCGCTTCTGGGTCACATGAGCGCTCCTCTTCTTTGCCAGTTCACCCAGGGACTGCTGTGTGGGGTGGTGCTGCTTCCACCAATGTGAGTCTATGAGACGAGATACATTGATGGAAGTAGCACTGACCCACACAGCAGTCCCTGTGTGAACTGGCAAAGAAGAGGAGCGCTCATGTGACTCAAAGAGGACTGGAGCAATACTTGAAATGGAAGACCGCGATCTTTAATACAACCACGCACTATAAGGGCAGGTGCAGACGACCGTGTATTCTCCCATCCGAGAGAATCGTCACGATTATGCAAATGACACTCTGATCAAACTCTAATCTGAGTTTGATCATAGTGTGATCTCATTTTCTCGGTTGAGAAGATGGAGAAGAATTTTTTCCATCTTCTCCATTCTGTCAGTTCATGGAAATCTGTCTGCACTTAGATGTCATCAGAGTGCTGTCTGATGGTTTCCGCGGACTCATTGACTTTCATGGCCGAGTGCGATATATGGGATTACATTTAGGCATGAATCAACTTTTTTCCTCCGACGTGCATGGCCCCTTAGACTAACATTAATCTGAGTGCTATCCGATGTTTTGTTGGATCAAAAATACGGTCGCCTGCACCTGCCCTTATACTGACATGTTTAAAAAGGTTTAGGGGATACAAATTTTGTCAGGAGTACTTATTTAATGTCAAAATAAACTTCTTTATTCGTCATGATCCATTAAACATAGTGTGTTACATCTGTATTTATACTAACGTGATTTAGAACTGAAAAGCACAAGCGGATATATCCCTGTGTTTGTGGACTATGTTGCAGCATAATTCAATAGCTCACACATAAAGAAGTTCATTTTAACTTTACATGCTGACATTTTTTAAAATTCTGAAAATGTAAGTTCTCTGCACAATCCTGATCTGTCACATACTTGAAGCCAATAGATGATTGCTGGACTGACAGATGTAGTAAAAAAATAACACCTGATTCTGCTAGAATAAGGGCTTATTCTCCATTGTACTTGTCCATTTTGTGAAGAGCTGTAATAGAGCTTCCGTAGAGGCTGATGAGGCCTCACCTGTACACCATGTCTCTGTATTCATGCAGGACCGGGTGTAATGGGGCTGTGCATCTGCTTGTTCAGGCTCCGTGCTCAGGACCCACCTTTGGAGGATCAGTATATATGCAACATATTAGAAGTTTCTAGCTCATTACATTCTTATGTTGCAGCTTGTTCCGCAGCGTCTCTATTGTGTTTGTGCCTCATGATTATATTTTGTTTTTGTTTTTTTTGCATTCACAGATTAATTCTTGTGATCAAAATCTGAACATTTGCTGTGAGCTTCTTGAGTTGAACTCTAAAATCCAGGGACAGCTGTTCACCATCCTTAATTTCACAGCAAGAGAAGGTAAGACACAAAATTGATGCAAGCTCTCATCACATGGACACATCCTTTATAATTTACAGCTATGCACTGTGCACGTGTGTACCAGAGGCATATAGCATACACAATAGGTCCTAGAGCGAAAAGGAGAATGGGTCCCCTTTGCAGCAGCTGCCTCACACCATTATTACAATTGTCTCTCCTTTCTCCATCTCAGTCGTGAAAAATGACCCCTCCCACACCACAAATTGGCAGCTTTCTGCCTATGCACAGTGTACACAGAAAGCTGCCAATCGGTGATGGAGGCGGGTTTATACAGAGCTCATCATTATGGTGCACTATCCCTTAGCAGGTTTATTATTCCTCTAGTCATAATCTCCTCCTGATAAAACAGACATTTTATAAAAATGACATAGCTGGTGTGAAGATCTTAGGTTCTGGGTTGTAAGTAATCACCTAGGCAGGTTAACGATGCAACAATATTTTATTATACATCCATGGTAATACCACAAGTCCAGGTAAATGGAAAAAATACAGTTCTCTCACTCCTCAAGTTCCCAACCTGGGATCATTAGTTCCACTGACTTTGTATCAGGCCATACTCACTATCTCCCATATTTTGGTTGGTCCACAGATTTCGTATCTCCAGCCAGTATAGTCTATAGCCACAGTTCACGATCCTCCAGGCAACAGATAAAACGATGGAAGCACAGGTATCCAGTAGCAACAGTCCTTTAAGAAAGTTTAAATTCAAACACCATATCCACAACTGTAGCACGTTCATCCAGCTTAGTCAGTAACTGATCTCCAACACTCCATAAGCCATCCATCGGCTCCACGTCCACAGCCATCGGTCCTCTCCCTTCGGCGTCCTTCCACCAACTCCCACTAAACATGTCTCCTCTTTTCTCTGGGCTCAACCCCCTTAAAGGTCAGAAGTGATGACACCCTCCCACTTAAGCATTTGCTTTTAGCTAAAACAATGAAGAATATTCCAGAAGCCTTCATCTGAGACTGCATGTAAAACCCCCTCTGGTGACTGCTCCACTGTGTCTACAATCAACATTCACACAATGGGCCTAGTCGCTGTTTGGACAATGATTTAAGGCTCCTGACATAGTGATGAGATTACTGGAATGCTGGACAATTTACAAGTAAAATTAGTGTACATAAACTGACAAGCAAACAGAACATTAATAAAACACAGCCAGCAAATCTCTAATAAAACACAATAATAATATTGACGGAAACGGTGCTCCATGCTGGAAAAGTCTTAGTCTTTAGTAAGTGGGCAACTCCTCACAGCTGGAATCAGAGTCTCTGTCTCTGTTATACTGCACGTGGATTTAGTGGCAAAACTTGGTGACAGATTCCCTTTAAACAATAGATTATTTTTTGATCACACATGTATTATTTACAGCAACTACCTAGACATTAAAATTTATAAAAAATATATATTGACTTTTGTAGGACAGTTTTGTGGGCACCCTCTGTGGCACATGCGGAGGTCACTGTGCAGAGAGGGAGCAGGATGTAAGCTGTCTATATCACGTATTATTATTGGTGTTATCCTTGGTTTCAGTTTTATAAATTATGTGTTTCTTTACGTAATCCAATCATGTTGGCTCAAGCCATAAAGTCCTCTCCAGAAAACAGACGCGTTTAGTCATTTTCTACTAATACTTTCCCTCTAAATTCCACTTACTGGAGGGGGAAACCCATAAGTACATTCACTGCTCTCATTTTGAAAGAGGCCAAAACAGCCTTTATTGTATGTGCCCTTACTACATATTCTCATCTAACTACTTACCACACATGATTTTGCATTTCCAATCAATACAAATGAAGTTCTAATTAATTTTTAGATCTAAACGTGTTTTCTAAACATCTAACTTTTTTCTCTCTGAAAGGTGGTCAGTATGCCGGAGTTGAAACACTTAAGAGTCGCTTTCTGCCATGGCTGGGCACCTGCTTCTCCAACGCTTCATGTGCAGACAGCAGCTTCTCTCTGCTCCAGGTACATCACCAAAATCACCATAAGTGCAGAATAAATTAATTCGGCTCCAAGCACATAAGAATGTGTAGTCTGCTGCACACACACATGCAGGTGGATAGGATACCGTAAAATATCCCATAAAAAAAAACCCATGCTATGTGGTCTTTTTTTTTCTTCTAAATATACACTATGGTAATCAAAGGCCGAACCATGACACTGTCAGTCTTCCATTGGAGGTATACATAAAGTCTTAGTTGATTCACCAATAATTGTAATCTATTTATTTATTTTATTCTCATATCAGACTGATTCTATTCTATGGCCATATTTATCCATAATCAATCATATCGTTTGCAGCTGTAAAAACTATGGAGGTTAATTGTTGCTAATTCTCCCCTATTTTATTATAAAAGTTGCAGATTTCTTTATGAATCAGATGTTCTTGGAATTGTCAGATGGGTTGAAATTTTTTTGTTCCTGCTTTGAGAACTATTTTGGAGAAATTTCAGAAGGAATTTTTTTTATTATGTTTGCTTATATAGCACCACTATATTCTGCAGCACTTTACAGACATCATCATCACTGTCCCCATTGGGGCTCACAATCTACATTCCCTATCAGTATGTCTTTGGAGTGTGGGAGGACACCGGAAAACCAGGAGGAAACCCACGCAAATTCCTTGCAGATGTTGTTCTTGGGGGGATTTGTATCCAGGACCCCAGTGCTACAAAGCAACAGTGCTAACTACTGTGCAATATATCCACAGAAATAGTCATTTGTGTTTTATTAGAAAGCGCTGTGTCTTATCCTTATCTTCTGGGTTTAATATCCTGTTCTTGCCATGATAGAGGAACCACTACAATTACTTAACATTTTAATTACACATTTTTATAGAAACTTGTGTATTAGCACAGAGATTTTTGTAAGTCAAAAATATGAATAAAAAAGACCTAAGTAGTTTTCATGTGGACACATAAACCAAGTGCTTCAGTAGCTTTAACTACTAGGCCAAGTTCAGTATTTTACATCAGTATTTGTAAGCCAAAATCTGGAGTGGAACAATCGGAGGAAAAGTATACTAGAAACTCGTCACCACTTCTGTATTTATCACCCACTCCTGGTTTTGCACACTGTGGGCGCTGTGAGGATTCCCAACTCTGCAGTCACTCTATGTGACTTTCTCGTTTAATCAACCCCTTTAATCAACCTTCCGAGGTCCAGTGCTAAGTCTCTGTCATGGATATGGCCATTATTGAGCTTCTGTAGAGGTGAAGTCATCTCTAAAACAATTGTAACCAGGGGCGTACATAGGAATCATGAGACCCCATAGCAGAAGCTCTAATTGGGCCCCCCCCCCCCAAAAAAAAAATTAAAATTGTCGGGGTCACCAAAGATCAGATCTCACAACTTTCCATCCTTTACATAGTATTTTTCCTCCTGCTGACGTCCTAGATCTCTCTTTCATTGCCCCATAAAGTGTGATGCCAATAAAAGCACCCCCCAAACACAGTATGATACCCCCATGGTGAATTCCTCCACATGCACAGTATGATGACCCTACTGTGCCTCACCTCAACTCCCAGGGCCAAGTATGCTGACCCTAACACAGTATGATCCCCGAACTGTGAGCCGCTAGAGATGATGGTACATAATAAGGGAGGGTGTTATACATAATAAAAGAGGAAATTATATAACTAAGGATGGCGCTACATAATAAGTGAGTACACTATATACTAAGGGACTGTGCTATACATAATAAGGCTACATTCCTGCATCTGTGTGCAGTGTCGGTGTGCTGCCCTGTTTTACAGACTCATTGAGCATGTCCTATTCTAATCCTCAAAATCGGATCAGAACAGGACATTCTTTGACCCTCTTAGATCTCATTCTCGGATCCGTGATTTTCATGGATGTGTGAATGGATCTATAAAACTGTACGAGTCCGTGGACCATCCGATAAAAAGATTTGGCAGCACACGGACATTTCACACAAATGTGAGAATGCAGCCTAAGGGATTTCACAGATAACATTATCACTCCAAGTCACACAGTGCAGATACAGAATAATATTTACATCCAGGCACTTACCGCTGACGTCTCATCTGATCAGAGATGGTTTGTGCTGCTTCTTCTCCATCTGGTCAGACCTTCATGTCGACATCTCCCAGCCACGTCGCGTCTTGTCACGATGATCTCCAGCCTAGAAAATAACAAGGTCACATATTGTATGCATACATGTGTCTCCCCCGCTCTGTGTCCTCGAATACAGATATGTAACCCCCCCATTAATATACTATTAGCCACTTAGTAATCAAAATGTAAAGTGATAAGCAGCACTGTGCCCCCCATTAACTATAATCTGCACCGGCCAATAATATAAATTATTCAGTCTCTGTGACTCTCCCCAATTAACTGTAAGGCTATGTGCACACGGAAAACATACAAGGCTTCACAGTACAAGCAAAGTGGCACCCCTCATCTTTGCTCTCTCCCAGAACCCCTCATCATTGCTCTCTCCCAGCACCCCCGTCATTGCTCTCTCCCACCACCTCCATGATTGCTCTGTCCCAGCACCCCCGTCATTGCTCTGTCCCAGCACCCCCGTCATTGCTCTGTCCCAGCACCCCCGTCATTGCTCTGTCCCAGCACCCCCGTCATTGCCCTGTCCCAGCACCCCCGTCGTTGCTCTGTCCCAGCACCCCCATCATTGCTCTCTCTCCCAGCACCCCCATCATTGCTCTCTCTCAGCACCTGAATCATTGCTCTGTCCCACCATCCCCATCATTGCTCTCTCCCAGCCCCTATCATTGCTCTGTCCTAGCACTCCCATCATTGCTCTGTCCCAGCACCTCCATCATTGCTCTGTCCCAGCCCCCCATCATTGCTCTGTCCCAGCATCTCCATCATTGCTTCTCCCAGCACCCCCATCATTGCTCTGTCCCAGCACCCCCATCATTGCTCTCTCCCAGCAACACATCATTGCTCTCCCCTTCCCCACCATCCCCATCATTGCTCTCCCCAGCCCTATCAGCCCCATTATTGCTCTTCCCAGCCCCATCATTCCTCTCCCCAGCCCCATTAGCCCCATTATTGCTCTTCCCAGCCCCATTATTGCTCTTCCCAGCCCCATCATTGCTCTCACTAGCCCCACCATCCCATTATTCCTCTCACCAGCCCCATCAACCCCATTATTGCTCTTCCCAGCCCCATTATTGCTCTTCCCAGCCCCATTATTGCTCTTCCCAGCCCCATTATTCCTATCCCAAGCCCCATCATTCCTCTCCCCAGCCCCATCAACCCCATTATTCATCTCCCCAGCCGCATCATCCCCATTATTGCTCTCCCCAGCCCCATCAACCCTATTATTGCTCTCCCCAGCCCCATCAACCCCATTATTCCTCTCCCCAGCCCCAATATTTCTCTCCCCAGCCCCATCATAGCTCTCCCCAGTCCCATCAGCCCCATTATTGCTCTTCCCAGCCCCATTATTCCTCTACCCAGCCCCATCAGCCCCATTATTGCTCTTCCCAGCCCCATTATTGCACTCCCTAGCCCCACTATCCCATTATTCCTCTCCCCAGCCTCATCAACCCCATCATTCCTCTCCCCAGCCCCATTATTGCTCTTCCCAGCCCCATTAGTCCCATTATTCCTATCCCAAGCCCCATCAACCTCATTATTCTTCTCCCCAGCCCCATCAGTCCCATTATTGCTCTCCTCAGCCCCATCAACCCCATTATTCCTCTCTCCAGCCCCATCAGCCCCATTATTGCTCTCCCCAGCCCCATCAACCCCATTATTTCTCTCCCCAGCCCCATCAGCCCTCTCCCCAGCGCCAATATTTCTCTCCCCAGCCCCATCATAGCTCTCCCCAGTCCCATCAGCCCCATTATTGCTCTTCCCAGCTCCATTATTCCTCTCCCAGCCCCATTATTGCTCTCACTAGCCCCACCATCCCATTATTCCTCTCACCAGCCCCATCAACCCCATTATTGCTCTTCCCAGCCCCATTATTGCTCTTCCCAGCCCCATTATTCCTATCCCAAGCCCCATCATTCCTCTCCCCAGCCCCATCAACCCCATTATTGCTCTCCCCAGCCCCATCAGCCCCATTATTGCTCTCCCCAGCCCCATCAACCCTATTATTGCTCTCCCCAGCCCCATCAACCCCATTATTCCTCTCCCCAGCCCCAATATTTCTCTCCCCAGCCCCATCATAGCTCTCCCCAGTCCCATCAGCCCCATTATTGCTCTTCCCAGCCCCATTATTCCTATACCCAGCCCCATCAGCCCCATTATTGCTCTTCCCAGCCCCATTATTGCACTCCCTAGCCCCACTATCCCATTATTCCTCTCCCCAGCCTCATCAACCCCATCATTCCTCTCCCCAGCCCCATTATTGCTCTTCCCAGCCCCATTAGTCCCATTATTCCTATCCCAAGCCCCATCAACCTCATTATTCTTCTCCCCAGCCCCATCAGTCCCATTATTGCTCTCCTCAGCCCCATCAACCCCATTATTCCTCTCTCCAGCCCCATCAGCCCCATTATTGCTCTCCCCAGCCCCATCAACCCCATTATTTCTCTCCCCAGCCCCATCAGCCCTCTCCCCAGCGCCAATATTTCTCTCCCCAGCCCCATCATAGCTCTCCCCAGTCCCATCAGCCCCATTATTGCTCTTCCCAGCTCCATTATTCCTCTCCCAGCCCCATTATTGCTCTCACTAGCCCCACCATCCCATTATTCCTCTCACCAGCCCCATCAACCCCATTATTGCTCTTCCCAGCCCCATTATTGCTCTTCCCAGCCCCATTATTCCTATCCCAAGCCCCATCATTCCTCTCCCCAGCCCCATCAACCCCATTATTGCTCTCCCCAGCCCCATCAGCCCCATTATTGCTCTCCCCAGCCCCATCAACCCTATTATTGCTCTCCCCAGCCCCATCAACCCCATTATTCCTCTCCCCAGCCCCAATATTTCTCTCCCCAGCCCCATCATAGCTCTCCCCAGTCCCATCAGCCCCATTATTGCTCTTCCCAGCCCCATTATTCCTATACCCAGCCCCATCAGCCCCATTATTGCTCTTCCCAGCCCCATTATTGCACTCCCTAGCCCCACTATCCCATTATTCCTCTCCCCAGCCCCATCAACCCCATCATTCCTCTCCCCAGCCCCATTATTGCTCTTCCCAGCCCCATTAGTCCCATTATTCCTATCCCAAGCCCCATCAACCTCATTATTCTTCTCCCCAGCCCCATCAGTCCCATTATTGCTCTCCTCAGCCCCAACAACCCCATTATTCCTCTCTCCAGCCCCATCAGCCCCATTATTGCTCTCCCCAGCCCCATCAACCCCATTATTTCTCTCCCCAGCCCCATCAGCCCTCTCCCCAGCGCCAATATTTCTCTCCCCAGCCCCATCATAGCTCTCCCCAGTCCCATCAGCCCCATTGTTGCTCTTCCCAGCTCCATTATTCCTCTCCCAGCCCCATTAGCCCCATTATTGCTCTTCCCAGCCCCATTATTGCTCTTCCCAGCCCCATCATTGCTCTCACTAGCCCCACCATCCCATTATTCCTCTCACCAGCCCCATCAACCCCATTATTGCTCTTCCCAGCCCCATTATTGCTCTTCCCAGCCCCATTATTGCTCTTCCCAGCCCCATTATTCCTATCCCAAGCCCCATTATTCCTATCCCTAGCCCCATCAACCCCATTATTCCTCTCCCCAGCCGCATCAGCCCCATTATTGCTCTCCCCAGCCCCATCAACCCTATTATTGCTCTCCCCAGCCCCATCAACCCCATTATTCCTCTCCCCAGCCCCAATATTTCTCTCCCCAGCCCCATCATAGCTCTCCCCAGTCCCATCAGCCCCATTATTGCTCTTCCCAGCCCCATTATTCCTCTACCCAGCCCCATCAGCCCCATTATTGCTCTTCCCAGCCCCATTATTGCACTCCCTAGCCCCACTATCCCATTATTCCTCTCCCCAGCCCCATCAACCCCATCATTCCTCTCCCCAGCCCCATTATTGCTCTTCCCAGCCCCATTAGTCCCATTATTCCTATCCCAAGCCCCATCAACCTCATTATTCTTCTCCCCAGCCCCATCAGTCCCATTATTGCTCTCCTCAGCCCCATCAACCCCATTATTCCTCTCTCCAGCCCCATCAGCCCCATTATTGCTCTCCCCAGCCCCATCAACCCCATTATTTCTCTCCCCAGCCCCATCAGCCCTCTCCCCAGCGCCAATATTTCTCTCCCCAGCCCCATCATAGCTCTCCCCAGTCCCATCAGCCCCATTGTTGCTCTTCCCAGCTCCATTATTCCTCTCCCAGCCCCATTAGCCCCATTATTGCTCTTCCCAGCCCCATTATTGCTCTTCCCAGCCCCATCATTGCTCTCACTAGCCCAACCATCCCATTATTCCTCTCACCAGCCCCATCAACCGCATTATTCCTCTTCCCAGCCCCATTATTCCTCTACCCAGCCCCATTATTGCTCTTCCCAGCCCCATTATTGCACTCCCTAGCCCCACCATCCCATTATTACTCTCCCCAGCCCCATCAACCCCATCATTCCTCTACCCAGCCCCATTATTGCTCTTCCCAGCCCCATTAGTCCCATTATTCCTATCCCAAGCCCCATCATTCCTCTCCCCAGCCCCATCAGCCCCGTTATTGCTCTCCCCAGCCCCATCAACCTCATTATTCCTCTCTCCAGCCCCATCAGCCCCATTATTGCTCTCCCCAGCCCCATCAACCCCATTATTTTTCTCCCCAGCCCCAATATTTCTCTCCCCAGCCCCATCATAGCTCTCCCCAGTCCCATCAGCCACATTATTGCTCTTCCCAGCTCAATTATTCCTCTCCCAGCCCCATCAGCCCCATTATTGCTCTTCCCAGCCCCATTATTGCTCTTCCCAGCCCCATTATTGCTCTTCCCAGCCCCATCATTGCACTCCCTAGCCCCACCATCCCATTTTTCCTCTCCCCAGCCCCATCAACCCCATTATTCCTCTCCCCAGTCCCATCATTCCTCTCCCCAGCCCCATTATTGCTCTTCCCAGCCCCATTAGTCCCATTATTCCTATCCCAAGATACATCATTCCTCTCCCCAGCCCCATCAGCCCCATTTTTGCTCTCCCCAGCCCCATCAACCTCATTATTCTTCTCCCCTGCCCCATCAGTCCCATTATTGCTCTCCCCAGCCCCATCAACCCCATTATTCCTCTCCCCAGCACCATCAGCCCTCTCCCCAGCCCCAATATTTCTATCCCCAGCCCCATCATAGCTCTCCCCAGTCCCATCAGCCCCATTATTGCTCTTCCCAGCCCCATCATTCCTCTCCCCAGCCCCACCATCCCACCATTGCTCTCCCCCCACCTCCCCTCCCCAGCATTTCAGTAAAAAAAAACAAAAAAACAAAACAACTTACATCAGCTCGCTCCCCTGCAGCAGCATTCTCCTAGTTGCCGGCAGCTTTCTTCCTGACCCAGGCGTGCGCTGCATGATGACGTCATCACGCTGCGCGCGCCTGGGTCAGGGAGGAAGCAGAGGACGAACCCTCCAGCTCCGCTGCTATTCTCCTCCTGACAGCAGCGGAGCTGCAGGGATCGCTCCCTGACCGCCGCGTGCAGGGAGCAGCTGCACCTTGCGGGCCCCTTGGTGCAGTTGCATGGTGGGGACCCGACGCAGCTGCACCGGCGGCGGTATGTCCACTCCAGGACTGCTATAGGGCCCCCCCCAGCTCACGGGCCCCATAGCAGTCGCATGGTCTGCCGCCATTGGCGGTACGCCACTGATTGTAACCACTGCAGACAATCACTGGCCTCCGCAGCTCATGCCGTCTACATTAGCCGAGGTTATTTTAGACCTCTGTACCTTATGGTATAAAATAATTTTAAGAGACAGATTATTTAAATATAGAGAAATGTGCTTAGGAGAGTAAGTATAAATAACACTGAATTTCAGGACTCTCTGGAAAGGGACAAACGGATGAGAGAATTGTCATCCTCTCAGGAGAAAGAGCTGCACAAGCTGGAATCGCAGTTGGCATCTACACGTGTGGAACTCAACTCCGTCAGACAAGAGTAAGTTAACAATTGTGTCTTTTTATTATTTATAACCTGACACTTGCGTGGTTCCCAGTCTCTTTTCACAATCACGTAGCAGCATAATGACACAGCTGCAGCCAATCACTAGCTGCAGCGGTGACTTCAGTAACTGCAAGTCAGTGACTGCATCGCTCACATATGTCATCACTGAAGCCCACTAAGCAGAGAACAGGCGTTTTACATAGTTTGATATTTTATACCATTGTCCGCTGATTGTAAAAAGCATTCATGGGTATGGAGAACCATTCATTACATATTGCTATGAGATGCAGAGACAAGGAAGATTTATTCTTCTTTACTTACAGCCTTCTTGAAGCTCAAATGGAACTGGAGGAAACGAAAACCAAATCGGCAACTACCCTCCTAGCCACTGAGGATGAGATACTGCAGCTGAGAGCAGAGTAAGGGGAAATTACCAAACTTCAATATTTTGATGATTGGTCCGCTTAATCTTTTAATTTTCTGTGTGTGGAGTCTATTTTCAGTTAAAACTATTGGATCAAAAAGGGTCGTGTAAGGGCGCAACGAGACAGCTGCATGAATCAGACCGAGATTGGAACACAGTACACGGACTGGCCGGTAGCTCTCCTGATCAGAGCCGTCGACCAGTCTGTACCCTGCTTTCTGACGTCATTTCGATTTATACACCCTTCTGATCGTGCCCTTACCATGATAAACTCTTCTTGAAAAGGGCAGACATGCGATCAGTTCATCTTCACAGGTGTAGCTTGCAAAACTCCCACCGAAGTTGGTAGCCAGCTATGCATTAAGTGGACAGGTGGGGTCAACCGGAGCAGGGACCACTGACACCCAAGCATGGGAGTAGGGCATAAGTAAAAAGTGATCTAAATCTAAAGGGTAATTTTCATTGCAGCCGTCTATGCCTGAGAAAGTAAGAACGGTATTTGGGCTCTGGCGTGTCCAAAACTCCCATAGAAATTAATTGGAGCTATGGAAACAAACTCAGCCACACTATTCCACCGCTATCATAACTTCCATTATTCTCATTTCGGTCTGTGGCGCCCCTGAGGGTTCGGTCGCTACAAGGAGGGATACTGCAGCCTGTCAGCAGGTGTAGTGTCTCCTCACCCAGGTAAGGAAGGTGCACTGGTCAGGACCCTAATCTACATTCAACACTACACACTCTTGACTTATGGGAGGCAAGTATGCACCATAGTGCTGCCTCAGCAGGATCACAAGTGAGGGGAACCAAAATTTAGGGGAACCATGTAGTGGGTGAAGGGTAGAACACAGTTTTAGTGTACACACATAATTTGCTATATAATAGCCAGCCATCTTGAGCACAGGGTTCTTGGTTCCATTCTCGATTCTTAGTTCCTACTGATGGAGTGTGATCTTCACAGCTGGCAGCGGCCATGTGTTGGAGCCTGCAGCATGTTGTAGATGCACGGTCCTCGTGCTCTGACCTTGACGCGAAGAGCGGGTATGAGTTAACAGTGTCTCTACCCCGGTCAAGTTCCCTTGCTCAAGAAGGTCGGGAGCTATAGTGAAACAGCTCCACAGGCAAAAGGATCCCCGGGAGTACGGACGGAGCAGCGTACGCCACCTGTACTCTCCACTCTGGCCCAGCCAGAGGGATTCCTGCTGCAAGAGGGGTACCGGCCCCCGACATCTGACTTTGCCACTTCACGTCTCTGTCAGAGAAGCCCGGTAGGCTACAGTGGATGGAACAGCAATTGCCGCCGTGCCCCAAATCTGTGCATAGTCCAGAGGGAGACCCAGCCTTTGCACGCACGTGGACAGGAGAGGTCAAAAGGGACAGTTTAGGAACACTCAGAGGGTCCTGACCGAAGTGCCTGAATATCCTGGGCGCGCTGAGCCCTCGTTTCTGGTGATCGCAGTAATCAGTGAGGAGCAGGGAGAAGCCTTGCTGCTGGTTACAATAATGTGAGTAAAAGACCTGGAAGACTACCCCTAAGGCCTCCGGACTCTTTATTCTGCACCGCACCACACAGCACCAGAGTATTCCTATAACTACTCCTTCCATCCTCCTGCCTTGAGGCCCTGCTCCGCCTGTGGGGAGTCATAACATCTCAAGCTGCCATAACATCCAGCCTCAGAGGACTGCTAGCAGCACTGGTGGCGCATCACCAGACACCGCAGGTGGCGTAGTCTCAATTCCACCACTCGTCCTCACCAACATCGATAGCCCATTATTTTTAATGTGACGGCCCTGGACACGGAGCGGGTCCAGGCCACGGCTACATCCCCTCGACATCTGACCCGGCTCCGAGTACCCCCCCCCATCTTCCCAGGGCAGGGCTGCGAGCGTCACATCAGGTCTCTCGGTGTAAAAATGACAGCTACCCCAATGGACTTTGCATTAGGGCCTCTTTCAACTTTCTGCCACTGATATGACAGTACCCATGAGATCAACCTGAAAAATGTACATTGTGGTCTTGTAACCAGCATCTGGCCATAACATTTTTTTATCATAGGTCAGGAAGGGGTTAAAGTTGGGCATACACATTAAATAACAATTTTATCTCCCAAACCCCCCATTGACAAAGTGTACTTACTTATTGCAATGGGGAAATTGGTTGTTGCCAGACCCCTCTGGCTGAGGCTTGTCTCCCCCAAGTTGGCTTGTGTAGCTGAGTTTTGTCTATTTTGTATCGGCACCTTTGATGTTTTCCATTTTTTCATAATGAGAAATTACAGATGTGTTTTTTTTTTGGATAATCCCAGTTTAAGGACGGCTCACGACAAAATAGAACTGAGGAATCTAGTATCAGAGGATGATTATCAGCGCCAAATACGTCTGCTGAAGGATGAGATCTCCATTCTATCAGCTGAGAAGAGTATACTGCATGGAAGGTGAGCAGGATTGGGTATGACATTCAGCGTCCTTTTACAGGGCAGCAGTCGATTGTGTCTAGCAAGTGGCATCCATTTGTCTAAGCTAGGAAGAGGCTGTTTTAATTGACTAGTGAAAGTACTATCTTGTTAGAAAAAAAAGATGCTGTACTAAATAATGGTGGGTTCACACCGAGCGCTATGTCATGGATTCTGCTTCAAAATCCAAACAAAATTTTTTTTTCAGATACTCTTTGAATAAGCTCCCTGTTGATTTCAATGGGAAAACATGCCTATAACGCACAGTGCTGATTTTTTATGTGGAAAAAAAAGCACTATGTGAATACTTGGAGTAATTCTGCTATAAAAATAATGCTAATGAATCAACTAAAACAATGTCCCACTCACAAAAATTGCATCAAAGTGAACCTGTCAGCTGATACATGCTGTCCAATCTGTGAGCCGCACGTATCAGGCACTGGCTGTATGATCTCAGCCATGTAAGGAACGCTGTAGCGTTTCAGTGAAACACATACTTTTAATAGCGGGGATCGAGCTGCGCGGCAACTAGTGAGACAGGTGGGTCATTGGCGGCTTCTCCGTGCCCACTGACAGTGACTTGCAGGTCTCTGCCTATAGACACATAGGCAGAGTCCTGTCAATCCAAGGCAGCGGGCATGGATAAGCCGCCGGCGACCCACCTGTCCGACTGGTCCCCTGCGGCTAATGAAAGTATGTTAATTTTTGAAACGCCGCATTGTTTTTCTGAGTAAAACGTACATGGCTGTGCTTATATAGCCAGTGCCACGCATTGGGCAGCATGTATCAGCTGTCATGTACACCAAAACAAAAGTTTTTGGGTGTATTTTTTTTATTGTATTTTTGTGAAGGGGGGAGGGGGGGTTTAGCCAGCAAAATCCACATAAGAGGACTCCATAGCATACTTTTAAAGTGAACCTGACAGCTGATACCTGCTGCCTGATCCACAAGAGCATATATCAGGCACTGGCTGTATGATCTCAGACAGATTTGTTTGACTCTGAAACACTATGCCATTTCAGAGAAAAAATACTTTAAAAGTTGCACAGGGGACTAATCAGAAAGGCTGGTCCCCGGCAGCTTCTCCCCTCCCGCTCCCTTTGACGACAGTAGAGCCTTTAGTGTGTACAGGGAAAGACCTGTCAGTCACTGGCAGCGGGTGGGGAGAAGCAGCCGGGGACCCGCCTGCCTGACTAGTTACTTGTGCAGCTTGGTCCCCGGCAGCTTTTAAAGTAAGTTTTCCTCTAAAACGCCGCAGTATTTCAGAGTCACACATACCTGGCTGAGATCATACAGCCGGTGCCTGATACATGCGGCCCGGGAATTGGGTAGCATGTATCAGCTTTCACGTTCCCTTGAAAGTTCTCATACTAGAAGTTAGCTTCACAAATAATACACCGAATAGTGTTCTCATTAACATCAAAATACAGTATTCAGGAGCTTTAAGTTACGTCCCCGAAAAAAGTGGAACTGAACTACATATTTTAACCAGCCAACGTGAACTATTGATTGAGAGCTATAACAAAGTCATAGTGGCGATCAGAATTAGTCATCAGATGTATGATCCTATACAGAAAACAGAATTCTCATGTCAGACACTTAGATTGAGAGGAAATACGGTATCTATCAGCCATTTTTATGAATGAACTGCTCTACGTTGCCATATATTCATTATTTATGTGTGCATACCTTCTTACAGACTTTCCAGAAGCCGCTCTCCTAGTCCTATCCGGCACTCTCCTAGTCCTATTCGCCACTCCAGCAGATCCACCAGTCCATTTACCAGAAGCGAGTCTCCCACTGCTGCCCAACTCACCAATGCCTCTCGCCACAGCCGGCTGATATCCCGCTTCAATGACGTCTATGCCAATGACCGTCTAGATGCTCAGAACCTGCTGAGACGTTACATTGAAGACCTAGAGATGGTGCAGAGGATCATTTTTATTGCGACTGTGGTAAGTGACATTTTAGTGATAATTCAGGATTCTTGATTGGTACCGATGGCGAACCTTTCAATGTCCCCAATATGTCTTAAGTAATAGCACTGTATGCAGAGAATATCTGCAATGTAGCGTGACCGACATAGCGGGTTTAAAATCCACTAAGTATAAATTTATGCTACGGATAACTCCTTTACCCCTGAAGGCCAATTTTTACAATTCTGACCACTGTCACTTTATGAGGTAATTACTCTGGATCTCTTCAACGGATCCCCCTGATTCTGAGAATGTTTTTTTCATGACATATTGTTCTTCATGATTGTGGTAAAATTTCTTCAATATGACGTGTGTTATTTGTGAAAAAAATCTGAAATTTTGTGAAAATTTAGCAATTTTATAAATTTGAATTTTCATGCCCTTAAATCAGAGAGATATGTCACACAAAATAGTTAATAAATAACATTTTCCACATTTTATTTTACATGAGCACAATTTTGGAACCAACATTTTTTTTCTGTTAGGAAGTTAGAAGGCTTAAAAGTTGACCAGCAATTTCTAATTTTTCCAACAAAATTTACATACAAAACCATTTCTTTTAAGGACCACATCACATTTAAAGTCACTTTGAGGGGTCTTTATGACAGAAAATACCCAAAAGTGACACCATTCTAAAAACTGCACCCCTCAAGGTGCTCAAAACCACATTCAAGAAGTTCATTAACCCTTCAGGTGCTTCACAGGAATTTTTGGAATGTGGAAGAAAAAAATGAACATTTAACTTTTTTCACAAAAATGTTAATTTAGACCCAAATTTTTTTATTTTCGCAGGGGTAACAGGAAAAAATGTACCCCAAAATTTATTGTGCAATTTCTCCTGAGCACATCGATACCTCATATGTGAGGGAAAACCACTGTTTGGGCGCACGGCAGGGCTTGGAAGGGAAGGAGCGCCATTTGACTTTTTGAATGTAAAATTTGCTTGAATAATTAGCGGACGCCATGTTGCGTTTGGAGAGCCCCTGATGTGCCTAAATAGTGGAAACCCCCCACAAGTGACACCATTTTGAAAACTAGACCCCTCAGGGAACTTATTTAGATGTGTGGTGAGCACCTCAAACCCCCAAGTGCTTCACAGAAGTTTATAACATTGAGACGTAAAAATACAATTTTTACATTTTTCCCACAAAAATGTTTTTCAGCCCCCAATTTTGCATTTTCATAAGGGTAACGGGAGAAATTGCACCATGCCGATGCCCCATATGTGGGGGGAAACCACTGTTTGGGCGCACGGAAGGGAAGGAGCACTGTGAATTTTTGAACACAAAATTGGCTTGAATCGAGAGAGGACGCCATGTTGCGTTTGAAGAGCCCCTGATGCGCCTAAACAGTGTAAACCTCCCACAAGTGACTCCATTTTGGAAACTAGACCCCTCAAATATTTTATCACGGGGTATAGTGAACATTTTGAACCCGGGGGTACGAAACAGAATTTGATAACATTAGGTCATATTGAATAAGTTGTCATTAGTCTTGAGCGCAAGTGCTCGCTACTTGAATTTGCATTGGGTACTCGGGTATGCACCAAGTATCGCGGGTGCTCGAGTGACATGCTCGAGTCCCCGTCCCACATGTTTCACGGTTGTTAGACACCCAAAAAAAAACGTGCGGGATCGCTCGTGCATGGCAGGCAATCTCCGCGTGTTTTTTTGGCTGTATAACAGCCGCGAAACATATGGGGCGGAGACTCGAGCATGTCACTCGAGTACCCGCGATACTCGGTGCATACCCAAATACCCGGTGTAAACTCAAGTAGCGAGCACTTGCGCTCAACACTAGTCGCCATATCGTCATCATTTTTTTTTCTTTACTTTTGAAAAAATCCCAACCCTAACACAACCCTAGCACAACCTTAACCTTAGCGTTTATTTTTTACGCTGTTACTCATGCTGTATAAGTGATTAGACTACTTTATTCTTTGGGTCGGTGCGATTACAGCGATACCAGATTTATATCGGGTTTTTATTACTTACAGCTGTCACATACTAAAACCCCTTTTTTTGCAAAGACTAGTTTTTGCATCGCCATATTTTGAGAGCTATAATTTTTCCATATTTCGGCCGACAGAGTCATGTAAGGACTTGTTTTTTGCCAGACAAGTTGACGTTTTTCTTGGTCTCATTTTCAGGCACGTGACATTTTTTCATCGCTTTCTATTCCGATTTTTGGGAGGCAGAATAAATAAAAACCAACAATTCAGGAATTGTTTTTTTTTTATGCCGTTCCGCGTGTGGTAAAATTGATAAGGCAGCATTATTCTTCGGGTCAGTATGTTTACAGCGATACTACATTTATATAGTTTTTTAATGATTCGGCGCTTTCACACAATAAAAACTATTTTATAGCAATCATTTTTTTTCTTTGCATCACTTTTTTCTGAGAGCTATAACTTTTTTATTTTTCGGCCGTTGGAGCTGCATGGCGGCTTGTTTTTTGCGGGACAAGATGACGTTTTCAGCGGTGCCATTTTTATTTACATTCGTCTTTTTGATTGCGTTTTATTCCAATTTTTGTTTGGCAGTATGATGATAAAGCATCGTTTTTTTGCTTAGTTTTTTATTTTTTACCATGTTCACTAAAGGGATTAACTAGTGGGACAGTTTTATAGGTCAGGTCATTTAGGACATGGCGATACCAAATATGTGTACTTTTATTGGTTTGTTGTTGTTTTTTTTCATAATATTTATGAGTACAATATATTTTTATTTTTTTAGGATTAGTTTTTCTTTTTTGTTTTTTAAATATTTTGTAAAAAAATGTATTTATATTTTTTTCCACTTTTTTTACTTTAACACTTTGTCCTACTATGGGACTTTCATTTTTTGCAGGCTGATCGCTTGCATAGCATAGAAATGCAGCAGCATCTCTATGGTATGTATGCAGCCTGTCAGCCCTGCAGACACAAGTTAGGTAGATCGTGAACTGAGCACGATCTACCTAACTTCCTGGTGACCTGGATGTCATCATGATGACATCAGGTCACCATGGCAACGATTGGGACCCCATGCTCACAGCACAGGGTCGCCGATACAAGGTAAGAGGGGCGCCCTTACCGCTGCCTGCCCCAGAAATGCTGCGATCAACTTCGATCACAGAATTTCCGGGGTTAATGTTACGGGAGCGGTGTGGGACCACATAGTATCGGGTGTCAGCTGTGAGAATCAGCTGACACCCGGCAGCGATCGGGCCCGCACAGCCTCTGTGCGGACGCGATCGCCAGGGCGTAATAATCCGTACCTGGTCATTGAGGCACAGGTACATATTATTACGCCCGACATCAGAAAGGGTAAAATTTCCACAACGTAAATGCCCCATTCTCTCCTTTATTTAACCTCTTAGGGACATCTACTGTAAATGCAAAGCGCTGGAGGCTACTGATTATCATTACATTTAGGCTTAGTTCCCACGATGCAGAAATTTTCCTGAGCATTTCTGCATCTCCTTGGCAGAAAAACGCATGTGCTTTTTCCATGCGTTTTTGATGCGTATTTGACGCGTTTTTTCATGCGTATTTGCCATGCGTTTTTCCAATGCATTGTATAGGCAAATACATAAGAAGCAGAATCGCACAAGAATTGGTCATGTCCGTATTTTTTCTGCGAGTAAAATCTGCGCAGAAAAAATACGGACCATGTGCACAGAACTTGCAGAATGTCATAGGAAGTCATGGGATAAGGTATGCAATGCGTTTCTGGAGCGTTTAGGGTATGTGCCCATGTAGCGTTTCACAAGCGTATTTGATGCGGAATTTCCGCTTGTAAAACGCTTGTTAATCCGCACCCCATGGTCCCCAATGCGAATCCGCAAGTTCTATGCCCATGATGCGGATTTTTCCGCAGCGTTTTTGATGCGCACAAAAATCCGCAGCATGTCAATTAATTTTACGTTTCCGCATGCGGAATTGCCTTTTCAATGCAATAAAAAACGCAAGGCAATTCCGCATGTGGAAAACGCGCGATAAACGCTTGCGAAATTCCACATGCGTTTTTCCGGGAAAGGACATGCGGAAATGAAGCGCAAATTTTCCGCTTCATTTCCTCAACGTGGGCACATAGCCTAACGCGCTGCAAATACGCACCAAAAAACGCACCAAAAATGCATCGTGGGCACACAGCCTTTTAGTAACACTGTAATCGCAGGGCACTGAGGTTCTGCCTGCACGATCACTCACATTTGGGCTGCGTCACTGAAAACCATCTAATCTGTGCACATACCTTTAATGCTATGACAAAAAATGTAACCTTTTTATTATACAACATTTCTTTTATATCTGTTGCATACAGGAATCCTTCCATGCTGCCAAGATGGCGTTCAGACAATTCAAGCTAAGAGTACGAAAGTCGTTGTCTCCTTCTCACATGGGACCAGAATCCCTGGAGGATGCTGTGATCGACTACATTGTCCGCAATCTGGATCTCTACGATGTGCAGTCCAGTGTTAATGTATGACTTTCCTTTTAATAATATTAAGACACTGGAGATATGCCCAAAAAATGTCTAGTTCTGACTGATTAAACATTGGGGCAGATTTACTATTGCCGTGTAATATTCATAGAGGAGACCGTGAGAAGATGCACCCAATCTATCACCGTGGTGTGTTTGATAGATCTGGCACACGTTGGGCTCGGTTTCCTCCTGGGTGGTAACTTTACTCCTAAAAACTGTTGCACACTAGCATTAAATGTGGTGCATTTTACACACCGATTTCCACCTTTTTTTCAACTGCTTGGTTGATAATGGCTTCACTTACTCAGCACTTTGCCGGATTCACACATCCATGTTTCGTGGTCCAAGTACTGACCACCATACACAGATGGACCTCAGGTCTCTTGACCCAAACTTGATGGGCATAGATGAAACTGATAAGTTTGGTACAGGAGAATCAAGGCCGGTCTCCTGACTGTGAAACATGGATATGTGCATCCAACCTTATTCTGTCAGAAGGTCAGAAGCCCCACTATAAAGTCAGTTTTCATTCACTGCAAAGTGAAGCATTGTATTTTTGGTTCCATTTCTTTTATAGTGTAATTAGAGTTATTAAGGCCAGGTAAAGACTCATTCAGACATCTTTTTATTTATCAGCTTGCTGCATCCAATTTACAGCCATTTGTGTCTCGTGTGTCTTTTTTTTTTTTTTTTTTTTTACATAAAATAGCAGAAGACCGGCACTCACTTGTAAGTTTGCAGAATTTGTAGATTTTTATTCCATACTCTTCAGAAAACAATCGTGTTACACGTTTCGGCCTTTTTCAAACAGATTAAGACCAACACAACTGAGCATATTAGTGTATAGAATATTTAAAACTTAGATACACCTGATTAAGATAATTAACAACAAAGAAAAAAATGATGCACTTGACTCACCCCCTGGGCCGTGGGGCACCCGGAACTGGGCTTCAGTGCGATGATGGGGGTAGTAGTGGCAACCCGATCCCGTGGCTCAGCGTGGTCAGACCAAATGCTGTGGCAGTCTATTTGTAGAGCTATTAATGTCCGACTACGCCACCCGTGGATTGCGGTCAGGGATGACCGCCGCTGCAAAGCAGACCGCTGAGGCTGGTGTTGGTGTGCAGCACAGGGATAGGATAACTCCCCACGGGAAGAGTGTAGCCTCAGGGCAGTGTAGGAGGATGCTGGGGGTGATGGTGCAGGTGCAGCATAAATCACACAGAGTCCAATGGTACAGTTCAGGCCTTTTACTCACAGTTGATATCCAAGTCACTTCTGTCAGCAATGACTGCCCAAGCCGTGCTGCGTCCACCAGGTGAGGAGCTCGGTCAACCCCCAGGCAGTTCAGGAGTATGGCACAGGACCCCCTTCTATCCTTTCTCTGGCCTCTCGTGCCCCACCAGTGACCACACTTCTGTCCGGCTGCCTCGGGCCTTCTCTGGTAAAACTTGGCGCCAGTTTCCCTGACCCTATGTGGTGCCTTCCTAGCGGGTGTAGCAAGGGGTCGCACCAATAAATGATCACGACCTCCGGTTTTTGGCTGAGGGATGATTTACCTCCACCAACTTGGGAATCCGGTACCCTTCCGCGGCCTGACCCTTCACCCGATATAACGCGGGCTTGCAACGGTTACTGTCCGTTCTGCTCTCTTAGGGTCCCTTCTGCCTTCTTGTTTCTGGAGCCTTTCTACTCCTCTGTCTCTCCTCTTTCCTTCCTTCTCCTTCTCCTCTTCTCCTCTCTGGCCCCGGCCTTCTCCCTAGGCCTGCCTCGTGGAGCTGAGCTCAGGCTGAGCCGCAGCTCCCTGTCAGCTCTCTCCTCCTTCTGCTCTGACTGACTGAACTCCCTCCTAAGATGGCCCCCACCTTTTATCTGCTTCTCTGTGTCTGAGCTCAGGTGACCTGCACCCAATGAGCTCCTTCCTATGCTCCAGAAACCGTCCCCTACTGCTCCTACATCACTGGGTTCTCTCCCCCCTCCCCACTCCAGCCAGGGACATGGTCAGTTGTGCCTGCAAATGGGAGCACCGTCAAGCTGTCCCCCGGAAATGAGGAGTGTATGTGTGTGCAGCTAACTGAGCCCTGGTCCACACTCCATCCTTACCTGGGAGTGGAATATCACACCTCTGGTTGAGGTGCAATACCTATGTGCAAAACATAGGTTTTATTGAAATAATTGAAAAATACTAAAGGTAAAAAAAGCAGAATAACACAATGGAGGACCACATATATAGAAAGAGACCTACACTAAAGAATATATATTGCTTGGTAACAAAATATGCTTTCCAGTGCCTATAAATTGTACATGGAATATATTTACCAATGAGTACTTATTGTACCCTAGTGGCGAGATAAATGTTCCAAGAATAAATAATAGTGAAGTACTTACATGTTCTAGTAAGAGACTGTAGTGACGTGTGGTGGCGCCAGGACCTTCTTTAAAAATGTTGCAACTTTTTAAAGCATTTTACGCCAGTAGTCTCCACAACTATTTTGCCCTCCCAAATAAAGAGAAAGCAAATGGATCTGTTTTTTATCATTGAAGTCTATGGGAAACCGATCATAACGGATGATCATTCATTATGTTATCCATTAATGGATCTTTTTTTTTTCACTGCTGATGCCCAGTTTTAAGAGACACGTCTAGTAAAAATGGATCTGTTACAAACAGAACACATACAGATCAAATTGTTAACCAAAGTTTCATTTTCTAAACAGATCCATTATTTTATTTAAAAAAAAAGATGGATCCATTTAAAACTGGAAATGTTTTGTTTCTGTTTTGCACCTGTTTTTACTCTGTTTGTAAAGTATCCTTTTCTTTTTTTCCCCAATATTGGGTGTGTTACTTAAAATAAGCTGAAATTGTAAAGCACAATGAATATAATCTGAAAAAGACTTTACATATGCTGTAATCTAAGAATAAACTAAGGTGATGTTTCACTTTTATCTTGTATATTTCCTATTTTAGGAGGTGATCAGCGCCATGAATGTCAATCCTAAAATCTCGTTCCCAGCAGAGGTGGACTTCATTCTGATCAGTGGCTTTATCCGGGAGGTGTGCCGGGTGGCATTTGCCATGCAAACCCTTGAGGCCCCACTAGACATTGCATTTGCTGTTGATGGAGAGCTGTTTAGTGAAACCAAGTAAGGAAAAGCCTTAGCCATGCATCGCTGTCATTCTCCAGACACAGGGTGCATATATCTAACAGTTTACAACTGCATTCTAGCACTATTTTAGTCACAGGCTGTTTTCTGAGCTGTCACATGCTGCAAATAAAGGAGTTGCCTTTCTACATATTCAATAGGACCCTTTGACAAACTGCTGAATTTGTCAGGGAAGCTGTGGACAGCCAGAGATTTGTAGCATTACAAGGTGACCATTCCGATGGAGCCAATTTAATACATCAGCAGCTCATGCTTGCCAGAGCAAGAACTGGTCTTAGGGAAGAGTCAGAATTCGGATGAGAATCGCAACGCAATGCTCGGCCAGTCCGAGCATTGCGTTGTGATCCTCATTCGAATTATACGGTCGTCTGCGCTTTACAGAGAAGCCCACCTTCTGGCTTATAGAAGGGGATCTGAAGTGATTTGACGTCCATCTGACTGAATATGCTATGTATACAGGGGTTTGTCTACATGAGACTCGCTCTTCAGGGCAAATAACAGTCATTGTACTTCAGATAATGCAGTAGATATTGGGGTCGTTTCGCAATATTTTTGTGCAACTTGACAATTGCGCAAAAATATTGTGACTTTTGGCGTTAACACGCCAGTCCCGGTCAGCTGCACCAATAGCAGACGTAGCATGGGTGGGATGGGGCATGGTAATGTCGAGTTCTCAAATTCATTATAAGTTACACCAATTAAGTGGCATAACTTAATCCAGAAATGTACGCAAGCCCCCGGCTGGCATACGTTTCCAGTTATGGCGCACGCTGGGCATTAGATGCACCTGATTAAAATTGTCATACTGTCATGCTAGGTATGGGAAGAACCCCGCGTACGGCGATAGGAAAAGGAAGGAAACCCTACAACTAGGGAAAGAGGGAGTGGAGACCCCTAAGCAGATCTAACAACACCCTGAGTCCCCTATCGTCCCTAAATAGGTTACGCACCTATCGCCAAGCAGGATACCTTAGCCCTGGCTGACCCTAGAGCTAGGCCTTAGGTAGGGAGAGGGATGGGTGAGCACTAGTCAGCCCCACTGCAACTAAAGGCAAAACAAAGGAAACATGCAAGGGGAAACACTTAGCTTTGAGAAGACACCAGAGAGATGATGACCACAATCTACAAAGGAACTCCAAGGAGAATCCAGCCAGAATTCTAGACCTGAACAGAGGAATTAACTCTATCGCCAGCAACTCTCTGGAGAAACTGAGGGTATTTAAAGATCCAGCAAGGGTGTGTCATTTAGCAGCAGAAGGAAAAGAGGGAGGGATGATGAAAAGATCAAGAAGGTGTAAGGTTGCTGCAAGGCCAAGGGCAGCGACCTTCTACAGCCGGATCCAGAATGACTGTCTGTCAAACCTGACACACCCGTGACTCATACGCTACGCCAGTCTTAATGATTTGCTCCTATTGTGTTTATAGATACTCATAGAGCAGAGTCACAGATGTAAATTGAAGCCCCTAGTCTCTAATGCAGAATTTATAACAGGGCCCCCATCTATCATATATGTACCAGGTTCTTTGTTTTTTTTCCTAGTAGAGACCATCAAGCTCCAGCTGATATTACTTTTATGTCTGCTCGCCCTTATAGCTATGCCCCGGAGCAGAGTGTATTATAATACACATTTTTTGCATTTAGATATCGTCGGACATATGACTCTGAGCTCACTGCTCCATTGGTATTTTACCACGTGTGGCCTTCTCTGATGGAAAATGAGATTGTTGTTGTGAAGGGAGAAGCTGTGACAAAGAGAGGTGCACTGGTAAGTCTAAAAACTTCTGTAAGATTGGTATCTCACCATATCATAGGTGAAGGAGCGGAAAACAAAGTCTATTGGATATAAAGCTCCTAAGGTACTTAGGCTCTGATTTACCAAGGCCGGAGTTGTTCACGTTAGTCTTGATGAGGGCGAATTCTTGAGTCAGAGGCGCCTGATTCATTAAGAGTTGCTCATCTCTTAATGAATGAAGCGCGTCACAAAAGTGTTTCTCCACAAATCTAACATAGTAACATAGGTGAGTACGACACACAACAGCTTATGAATTAGAACAAGTCAGTTTTGGCCATGATTAGAGTTGGTCGAAATTGGAAAGAAAATGACAAATGTCACAAAATTTCTCCTCAAGCTCGTGTTGTGCAGAAATTTTGCAACTTTTAAAAGCATTTTAAACCAGTTTTCTGGAGAAAAAGCCTCGATGAATTTGGACCATAGCACTGAAATGAATGGTTTTAAATCCAATGTGCTCATTATAAATGCATATACATGTGTACAAAAGTGGAGACTTCATGTGCATAACTATGTAGCATTTGTGATATTGCTGTTTCTTGTATAATTTACTTTCAGTGGAGCCCCCGCAAGAGCAGAAGTAGAAGCTGCAGCCCTCTACGTTCTCGATCAGTCAGCCCAGGCCACACCTTGGTAAGTATCCAAGCTCACAACTTCAAGAAATGTGACTGATAGAATATAATACTGTGACACTGGTCACAATGAAAAGCTTCTCTACCTGCCGGTGTCTAAAGTAAGTGTAATGAACCACTCAAGTAAGTGGCTTAGATTTGGCATTTGCTTAGACCTCATACACATCACCGTATTTAGGATCCATATGAAATATTTTCATCACAAATACTACTGCAGTGCAAAGGGGACATGCATACTGATGCACAGGTTTTTTCTTTTAGCACATTTTTTTGGTGCAGAGAGGAAAACCACACAAACTTATACCTCAGACAACATACTCATTGTGTAACTGGTTCAAATGTATATTTTTCGTTTAAGTCTCCTCATACTGGCATGCCAAACCTGGCTTGTCACTCTCCATAAGGAGAAATCTTACCCCTTAGATCCCAGTTTTAGCCTCTCACCTAGCCAAATTAGATCTCATACTTTGCACTGATGAGATACCCCGAAACACTGTGTCTGCAAATTGGGATTCTGGTTTCCTTTTATCCTAATTCATATTGCAAGGCTCGTTAAAGGGTCGATATTGACTTTTCGGATTGCTATAGGTGGCGCTAGAGTTCAAGTCTTCTTTCTCTCTGTAGAGCCAATTTGCATGCATGTAAAATACACAGTTGCGATTTTAAGTGCAGAATCAAAGCTTTTCTGTCCTAAAAAATGCTTTAAAAAAGTGCTTCCAATTTGCACCAAAAACGCATCAGATTAAGGGAAAAATGTAAAAAAAAGGACAGCGAAAAAGCAAAGCTTACTGACTGCCTCGCTGTCACGGTGCAGCCAATGCTAGACACTGGGACCAGTGGCTGACATTCACTGGTGGACCAGGGGCAGGTGAGTATAGCGCAATTTTTATTTTTTTAATAGCAAACTGCAGCTTGTGGAAAACTTTAATTGAAAGGGAACAACCCCTTTAAACTAGTTAGGTAGTGCTTTTCTAGCAACCAGTCTGTTTTACATTCTTCAATTTACTATATTGGTACCAAGCTGGGGACAGAGAAAGGGCATGGAGGGTTGGTATTTTTTAAACTGTTATTAAATTGTTCACATCACTCTTTCTAGCTTGAAAACGGCTTTAAAAACATCTGTAAGTGGCCACTAGACCCGCATATCTTAAAGGGTCCCTGTCAGCACAGAATGACTGTTCAAACCAAGCCCCCCCCCCCCCCCCCGCTCGATGCATCACGGCGCGGTCAATCATTTATATACACCTTCCCACCTGCTTGGTTTGACAGCTCTGGCTTCATAGAGACAAAGAAGGGTGGAGATAGATGTAAACCAAGGAGGTGGGAAGGCAGGAGCTTAAGGCCAAATTGTTCACAACAGTTTGCTTGGCGTGTCCGGGTTATACAACCGTCTGTTGAAATTAAGCTCAGCCAGCCCCTGTGACTTTCTTTGAAGTGAACGATGTCCCCTATGTTATTCTCGTGATCTCCGTATCACAGTATAGGACCGGCCACGCACATTGTTTTCTCCTGTTTTGGGCAGAGGAATCAACTTCCTTTTGCACATGTGCCAGTCCTGATGTTAATTCTGGATCAAATGCTTGATCACTCGCCGCAGCCCTTGAAAGTGCATTCTTGTCTACTCTTTATTATAATATTAACTGTCTAAGGCTGTGTGCCCACTATGCATTTTTTAAGCGTTTCTGCAGCGGCAATTCCGCTGTGGAAACGCTTAAACGCTTGGTTGAAGGTCTGCAATGGTCCCCAATGATAATCCGCATGTGCTGTGCACATGCTGCGGAAATTTCCGCTGCGGATTATCATTGCGGAAAAATCCACAGCACGTCCATTAATTTTGCGGACACCCAGCGTAATTGCCGCCATTGACTTGCATTGAATCGCATAATATCCGCATGAGTACATGTGCACATTCGAATATTAAGCGATTCAATGTGCGGATGGAGACTCTCCTCCAGACCCAGGTACCACAGTACCTGTCGTTAAAAAAGAATTACAATAAAAAAACAACAACATTATACTCACCTTCTGATGGCTCCCGGTCTCCTGTACGGTGCGTCAGGTGTCTTCGGCGGCTCGCGGTGGTGTAAAAGGACCTTCCATGACGTCATTTAGTCATGTGACAGGTCACGCGACCGCTGACGTCAGCGGTCGCGTGACCTGTCACATGACTAAATGACATCATGGAAGGTCCTTTTACACCACCGCGAGCCGCCGAAGACACCAGAGAAGGAGACTGGGGGCCATCGGAAGGTGAGTATAATGTTTTTTTTTTTTTTTTACCATTTTATTCTTTTTTTTTTACTATTGATGCTGCATTTGCAGCATCGTAACTTGGTCACACTATATAAATCCATGCTGGTTGCATGGATTTATATAGTGTGACCAAGTTGTCAAGCTTTTTTCCAAGTGCTGCTAAAATCGCTTGGAAAAGCACTTTACAACCCACATGCGGAAATGCATGCAAAAACGCTTCAGAAACGCTTCTACCTGGAAGAAAAAACGCATGTAAAATCCGCATGAGTTTTTCCTGCCAGGGAGATGCAGAAAAAATCCAGAGCATTTTTGCTCCGTGGGCACTTAGCCTAAAACTACATTTTGAAGAAATGTGTAGAATATTTTTTAAGCAAATATTTTAAACATTTTCTTTTTCCAGGCATCTAGAAGCCGTAGCCCATCCCCACGAAGAAGTGGAACCCCAAGTAAGTTAAATGATAGTCAGCATCTTGACCCATCAATGTTAAGTACATAAAGACACAGCATCAACAAAATGAAGGAACTGAAGGAACAAGCATGTAGCTGAAAACCCAATAAACCCCTGAAAAGCTGAAAGTGTATATCTTATTTATATGTAGCTGAACGTTGAGAAAAAAATAAAACTAAAATAAAATAAAATATATATATATATATATATATATATATATATATATAATATATATACACATATACATATATATATATATATATATATATATATATATATATATATATATATATATATATATATATATACACATATACATAGTGTATATGCATTTTTTTTTTAAAGTGTGGTTACTTCTGTCTGGTTGTTGTGATGCAATTTTCCTGGTGGTGAACTGAAAGTGCATGAAGTTGTCATCAGGAAAGAACTTCATTTTAACCAAAATGCTTTTAAATACAGGTATGGTCCTTTAATTAAAGAAAACTGAGTGCCAAAAGTTTTACATATACTATTTATTCATCACAACATAGAGAGTAATTCATTGTTTACAATGCCATAACTTAGTATTTTGTAGCAGAACCTCTTGCTTTAATTACTGCACCACACTGACGTGACATTGAAGCCACTAGGGTATTCATGATTAGTGTTGAGCCAATTTGTTCGGCATTCCAAATTCGTGTTCGTGTTCGGGGTTCCGGCTTGTTCCTGCCAAAAAATCGTCTCCGCCCATGAACATCCCTGATTTGCTACGCTGTCACGCAGATAACATCTGCGTGACAACTCTGGAGGAAGTTTTCCGTGGTCGTCCTCTTCTAGGTTTGTCAGCTGTTCCATAACATTTTTCTTTCTTTAATATACGTGACTCTTGACTCTGAGAACAGTTGAATTCCATTGCTACCTCTTTTTGGCTTTTCCCTGACTTCACTCTCAGAATAATAAGCTTCCTGACATCTGGTGATAAATTTGGTTTGGTCTTTGCCAGGGGCGTACATAGGAATCATGGGGCCCCATAGCAGAAGCTCTAATTGGGCCCCCCCCTCCCAAAAAAAAGTTAATAATTGTCGGGTCACCAAAGATCAGATCTCACAACTTTCCATCCTTTACATAGTAATTTTCCTCCTGCTGAAGTCCTAGATCTCTCTTTCATTGCCCCGTAAAGTGTGATGCCAATAAAAGGGCCCCCCAAACACAGTATGATACCCCCATGGTGAATTCCTCCACATATGCAGTATAATGACCCTACTGTACCCCACCTCAACGCCCAGGGCAAAGTATGCTGACCCCAATACAGTATGATCCCCCAACTGTGAGCCCCTAGAGCTAGAGAGGATGCTACATAATAAGGGAGGGTGTTATACATAATAAAAGAGGAAACTATATAACTAAGGATGGTGCTATACATAATAATTGAGTACACTATATACTAAGGGACTGTGCTAAACATAATAAGGCTACATTCCTGCATCTGTGTGCAGTGTCGGTGAGCTGCCCACTTTTACCGACGCATTGAGCATGTCCTATTCTAATCCTCAAAATCGGATCAGAACAGGACATTCTCTGACCCTCTTAGATCTCATTCTCAGATCCGTGATTTTCATGGATGTGTGAAAGGATCTATAAAACTCTACGAGTCCGTAGACCATCCTATAAAAAAATCTGGCAGCACACGGACATTTCACACAAATGTGAGAATGTGGCCTAAGGGATTTTACAGACAACATTATCACTTGAAGTCACACAGTGCAGATACAGAATAATACTTACATCCAGTGACCGCTGACGTGTCATATGATCAGAGTCGGTTTCTGCTGCTTCTTCTCCATCTGGTCAGACCTTCATGTCAACATCTCCCAGACACAACTCATCTTGTCACGATGATCTCCAGCCTAGAGAATAACAAGGTCACATATTGTATGCATGCATGTGTCTCCCCCGCTCTGCGTCCTCAAATACAGATATGTACCCCCCCCCATTAATATACTATTAGCCACTTAGTAATCAAAATATAAAGTGATAAGCAGCACTGTGCCCCCAATTAACTATAATCTCCACCGGCCAATAATATAAATTATTCAGTCTCTGTGACTCTCACCAATTAACTGTAAGGCTATGTGCACACGGAAAACATACAAGGCTTTATAGTACAAGCAAAGTGAAATCCCCATCATTGCTCTCTTCCAGCACCTCCATCATTGCTCTCTTCCTGCACCTCCATCATTGCTCTCTTCCAGCACCTCCATCATTGCTCTCTCCCAGCACCTCCATTATTGCTCTCTCCCAGCACCCCCGTCATTGCTCTCTCCCAGCACCCCCGTCATTGCTCTCTCCCAGCACCCCCGTCATTGCTCTCTCCCAGCACCCCCATCACTGCTCTCTCCCAGCACCCCATCATTGCTCTCTCCCAGCACCTCCATCATTGCTCTCTCCCAGCACCTCCATCATTGCTCTCTCCCAGCACCTCCATTATTGCTCTCTCCCAGCACCCCCGTCATTGCTCTCTCCCAGCACCCCCATCATTGCTCTCTCCCAGCACCCCCGTCATTGCTCTCTCCCAGCACCCCCATCACTGCTCTCTCCCAGCACCCCATCATTGCTCTCTCCCAGCACCTCCATCATTGCTCTCTCCCATCCCCCCCGTCATTGCTCTCTCCCAGCCCCCCCGTCATTGCTCTCTCCCAGCCCCCCCGTCATTGCGCTCTCCCAGCACCTCCATCATTGCTCTCTCCCAGCCCCTCCATCATTGCTCTCTCCCAGCACCTCCATCATTGCTCTCTCCCAGCACCTCCATCATTGCTCTCTCCCAGCACCCCCATCATTGCTCTCTCCCAGCACCTCCCTGTCATTGCTCTCTCCCAGCAACACATCATTGCTCTCCTCTTCCCCACCATCCCCATCATTGCTCTCCCCAGCCCTATCAGTCCTATTATTGCTCTTCCCAGCCCCATCACTCCTTTCCCCAGCCCCATCAGCCCCATTATTGCTCTCCCCAGCCCCACTATCCCACCATTGCTCTCCCCCCACCTCGCCTCCCCGGCGTTTCAGTAAAAAAACAAACAAACAAAAAAAAACAACAACTTACCTCAGCTTGCTCCCCTGCAGCATCCTCCTGGTTGCTGGCAGCTTTCTTCCTGACCCAGGCGCGCGCTGCATGATGACGTCATCAAGCTGCGCGCGCCTGGATCAGGGAGGAAGCAGAGGACGAACCGTCCAGCTCCGCTGCTATTCTCCTGACAGCAGCAGAGCTGCAGGGATCGCTCCCTGACCGCCGCGTTCAGGGAGCAGCTGCACCTTGCGGGCCCCTTGGTGCAGCTGCATGGTGGGGACCCCGCGCCGCTGCACCGGCGGCGGTATGTCCACCCCTGGACTGCTATGGGGCCACCGCCGGCTCACGGGCCCCATAGCAGTCGCGTGGTCTGCCGCCATTGGCGGTACGCCACTGATCTTTGCCGTGTTTTAACCTAAAAACATACACTGTGTGCAGAATTATTAGGCAAGTTGTATTTTAGAGGATTATTTTTATTATTGATCAACAACTATGTTCTCAATCAAAAAAGACTCATAAATATCCAAGCTTAATATTTTTGGAAGTTGGAGTGGTTTTTTTTTCGATTTGGCTATCTTAGGAGGATATCTGTTTGTGCAGGTAACTATTACTGTGCAGAATTATTAGGCAACTTAATAAAAACCAAATATAATCCCATCTCACTTGTTTATTTTCACCAGGTAAACCAATATCAGTGCACACAATTTAGAAATAAACATTTCTGACATGCAAAAACAAAAACCAAAAAAATGAGTGATCAGTATAGCCACCTTTCTTTATGATGACACTCAACAGCCTTCCATCCATATATTCTGTCAGTTGCTTGATCTGTTTTCGATCAACATTGCGTGCAGCAGCCACCACAGCCTCCCAGACACTGTTCCGAGAGGTGTACTGTTTTCTCTCCCTGTAGATCTTGTAACATACCTGGCAGCGTCCTTGCATAGTGGTCCATCTCCCACTGTGCAAGAGCGCGCACTTGATCTCCAGTCCAGTCTGCTAGCCTGGCTTCCCTCCATGCTGTCTGCTTGCCTCTGTTTCTGCAGCTTAAGGGCGGCGCCCGATCACTTCCTGTTTCTTGTACCTGCTGCAGACACACCCCTGATGCGTCCTCAGCCTATTGCTGTCTGTCACCTGGTATTTAACCCAGCTCCTCCCAAGAAACCCTGCCTGAGCATTGTGTTTCATTCAGTGTGCTCTTTCACTCTGAATGTGCCAGGTCCCTTTCTGTGTTTGCTTGCCTGCCTTTCCTGGAGGCTGTATTTCCAGGCCTGTCTGAACACGCTCCTAGCCTGTTCCTTCCGCCTTCTAGGGGCTGCATACCTAGACCCGCTCCTGTATCTTGCTACTGTGTCTGTTCTTGTCTGTATACTCTTCTAGCCTGTTTCCTGTTTTTCTCTATGTCCGTACCCTTCCTTTTTCTGCAGAGTCTGAACTCGTACCTAACTCCTGTTCGTTGTCACAGTACTTCCGTTAGTGAGTTTGTGGTCCACTCGCTACTTCACTGCAAGTACCCTGTGGGTATCTGGTTCTGCCTTTCCCTTCCTGTCTGTTCCGTGTGAACAGAGCCCTGTCCCCTCTGCCCTGCCTCGCTCTCCGCTCCTGCGGTTCTCACCCCGCTCTGACCCTTTGCTCGCTGCTCCGGCAGTCTCGCTCTGCTCTAACCCTTTGCTCGCTGCTTCGGCAGTCTCGCTCTGCTCTGACCCTTTGCTCGCTGCTCCGGCAGTCTCGCTCTGCTCTGACCCTTTGCTCGCTGCTCCGGTAGTCTCGCTCTGCTCTGACTCTTGCTCACCGCTCCAGGCGGCCTCGTCCTGCTCTACTCTTGCTCACCGCTCCAGACGGCCTCGTCCTGCTCTACTCTTGCTCACCGCTCCAGGCGGCCTCGTCCTGCTCTACTCTTGCTCACCGCTCCAGGCGGCCTCATCCTGCTCTACCCTTGCTCACCGCTCCAGGCGGCCTCGTCCTGCTCTACTCTTGCTCACCGCTCCAGGCGGCCTCGTCCTGCTTTTCTCTCGCTCACCGCTCTAGGCGGTCTCGTCTTGCCCTGCTCTCGCTCACCACTCTGGACGGCCTCACTCTGCTGTGTTTGTCCGCCACATCTGTGGTTCTGTTCCTGAGTCCCAGTGTGTACTGGGTCCTATCCCGCCTGTGTTCCAACCTGCTAGTGCTTCCCTGTCTGCACTCTAGCCGTGCATGCCTGTACCCCCCTGCCTGCATACCCGTCTGCCTGCATACCAGTCGTGCCTGCCTATACCCACCAGTCTGTGTGCCAGCCTAACCTGTCTGTTCCTGTATTCCCTGGTGTGGGTCAACAGCCGTGTCCAGGGTCTGTCCTGGAGTAGCAACTGGTCCCTCTGCTCGGTTCCTCCTTGGTGCACTGGCGTCATATGCCGTCGTGCGACCCTGGTCGGATCGGGTGAATACTTAGTTACGCCCCTCCAGGCATTCACTCTCCGGCACGGTCCAGTGGAATCACTGCATATACACGCACACGCCGCTCAGCCCGGGCGTGTGCATTACAGATCTCACATTTTATGATGGACCACAGGTTCTCTATGGGGTTCAGATCAGGTGAACAAGGGGGCCATGTCATTATTTTTTCTTCTTTTAGACCTTTACTGGCCAGCCACGCTGTGGAGTAGTTGGATGCATGTGATGGAGCATTGTCCTGCATGAAAATCATATTTTTCTTGAACGATACCGACTTCTTACTGTACCACTGCTTGAAGAAGTTGTCTTCCAGAAACTGGCAGTAGGTCTGGGAGTTGAGCTTCACTCCATCCTCAACCCGAAAAGGTCCCACAAGTTCATCTTTGATGATACCGGCCCATACCAGTACCCCACCTCCACCTTGCTGCGTCTGAGTCGGAGTGGAGCTCTCTGCCCTTTACTGATCCAGCCTCTGGCCCATCCATCTGGCCCATCAAGAGTCACTCTCATTTCATCAGTCCATAAAACCTTTGAAAAATCAGTCTTAAGATATTTCTTGGCCCATTCTTGACGTTTTATCTTACGTTTCTTGTTCAAACGTGGTCGCTTTTCAGCCTTCCTTACCTTGGCCATGTCCCTGAGTATCACACACCTTGTGCTTTTTGATACTCCAGTAACGTTGCAGCTCTGAAATATGGCAAAACTGGTGGCGAATGGCATCTTGGCAGCTTCACGCTTGATTTTCCTCAATTCATGGTCAGTTATTTTGGCCAACACGCTTCTTGCGACCCTGTTGGCTATTTGCCATGAAACACTTGATTGTTCGGTGATCACGCTTCCAAAGTTTGGAAATTTCAAGACTGCTGCCTCCCTCTGCAAGACATCTCACAATTTTGGACTTTTCAGAGCCCGTCAAATCTCTCTTCTGACCCATTTTGCCAAAGGAAAGGAAGTTGCCTAATAATTAAGCACACCTTATATAGGGTGTTGATGTCATTAGTCAACACCCCTCCTCATTACAGAGATGCACATCACCAGATTTACTTAATTGGTAGTTGGCTCTCAAGCCTATGCAGCTTGGAGTAGGACAACATGTATAAAAAGTATCATGTGATCAAAATACTCATTTGCCTCATAATTCTGCACACAGTGTACAGTACATTAAAAAGATAAAAAAAATTTAAGGCAAAATACGACTACCCAAGACAAATATGCCAAACTTTTGGCCCAGCAAATGTGGAAAACTTACACATAAAGGGATAAAACAATGTCAAACACAATTTTTGTCCTTATAGCTGACAACCATTTGCTTCTGGTTTCCTAAAATCACCAGGAAAATGGCATCACAACAACCAGACAGAAGTAATCACACTTTAAAAAGAAAGCAAAACTTTTGGTCTCTACTGTGTGTGTGTGTGTGTGTGTGTGTGTGTGTGTGTGTGTGTGTGTATATATACATATATATATGTGTGTGTGTGTCCATGGTGGTACAGGGAGAAATGCTTTGCTAGAATCTAATAATTCTGTCTTACCATCAGAGGATGAGCTATAGGTAGGTCACTGTTGGTCACTTTGTTGATCTGTGTTCTCCTATAGATAATTCCCATACATTTTCTCCTTTAGGATTCTGAGTGGCTTTTTGAGTGAACTCTGTCCATCATGGATTGGACAACGTCAGTGGTGCTTCATGTGTTCTCCAGAGTACCTCAGACCTTCATTGTTAAAATGTGAATGACTATTTAGTTTACTGATGTTTATACAGAGTGTGTTTTATTACTATATTGTGAACAATACTAATGTACTTTTATATTGATTTTTGTAAGAGACCTATAATGATAATGTGAGTTTTGATCTGTGCAGTTTCAGGGGAAAAAGGTGCTTTGTCCTGTGATTAAAGGAGATTTTAGTGAAATCTAAACAATTGTGGCAATTATGTCTGAAAATGAGTGGATCACATCTATTTTTTATTTTTATTTTTTTACGAAGTAATTGAAAATAAAGAACTATTTTGCTTACAAACATTTTCTACATATAACGATGTGGTGCTTCTTTAAATAAAATATATGTACAAGGCAGTAAAGTTCCCGGTTCTTCCGGGTTTTGATTAGGAGTAACCTGGGTAGGTGTATGAGTTTAGTAGCAGTACTCCATAGTTCCGATGTAGTTTCACAATTTCTAAAAGTTGGAGACTAAAACTCCAACCTTACACTGACAGCCTGGCCCCCGGCTAAAGATCCAAAGGCTTGAGACCACTAGTGTAGAGAGTTGTTTTGCCACTTACATTACACTAAATGGCACCCAAATTAAAGAACATGCTAAGGTTGCCTGAAAGTTGCCACTATCCAGGTGGGAATTTGACAGTTCTAGGGCTGGAACCTGTCGCTAGATTCATGCTGCACGAACTACAGGAAACATGAATCAAAGCCTTGGGTGCACTATGGCAGCCAGGTATTAAAATCCCAGAGAGTTTCAGAGAAAATCTAGTTTGAAAAGCTGTCCGGGGACTATAGGGTGAGCCAACAGCCGGCTTCTCCTCTCCCCGCTCCAGATGATTAATAAGTTCCTCCCTATGTACACACATGGGAGACACCTGTCAATCAACTGGAGCAAGTTCGGGAGAATCCGGCCTTTGGCTGCACCGGACTAGTCACGTCTCTCTATAATCCCCGGCCACATTTTCAAACTATGTTTTCTCCGACCCCACAACAATTCAGTGAATAACCTACCTGCTCAGCCAGGCTCTGATTCATGCTGCTGGGGTTTGGGCAGCATTAATCTAATGTCAGGTTCCCTTTAAATGTGTTGTCCACATAAATGTGTGATTGCTGGGGGTCTAACAGCTATAGTGATCATGATAAATCACAAGGTCTCTTGTGTAAATTAAGTAGTAGTGCGAATGCCTGAGCAGTGCTCCATTAACTATGTATGGGGGTGGTTACGCATGTGATAAATGATTTTAATGGGACAAACCCTTTAAGTAATTTGGTCTAAATTCACCTATTGATATGAAGATTGTCATGTTATGCCGGTAAAAATTACTATAGAGGTATTCAGTGATTTAAATGTATTCCATCTAAAAAAAAATTGCTGTCTCCACTGTAGCCGACCTCTAAGGCTACTTATCCATGACATCCTATGTACCATTTCAGAATAACAATGCTAAGAAGCAGATGTTAAATGACAAAAAAATTAGATTTACACCTAAATGAAGTTAGGGGTTATGTATTACACTTTGCAGTAAGCTAACCTTAAAGGGGTATTCCAGCTCCAAGTTCCTATCCCAATATGTAGTAGGTGTAATAATAATAATATTAGCAAATACCTCCAATTAGAAATGTAGTATAGTTCTTCTGATTCACTATGTCACTTTCCCCATGCAGGGCATTGCAGTAGCTTAAGCATCCGTAGTTACGACCACTAACAACTAGCTAACTATATGAGTGGACGTAACCATGGATACCTAAGTTCCTGCAATGCCATGCACATGAGGTAAGTGACATATCTTATCAGAAGAACTGTACTACATTTCTAATTGGAAGTATTTGCTAATATTATTATTATTATTATTATTATTACACCTACTACATATTTGGATAGGATCTTGGAGATTGGAATACCTCTTTAAAGCTTTCTATGATTTGTGGGGCTACAATTCTTTCCAGAACCATGATGAGGTAATATGTGCTGGTATACATACAGTGCATTGTGAAAGTATTTGGCCCCCTTGAACTTTTCTAACTTTTGCCACATTTCTGGCTTCAAACTTAAAGATATAAAATTCAAATTTTTGGGGGGAAGAATCAACAACAAGTGGGACACAATCGTGAAGTGGAACGAAATTTATTGGATATTTTAAACTTTTTTTAACAAATTCAAAATTGAAAAGTGGGGCATGCAATGTTATTTGCCCCCTTGACTTAATACTTTGTAGCGCCACTTTTTGCTGCCATTACAGCTCCAAGTCGCTTGGGGTATGTGTCTATCAGTTTTGCACATCGAGAGGCTGAACTTCTTGCCCATTCTTCCTTGCAAAACCGCTCGAGCTCATTGAGGTTGGATGGAGGGCGTTTGTGAACAGCAGTTTTCAGCTTTTATTTTTAGAAATGGTACATAACATAGTAAGCTTTGACTGACACTATGTATGCTTGATAAAGACTGGTATTGTCGAAACATTGCACTGTATTCAGCAGAATAGAAAGAAGATTGTTTTTACTTCACACAAGTTTGGATGCTGTCCTTCAATTCTACTGACTATGTATAGTCAGCAACTGTAAAACCTGACTTTTTTGTAATATATTTTACAGCAGATCACTCAGTAAAATATGCTGCCCTAGTAGGGGGTTGCATATTATAATGACTGGTCTAGTGCGGTCTTGTGCTGGTTGAATAATAACATCATAGACTAAAGTGGACTCGCAGTCAGCTTTAGGGCTCTTTCACACGTCCTGATATTTCCGGTATCGGAGATATCCGTGTGCACCTGTGTGGCAACTGTGTGCTGCATCAGGAGCACATGTACCGGCATATGGGAATCAGCGGTACAGTTAGTGCTGTTCCCAAGCGCCGAGTGCTGAACGCTGCCCTCCTCATTGTCCCCCGCTTGCGCTGTGATCAGCACCAGCAGGGGACCATGATGAGAGCTGTAGTCTGCTCCCGCTGTCTCCAACTGTAAAAATAAGAATAAAATAAAAAACCTGTCCTAAGAGCCCCTCTCTGTAATCCATGCGATCGATCATGCTGAGGAGCCGGGGAGAATGACTCGCTACAGCGAGCGAGCTCTGAAGCTGCGCTCACCGAGCGGTGTCCTGTCACTCACTGAGCTCTGGGGCCCACTCGCTGTAGCGCGTCATTCTCCCCGACTCCTCGGCATGAGCGGTCAGATGGATTACAGCAGGGAACAGGTGAGTATAAGGATTTTTTTATTTTATTCTTATTTCTACAGGTGGACACAGCGGGAGCAGAATACACTTCTCATCATGGTCCCCTGCTGGTGCTGATCGCAGAGCAAGCGGGGGACAATGATGAGGGCAGCGTTCAGCTACCGGCACTTGGGAACAGCACTAACTGTACCACTGATTCCCAAACACTGGTACGTGTCACACGGATGACACACAGGTGTTATCCATGTGTCATCAGTCTCCACATGTGTGGGACATTTTGCGGCCCGTGCAGCGGTTAAAAAAACAGACATGTCAGCGTGATTTGCCCACTGACACACGGTCCATGGAAACACACCGACATGTGCGCAGACCCATTCATTTGAATGGGCCTACATGTGTCAGTGTCTCCAGTACGTGTGGAAACTGTCACCACTCGTATCAGACACACTGACGTGTGAAAGAGGCCTTATACATAAGACTGATCTTCCCCTGCCTGAGATGTGAGACTATGTAGATGTGGATAAATCAAACACAAATGATATTAATTCTTAGTTAATATTATGTATCCTGCACGTGCACTTTTTAGAGCCTTAAAATGAATGTTCACCTATGAATATTGGTGCATTGTTATCCTTTAAATCTAAATATATATTTAATTCTGTGCACAATAAATCATAATAATAAATCTTAATTAGGGGGTCTGAACTTTATATATCTCATACTGAGCTCCAAACCATCTCCTGACTTTCACACAGCAATTCAGTTAAAGGGTTATTCACTCCAAAAAAACTAGTTATCCCTTATCCACAGAATACTTGCTAATCACCAAGGGTCTAACCACTGGCACCCCACCATCCACAGATCTGGGCTTTAGAACCCTGAGAATGATGCGCTGCAGCCCCATCCTGAATGCAGCAGAGGTGAGCATGCTCAGCCTCCGTACCATGTATTGTCTATGGGACTGCCGAGTGCAGCATAATGTAGTGACAGTGACCCTGATTACAGGGATGTGTCACTTACTGGGCTGTGTGTTGCTGGTTCAATACAATCAGTGTTTTATCAGCAGAGAATACACAGGTCTACAAAAAAAAAAGAAATCTCAGCTGCCAAGGTGTTTTTGAATGGATTCAGGGTATTTTGAGGGTACTGAATTAAAAAATCCCATTACTTTTGCTGAAAATGCAATAACTTTTGGTCTTTTGACTCCAACAGTGTCTTAGGTAATGAAATATCCCATATACAGTAAGTATTTTGTATTTAAATTGTAGGCTTACAATGCTATAAAAATGACTTTCTGAAGCCAGAATTCTACGTAATTATTTAATTAACTATTTAGAAACTAGAGCCAGTCTGGCAAAACCAAAGTCATATTCTTGATCAGCACCATAAACTCAATATAAAACAGTTCAGATATTGTTGGTACCAAAATCACTGTATACCAGTGTTATCACTAGAGGACTAGTTGTCCTGTGCCTTCCAGTCCATCCATGTCTCCAGCACTGATTAGCAGTTTTCAGTCACTTTACAATGTACACAGAGAGCTGCCAATCAGTGGTATGGGCAGGGATATACAAGGCTCAGCATTCTCAGCTTTTCTACATCTGCTGCAGATAAAACTGATTTTATCACACTATTGCACCCAGTAAACTAAGTGACCCATTGCTGGAATCAGAGTTTCTGCCCCTATGCTGCTGTCGGATTACATAGTAAAACTTGCTGACATATTCTCTTTAAAGAATCAGTGGAAACACTTAAAGGGGTACTCCGGGGAGATAAAAATTATTCTAATGGCCATGCCTTCATAAACATAGCTAACATGAAAAGTCCTGTTTGTAACCCTGAAAGTACCTGCAATTCAGTGTGACCCTGGAGCTGATCCACACTGCTCAGGGGGCACGGCCTGTTCCCAACTTCTAGTGGAAGCAGCCCCACCACCCCCATAATGTCTCCTTCACTGCAGGGCTACTAGCAGGAAGAAGGTAACGCCCCCTCATCCTCACACTGCAGACAAGGAGACCTTATCAGGGGGCTGGCTGCTGCTTCTAGAAGCCAGGAGCAGACTATGCCCTCTCATCTCAGACTGTAGACAAGGAGACCTTATCAGGGGGCTGGCTGCTGCTTCTAGAAGCCAGGAGCAGACTATGCCCTCTCATCTCAGACTGCAGACAAGGAGACATTATCAGGTGGCTGGCCGCGGATACTAGAAGCCAGGAGCAGACTATGCCCTCTCATCTCAGACTGCAGACAAGGAGACATTATCAGGGGGCTGGCCGCAGCTACTAGAAGCCAGGAGCAGACTATGCCCTCTCATCTCAGACTGTAGACAAGGAGACATTATCAGGGGGCTGGCTGCTGCTACTAGAAGCCAGGAGCAGACTATGCCCTCTCATCTCAGACTGCAGACAAGGAGACCTTATCAGGTGGCTGGCCGCGGCTACTAGAAGCCAGGAGCCGACTATGCCCTGTCATCTCAGACTGCAGACAAGGAGACATTATCAGGGGGCTGGCTGCTGCTACTAGAAGCCAGGAGCAGACTATGCCCTCTCATCTCAGACTGCCGACAAGGAGACATTATCAGGGGGCTGGCTGCTGCTTCTAGAAGCCAGGAGCAGACTATGCCCTCTCATCTCAGACTGCAGACAAGGAGACATTATCAGGGGGCTGGCTGCTGCTTCTAGAAGCCAGGAGCAGACTATGCCCTCTCATCTCAGACTGCAGACAAGGAGACATTATCAGGTGGCTGGCTGCTGCTTCTAGAAGCCAGGAGCAGACTATGCCCTCTCATCTCAGACTGTAGACAAGGAGACCTTATCAGGGGGCTGGCTGCTGCTTCTAGAAGCCAGGAGCAGACTATGCCCTCTCATCTCAGACTGCAGACAAGGAGACATTATCAGGTGGCTGGCTGCGGCTACTAGAAGCCAGGAGCAGACTATGCCCTCTCATCTCAGACTGCAGACAAGGAGACATTATCAGGGGGCTGGCCGCAGCTACTAGAAGCCAGGAGCAGACTATGCCCTCTCATCTCAGACTGTAGACAAGGAGACATTATCAGGGGGCTGGCTGCTGCTACTAGAAGCCAGGAGCAGACTATGCCCTCTCATCTCAGACTGCAGACAAGGAGACCTTATCAGGTGGCTGGCCGCGGCTACTAGAAGCCAGGAGCCGACTATGCCCTCTCATCTCAGACTGCAGACAAGGAGACATTATCAGGTGGCTGGCTGCTGCTACTAGAAGCCAGGAGCAGACTATGCCCTCTCATCTCAGACTGCCGACAAGGAGACATTATCAGGGGGCTGGCTGCTGCTTCTAGAAGCCAGGAGCAGACTATGCCCTCTCATCTCAGACTGCAGACAAGGAGACATTATCAGGGGGCTGGCTGCTGCTTCTAGAAGCCAGGAGCAGACTATGCCCTCTCATCTCAGACTGCAGACAAGGAGACATTATCAGGTGGCTGGCTGCTGCTACTAGAAGCCAGGAGCAGACTATGCCCTCTCATCTCAGACTGTATACAAGGAGACCTTATCAGGGGGCTGGCTGCTGCTTCTAGAAGCCAGGAGCAGACTATGCCCTCTCATCTCAGACTGTATACAAGGAGACCTTATCAGGAGCCTGGCTGCTGCTACTAGAAGCCAGGAGCAGACTATGCCCTCTCATCTCAGACTGTAGACAAGGAGACCTTATCAGGGGGCTGGCTGCTGCTTCTAGAAGCCAGGAGCAGACTATGCCCTCTCATCTCAGACTGCAGACAAGGAGACATTATTAGGGGGCTGGCTGCTGCTACTAGAAGCCAGGAGCAGACTATGCCCTCTCATCTCAGACTGTATACAAGGAGACCTTATCAGGGGGCTGGCTGCTGCTTCTAGAAGCCAGGAGCAGACTATGCCCTCTCATCTCAGACTGCAGACAAGGAGACATTATCAGGGGGCTGGCTGCTGCTAGAAGCTGTGACCAGACAGAAGGGAGGGGAGTAGTGAGGAGCAGCTCCAGCATCACACTATTCATGTTAACTTCATACTTCATGAATGTATGGCCATTTGAATATTTTTTTTAGCTCCTCTCATACCCCTTTAATAATAAATCACTGTTCTACAACCTGTTTCAAGTGATTTATTACATATTTATCTAATAATAGAGATACTTTTTAGATAAATAAGACATTTGCAGTTTTGCTGTATAAAAACTCAGAAAAGACAGGTCGCACAGAGCTCTAAACAAAAAAGCGATTATCCAGGATTACACAAACATGGCTGCTTTCTTTCAGAAACCGCACCAAGGGTTGTGTTTGAAATTGTCACTCAGCCAAATTGATATCTCGCACATGCAATGATCAGAGGGGGCAATGTTTCTGGGTTCTGCCAGGCTGTAAGGCACAATGGGGAGCATAGGAACCCCTGTTTTCCTAGTAGATGGGCTCCTTACATAGGGATCATCACTTTTTGGACATCTATTAAGTACATCAGTATCATACTGAGGCAGCCGCATTTGACCAAAATCACATCCGTATGTGGTGACTAATGGCTGCACAATTTTGACATCTCAGTTTTACCTACAAAATTGTGCATCCATTGGTCTCTGCATGCAGGCCCATATTTGGCCGCATACGTCTGTTGCTGTGTAGAAGGCTGCCCTTTATATCTATTTTATGTACCTTAGCAAACATGTTTTGTACTGTAACACAAATTACGATAATTAATTTTTATATGAAATGGTCTCCAGTCTGTCATTGCAAATTCTGCCCCAACATGACATATTTCAGTCCAGAAATAAGACTACTTATCCAGGAATAAAAGATGTAAAATACACAATAATAAATACTGAAAATTAAGAACCACTCCAAACCAAGAATGAAAAAGTATGTCCCAAAGGCATATAAAAACTCAGTATCTGTCTGATTTGTCTGGTTTGTTCTTGAACATTGTTAAGACCAGGGTTTCACCAACTTCCAGTCCTCATGGCCCCCCAACCTCCAGTCCTCACGGCCCCCCCAACCTCCAGTCCTCACGGCCCCCCAACCTCCAGTCCTCACAGCCCCTACCTCCAGTCCTCATAGTCCCTTAACTTCCAGTCCTTGCAGCTCCCCAAGCGCCTGTCCTCACGGGCCCCCAATCTCCAGTCCTTACGGCCCTCCAACCTCCAGTCCTCATGGCCCCCCAACCTCCAGTCTTCACAGCCCCCCACAGATCATGATTTCAGTATTTCCTTAGTATTGCACATGTGATGGAATTATTATCAAGGCATCAGGAATTGATACAAGTTCTCTCCCCTGTGCAATACTAAGGAAATCTGAAAGCATGATCTGTTGGGGGGTCTAAAGGGAAACTAATTTAGACCTTTGGACTGATAGGATATCACTCATTAATGTGATAGTGTGCTCCAGCGGGAATGGCTCTGACAAGAGGCTCTGACTCATTTACTGGGGCACAACGTGTCATTAGAAGGAGCACATACAAGTAATCTACAATTGAAAGGTCACGTAAGCCTTCTTTTTAGTGTTTGCTCACTTGATTATTGCTGTATGAAATCACTATTGTAATATTTTATAGTCACTATAAATGCAATATGATCTAATTATTTGTCTTTTACCTAAGATTATGGTGCTTTCCAAAAACAGAGTATTAAATTCTGTGAATTTCTACATTTGGACTTTTTGATCAATAAACATTTTGAATAATAATAAATCTTTGTGTATGTGGATTATTTTTTTTTTTTTACAATTTAACAAAAGCTGTATTTCACCTCATTATAGTACTTGTATATTCTATAAACATTACAATATATTGGTGCCCAGAGGGTTCAATGACAGTGATACCACTAGACATATGTCCCTGCAGAGGTCAGTCTGCCACTCATCACCACACCCTGTTAAGTATAGGGCTATGATCGTCACCTCAAATATGTTCCTAAAAGGGCAGGCGCAGATGACCGTATTTTCAGTCCGACTGTGATCCGACAAAACATCGGATTGCACTCGAACCTATCGTATTCGATGTTGTCGTGCACTTGTCCAATTTTTTATTTTTTTCCTTGGACCAAGTCGGTCTGAGGACAAAATCGCAGCATGCCCGAATTGGATCCTATCTTCGGATTGCACTTGGCCATGCAAGTCAGTGAGTCTATGGAAACAATCGGACTACACTCGGATGACAGCTGAGTGCAGTTTGATTTTCACAGACTGGAGAAGATGTAGATATTTTTTTTTTCTTTATCTTCTAGGTGATAACTAGCTGATCGCTGGGGTTCTGATCGCTGGAACTTCAGCAATCCCGAGATCAGGAAAGCCTGAGAACGTCCTAAATGGAGAGGTCTGCATGCTCAGCCTCTCCTACATTCATTGTCTATGAGGCTTCCGAAGTCCACTATTTATAGCAGCCTCATAGACAATGAATAGAGGAGATGCCGAGCGTGCACACCTTCGCTCCATTCAGGATGGGGCTGCAGAGCCCCGTTCTCGGCCTCCTTGATCTCGGTATTGCTGGGAGTCCTTGACGAATTCTGGACATTAATTTAACGTTATTAGCAGTAATATCCCTTTCCACCAGTAGAGGGCAGTGCAATCATGCAAATAGAAAGGCAGCATTAGCGCACACATAACAGTGCACATAGTAATTGAAGTTCTACAACCTGTAAGCAGTTAACTTTTGAGAACATAAACCTTAATCACTTAAAATATGTAGTTATTTCTGTAGGCTACAGACAGATTAGGGCACTAGTTTTCCATGAAGAGAGGCAGAAAACCGTAAACTATCTGCAATTGAATAATCACCCACCAGCCCTCTGCCAACAATACCAAGAAGTCTCTAGGTGGACAAATAACCAATGGGCAATATGGTCACAATAAAAGGATACAAATAGCTCTGCCAGACAGTGTCCAGGTGTACAACACTTAGCTTGGACAAAATCGCTGTCAGTTCACCTGTTGCAGTTGCTGTTCACTGAGATCCGTCCAGCTGGCAGCATCTTTGGGACTCTTGAAGATGTGAACTTCTCATAGGGCCACCACTCTGAAGTATACTGATACTGGGTGGAGTAGGATACTTGCAGGCTACACAATCATTCTTTCACATCCAAAAATTGCATTATCATGCATGAAATGATCTCGATGGTCCAGATGGATGGAGTGGAGGATGGCTGGTTGATGGACACCCCATGCAAACATGGCTACGGCGCTAACAAGGAGGAGGTGGAGTAATGTTTTGGGCTGGAATCACAGGGAGAGAGATTGTCAGCCCTTTTAGGATCCCTGAAGGGGTAAAGATGAACTCCATAATGTATGTTGAGTTTCTCAAGCAGCACTTCCTGCCATGGTTCAAGAAGAAGAACCGTGCATTCCGCAGCAAGATCATTTTCATGCATGATAATGCCCCGTCTCATGCTGCACATAACACATCTGCATCTCTGGCTGCTATGGGCATAAAAAGGGACAAACTTATGGTGTGGCACCTATGCTCCCCTGACCTCAACCCCATTGAGAACCTCTGGAGCATCATCAAAAGGAGTGTCTATGATGGCGGGAGGCAGTTCACATCTAAGCAACAGCTCTGGGAGGGTATTCTGTCCTCATGCAAAACAATTGAAGCAGAAACCATCCAAAACCTGACAAATTCAATGGAGGAGAGAGTTCAGAAGCTCCTTTCGAACAAGGGGTCCTATGTGCAAATGTAACATCAACTAGAATAAACTTTTGAGTTGAAAACTGTTTGATTTCAGTTTGTAATAACCCACTAATGCTTATAATTTCAAAAATGACCATTTTTTTGTTCTTTATTAAAATGAAAAGGTTGAAAACTCTGCTGTGCATAATAATTTGGAACATGCATTTTGAGTGCAGTTTGAGTTTTTTTATTTTTTTAAAAATATACTGTTATCATAGGCAGTTTGTACAAAAACCTTTCAATTGTACTCTAATAGTTATTTGACTGGAAAATTACAATGACTGCAATTCATATAGGTAATTTGGGAAAATCTGAGAAAATATTATTTGCATAATAATTTGGAACACAGTGTAGATGATGTTGCCTCTCATTGTTGTCGTCCTCTTTCTTTTCTTCATCTTGTCCAGAAGCCTTGATGACTTTTTACAGCCACACAGGGCTGGCTCCTCAGTAAGGCCCCTTTAACACATCCCACTATTCATGATGCACTGATACGGCGGAGAAATATAGGTATACAACACAGGGCCCAGCCTGCTCCCTCATCCTTTACATATGCAAACATGTACACACGCACACATGGTACGCAGACATGCACGCACACACGTTACGCAGACATGCACACAATACGCAGACATGCACATACGCACGCACACAGTATGCAGGCATGCGCACACACACAGTACGCAGGCATACACAAGATGGGCAGACATACACACACGGTACGCAGACATGCATGCACACATGCACATAGTACGCAGACATGCACGCACACATGGTATGCAGACATGCACACACAGTACGTAGACATGCAAACACACACAGTACGCAGACATGCACACACACAGAAGGCAGACATGCACACACACACAGTACGTAGACATGCACACACACACACAGTATGCAGACATGCGCACACACATGCAGTACGCAGACATACGCACACATGCAGGCATGCACACACATACACACATGCACATGGTACACAGATATGCACACATACAATACGCAGACACGCACATACACAAACATGTACACAGATACGTACACATACAGGTATACATACATATTTGAACAAAAATTCTTAACACATATAAAACAGACATAAATATATATACATTGTCATACACACTGACATACACAGACATTCACATCATACATGCACACACACACATTAGAAATCAGGTATGTGGCAGTGCAGGGCCACCGGCGTGTCACAGATATGGCCCTGCACCATCAGAGGGGCCCACAATGTTCCCATTATTAGGAAGTGGGTCTCCCATTGTGTTTGTCTATGCAGTGAATGCAATGGTCCCCAAAAATTTGGAGGCACTCCAATGCCCCTTGGAAGAGACGTAAAGGTCAAAGAGCCTCCTGAAAACATTGTTCCCATTATTAGGAAGTGGGTCTCCAATTGTGTTTGCCTATGCGGTGAATGAAAGGGCTGCCAAAAATTGGGAGGCACTCCAATGCCCCTTGGAAGAGACTTGGAGGAGGGCCTCTTAAAAAAAATGTTAAAAATGTTCCCATTATTAGGAAGTGAGTCTCCCCTTGTGTTTGCCTGTGCAGTGAATGCACGGGTTGCCAAAAATTTGGAGTCACTCCAATGCCCTTTGGAAGAGACGTGGAGGTGAGAGGGACCCCTGAAAACAATGTTCCCATTATTAGGAAGTGAATCTCCCATTGTGTTTGCCTATGCAGTGAATGCAAGGGTTGCCAAAAATTTGGAGGCATTCCAATGCCCCTTGGAAGAGACATGGAGGTCAGAGGGCCTCCTGAAAACAATTTTCCCATTATTAGGAAGTCGGTCTCCCATTGTGTTTGCCTATGCAGTGAGTGCAAGGGTTGCCAAAAATTTGGAGGCACTCCAATGTCCCTTGGAAGAGATGTGGAGGTCAGAGGTCCTCCTGAAAACAATGTTTCCATTATAATGAAATGGATCTCCCATTGTGTTTGCCTATGCAGTGAATGCAAGGGTTGCCAAAAATTTGGAGGCACTCCAATGCCCCTTGGAAGAGACGTGGAGGAGGGTCTCTTAAAAAAATGTTCCCATTATTAGGAAGTGAGTCTCCCATTGTGTTTGCCTATGCAGCGAATGCAAGGTTGCCAAAAAATTGAAGACACGTGGAGGTCAGAGGGCCTCCTGAAAACAATGTTCCCATTATTAGGAAGTGGGTCTTACATTGTGTTTGTCTATGCAGTGAATGCAAGGGTTCACAGAAATTTGGAGGCACTCCAATGCCCCTTGGAAGAGATGTGGAGGTCAGAGGGCCTCCTGAAAACAATGTTCCCTTTATTAGGAAATGGGTTTCCCGTTAGGGATATATATAGGGAGGGTGGAGCCAGGCAGCTCAGTTAGTTTAGAGTCAGAGTTTAGAGTTGTTCTGCGAGAAGCCAGAGAGAGTGTTGAGTAGAGATCGTGCTGACGCTCAGAGAGCAGCGAAGAGGCAGCACGCTGGCTGCTGTGCTTAGGCGAGTGAAGGCTTAGTGAGGGCCCTGAGTTGGCCGAAGGTGAGAGGAGAAGGAAGAAGTAACTAGGGGGCAGAGGAGCATACCAGGCTCACCCCGAGATATATATATACCGGACACCGGGTCCGCGCCTACAGGGACCCTTCATACCCAGTAGGGACCACCGGAACCCCTGGAGGACTACAGGTCCCAGGTTTATCAAATGCTGACTACAGTACCAGGGCTAGGAGTCACGGAGGCCCCAGTGACCAGGGAGAGTGATATCCAAGAGAAGGCCCTACCACTAGGTCAGCAGGTGTAAGGGAGAGAGAGAGAGACAGTAACCAAGCTAGGCCTAGTTCCAGGCAGGCCAGAAGCTTAACGAGTAAAATCACGGATCAGGAGGCCCTATACCCGCTCACTGGGGAGAGTCCAAAAGTGCGCCCTTCGTCCGGAGTACACTGGACCGTAAAGGTACTGAAGCTTACCCCGTGTGAGTGTCCGTCTTTCCTCCGGGACCATCCTGCCGTCTCTCCCCAGCATCCACCATCTGGGGTAGATGCCTCCCTGGAGCTAGCTCTACCTGTGGAGAGCCACACTATCCCTGCTGCCGTAACACCAGCTCCAGAGGACTGCTCCGCAGCGGCGGCACCCTTTTGCCGCATTCCACAGGTGGCGTCACAAACTTTCCAAATCGCCTATAAATTTCCTTTTTTACTGACTGCCCTGGGTCACGGATCGGGCCAGCCACCGTGATATTTCCCATACCGGCATCCATAGGCCCGGCTGCCGAGTACCCCACGGCCTTGGGGGCACGTCAGCTTTGGCATCACGAACAGGATTGCGTGCCCATTGCCACCGGGTACTGTGCGCCTTAAGAGACTGCAATACTCACTGTGGTGAAGGTTTCCCGCCATTCCCAAGATTTCCCGCCACTGTCCGCCATCTTCCTGTCACCGAGCGGGAAGAAGAGGGGCGTAACTGCGGGAATCGGAGAGGCGTAACCGCTGGAAGCGCGCGAAGCCCAGGACACGCCCCGCCCCTGACGTCGAACCAGGAAGCGTCAGGTGCAGGAAGGAACCCAGAGGACGCTCTGACGTCAGACGCGAGCGACGCAAGGTCCTGGAAGAAGACCGTTGCCCGCGGAGCTGCGGCCTACCTGAAAAAGAAGTGAAGAAGGTAGGCTCCGGTTCACTAGGGGGCGCAACCATGGCCGACGACCAGCAAGCCGCCGGAGCACCAGTTAACGCTCCTGATGCCTAACCTGCGCCCGGCGCTGCACAGGCCAGTGCGGCCGTTGCACCAGCAGGGGTCGTGACCCCGTTGATACCCATGGCCCTGCTGTATATCCCTGGAGCGAAATGGCTTCCCCAGTATAACGGCAAACCAGGCACCCTGTCCGGATTCAAGAGAAAAATATGCGGTGTGACTCGCCCCCTGGGCCATGGGGTACCCGGAACCGGGCTTCTGTACGATATTGGGGGTAATAGTGGCAACCCGATCCCATGGCTCAGGGTGGTCAGACCAAATGCTGTGGCAGTCTATTTATAGATTTGTGAATGTCCGACTAAGCCACCCGTTGATTGCGGTCAGAGATAACCGCCTCTGCGAGGCAGATCGCTGAGGCTGGTGTTAGAGTGCAGCACAGGGGTAGGATAACTCCCCACGGGAAGAGTGTAGCCTCAGGGCAGTGTAGGTGGATGCTGGGGGTGATAGTGCCGGCCGCAATAGTAAAAGTTCAGAGCCCGTTTCAAACAGTTCTGGGTCTTTATTGTAGATGTTACTAATGACCCAACAGTAGTACCGGGTAGGAATGGGCCTGGGTATCTGAGAGCATTCGGGCGAGCCCCACTGGTTAGGGTGAGTGTGTAGGCCTACCGTTCTCTCTATGCTCTTTCTGACTATCCCCCTCTTCGTGGTGTAATAGCCCACGTCCCTGAGCTGGCCGTGTACTTCTCGCCTGTATCGCTTGCGACTCGGGTCTTGGGTACCTTTTGCTTTCTCCGCGCTGTACCGGTCCCTCTGTGTGGCGGAGCCTCCAGGCTTCTTAGGCCAAGGGACCTGAAATCCCTCGCGGTTTGGTTCTTTGCTGCTGGGAATGATAACCAGGACAGCCTCGGACCCCAATGTCCGGTTAGACTGGTTCTCTGCCAGGACCGGCTCTCGTCGCCTCTGTCCCTGGCTTGCAGTTTCTCCTCTGCCTCACGGACTCCTCAGCTGCTGCTGACCTGTCCCTCTTCTCTGAGAGCCCTTCTGGACACTTCAGAAGTGGGTTCTGGTCTCACTAACCCTGCCCCCAGTTCCAGCTTTTATAGGGCAGCCTGCTCCCCCTAATGGCCTGGGACAGGAGGTGCTGCATGCTAATTGTCCCTAACCAGGGAACCTCCCTCCTCCTCTCAGACACAGCCTTTATTATTTGTGGCATCCAGGCCTGGGGTGACACATTCCCCCTAGTAAAATTTAGTACTCCGGACTAAACACAATTTTTTTTTTTTTTTTTTAGGAAACACAAATACAGGGTATAAACAATAACATAACATATGTACAAGTACATTTTGTCATTAAGGCCACGGCGCTTCAGTGACACGGTGTCCATATCACCCAATAAGGTGAAGTTTTGAACGGTGCGGGGACCTGTCTCCAATAACCCCAAGTTCCTGGCCTTGGGCGTGGCGACAAGGCTGAGCTACCTACTTTGGGCCACAAGGGGGCCACGCCGGACAGGTTTTTCTTCTGTGGCCATGTTCGCAAGAGGGCACCAAGTGCAACTATCTACAAGTCAGTTCCGGCCATTCAGTGTCCATGACTAGAGATGAGCGTTGTTCGACTCGAACTGTTCGCCAATCTCAAATTCGAGCTGTTTTGAGCGGTGTTCGAGCCGTTCGGCGAACACGAACGATTTGAGAAAAATTCGGCTGTTCGAGGTTATGTTCGATAACTGTTCGTGCACCAAAATCATAACTGGATTTTTTCTCAGTAATGATGAAAATTAATGTTAATACGCAGTTTGAGTGTACAGCGGGGTGGGGGGAGGGGCAGGGGATGGATCTCTGCAGAAATAATGAAGATCTCCATTTTTTTTTCTCTTTCCCGCATTTACAGTGGGGAGGTGCAATCTGTCAGCCTATCAGCAGCGCGAAGTGCTTTTTTTCACACAAGCAAGGGCATGTGTCATTGGCAGTGTATGTCACATGTCCTTGCCCTATAAGACCAAGCCATTTTCCCCGTCGCCACCATTTTCTCACTGCTGCAGCTGCGTGTTAGACGGCACCGCTGTTGCAGTGTGCGCTATACCTTGTTAATTTCAAGCCAATTTTCGCACAAATCTACAGATAGCTTGGGAGTAGGGAATAGTTGTGATTGCAGTCCTTTTAAGGACTAGGTTACAGCATTTCCTACGACTTTTATCAGGCAGGTCTGTGCTCTTAAATAGATAGATTGTGGGAGTAAAGACTAATTGTAATTGCAGTCCTTTTCAGGACTAGGTTACATCAGTTCCTATCAGTTTTTGCCAGGCAGGTCTGTGCCAGTACTGTGCAAGTTTTTTTCACAGCATTTGGCTGAATCTAGCAAAGCTAATCCTTTTTGGCCTATTGCAGAGTGTGTTAGTCAGTGGAGTAGCCTATCTGTGTTGCAAGATATACCACCTGTGTATAGAATACCAATTTTTTTACTGCACCTAGTGAAGTAAAATCTTTTGGGCATAGCATCATTCTATTAGTCCATCTATACTGACCTCCATCAGGTTGCAAATTGAATATAATTTTTTTCTGCATCTAGCTCTGAAAAAATATTTGGCCTTCTAGCAGTGTGTGGGACTTTCTCTATTAGTCCATCTATACTGACCTCCATCAGGTTGCAAATTAAAAATAATTTTTTGTCTGCATCTAGCTCTGAAAAAATATTTGGCCTTCTAGCAGTGTGTGGGACTTTCTCTATTAGTCCATCTATACTGACCTCCATCAGGTTGCAAATTCAAAATAATTTTTTGTCTGCATCTAGCTCTGAAAAAATATTTGGCCTTCTAGCAGTGTGTGGGACTTTCTCTATTAGTCCATCTATACTGACCTCCATCAGGCTGCAAATTAAAAATAATTTTTATCTGCATCTACCTCTGAAAAAATATTTGGCCTTCTAGCAGTGTGTGAGACTTGTTCTATTAGTCCATCTATACTGACCTCCATCAGGTTGCAAATTAAAAATAATTTATATCTGCATCTAGCTGTGAAAAAATATTTGGCCTTCTAGCAGTGTGTGGGACTTTCTCTATTAGTCCATCTATACTGACCTCCATCAGGTTGCAAATTCAAAATAATTTTTTGTCTGCATCTAGCTCTGAAAAATTATTTGGCCTTCTAGCAGTGTGTGGGACTTTCTCTATTAGTCCATCTATACTGACCTCCATCAAGTTGCAAACTGAATATAATTTTTTGTCTGCATCTAGCTCTGAAAAAATATTTGGCCTTCTAGCAGTGTGTGGGACTTTCTCTATTAGTCCATCTATACTGACCTCCATCAGGTTGCAAATTAAAAATAATTTATATCTGCATCTAGCTCTGAAAAAATATTTGGCCTTCTAGCAGTGTGTGGGACTTTCTCTATTAGTCCATCTATACTGACCTCCATCAGGTTGCAAATTCAAAATAATTTTTTGTCTGCATCTAGCTCTGAAAAAATATTTGGCCTTCTAGCAGTGTGTGGGACTTTCTCTATTAGTCCATCTATACTGACCTCCATCAAGTTGCAAACTGAATATAATTTTTTGTCTGCATCTAGCTCTGAAAAAATATTTGGCCTTCTAGCAGTGTGTGGGACTTTCTCTATTAGTCCATCTATACTGACCTCCATCAGGTTGCAAATTAAAAATAATTTATATCTGCATCTAGCTCTGAAAAAATATTTGGCCTTCTAGCAGTGTGTGGGACTTTCTCTATTAGTCCATCTATACTGACCTCCATCAGGTTGCAAATTAAAAATAATTTTTTGTCTGCATCTAGCTCTGAAAAAATATTTGGCCTTCTAGCAGTGTGTGGGACTTTCTCTATTAGTCCATCTATACTGACCTCCATCAGGTTGCAAACTGAATATATTTTTTTTCTGCATCTACCTCTGAAAAAATATTGGGCTTCTAGCTGTGTGTGGGACTTGTTCTATTAATCCATCTATACAGACCTCCATCAGGTTGCAAACTGAATATAATTTTTTTCTGCATCTACCTCTGAAAAAATATTTGGGCTTCTAGCTGTGTGTGGGACTTGTTCTATTAGTCCATCTATACTGACCTCCATCAGGTTGCAAACTGAATATAATTTTTTTCTGCATCTAGCTCTGAAAAAATATTTGGCCTTCTAGCAGTGTGTGGGACTTTCTCTATTAGTCCATCTATACTGACCTCCATCAGGTTGCAAATTCAAAATAATTTTTTGTCTGCATCTAGCTCTGAAAAAATATTTGGCCTTCTAGCAGTGTGTGGGACTTTCTCTATTAGTCCATCTATACTGACCTCCACCAGGCTGCAAATTAAAAATAATTTTTATCTGCATCTACCTCTGAAAACATATTTGGCCTTCTAGCGGTGTGTGGGACTTGTTCTATTAGTCCATCTATACTGACCTCCATCAGGTTGCAAACTGAATATAATTTTTTTCTGCATCTAGCTCTGAAAAAATATTTGGCCTTCTAGCAGTGTGTGGGACTTTCTCTATTAGTCCATCTATACTGACCTCCATCAGGCTGCAAATTAAAAATAATTTTTATCTGCATCTACCTCTGAAAAAATATTTGGCCTTCTAGCTGTGTGTGGGACTTGTTCTATTAGTCCATCTATACTGACCTCCATCAGGTTGCAAACTGAATATAATTTTTTTCTGCATCTAGCTCTGAAAAAATATTTGGCCTTCTAGCAGTGTGTGGGACTTTCTCTATTAGTCCATCTATACTGACCTCCATCAGGTTGCAAATTAAAAATAATTTATATCTGCATCTAGCTCTGAAAAAATATTTGGCCTTCTAGCAGTGTGTGGGACTTTCTCTATTAGTCCATCTATACTGACCTCCATCAGGTTGCAAACTGAATATATTTTTTTCTGCATCTACCTCTGAAAAAATATTTGGGCTTCTAGCTGTGTGTAGGACTTGTTCTATTAGTCCATCTATACTGACCTCCATCAGGTTGCAAACTGAATACAATTTTTTTCTGCATCTACCTCTGAAAAAATATTTGGGCTTCTAGCTGTGTGTGGGACTTGTTCTATTAGTCCATCTATACTGACCTCCATCAGGTTGCAAATTGAATATAATTTTTTTCTGCATCTAACCCAGCCAATAGTTTTGGCCTAATACCACAGTTTGGCCACTCAGCTCTGCTCGGTTCCCATCCATTGTTTTTTTGTGCAAACAACTCCAGAGTTGTGAATTAGTTAACCACCAAAATGAGTGGAAAAAGGCCTGCTGCTGGTGGAAAGGGGAATAGGCGTGTTGGGAAGGGGAAAAAAGGTTGTGTCCGTGGGGTAGGTGTTAAAGCAACAGTAATATCTGCAGAAGAAAGACCATCTTCCAGCCAAACTAAAATGTCTACTTCTTTTAGCGGACAATGTGATAAGATCCCTTTCTTACGGCCACGCCAATCGCTACAAATTCCAGATGAGGCACAAAAACAGCAGGTGCTTCAACCGATATCAAGTGCTCCTTTAAGTGGGCTCTCCTCCACATCAACTTCAACATCACAAATACTCCAGTCCTCAAAGGTGTCACCCCAATCGCACTTGCTTCCTCACAGCTCCCAAATCTCCAGCTGCCTGTCTGAGTATGAGGTAGAACAGATGGTTGAGTCTGCAGAGCTGTTTACTCATACTATAGCCTGGGAATCAGAGGTCGACTCCAGCGCTTCTGTGAATCCAGAAGAGGAAATGATCTGCACTGATGCCCAGAATCTTTATGAGTCGGATCCAGGACCAGACGCAGAAGGTTCTGACCATAATGTAGACCCTCATTCCCAAACTGTAACTCCTGTTGGTGGAGACAATGAGGAAGACGATGATGAGACTCAAATACCTGATTGGAGCGACAACTTTAGTTTTTTGTCAGGGCAGGAACAGGTTGGCTCTGAGGACGACGGGTGTGATAACGCACAGGGTGATGATGATGAGGTTGGAGATCCCACTTACTGTCAACCCACAGTCAGCCAAGAGATGAGGTCAGCAGAGGAGGTGGAGGAAGATGCTAGTGACGACGAGGTCAGGTTGCGCCTTCCTGGACAGAGACGTAGTACTGGAAGCACGTCAACAACTGCATCCTCAAACACAACTCTGCCTCTCACCACAAGTCGTGGTGGCTCTTCAGGTCGCATGGGTGCTAAGCCTTGCATAGCCTGGGCATTTTTTCAGATCGATAAAGATGACCCAACTCGTGTTATCTGTAACATTTGTCAGCAAAAGCTAAGTAGAGGCCAAAAAATACATAGTTTGAGTACTTCATGCATGAACCGGACATGGACATGAAGCATAAGTTGCAGTGGGAAGCTCAGTGTGCTACAATGCGGCCTAGCCGGCCGGGCCAACCACCGTCTGCCATATCTTGTGCATCCGCGGCCTCTTCATCCTCTGTGACTGGGGGGACAGCAGTCACACCTGTTTTGGGGCGCAGACCTGCCACCTCTTTACCCGCAAGAGCCAGCGTGATTGGCAGGTCATCATTTTCTTTGGAGGTGGTAACACCAGCTGGTGTTGAGCGCTGTCCGACATCGATAGCACCACCTTTGGATCAAGGCAACCTAACATGTCCGCCTGCATCTTCCTCACAGACCGGCAGTTTGCCGGGGACACCCTTATCAACCCCGTCTAAGCACAATAGCCAGCCCTCGGTCCCTCAGATGTGGACAAGTAAAAGACCATTTCCTCCTAGCCATGAGAAAGCTAAGAGGTTGAATTTCACCATCTGCAAGCTCTTGGCTACAGAAATACTGCCTTTCCGCCTGGTGGACACAGAGGATTTTCGAGACCTTATGTCCGTCGCAGTTCCCCAGTACCAGATGCCCAGTCGGCACTACTTCTCAAAGAAAGGTGTGCCTGCGCTCCACCAGAATGTCGCACACAACATCACCGCTTCTTTGAGAAACTCTGTGTGTGACAGGGTGCATTTCACCACAGACACTTGGACGAGTAGGCATGGACAGGGGCGTTACATGTCGCTGACTGGGCACTGGGTAACTATGGTGACAGCAGGACAAGGGGCTGCTGTCCAAGTCTTGCCGTCCCCACGAGTTGTGCGTCAATCCTCTTTATGTCAAAGTTCCTCCACTGCTTCTGCCTCCTCAACCTCCTCTCGGTCTTCCACCTGCACCCAAAGCCTGTCTGGTCATGCCACAAGCTTTCTAACTGCGCAGAAGGGATCCTGCACACCTCCTTACTATGCTGGCAGTAGGGCTCAACGTCATCAGGCGGTTTTTACTTTGAAATGTCTGGGAAATGTGAGTCACACAGCTGAGGAGTTGTGGTCAGCTCTGGAGAACCAATTTCATGAATGGTTGTCTCCACTGGACCTGAAACCAGGGAAGGCCGTGTGCGACAATGCTGCAAACCTGGGTGCGGCCCTTCGCCGGGGCAATGTCACACACGTGCCTTGTATGGCTCACGTGTTGAACCTGGTTGTCCAGCAATTTTTAGCCCACTATCCCAGACTAGATGGCCTTCTGCAGAGGGCACGGTCGCTGTGTGCTCACTTCCGCCGTTCGCATCCCGCAGCTCAGCGACTTACATCTCTACAGAAGTCGTTGGGCCTGCCACTTCACCGGCTAAAATGCGATGTGCCTACCCGGTGGAATTCAACTCTGCACATGTTGCAGCGACTGTGGCAGCACCGACAAGCCCTGGTGCAATACGTTCTGACGTATAGCCTGGGCCAACGAGATCCAGAGGTGGGGCAAATCACGCTGGAGGAGTGGTCTCAGATCAGGGACCTATGCACCCTTCTGCACAGTTTTGAAATGGCGACGAAGATGTTTAGTGCTGACGATGCCATTATCAGCATGACTATTCCGGTGATTTACATGCTGGAGCACATGTTAAACAGAATTCGGAGTCAGGTGGTGGCACAAGAGGAGGTGGAGGAAGTAGAGGAGGAGGAGTTGTATGCGGAAGGGCTAACATCTGCAAGGTCCAGACGGTCAGCAGCACCAAGGCGGCAGGTATGTGAGGGTGGGGGAGATGGTTTTACCAGGGCGCATGGTAGCAGCCAAACTAGTGAGGAAGGTGCAGGAGCCCAGGAAGAAGTGGAGGACGAACTGATGGAAGACTCATCAGATGAGGGAGACCTTGATCACATTTCTGTTGTGCGAGGTTGGGGGGAGAGGACAGAGGAAGGAAGCATGATTGTTACCTCGCCACCAACACAACAGGGACTTGGTGCTCCTGGATGCGCAACACACATGAATGCCTTCTTGCTGCACTACCTGTAACATGACCCTCGAATTGTGAGAATTAGAAATAATCCTGACTACTGGGTTGCCACACTGTTAGATCCCCGGTACAAAAGTAAATTTGCAGAAATTATTCCTGACATAGAAAGGGATGCACGCATGCAGGAGTATCAGCAGAGACTGTTGCAGAATCTTACATGTGCTTTTCCACAAAACACCAGTGGTGCACGTAGTGAATCTCACAGTTCCAACTTGCCAACCGTGGGACCGTCAAGTGTTCAGCACTCAAACCGTAACAGAACCACAGTATCTGCTGGTAACATCAATTTTGCGGAATCATTTCACCACTTTTTTAGCCCATCCTTTGCAAGGCCACAGGAGACAAGAAGTCTGACACATAGTCAACGCCTAGAGACGATGGTACAGGAGTATCTCCAAGTAAACATTGAAGCCACGACTGTGTCACTGGACCCTTGCTCTTTTTGGGCTTCCAATCTGGATAAATGGCCGGAGCTAGCCACTTACGCCTTGGAGATCTTGTCATGTCCCGCAGCCAGCGTTCTGTCTGAACGTGTGTTCAGCGCTGCTGGTGGTGTGCTGACAGATAAGCGCACGCGGCTCTCCACTGATAATGTAGACAGACTCACGTTCATAAAGATGAACAAATCATGGATCCGAAACGACTTTTCTACCCCTGTGTCATCCTGGGGAGAGTAAAAGCTTGATGATTGGTTAAAATCACCCTACCAACCGTTTTAAGCTTTCAAATTACTAATCATGTTTATCTGTATCTTGGCTGGAAAATAATTTGGGCTTTGTAGCAGTGTGCAGCACTGATTCTATTAGGCCATCTATAATAAGCTCCACCAGATTTAAAATTACTAATCATGTTTATCTGTATCTTGACTGGAAAATAATTTGGGCTTTGTAGCAGTGTGCAGCACTGATTCTATTAGGCCATCTATAATAAGCTCCACCAGATTTAAAATTAATAATCATGTTTATCTGTATCTTGACTGGAAAATAATTTGGGCTTTGTAGCAGTGTGCAGCACTGATCCTATTAGGCCATCTATACTAAGCTCCACCAGATTTAAAATTAATAATAATTTTTAGCTGCATCTAGCCCGGAAAATAATTTTGGGGCTCCGAGATGCGCAAGACACATAAGTGCCTTCTTGCTGCACTACCTGCAACATGACCCTCATATTGTCAGAATTCGAAGTAATCATGACTACTGGGTTGCCACACTCTTAGATCCCCCAAACTTTTCGATCAACCTTTTCATTTTAATAAAGACCAAAAAAATGGTCATTTTTGAAATTATAAGCATTAGCAGGTTATTAGAAACTAAAATCAAACAGTTTTCAACTCAAAACTTTATTCTAGGTGATGTTACATTTTCACATAGGACCCCTTGTTCGAAACGAGCTTCTGAACTCTCTCGTCCATTGAATTTGTCAGGTTTTGGATGGTTTCTGCTTCAATTGTTTTGCATGAGGACAGAATACCCTCCCAGAGCTGTTGCTTAGATGTGAACTGCCTCCCGCCATCATAGACACTCCTTTTGATGATGCTCCAGAGGTTCTGAATGGGGTAGAGGTCAGGGGAGCATGGGGGTCACACCATAAGTTTGTCCCCTTTTATGCCCATATCAGCCAGAGATGCAGATGTTTTATGTGCAGCATGAGATGGTGCATTATCATGCAAAAAAATGATCTTGCTGTGAAATACACGGTTCTTCTTCTTGAACCATGGCAGGAAGTGCTGTTTGAGAAAATCCACATGCATTATGGAGTTCATCTTTAGCACCTTCAGGGATCCTAAAGGGGCCGACAATCTCTCTCCCCATGATTCCAGCCCAAAACATTACTCCACCTCCTCCTTGTTGGCGCTGTAGCCGTGTTTGCGTGGGGTGTCCATCAACCAGCCACCCTCCACTCCATCCATCTGGACCATCTAGCGCTGCACGGCACTCATCCGTGAACAAAACAGTTTTGAAATCAGTCTTCATGTAATGTTTGGCCCACTGGAGCCGTTTCTGCTTGTGTGAAGTGGATAGAGGAGGTCGACAGGATGGCGTATGCACAGCTGCAAACCTCTGAAGGACCCTGCATCTTGTTGTTCGGGGGACGTTGGAGGCACCAGCAGCTTCAAAAACTTGTCTGCTGCTATGACAAGGCTTTTTTGCCGCTGCTCTTTTAACCTCACGTAATTGCCTGTAGGAAAGACTCCTCAATTTGCCTTTATCAGCACGCACACGTGTGTACTGTGAATCAGCTACATACTTCTTGATTGCCAAGACACTTCATCCTGATCATCGCACAATGTTGATTGTAGTCATGCCTTGACCTAAACACTCCACAATTTGTTGCTTCTCAGCAGCTGACACATCCTTTTTCTTTCCCATTTTGGCAGAAAATGTAGACTGCTTAATAATGTGAGCCAGCCTTCTTAAGTAGTCTTGCCTTTCATTGGACACACCTGCCAAACTAATTAGCACAGGTGTCTGCAATTGCTTACAGTGATATAAAGAGCCCTGACACACATCACCATCAATGAGTTTAACTGACAAACAAACAAATTCTTCCCTTATCACTCCTAAACACTTTTTGCATAATAATTTGGAACACAGTGTACATGTGCTTTTCCACAAAACACCAGTGGTTCACGTAGTGAATCTTACAGTTCTAACTTGCCAACCGTGGTCTGTATGGAGTTGTTCAATAAAGGGCCCAAAATTAAGATAACATAGATGGGAGAGGTCTCTATGAATAGGAATTCCTAAGTATTTGATACCCTGTGAGGGCCAGGCAAAGGGAAAGTTGGACTGGATGGAATCCTATATGGATTTGGGGAGGGAGACATCGAGGGCCTCAGACTTCGCTGCATTGATTTTAAAATTTGACCATGTAACAAAGTGATCTATTTCAGCCATAACAACATGGATGGATATATGTGATTGAGTGATATATACTAGGACATCATCAGCAAATAGAGAGCACTTGTACTCGGTGCCTCCCACCTCAATCCACCTAATATTGGGGTTATTGCGAATTGATGAGAGCAGGTGCTCCGTCACTAGGATGTATAAGAGAGGGGACAGAGGACATCCCTGCCGTGTCCCATTGGTGATTGTGAAAGGTGATGAAAATGTTCTGACGCACCCCCTGGGCCTTGGGACACCCGGAGCCGGACCCTTTTTGGTGGATGCTGGTGGTTGTAGTCTTCGTGGCGGCGACCCGGTTCCGTGACTCAGGGTGGTCAAACCAGTGGCGGAACTATTTATGTGGTTTTGATGTTTAAATGTCCGACTACGCCACCCGTGGATTGCGGTCAGAGTGAACCGCCGCTGCAGGGCAGACCGCTGAGGCTGGTGTTGTGGGTGCAGCAGAGCGTAGCATAACTCCCCACGGGAGGAGTATAGCCTCAGGGCAGTGTATGCGGAGGATGGGGGTGATGGTGCAGGGCAGCAGCAGTAACGACACGGAGTCAGTGATGCAGTCCAGGACCTTTACTCACAGTTCTTATTATCCAGACCACGTCTGCAGGTAACGGCTGCCCACGTCGTACTGTGCTCACCAGGTGAGGGGCTCAGACAACTCCCAGATAACTTTGGAGCGCTTCACAGGACCCCCTTTGTGTGTCCTTTGTCTGGCCTTTCTTACCAACGCTTCTGTTCGGCTGCCTCGGGCCTCCTCTTGGTAAACTTGGCACCAGTTTCCCTGACCCTATGTGGTGCCTTCCTAGTGGGTGTAGCGAGGGGCTGCGCCACATAAAATGTCACAGCCTCCGGTTTCTAGCTGAGGGTCGTTTCCCGCCTCCACTAGTTTCAGGGACCGGTCTCCCCCTTTGGCCTGACCCCTCTACGCAGGTGGATTCGGGTGTGCGGTGGCGACTCGCCCGTCCGCAACCCTGGGATCCCTTCGTTCCTCGTTCCTGGAGCCTTCTCCGCTCCTCTTCCTTCCTTCTCCCTCTTCCAGGCCTGGGCCTGTGTTACTAGGCCCGCCTCCGGAGCAGAGCTCATGCAGAGCCCCTGCTCCCTGTCACTTCTGCTCAGACTTCTCTGCACTGAACTAATATGGTGCCCACCTTTTATACTCCCTTATCAATGCACCCAGGAACTGCTTCCTTCCTGCTCCTGCACTACAGGGTTCCCCTTCCTCAGTGTTCCCTCCCCTCACTCCAGTCAGGGTCAGTGACTGTCGTGCCCATCTCAGGGGCATATTGGTCGCCCTGCCCCACGGCAATGTGGTGTAATGCATGCAGGTGTCGGGGTCCTGATCCACACTCCATCCTTACCTGAGAGTGAGATATCACACCTCTGGGTGAGGTGCAATACCTCTGTAGCAACCGAGCCCTCAGGGTGCTACAGTTCCATTTATCTTCAGCCTAGGTGACGTATTGTGATACAGGGCCGTGATTTTGGCTATAAAAGGGTCCCCTAGACCCCTACCCCAAGCTTTTTAAGAGAATCATATATGGCGTGCCAGGAGACTCTATGGAATGCTTTCTCAGCATCCAACGAGAGTATCTAATTACAAATTTTTAACTGCATCTAGCCCAGGAAATACTTTGTGCCTAGTAGCAGTGTCTGCTAGTCAGCGGATTATCCCGGCTGTTAAGCAAGCTACACCACCTGTAGTTTGGACACTTAATTTTTTCAAAGGAAATGCTTCGGGACCACGGGATACTCAGTGAAGAGCATCAGGAGGCACCCCAAGGCATAGGGGCTGGGACTGGCAGTAGGATGCCTTGCGGTGGACAGCCGAGCTCGATCCTTATAAAAGCTTTTTAACTGCAGCAGCTTTAGTGGACGCTACTGGAGCTGGAATTACGCGGCTGCTGGCATGAGACTTGCCCTCCAATAGATCCTTGTAAATGGATTTAAAGTGTATTCATTCAAATTAGAGAGACAATTTAAATTAAAAAGCTTAGAGCTGCCTCCCCCACAGGGGGGCTCGCTCGACCCACCAGCGGACAGGCACCAGTATTGGGAGAGGGGGGCTGGCCGTCAGGGTTCACCGCGGCTCTGGCACAAACCCGGCGACACGGAGGTGGCACGGGCAGGAGCGGACTGAACGTGTCGGCTTCTCACTTTTTGGATTTTAGAAGGGCATGACATGCCTATATCTGTGTCTCCCCCTCCTTTTACTCCTCCACCTCTTTTCTTTTCGCATGACTATATGTACTTGTCACTTTTCCATGTGTTAGTTGTGTCTTCTGAGCAGTTTGTCAGCTTTTGGACACCTTTGAAGGTGTTTTCTATGTGTTTCTATGTGTTTTTGTTTGCCTGCCATTGGTTTTAACGGTGTTCGAAGGTGTTCGACGAACAGTTCGACGAACAGTTCGGCGAACACACGGGTGTTCGACGAACCGAACCGAACTCGAACACTACGGGGGTGGCTCAACACTATCCATGACCTTTCAGTCCACTGTACTAGGAAAAACTGGAAAAACATTATTAATAACCAGGTAACAAATATAAAACATTAACTATATACTTTACATTTAGACTCTCCAGCTAGCTGGTATTTGACCCCTAGTGCTCCGGGTTGACCTGCGTAACCCACTGTCTGGTGGTGGTCTAATCTGGCTTTCCCCACTAGCATTTAGGGTACAGCTACTAGCTGCGTTTACAGGCAGTGCAGGCAGCTGTCTGCGGGTCCTTTGGCTTACCGCAGGCATGGCAGGCTCATGGTCAGCAGAGGGTTGACTCTCCTGGGCTGCTGGCATGGGTTCTTCTGCCTCCAGGGCTGCTTGTTCTTTTGATTCTTCCCGCTCTCCTGTAGGTTCCTGCTGGGTAGGTTGAAGGAAGTGTAGGACGGGTACCACTATTGCGTCGTTTATCCGAGTCCAGGACCGAGGGAACTCTCCAAGAACTGTGCTGATCATTTCTTCCTTGTCCTCTGCGGGTTCAAGGTCATCTTGATCTTCTCCTGCACTCTGTAGTTGCTCGGGGCACCTTTTTAGGTGGTCTCTGGAGACGGTGCTAGTGGTTTCTCCTCCATCCTTGGTAATTACACATACTTTCGAGTTGTTGTGGTTGGACGGCAGTACTGTGTACGGGTCTCTCTCCCACTGGTCATCTAGCTTGTGAAGCTTTCTCTTCCGCTTCAGGACCTGCTCGCCAGGTTCCAGGGGACCAGCAGGGGCATGTTGGTTGAAGAGCCTCTCTTGCTTTTCTCTTGCTTGAGCCAGACTCCTCTCCACACTCTCCTGTACCTTCTTGTACTGTAGCCGCCGTTCCGTATCCCAGTCCGCGTCTGGGGAGGTTCCTCGAGTGTCAGGACTCCCATCTCCAGGTCCATAGGCAGCTTACCTGGTCTTGCTTGCATCAGGTAAGCCGGGGTGCAATTTGTAGCATTCACCGGGTTATGGTTGTATAAGTCTATCAGGTCTGGCAGCTTCTCCGGCCACAGGCTGCGTTCTTCCAGGGGCAACGTCTTGAGGAGATCAATGACGATATTATTCATTTTCTCACACAGCCCGTTGGTTTGCGGGTGGTAAGGCGTTGTCCGAATCTTCTTACAACCGTAGAGGTTGCAGAACTTCTGGAAGATTTCCGCCTCGAACGCTGAACCTTGATCTGTCAAGACCTGTTCCGGATACCCGTGTGGACGGCAGAAGTGTTGTTGGAAGGCTCTGGCCGCTGTTTGGGCTGTCAAGTCTTTAACGGGAACCACCACCAGGAACCGGGAATAGTGGTCCACTATTGTCAGGGCATAGACGTAGCCCGACCGGCTTGGAGCCAATTTTACATGGTCCAGAGCTACCAGCTCAAGAGGCTGCCTGGTGACGATGGGCCTCAAGGGTGTCTTCTGGCTGGTACCTTCCTTCCTTCTGAGGTTACATGGGCCCTGCACCACTTCTCTATGGCCCCTCTCATACCGATCCAGAAGAACCGCTCTCTCAGTAGGAACTCCAGTTTCTTCCACCCGAAGTGTCCCGCTCTGTCATGGTAGGCCTCCAGGACCATTGCTGCATCTCTTCTTGGGACCACTACCTGCCAGGTCAGCTCGTGCGTCCGGTGTTTGACAAGCCTTCTGCACAGCTTACCTTCGAAGAGGAATAGCCTGCTGTTCTCCTTCCATAACTGCTTGGCTTCCTCTGGAGCGTCCGAGACAGGGTTAGCGTCTGCCTGGGTTAACAGGTCTTTCACCAGGCGAATCGCAGCGTCACTATTTTGCATTTCAGCCCAGCCGTGGTGGGGTAAGGGGTTGAACGTGATGGTGGTTAGGTCTTTGTCTTTTACCCGGTGAGAATACTGAGTGGCCCCATACCGGTGGAACGCAGGGAGCTCTACTTCCTCCAGCTCTTCCGAGTCTTCTTCTCCTTTGAGTAGGTGGGGCATTCTTGATAGGGTGTCTGCGTTGGCGTTGGTTCTGCCTGCCCGGTATTTGATTGTGAAGTCATAATTTGATAGCCGGGCCATCCACCGATGTTCTAGGGCACCTAGTCTTGCATTGTCCAGGTGTGTCAACGGGTTGTTGTCCGTGTACACAGTGAACTTTGCGGAGGCCAGGTAATGTTTAAACCATTCTGTGACGGCCCACACCGCTGCCAAGAATTCTAGCTTGAAGGAGCTGTAATTCTCCGGGTTTCTTTCAGTGGGCCTACGCTTCCGGCTGGCATACGCTGTCACTCGTTCCCTGCCCTGTTGGTTTTGGGACAGTATGGCTCCTAGCCCCACATTACTGGCATCGGTGTGGAGGATAAAAGGCTGGCCATAATCAGGGTAGGCCAGAACTTCATCCCCTGAGAAGGCCATCTTCAACAGGCAGAAGGACTCCTCTTCCGACTTGTCCCACTTGAAGGGTGGCTTGTGACTTCTGGATTTAGACTGACCTATCAGGAGGTCCTGCATTGGAGCTGCCATCTTTGTGAACCCGGGGATGAACCTTCGGTAGTAGCCTACCAACCCCAGGAATTGCCTCAATTCTTTGATGTTAGAGGGGCTTGGCCAGCTCTTGATTACTGTAACCTTATCGGGGTCGGGGGATACTCCCTCTGCACTCACCACTTGTCCTAGGTACTGTACCTTCGGTTTCAACAGGTGACACTTTGAGGGCTACACCTTCAGGCCAAAGCCTGCCAGGGCTTCGAACACCTCTGCCAGGTGTTTCAGATGGTCCTCGTAGGTCTTTGAATATACAATCACGTCATCCAGGTAAAGTAGGACCGTCTCAAAGTTTCGGTGCCCTAGACAGCATTCCATCAGCCTCTGGAAGGTCCCGGGTGCATTGCAGAGCCCGAATGGCATACAGTTGAATTCACTTAATCCCATCGGGGTGGTGAAGGCGGTCTTCTCCTTGTCAGCCTCTGCCACAGGAACCTGCCAGTACCCGCTAGTAAGGTCCAAAGTAGAGAAGAAATTAGCTGATTTTAGTGTAGCCAAAGACTCCTCTATTCTAGGCAACGGGTATGCGTCTTTATGGGTGATACGATTGACTTGTCTTTAGTCCACGCACATTCTCATGGTACCGTCTTTCTTTTTTACCAGAACCAAGGGGGCTGCCCAGGGGCTACAGCTGTCTCTAATGACCCCGGCTTCTTTCATTTCTCTCAGCATGCCCTTTGCGTTCTGATAGTGTGCGGGGGGTACAGGTCTGTATCTCTCTTTTATTGGTGGGTGGCTCCCCGTGGGGATGTGGTGTTCTACCCCTTTCACTCTGCCGAAGTCTAGCGGGTGCTTACTAAAGATTCTCTCATACTCCTGAACCACCCGGTAGACTCCTTGTTTTTGGTGCAAGGGAGTGGAGTCAGCACCCACGTGGAGTTTCTGGCACCAGTCCTCCTTGGGTTTCTGGGAGCCATTACCCTCCCCCTGGGGAGATGGAGGCAAGGGTTCCACAGCCCTGACAGCATTGTGTTCAACAGTATACAATTTGGCTAGTGTAGCGTACCGGGGCAAGTGTACTTCCCTTTCCCCAATGTTTAAGATCCGGACGGGCACCCTGCCATGACGGACATCAACCACCCCCCGGGCTGTCAAAATGGTGGGCCTGCTGTCTGAGTACACGGGTTCTACCATGGCTTGGTAGTCTCTCCCTCTTAACCCGATTGCAGTCCGACACCAGATCATCATTTCGCTTTTGGGAGGCATGGCGATGGGGAACGGGTCGCTCATCCTTACGCTACCGATCTCACCACCAGACAGTTCTACCTGTTGCCGTCTCATCAGGGCTCTTATCTCTTAATGGAGGACCCTCTGTCGGCAGGAGCTCGCATTCATCGCCACCTGCTGCAAAATTACAATTACTTCTGAAAGACAATTTTCAATCACGTTAGTACCCAAGGTTATTTTAGGGTGACTTTCTCGACGGTCAATATCCACAATGATCACTCCCTGTGCTGGCAGTTCAACTTTACCAATCTTAATGGTCATCTCTCTGAACCCCACCTGCGGCACGGGTTGGCCATTGCTGGCGATGATGCTCAAGTCATTTTCTGGATAGCGGGTTATGTCAGTGTCACTCCAATACTGCTTAAAAAGTACATAGGGGATGGTAGTTACTTGAGACCCAGTATCCAGCAGTGCACTCATGGGGATACCGTCCAGCACTACGGGTAAAACTGGGCGTCCCCCCACATACTTATCACGCCAATTAGACGGGCCTGATGACCTTATGCCTGGGGGTTGGCCCTCTGCCCCAGGTCGGACCCGTTTAAAGTACAGTACCTGGCTACGTGTCCCGGCTGGCTGCAACGGCGGCAAATCGGCTGTCCATCCTCAGTGTAACGGTCGGTGGGCCTCCCTCTAAACGACGGGATCCTCCTCTGTCGACGCCACGGGACATCCTCCGGACTGGAAGCCAGCTTGATTGGTCCTGACGGGTCCATCTGTAACGATTGTACGGTCCTGGTCAATGCAGCAACACTCCTTGTTAGTTCTTGGACCTGATGGTGCAGGTTTGCAGGTGGGGATGGGTTTAGGGCCTGCGCATCAGCCCCCACAAGGTCTGCGGGGTAGGGCGCCGCCCCCTGGTGGTAAGTGATGGCAGGGCGCCGGGAAGCTACAGCGCCACCCGGTGCGGGTTCTCGGAGCACCCGGATGGCCCTATCTTTGAACTGTGCAAAAGTCAAATCGGGGTTCTGTAGGGCCATGAGGCGCATCTGGGTTCGGTGGGCGCTGGACAGCAGACCTTCTATGAACTGGTCAGTCAACAATTTATCTGTATCCTGCACGCTGCCAGGGTCAGCTTGCTTGATTGATCCAAAGGCTTCCTGTAAATTTAGGGCATAATCTCTGATGCTATCTTGAGCTCGCTGCTTACATCCATAGAACCCCATTTTGATTTCTGCTGAGGTACGGGTATCAAAGGTGTCCCGTAGACGGGTCAGAACCCCCCTTACAGTCCTTTTCTCCTCAGCTGTCCAAGACTACCTCCCGCTGGGCCGCACCAGTTAGCTGCCCTATCAGTATGCTTACTTTCTGTTCTTCTGTCAGGGGATAAACTTTGAACAGGCTATACAGCCTTTATTTAAAGTCGCCAAAGGTATGCGACTCGCCCGCATACTGTGGCAGCCAGGCCGCTCCGGGGATATAGGACATGGAAAATGGCATCACAGCTGCAGCGGCTACGCTGTTGGTAGAGGGTCCCTCCGCATCCGACATCTTCCTCCCCCCTAGTTATCCGTGGCCTACCTTCCGGCGATCCTCTTCTGTAGGCCGCGGCTCCTCTCGCGATGCTCTGGGCGAGGACCTTGCGTCGCACGGTGATGACGTCGGCGTCCGCTGGATCTCCTTCCAGGACCTTGCGCAGCGTCTCAGCGTAGGGCAGGGCTTCAGGTCTCGCGCGTTTTTGATGTCCACGCCCCTCTTCTTCCCGCACGGCGTCCCGAAGATGGCGCCCGATGGCGGGAAACGGCTAAAATTGGCGGGAAATGGCCCCTGAATGGCGGGAAACTTCACTCAGGTAAGTATAAAGTCTTTTTCAGGCACGCAATACCCGTTTGTGGCGGGTTGGTCACACTCCTGCCGACTACGCCAAAGCTGACTCGCCCCCTGGGCCGTGGGGTACCCGGAACCGGGCTTCTGTACGATGCTGGGGGTAGTAGTGGCAACCCGATCCCGTGGCTCAGGGTGGTCAGACCAAATGCTGTGGCAGTCTATTTATAGAATTGTGAATGTCCAACTACGCCAACCGTGGATTGCGGTCAGAGATAACCGCCGCTGCGAGGCAGACCGTTGAGGATAGTGTTAGTGTGCAGCACAGGGGTAGGATAACTCCCCACGGGAAGAGTGTAGCCTCAGGGCAGTGTAGGTGGATGCTGGGGGTGATAGTGCTGGCCGCAATAGTAAAAGTTCAGAGCCCGTTTCAAACAGTTCTGGGTCTTTATTGTAGATGTTACTAATGACCCAACAATAGTACCGGGTAGGAATGGGCCTGGGTATCTGAGAGCATTCGGGCGAGCCCCACTGGTCAGGGTGAGTGTGTAGGCCTACCGTTCTCTCTATGCTCTTTCTGACTATCCCCCTCTTCGTGGTGTAATAGCCCACGTCCCTGAGCTGGCCGTGTACTTCTCGCCTGTATGGCTTGCGACTCGGGTCTTGGGTACCTTTTGCTTTCTCCTCGCTGTACCGGTCCCTCTGTGTGGCAGAGCCTCCAGGCTTCTTAGGCCAAGGGACCTGAAATCCCTCGCGGTTTGGTTCTTTGCTGCTGGGAATGATAACCTGGACAGCCTCGGACCCCAATGTCCGGTTAGACTGGTTCTCTGCCAGGCCCGGCTCTCGTCGCCTCTGTCCCTGGCTTGCAGTTTCTCCTCTGTCTCACGGACTCCTCAGCTGCTGCTGACCTGTCCCTCTTCTCTGAGAACCCTTCTGGACACTTCAGAAGTGGGTTCTGGTTTCACTAACCCTGCCCCCAGTTCCAGCTTTTATAGGGCAGCCTGCTCCGCCTACTGGCCTGGGACAGGAGGTGCTGCATGCTAATTGTCCCTAACCAGGGAACCTCCCTCCTGCTCTCAGACACAGCCTTTATTATTTGTGGCATCCAGGCCTGGGGTGACACAGGTGTTCTAGACATGTATTCTATGACTGGTAAGCAGAGAGCTGCTGTTGTGCTGGGACAATTGACTGGTGCCGCTGAGTGGGAAGTTGAAACCTGGCCAGCCGCAGACCAGGAATCAGTATCCATCATCTTTAAGAGACTGCAAACGGTGTTTAAAAACCGCACTGAGACAGATCTCCGGATGAGGTTCAATCACTGTGTCCAGAAACCTGAGGACAGTATCCGGGATTACGCCTGGCGCTTACAGGAAGCCCTGCGGGCCCTGAAACAGGTTAGTCCAGCCAGCATACAAGATGAAAATAAAATGCTGACGGAACAGTTCATCTGGGGGTTGAGGTCTCAGGAGGAGAGCAGGACTGTGCGGTGGTAGACCTTAGACCATCCAGATGCCACCTTTGACACCCTTAAGGGCATGGCTGTAAAGGGTCTGCAGCCCCTGGAAACATCAGATACTGCTATCCAGCGTTACCAGGGTGGGGCCACCCCAGTGCCCGCAGCACCCACTGCTCCTTCATTAACGGCTGAAACAAAGATGCAAACAGTGCCCCCTAGCGAGCTGGACAGCCTGCGCTCTGAAGTGCGTCAGCTAAGTAAAACCCTGGCCACTGTCCTGAACACCCTGCAGCTACAGACGGAGCCCGAGCTGGAAGGAAGGATCCTACTCGCCGACAGCCCTGAGGATGTCCCCTGGATGAGGAGAAGAAGGAGGACAACGCCACCCCGGAGGAGGACAACACCACCCTGTGGGAGGACCAACGACCAACGTCACCCTCCTGGAGAGTTTGTCTGCTACCGCTGCCAGAAGGCAGGCCACACAGCGCGGAACTGTCCTTTAAACGAGCAAACCCTGGGGCCGAGTAAAGCAGCCAGGCCCATCAAGCTGGTACCATCGGTTCGTAGGAGGAAGGCCTTTCCTGTCCATTGTGCTGGACGGGATAGCAACACCTGCATTACTGGACACCGGCTCGCAGGTAACCATCATACCTGATGTCCTCTACAAAAGGTACTGGTCTGTAGATGAACTCCAGCCGCCAGCCCCGAATCTCTCTGTGTATGCCTCCAACGGCCTTCCTCTTAACCTGGTAGGGGTTAAGGACGTGACAGTGAAGGTGGGGAGAGCGGAACTAAAAGACCAAGGACTGATTGTAGTGGAGTCTAACCCTGGTGATACAGATTTGTATATGATACTAGGTACAAATATTGTCGGTAACTGTTTGGGAGAAGTGTTGTTTTTGCTCCAACAGATTGTCTGACACCGCCAAACCAGGGCAGAGGAAGGCGCTCCAGAGAGAGATACGAGCCCTCCTGTACCAGCAACAGGTAAAGCTAACAGGTGGTGAGACTGGTAATGTACGGGTGACAGACCCGATACCCATTGTGATTCCCCCAATGAGTGAGATGCTGATTTGGTGTAGGGCAGCAATAGGTCTCAAAGGACCGAACTACCAGGCAGTAGTGGAGCCCATTAGCTCGGAGCACAGACCTACACTCTTAACTGCCAGGGGGGTGGTTGATGTACGCAATGGGAGGGTACCCGTATGTCTCCTAAATTGTGGGGAGGATCAAGTTAAATTACCAAGATGCGCCACTGTTGCCAGGTGGTATACCGTGAATGATGATGCCATACACCCAGTGGAATCCTTGACCCCACCAGATAGAGTGGAGGGCAATGACTCCGAAGCTCAGCTGGAGGATTGGTGTCAACAGCTCCATGTTGGGACTGACGCCACTCCTGTCCATCAAAAACAAGGTGTACACAGGGTGGTCCAGGAATACGAACAGGTATTCTGCAAACACCCCTTTGATTTTGGGAGGATTAAAGGGGTACAACACCATATACCCACAGGTGACCATCCACCCATCAAAGAACGTTACAGGCCCATACCACCAGCACACTACCAGAAAGAGAAGGAAAAGTTGCATGACATGAAGAAGGCAGGGGTAATAAGAGATAGCTGTAACACCTGGGCAGCTCCCCTGGTCCTGGTCAGGAAAAAGGATGGAAGCAAGAGGATGTGTGTAGATTACAGACAGGTAAACCGTATAACACATAAAGATGCATACCCTTTGCCCCGTTAGAGGAATCCCTGGCTGCACTAAAGTCTGCAAATTACTTCTCTACCCTTGACCTCACTAGTGGGTACTGGCAAGTAGCAGTTGCTGAGGAGGACCGGGAGAAGACGGCCTTCACTACCCCGATGGGACTCTGCGAGTTCAACAGTATGCTGTTCGGACTCTGCAACGCCCCTGGAATGTTCCAGAGATTGATGGAGTGCTGTTTGGGACACCGTAACTTCGAGACCGTGCTGCTATACTTGGATGACGTGATAGTGTACTCCAAGACGTATGAGGACCATTTGCAGCACCTGGCGGAGGTATTTGAAGCATTGTCCTGGTATGGGATGAAATTGAAGCCTTCCAAGTGCCACCTGCTCAAACAGAAGGTTCAGTACCTGGGGCACATCGTCAGCCAGAAGGAGTAGCACCAGACCCGAAGAAGGTCACTGCCATCCAGAAATGGCCAGAGCCGAAGAATATCAAGGAGGTACGTCAGTTCCTGGGACTGGTCGAGTACTGCTGGAGATTTGTGAAGGACTACACCAAGAAGGCAGCACCTCTGCAAGATATCCTGGTGGGACAGTCCAACAGGGCAAGAACCCCCCCTTCCAGTGGGGTAAAGAGCAGGCTGAGTCCTTTGCAGTGATGAAAGAGATCCTGACTGACGAAGAAATCCTGGCCTACCCTGACTACAGCCAATCTTTCCTACTGTACACTGATGCCAGCAATGAGGGACTAGGAGCTGTGTTAAGCCAGAAGCAGTATGTTAAGGAGAAGGTGATTGCCTATGCTAGCAGGAAGCTTCGTCCGACTGAGAGGAATCCAGAAAACTATAGCTCCTTCAAGTTGGAGCTCCTGGCCTTGGTCTGGGCCATCACTGAACGATTCAAGCACTACTTGGCCTCCAGTAAGTTCACGGCTTACACTGACAACAACCCCTTGACACATCTAGAGACTGCCAAGTTGGGAGCCATGGAACAGCGTTGGATGGCCCGGCTGTCAAACTATCAATTCACCATCAAGTACCGGGCAGGCCACAAGAACGCCAACGCCGATGCCCTATCCAGAATGCCTCATCAGTCAGACACTGAAGAAGAAGTGGATGACCTGGAGGAGATTGAGCTACCTGCCTTCCACAGAAATGGGATGGTCCACGAGCAGCGCACCTCCAGGAGGTATCGTGGTAAGACATTAAACCCTTTACCTCATCACAGTTGGAAGGAGACCCAGGACAGCGACCGGGTTGTCAGCCGTATCAAAGAACTGATAACCCAGGAAGGTTCCGCCCTGGAGAAGGACGCTTCTCCACAACCAAGCAACTGTGAAATGAGAGAAGCCGGCTGTTCATCTATAGAGAGAAGCTGTGCCGAAGGTACTTCAACCCTAGGACCCATGAGATGGTATGGCAGATCGTAGTGCCCAGGACAGACATCCAGATGGTGTTGGAGGCCTACCACGATCAAGCAGGGCACTTTGGCTGGAAGAAGCTGGAAACCCTCCTGAAGAATCGGTTTTATTGGGTTGGAATGCGGAGTTACCTAGAGAGGTGGTGCCGGGATTGTGGACCCTGTAGCCTCAGAAGGAAAGACTACAGCAGCCAGAAGGCACCCCTGCAGTCCATCAAGACAACCCAGCCCCTGGAGATCGTCGCTCTGGACCACGTCAAGTTATTACCCAGCAGGTCAGGCTACTCCTATGCCCTGACCATGGTGGATCACTATTCCCGGTTCCTGGTGGTAGCCCCCGTCAAGGATCTGACGGCAGAAACTGCAGCAAGGACGTTTCAAGCCTACTTCTGCAGGCCCCATGGATACCCGGATAAGATGCTGACGGATCAAGGCCCTGCCTTTGAAGCCGAGCTGTTCAAAGAGTTTTGCCATCTGTACGGGTGTAAGAAGATCCGGACTACACCGTACCACCCCCAAACCAATGGGTTATGTGAAAAGATGAATAACATAGTCACCGACCTGTTGAAGACCTTACCTTTAGAAGAAAGAAATCAGTGGCCAGACAAACTACCTGACCTGGTAGACCTCTACAATCACATACCTGTGAGTTCCACCAATTGTACTCCAGCGTACCTCATGAGAGCAAGACCCGGAAAGTTGCCCATGGACCTAGAGCTTGAAGTGGTAGAACCGGAGGCGAACATGTCCACCGAAGACTGGGATACGACTCGACAGGAGCAGTACAAGAGAGTACAGGCCTGTGTCGAAGACAGTCTAAGTAGGGTGAGAGATAAGCAGGAAGCACAGTACAACAAGAGTGCACCAGCCGAACCCTTGACACCTGGAGAAGTTGTGCTGAAGCGAAAGAGAAGAAGCCACAAGCTTGACGACCAGTGGGAAAGGGAACCTTACACTGTGTTGCATTCCAGATTCGACAATAGAAAAACCTGTCTAATTAGCAAAGACGGAGGAAGAACAACTGCAACTGTATCGAGAGACCATCTAAAGTTGTGCCCAAGTCCGCTGAAGCCCTAGGAGGAAGAGACTCTCACCGTACCGGAGAAGCCTAAAGAAGAAGTATTCCATACTGTCTTAGGAGATTTCCCGGCAGATTGGCCGCAACTGGATGGAGCGGTAATAATACCTGTGCTACATTTATATCAACAGCCAGAAGACTCTCCACTGCAAGTAAGACCTGTGAGTGCCCCGGAAGAGCCTGCTCAGGAAGAATCCCCGGAAGAAGGATCACCGGTAGAAGCAGAGCCAGTAGGCCCAGTAATCAGTGTACTTGCCAGTCCCGTAGAGAGGTTAAGGCAGTCTTGCAGTGCACCAACACATAGAGCGGAAAATAGCGCAAACATTCATACTACACGCATCCCAGTACTACGTAGGTCATCGCGTAGCACAAAAGGCCAGACCCCTGTCAGGTATAGAGAGTGAATAGAGAAACACTGACAGTATAAATTGTTACCTCGTAGGGTATATTCTTGTAATAATTTCATGTATTTATTTATTGATTTATTTTGCCTTGCTAATGGACAATTTATGTGACACGGGCACTTCTCATTGCATTTAGTTACCCGTAAGGGTATATATGAAAGGACTCGGTGGCTGAGGACTGTGAGCAACCCAAAAACTGTTCCTATACATAGTTGCACTCCCTGGAGTGCCCCTTAAGTGACCACGGAACAAAAACCCGTTTGGCGTGGTGGAAGACGTGGTCCAGCACCTGGATCACCTATGCCCTGTAGCCACGCCCAGGGCCTACGTTGAGGGTTTTCAGGTGGGTCCCTCATGATCTTTCTTCGGTGAAATGGACACCAGGTTAAGGGACTTGCTGTAACTTTATTGTTATTATTATACTTGTTGTTATTATTGTATTATAATGTTATCTGTAACTTTCAAGAAAAGTACCTCCCATAAAGGGAAGAAATGTTATTGTTTAACCTGTTTTGAGAAAAATGCTTCAGTCCAGGAGTACTGAGTTTTACTAGGGGGGGGATGTGGTTCCCTGCTGCGCATTGGTGCCACAGAACCCAGAAGGGTGCATGAATGGACTTCTCCACAAGAGGCCCTCACACATTCACACACCTCCACCCTACCACCTCAGACCAGCAGAGGGAGCCCTTTAGGAATATATATAGGGAGGGTGGAGCCAGGCAGCTCAGTTAGTTTAGAGTCTGAGTTTAGAGTTGTTTTGCGAGAAGCCAGAGAGAGTGTTGAGTAGAGAGTGTGCTGATGCTCAGAGAGCAGTGAAGAGGCAGCACGCTGGCTGCTGTGCTTAGGCGAGCCAAGGCCTACAGCACGAGTGAAGGCTTAGTGAGGGCCCTGAGTTGGCCAAAGGCGAGAGAAGAAGGAAGAAGTAACAAGGGGGCAGAGGAGCATACCAGGCTCACCCTGAGATATATATATACCAGACACCATGTCTGCTTACCCCGTGTGAGTGTCCGTCTTTCCTCCGGGACCGTCCTGCTGTCTCTCCCCAGCATCCACCATCTACCCCTACACTGCCCTGGAGCTAGCTCTACCTGTGGAGAGACACACTAGCCCTGCTGCCAGAACACCAGCTCCAGAGGACTGCTCCGCAGTGGCGGCACCCTTTTGCCGCATTCCACAGGTGGCGTCACGAACTTTCCAAATCCCCTATGAATTTCCCTTTTTACTGACCGGCCTGGGTCACGGACCGGGCCAGCCACCATGATATTCCCCATACCGGCATCCATAGTCCCGGCTGCAGAGTACCCCACGGCCCTGGGGGCGCGTCATTGCCAAAAAATTGAAGGCACTTCAATGCCCTTTGGAAGACACGTGGAGGTCAGAGGGCCTCCTGAAAACAATGTTCCCATTATTAAGAAGTGGGTCTTCCATTGTGTTTGTCTATGCAGTGAATGCAAGGGTTCCCAAAAATTTGGAGGCACTCTAATGCCCTTTGAAAGAGACGTGGAGGTCAGAGGGCCTCCTGAAAACAATGATTCCATTATCAGGTAGTGGGTTTCCCATTATGCTTGCCTATGCAGTGATATGCAAGGGTTGCCAAAAATTGGGAGGCAATCCAATGCAGCTTGGAAGAGACGTGGAGGTCAGAGGGCCTCCTGAAAACAAAGTTCCCATTATTAGGAAGTGGGTTTCCAATTTTGTTTGCCTATGCGGTGAATGAAAGGGCTGCCAAAAATTGGGAGGCACTCCAATGCCCCTTGGAAGAAACGTGGAGGAGGGCCTCTTAAAAAAATGTTCCCTTTATTAGCAAGTGAGTCTCCCATTGTGTTTGCCTATGCAGTGAATGCAAGGGTTGCCAAAAATTTGGAGGCACTCCAATGCCCCTTGGAATAGACGTGGAGGTTAGAGGGCCTCCTGAAAACAGTGTTCCCATTATTAGGAAGTGGGTCTCCCATTGTGTTTGCCTATGCAGTGAATGCAAGGGTTGCCAAAAATTTGGAGGCACTCCAATGCCCCTTGGAAGAGACGTGGAGGAGGGCCTCTTAAAAAAATGTTCCCATTATTAGGAAGTGAGTCTCCTCTTGTGTTTGCCTATTTACTGAATGCAAGGGTTGCCAAAAATTTGGAGGCACTCCAATGCCCTTTGGAAGAGACGTGGAGGTCAGAGGGCCTCCTGTAAACAATGTTCCCATTAGTAGGAAGTGGGTCTCCCATTGTGTTTGCTTATGCAGTGAATGCAAGGGTTGCCAAAATTTTGAAGACACTCCAATGCCCCTTGGAAGAGATGTGGAGGTCAGAGGGCCTCCTGAAAACAATATTCCCATTATTAGGAAGTGGGTCTCCCATTGTGTTTGCCTATGCAGTGAATGCAAGGGTTGCCAAAAATTTGGAGGCACTCCAATGCCCCTTGGAAGAGACATGGATGTCAGAGGGCCTCCTGAAAACAATGTTCCCATTATTAGGAAGTGGGTCTCCCATTATGTTTGCCTATGCAGAGAATGCAAGGGTTACCAAAAATTTGGAGGCACTCCAATGCCCCTTGGAAGAGATGTGAAGGTCAGAAGGCCTCCTGAAAACAATGTTCCCATTATTAGGAAGTGGGTCTCCCATTGTGCTTGCCTATGCAGTGAATGCAAGGGTTGCCAAAAATTTGGAGGCACTCCAATGCCTTTTGGAAGAGATGAAAAGGTCAGAGGGCCTCCTGAAAACAATGTTTCCATTATTAGGAAGTGGGTCTCCCATTGTGTTTGCCTATGCAGTGAATGCAAGGGTTGCCAAAAATTTGGAGGCACTCCAATGCCCCTTGGAAAAGACGTGGAGGTCAGAGGGCCTCCTGAAAACAATGCTCCCATTATTAGGAAGTGGGTCTTCCATTGTGTTTGCCTATGCAGTGAATGCAAGGGTTGCCAAAAATTGGGAGGCACTCCAATGCCCCTTGGAAAAGACGTGGAGGTCAGAGGGCCTCCTGAAAACAATGTTCCCATTATTAGAAAGTGGGTCTCCCATTGTGTTTGCCTATGCAGTGAATGCAAGGGTTGCCAAAAATTGGGAGGCACTCCAATGCCCCTTGGAAGAGACGTGAAGGTCAGAGGTCCTCCTGAAAACAATGTTCCCATTATTAGGAAGTGGGTCTCCCATTGTGTTTGTCTATGCAGTGAATGCAAGGGTTCCCAAAGTTTGGAGGCACTCCAATGCCCCTTGGAAGAGACGTGGAGGTCAGAGGGCCTCCTGAAAACAATGTTCCCATTATTAGGTAGTGGGTCTCTCTTTATATTTGCCTATGCAGTGAATGCAAGGGTTGCCCAAAATTTGGAGGCACTCCAATGCCCCTTGGAAAAGACGTGGAGGTCAGAGGGCCTCCTGAAAACAATGTTCCCATTATTAGGAAGTGGGTCTCCAATTGTGTTTGCCTATGCGGTGAATGAAAGGGCTGCCAAAAATTAGGAGACACTCCAATGCCCCTTGGAAGAGATGTGGAGGTCAGAGTGCCTCCTGAAAACAATGTTCCCATTATTAGGAAGTGAGTCTCCCATTGTGTTTGCCTATGCAGTGAATGCAAGGGTTAGCCAAATATTTGAAGGCACTCCAATGCCCTTTGAAAGAGACGTGGAGGTCAGAGCGCCTCCTGAAAACAATGTTCCCAATATTAGGAAGTGGGTCTCCAATTGAGTTTGCCTATGCGGCGAATGAAAGGGCTGCCAAAAATTGGGAGGCACTCCAATGCCCCTTGGAAGAGATGTGGAGGTCAGAGGGCCTTCTGAAAACAATGTTCCCATTATTAGGAAGTGGGTCTCCCATTGTGTTTGTCTATGCAGTGAATGCAAGGGTTGCTAAAAATTTGGAGGCACTCCAATGCACCTTGGAAGAGATGTGGAGGTCAGAGGGCCTCCTGAAAACAATGTTCCCATTATTAGCAAGTGGGTCTTCCATTGTGTTTGCCTATGCAGTGAATGCAAGGGCTGCCAAAAATTTGGAGGCACTCCAATACCCCTTGGATAAGACGTGGAGGTCAGAGGGCCTCCTGAAAACAATGTTCCCATTATTAGGAAGTGGGTCTGCTATTGTGTTTGCCTATGCAGTGAATGCAAGGGTTGCCAAAAATTTGAAGGTACTCCAATGCCCTTTGGAAGAGACAAAAAGGTCAGAGGGTCTCCTGAAAACAATGTTCCCATTATTTGGAAGTGGGTTTCCCATTGTGTTTGACTATGCAGTGAATGCAAGGGTTGCCAAAAATTTGGAGGCACTGCAATGCCCCTTGGAAGAGACGTGGAGGTCAGAGGGCCTCCTGAAAACAATTTTCCCATTATTAGGAAGTGGGTTTCCAATTTTGTTTGCCTATGCGGTGAATGAAAGGGCTGCCAAAAATTGGGAGGCACTCCAATGCTCCTTGGAAGAAACATGGAAGAGGGCCTCTTAAAAAAATGTTCCCTTTATTAGGAAGTGAGTCTCCCATTGTTTTTGCCTATGCAGTGAATGCAAGGGTTGCCAAAAATTTGGAGGCACTCCAATGCCCCTTGGAAGAGACGTGGAGGTTAGAGGGCCTCCTGAAAACAGTGTTCCCATTATTAGGAAGTGGGTCTCCCATTGTGTTTGCCTATGCAGTGAATGCAAGGGTTGCCAAAAATTTGGAGGCACTCCAATGCCCCTTGGAAGAGATGTGGAGGAGGGCCTCTTAAAAAAATGTTCCCATTATTAGGAAGTGAGTCTCCTCTTGTGTTTGCCTATTCACTGAATGCAAGGGTTGCCAAAAATTTGGAGGCACTCCAATGCCCTTTGGAAGAGACGTGGAGGTCAGAGGGCCTCCTGTAAACAATGTTCCCATTAGTAGGAAGTGGGTCTCCCATTGTGTTTGCTTATGCAGTGAATGCAAGGGTTTCCAAAATTTTGAAGACACTCCAATGCCCCTTGGAAGAGATGTGGACGTCAGAGGGCCTCCTGAAAACAATATTCCCATTATTAGGAAGTGGGTCTCCCATTGTGTTTGCCTATTCAGTGAATGCAAGGGTTGCCAAAAATTTGGAGGCACTCCAATGCCCCTTGGAAGAGACATGGATGTCAGAGGGCCTCCTGAAAACAATGTTCCCATTATTAGGAAGTGGGTCTCCCATTATGTTTGCCTATGCAGAGAATGCAAGGGTTACCAAAAATTTGGAGGCACTCCAATGCCCCTTGGAAGAGATGTGAAGGTCAGAAGGCCTCCTGAAAACAATGTTCCCATTATTAGGAAGTGGGTCTCCCTTTGTGCTTGCCTATGCAGTGAATGCAAGGGTTGCCAAAAATTTGGAGGCACTCCAATGCCCCTTGGAAGACACATGGATGTCAGAGGGCCTCCTGAAAACAATGTTCCCATTATTAGGAAGTGGGTCTCCCATTATGTTTGCCTATGCAGAGAATGCAAGGGTTACCAAAAATTTGGAGGCACTCCAATGCCCCTTGGAAGAGATGTGAAGGTCAGAAGGCCTCCTGAAAACAATGTTCCCATTAGTAGGAAGTGGGTCTCTCTTTGTGCTTGCCTACGCAGTGAATGCAAGGGTTGCCAAAAATTTGGAGGCACTCCAATGCCCCTTGGAAAAGACGTGGAGGTCAGAGGGCCTCCTGAAAACAATGTTCCCATTATTAGGAAGTGGGTCTCCCATTGTGTTTGCCTATGCAGTGAATGCAAGGGTTGCCAAAAATTTGGAGGCACTCCAATGCCCCTTGGACGAGACATGGATGTCAGAGGGCCTCCTGAAAACAATGTTCCCATTATTAGGAAGTGGGTCTCCCATTATGTTTGCCTATGAAGAGAATGCAAGGGTTGCCAAAATTTGGAGGCACTCCAATGCCCCTTGGAAGAGATGTGAAGGTCAGAAGGCCTCCTGAAAACAATGGTCCCATTATTAGGAAGTGGGTCTCCCTTTGTGCTTGCCTATGCAGTGAATGCAAAGGTTGCCAAAAATTTGGAGGCACTCCAATGCCCCTTGGAAAAGACGTGGAGGTCAGAGGGCCTCCTGAAAACAATGTTCCCATTATTAGGAAGTGGGTTTCCCATTGTGTTTGCCTATGCAGTGAATGCAAGGGTTGCCAAAAATTTGGAGGCACTCCAATGCCCCTTGGAAAAGACGTGGAGGTCAGAGGGCCTCCTGAAAACAATGTTCCCATTATTAGGAAGTGGGTCTTCCATTGTGTTTGCCTATGCAGTGAATGCAAGGGCTGCCAAAAACTGGGAGGCACTCCAATGCCCCTTGGAAAAGACGTGGAGGTCAGAGGGCCTCCTGAAAACAATGTTCCTATTATTAGGAAGTGGGTCTCCCATTGTGTTTGCCTATGCAGTGAATGCAAGGGTTGCCAAAAATTTGGAGGCACTCTAATGCCCCTTGGAAGAGACGTGGAGGTCAGAGGGCCTCCTGAAAACAATGTTCCCATTATTAGGAAGTGGGTCTCCCATTGTGTTTGTCTATGCAGTGAATGCAAGGGTTCCCAAAGTTTGGAGGCACTCCAATGCCCCTTGGAAGAGACGTGGAGGTCAGAGGGCCTCCTGAAAACAATGTTCCCATTATTAGGTAGTGGGTCTCTCTTTATATTTGCCTATGCAGTGAATGCAAGGGTTGCCAAAAATTTGGAGGCACTCCGATGTCCCTTGGAAAAGACGTGGAGGTCAGAGGGCCTCCTGAAAACAATGTTCCCATTATTAGGAAGTGGGTCTCCAATTTTGTTTGCCTATGCGGTGAATGAAAGGGCTGCCAAAAATTAGGAGACACTCCAATGCCCCTTGGAAGAGATGTGGAGGTCAGAGTGCCTCCTGAAAACAATGTTCCCATTATTAGGAAGTGAGTCTCCCATTGTGTTTGCCTATGCAGTGAATGCAAGGGTTAGCCAAATATTTGAAGGCACTCCAATGCCCTTTGAAAGAGACGTGGAGGTCAGAGCGCCTCCTGAAAACAATGTTCCCATTATTAGGAAGTGGGTCTCCAATTGAGTTTGCCTATGCGGCAAATGAAAGGGCTGCCAAAAATTGGGAGGCACTCCAATGCCCCTTGGAAGAGATGTGGAGGTCAGAGGGCCTTCTGAAAACAATGTTCCCATTATTAGGAAGTGGGTCTCCCATTGTGTTTGTCTATGCAGTGAATGCAAGGGTTGCTAAAAATTTGGAGGCACTCCAATGCACCTTGGAAGAGATGTGGAGGTCAGAGGGCCTCCTGAAAACAATGTTCCCATTATTAGCAAGTGGGTCTTCCATTGTGTTTGCCTATGCAGTGAATGCAAGGGCTGCCAAAAATTTGGAGGCACTCCAATACCCCTTGGATAAGACGTGGAGGTCATAGGGCCTCCTGAAAACAATGTTCCCATTATTAGGAAGTGGGTCTTCCATTGTGTTTGCCAATGCAGTGAATGCAAGGTTTCCCAAAAATTTGGAGGCAATCCAATGCCCCTTGGAAGAGACATGGAGGTCAGAGGGCCTCCTGAAAATAATGTTCCCATTATTAGGAAGTGGGTCTCCTATTGTGTTTGCCTATGCAGCGAATGCAAAGGTTGCCAAAAATTTGAAGGTACTCCAATGCCCTTTGGAAGAGACAAAAAGGTCAGAGGGTCTCCTGAAAACTATGTTCCCATTATTTGGAAGTGGGTTTCCCATTGTGTTTGACTATGCAGTGAATGCAAGGGTTGCCAAAAATTTGGAGGCACTGCAATGCCCCTTGGAAGAGACGTGGAGGTCAGGGGGCCTCCTGAAAACAATTTTCCCATTATTAGGAAGTGGGTCTCCAATTGTGTTTGCCTATGCGATGAATGAAAGGGCTGTCAAAAATTTGGAGGCACTCCAATGCCCCTTGGAAGATATGTGGAGGAGGGCCTCTTAAAAAAATGTTCCCATTATTAGGGTAACATCCCTGGAATCACTGGATACTTAAACCCCCTCCACCCAGTAGGAGGTGCCTGAGCAACACTGTCTTTCAGTGTGTTTCTTGCAACTGAGTTGTGAGGTCCTGTCCTGTAGCTTGTCTGTTTCTGCCACCCTGGGGGCTGTATACCCAGACCTGTTACCTCTTCCTGTGACTTCTAGTCTGTTTCCGCCACCCTGGGGGCTGAGTTTCCAGTTTCTTTCCTGTATCTTATTCCTGGTTCAGTTCCTGTCTGAACAGTGTCCTAGTCTGTTACTTGTTTGTCTCTATGTCCGTATCTTCCCTTTTCCTGCAGTGTCTGAACCTGCATCTAACTCCAACTCTTTGTCTCTGTACTTCTCTTTGTGAGTTTAGTGTCCACTCGCTACTTCATGCTAAGTATCTTGTGTGTATATGCTCTGCTTGTCCACCGCACTTGTGGGTTTTGCTCTGCTCTGCTTTTCTACCGCACCTGCGGTTTTGCTCTGCTCTGCTTTTCCACCGCAGCTGCGGGTTTTGCTCTGCTCTGCTTGGCCACCGCACCTGCGGGTTTTGCTCTGCTCTGCTTGTCCACCGCACCTGCGGGTTTTGCTCTGCTCTGCTTGTCCACTGCACCTGTGGGTTTTGCTCAGCTCTGCTTGTCTACCGCACCTGCGGGTTGTGCTCTGCTTGGCCACCACACCTGCGGGTTTTGCTTTGCTCTGCTTGTCTACCGCACCTGCGGGTTTTGCTCTGCTCTGCTTGTCTACCGCACCTGAGGGTTTTGTTCTGCTCTGCTTGACCACCGCACCTGCGGGTTTTGCTCTGCTCTGCTTGTCTACCGAACCTGCGGGTTTTGCTCTGCTCTGCTTGTCTACCGCTCCTGCGGGTTTTGCTCTGCTCTGCTTGTCTACCGCACCTGAGGGTTTTGCTCTGCTCTGCTTGTCTACCACACCTGCGGGTTTTGCTCTGCTCTGCTTGTCTACCGCACCTGCGGGTTTTGCTCTGCTCTGCTTGGCCACCACACCTGCGGGTTTTGCTCTGCTCTGCTTGGCCACCGCACCCGTGGGTTTTTCTCTGCTCTGCTTGGCCACCGCACCTGCGGGTTTCGCTGTGCTTGTTTACCGCACCTGCGGTTTTGCTCTGCTCTGCTTGTCCACCGCACCTGAGGGTTTTTCTCTGCTTGGCCACCGTACCTGCAGGTTTTGCTCTGCTCTGCTTGTCCACAGCACCTGCGGGTTTTGCTCTGCTCTGCTTGTCTACCGCACCTGCGGGTTTTGCTCTGCTCTGCTTGTCTACCGCACCTGAGGGTTTTGTTCTGCTCTGCTTGACCACCGCACCTGCGGGTTTTGCTCTGCTCTGCTTGTCTACCGAACCTGCGGGTTTTGCTCTGCTCTGCTTGTCTACCGCTCCTGCGGGTTTTGCTCTGCTCTGCTTGTCTACCGCACCTGAGGGTTTTGCTCTGCTCTGCTTGTCTACCACACCTGCGGGTTTTGCTCTGCTCTGCTTGTCTACCGCACCTGCGGGTTTTGCTCTGCTCTGCTTGGCCACCGCACCTGTGGGTTTTTCTCTGCTCTGCTTGGCCACCGCACCTGCGGGTTTTGCTGTGCTTGTTTACCGCACCTGCGGTTTTGCTCTGCTCTGCTTGTCTACCGCACCTGCGGTTTTGCTCTGCTCTGCTTGTCCACCGCACCTGAGGGTTTTTCTCTGCTTGGCCACCGTACCTGCAGGTTTTGCTCTGCTCTGCTTGTCCACAGCACCTGCGGGTTTTGCTCTGCTCTGCTTGTCTACCGCACCTGCGGGTTTTGCTCTGCTCTGCTTGGCCACTGCACCTGCGGGTTTTGCTTTTCTCTGTTTGTCCTCCGCACATGTGGATTTTGCTCTGCTCTGCTTGTCTACCGCACCTGCGGTTTTGGTCTGCTCTGCTTGTCTACCGCACCTGCTGTTTTGCTCTGCTCTGCTTGTCCACCGCACCTGCGGGTTTTGCTCTGCTCTGTTTGTCCACCGCACCTGCGGGTTTTGCTCTGCTCTGCTTGTCCACCGCACCTGCGGGTCTTGCTCTGCTCTGCTTGTCTACCTCACCTGCGGGTTGTGCTCTGCTTGGCCACCGCACCTGCGGGTTTTGCTTTGCTCTGCTTGTCTACCGCACCTGCGCATTTTGCTCTGCTCTGCTTGTCTACCGCACCTGCGGGTTTTGCTCTGCTCTGCTTGTCCTCCGCACCTGCGGGTTTTGCTCTGCTTGGCCACCGCACCTGCGGGTTTTGCTCTGCTCTGCTTGTCCACCGCACCTGCGGGTTTTGCTCTGCTCTGCTTATCCACCGCACCTGCGAGTTTTGCTCTGCTCTGCTTGTCTACCACACCTGCGGGTTTTGCTCTGTTCTGCTTGTCTACTGCACCTGCGGGTTTAGCTCTGCTCTGCTTGGCCACCGCACCTGCAGGTTTTGCTCTGCTCTGCTTGGCCACCGCACCTGCGGGTTTTGCTCTGCTCTGCTTGTCTACCGCACCTGCGGGTTTAGCTCTGCTCTGCTTGGCCACCGCACCTGCAGGTTTTGCTCTGCTCTGCTTGGCCACTGCACCTGCGGGTTTTTCTCTGCTCTGCTTGTCTACCGCACCTGCGGGTTTTGCTCTGCTCTGCTTGTCTACTGCACCTGCGGGTTTTGCTCTGCTCTGCTTGGCCACCGCACCTGCGGGTTTTGCTCTGCTCTGCTTGGCCACCGCACCAGTGGGTTTTGTTCTGCTCTGCTTGGCCACCGCATCTGTGGGTTTTGCTCTGCTCTGCTTGGCCACTACACCTGCGGGTTTTGCTCTGCTCTGCTTGTCTACCGCACCTGAGAATTTTGCTCTGCTCTGTTTGTCTACCGCACCTGCGGCTCTGTTCCTGTATCCCAGTCTCTACTGGTCCCTATCCTGTCTGCGTTCCTACCTGCCAGTACCCACCTGTCTGCACGCCAGCCGTGCCTGCCAGTACCCACCTGTCTGCATACCAGCCATGCCTGCCAGTACCCACCTGTCTGTATGCCAGCCTAACCTGCCTGTTCCTGCATTCCCCAGTGTGGGTCAACAGCTGTGAACGGGGTCTGACCTGTAGTAGCACCTGGTCCCTCTGCTCGGTTCCTCCCTGGTTAACGGAGTCGTCTGAGCCGCCGTGCGACCTTGGTCGGACCGAGTTGCTACTTAGTCACGCCCCTCCAGGCACTCCTCAGTTCATGGTCCGGTGGAATCACTAACCATGCTCACGCCAGTCAGTCCGGGCGTGTGCGTAACTATTAGGATGTGAGTCTCCCATTGCCCTTTGGAAGAGACGTGGAGTTCAGAGGGCCTCCTGAAAACAATGTTCCCATTTTTAGGAAGTTGGTCTCCCATTGTGTTTGCCTATGCAGTGAATGCAAGGGTTCCCAAACATTTGGAGGCACTCCAATGCCCCTTGGAAGAGACGTGGAGGTCAGAGGGCCTCCTGAAAACAATGTTCCCATTATTAGGAAGTGGGTCTCCAATTGTGTTTGCCTATGCGGTGAATGAAAGGGCTGCCAAAAATTGGGAGGCACTCCAATGCCCCTTGGAAGAGACGTGGAGGAAGGCCTCTAAAAAAAAAATATTCCCATTAGAAAGGACCGGGCCTCCTATACTTGTAATGCCCATGCACTAAGTGTATGGTCTCACAAACATTTACCCATGGGGGGTATACATGAACATACTGTATGAAAAAACTTTTTTACGGGCATCATAAGCACTCTTTAAAAAAATTATGTGGGTGTTGCATCATGGACCACTATCACCCTGGTGATATGGTGGTGGAGGATGAGGAGAAGGAGGAGGACAAGAGGAAATAGCCAAAATCTGGAAGCGTATACCCATGTCTGGATGTGAAAAGGTGCATGGGAATATACCTCCCAAGAAAAGACACTGGATTTGAGTTTATGTTACCCTGCTATCATTCGGTGGTGTTGAGAAGTCTGGCCCAATCCAGCCCTTGTTCATTTCTATAAAAGTCAGCCTGTCAGCATTTTCAGTTGACACAGGCGGATGCGCTTATCAGTTATAATTCCACCAGCGGCACTATTAACCCGCTCTGATAAAACGCTGGCGGCAGGGCAGGCCAGGACCTCCAAGGGATAGAGAGCCAGTTCATTCCACGTATCCAGCTTGGATAACCAATAATTATAAGGCACAGAGGAATCACGGAGGACGTTGGTACGGTAGGCAAGGTACTCCCTCAGCATTTTCCCAAACTTTGCACTCCTTGTGAGAGTACCCCGCGCCTCAGGGCTTGTGGGATGGGATAGGCTTTCTGGTACAGCCCCGTTTTTGTAGACCTGTCCGCCTCAGGAATAAGAGATATAACGTTCTCCTTGTAGCGTGGGTTGTAGCGTGGGTCTAGAAGTGTCACCAACCAGTAATGACTGTCACCCAAAATTTTGAGAACGCGAGGGTCATGGGAAAGGCAGCATAACCCTCCACTGAGTTATCCGAAAGGGCTCAGGCTGAGTGCCCACTATGCGTTTTTTAAGCGTTTCCGCAGCGGCAATTCCGCTGCAGAAGTGCTTAAAAAATGCTTGGTAGAAGGTCTGCAATGTTCCCCAAAGATAATCTGCATGTGCTGTGCACATGCTGCGGAAATTTCCGCTGCGGATTATCATTGTGGAAAAATCCGCAGCACTACCAATTATTTTGCGTAATCGCTGCGTTTTCGCCGCCATTGACTTGCATTGAATCGCTTAATATCCTCATGACTGTATGTGCACATGCGGAAATTAAACGATTCAATGGGCGGATGGTACCCGGGTCTGGAGAAGAGGAGACAGTAATAACCTGTTTTCACGTGATTGTGGCAGTTGTCACATGATTGTGGCAGCCGTCACAGGATTGTGGCAGCCATCAGGTGATATTGGCAGCCGTCATGTGATTGTGTTAGCCGTCACGTGATGGCTGCCACAATCACGTGCTGGTATAAAATGTTGCAATTAGAAATGGTAAGCGGCACAGGAGTCACAATATACAGTGCCTACAAGTAGTATTCAACCCCCTGCAGATTTAGCTGGTTTGATAAGATGCAAATAAGTTAGAGCCTTCAAACTGCAAACGAGAGTAGGTTTTATGAACAGAAGCATAAATCTTACAAACCAAAAAGTTATGTTGCTCAGTTGAATTTTATTAAATTTTAAACATAAAAGTGTGGGTCAATTATTATACAACCCCTATGTTTAATATTTTGTGGAATAACCCTTGTTTGCAATTACAGCTAATAATCGTCTTTTATAAGACCTGATCAGGCCGGCACAGGTCTATGGAGTTATCTTGGCCCACTCCTCCATGCAGATCTTCTCCAAGTTATCTAGGTTCTTTGGGTGTCTCATGTGGACTTTATTCTTGTGCTCCTTCCACAAGTTTTCAATTGGGTTAAGGTCAGGAGACTGACTAGGCCACTCCAACACCTTGACTTTTTCCCTATTGAACCAGGCCTTGGTTTTCTTGGCTGTGTGCTTTGGGTCGTTGTCTTGTTGGAAGATGAAATTACGACCCATCTTAAGATCCTTGATAGAGGACCGGAGGTTCTTGGCCAAAATCTCCAGGTAGGCCGCGCTATCCATCTTCCCATGGATGCGGACCAGATGGCCAGGCCCCTTGGCAGAGAAACAGCCCCACAGCATGATGCTGCCACCACCATGCTTGACTGTAGGGATGGTATTCTTGGGGTCGTATGCAGTGCCATCCAGTCTCCAAACGTCACGTGTGTGGTTGGCACCAAAGATCTCGATCTTGGTCTCATCAGACCATAGAACCTTGAACCAGTCTGTCTCAGAGTCCTCCAAGTGATCATGAGCAAACTGTAGACGAGCCTTGACATGACGCTTTGAAAGTAAAGGTACCTTACGGGCTCATCTGAAACGGAGACCATTGCGGTGGAGTACGTTACTTATGGTATTGACTGATACCAATGTCCCCACTGCCATGAGATCTTCCCGGAGCTCCTTCCTTGTTGTCCTTGGGTTAGCCTTGACTCTTCGGACAAGCCTGGCCTCGGCACGGGAGGACACTTTCAAAGGCTGTCCTGGCCGTGGAAGGCTAACAGTAGTTCCATAAGCCTTCTACTTACGGATGATGCTCCCAACAGTGGAGACAGGTCGGCCCAACTCCTTGGAAAGGGTTTTGTACCCCTTGCCAGCCTTGTGACCCTCCACGATCTTGTCTCTGATGGCCTTGGAATGCTCCTTTGTCTTTCCCATGTTGACCATGTCTGAGTGCTGTTCACAAGTTTGGGGAGGGTCTTAAATAGTCAGAAAAGGCTGGCAAAAGAGATCTTTAATCCACACATGTGAAGCTCATTATTCTTGGTGCCTGAACTACTTCTTAATACTTTAGGGGGACCAAACAGAATTCTTGTGGTTTGAGGGGTTGAATAATAAATGACACTCTGAATTAACTTTTTACGTTTAAAAAAAACCAACAAAAAAAAAAAACAAAAACAAAATTTGCTGCAGTGCATTTCCCACTTCCAGGCTGATCTACAGTACAAATGTCACAATGCCAAGTTAATTCCGCATGTGTCAACCAGCTAAATCTGCAGGGGGTTGAATACTACTTGTAGGCACTGTAAATTCAGTGCTGGAGGTAACACAAGAATCCAACAAGCCGAGCGTTCACACGTCGTCCAACAAGCCGCAGGACGTCACATAATCCGCGATATTCAGGCAGAGAACACAAAACCACGATGTGCTCCCACCAACGTCTTCATCAGCTCATGAGGAGGCGTCTGTGTAAGAACATCACCGTTTTGTTTTCCCCCCTGAATATTGTGGATTATTAGATGACTGATGTTCTGCTACTTTTTCTTTTTGGCTGAATGCCGGATACAGAGACCAGCGGGGGTAGCGCTGCCCTCTGGACTTGGCACAGCTTTCACAAGCGGTCACCCTGCAGTTTTCTCTGGATTTGCTGTGGAGACTTTTCACAACACATCTAATACTTGTGAACCTTCCTCCTCACATCTTTATTATCTTGTCCGCTGGTCAGACTGGGGGGGATGAAAGCCGGACAAGGGGTGAAGAATGATCCTTATTACATATAATGGTTGCACTGAGTGATGGGGAAAAGCCGCAGAGGACTGAGAGCAGAAGGGCAGAGGGGTTTCCTCTTCTTCATAGGAGAAAGTCCACAGGAAGCAGCACAGAAGCTGGTGCAGAAGGGGAGACAAGGGCTGAGACTCTTACACAGACAGAAAGCCGAGGAGTGGAGGACATGTTATTACTCCAGAATCCGCTCAATTCATTCCCTATGTGGCTTCCGAGAATGAATGGAGCTGCAGTTGGTCCCAGACTTTCCGCTCCTTCCCGATCAGACGATGGTTCCCAGCGGTCGGACCCCACTGATCAGTAAGTGATCACTGAGCCTCTGGATAAGTGATAACTTGTTTCAGTTGCCACAGGGGTACTGCACCTCAAACCGAGGTGTGGTATCCCCTCTCCGAGATAAGGAAGGAGCACCTCTCAGGGCTCAGCCACCCATCCAACACTACATCTCTCCCACCTGAGGGGGGCTGGTATGCACCAGGGTGCTGCCCCAGCCGGGGTAAGAGGAGATGGAGGGAACCAAAAGATAGGGGGAACCATGTAGTGGGTGAGGGTGGAGGACGCACTTTAGGTTACACCACAAAATTCATATTTAATAAACGGCAATCTTGGGCTTATGGTCTTTGATTGTGATCTTCATCACTGAACATGGCTTTCTGTGTGAACCTGCTGCTGATTGAAGATACATGGTCCTCGTGCTCTGGCCTTGAGGCGAAGAGCGGGCTAGAGTTATTGGCTGTCTCTACCCGGTCAAGGTCCCTACCTAAGAAGGCCTGGAAGGGAGCAGAGGAGACAAGCTCCACAGGCAAAAGGATCCCAGGGGGATGCAGACGGAGCTGACACCTGGCTTTGCTACTAAAAGTGCTAGTCAGAAAAGCCCGGAGGTTTGGAGGATCCCACCGGGTAACGGACGGAGCGGAGTCGCCACCCGTACACTTGTTCTGTGTATAGCCAGAGGGAGACCCAGCCTTGTAACACGCACCACATACGGACAGGAGGGGACCTAGTGGGAAAGTCTAGGAACACTCTGGTGCAGGGGGTCCTGATTGTTGCACCCAAAATACCCGGAGTGTGCTGAACCCCTTCCTGGTGGCCGCAGTGCGCCGTGAGGAGCAAGGAGAAGCCTTGCAGCTGACACCTAACAACGTGAGTAAAGCTTGGAAGACTGCATCCATTGCCTCCGGTCCCTTATTTCAGCGCGACACCACACCACACCACCCACTACGACTCCCCTGATCCGTCTCCTCTGCCCTGAGGCCCTGCTCCGCCTGTGGGGAGTAGTACCATCTTCTGCTGCCACTACATCCCGCCTCAGAGGACTGCCGCAGCGCTGGTGGCGAATCACCAAACTCCACAGGTGGCATAGTCATTGAATCCACTCGATTACCACTGTCCCTCCTAGCCCTTATTTTGATGTGACGACCCTGGGCACGGACCGGGCCTAGGCCACGACTGCAACCCCCAACATCTGACCCGATTCCGAGTACCCCCATCTCTCAGGGTGGGCTAGCGAGTAGCGAAGTAGGCTTCACACAGACATCTCCTTTAAGCAGTGAAGGCGGGAGGAGGCGCTGGGTACAAGGGAGACTTTACCTCTGGGGGCTGCATATAGGGCATGTGAGTGGCGGACACTTCCCGTATTCATAATTTCTGAGCCCCAGCTCTTATATGAGCTGCAGGAGATGCAGCAGTTACTCCGCTCTCCGGTCACTTGCAGCCGTCCGAGCTCTGCTGTGCCTGTTAGGGGTGAAGATCGGGTCCTAGGAGGCAGCGACTATGCAGCCTGCACAGCAGATCACAGCCCGGGCACCGCGTCTCCGGATAAATCTCCACCTTTTGAGCTGCTTCTTGTGCAGCAGCCCCATGCAAGTTGCTCCGCTCTCCTTGGCCAGCTCCTGCTGAAGACTGAGCTCCTCTGCACAATCTAGGAGCCCAATAGCCCTGATCACACCAGTGGTAGCCCATCGCTGCTGGGGGGGGCAGGGCTAGATCCGATTTACAAATACAAAACTAATCAGCCCTAGATATTCCTAATAGCTGCAGAGCAGGCGACATAACTCTGACCGGTTTCTTCATAGACCTCTCCTCAGCCGGGGTCTAATAGGAGCAGTAACATGACCGTCATGGGGTCCATTGTTAGATCTCGGCTGCCATAGAAACTCATTGGCACCATGATCGCGCCTCCCTCTCCTGTCTAAAGTGGCTAAATGGTGTAGAAGCCACTGACTGTGTCATACAATGGTTTAAAAAGTTTTACCCACGAACGAAAGTTGCGTTTAATCAATAGATCTTTGAATAGTAATAATTTCCACAATTGGATGTGTTTAAATAAAATGTTCCTGTGCTGAGATAATCTTATAAGTGTGCCCCTGCTGTGTACTGTGTAATGGCTGTGTCTGACCGTACAGGAACATGGTCTGATCATACCACATCTCCTGGGCAGGGGAGGAAGCAAAAGAGTATACAGACAGGACAGCATGGGATCACAGCTGATTTTTCCTGTGAGGTAAAACATTTCCTGCCTGTTTTTAAACAATGATTTACCCCACAAATGAATCCTCTGCGATCCCCTGCTGTAATCTCTGTATACTCTTTTGCTTCCTCCCCTACCCAGGAGCTGTGATATGATCAGACCATGTTCCTGTACGGTCAGAAACAGCCATTGATTAAAATGAACGTTTGTTTGTGGGTAAACCCCTTTAGGTTGCCAGGATTAGGGTTGGCTTCACTGCTGGCGGCTGAGGCAGGAGCAGAACTGTGTTATACCGCCACATGACTGCCGCAGATCTTGTAAGAGCCCTGACTGCACATGCCTGTTGATAATGTGTCCTATAGAGCGGGTCCTGGTATCGGACAGCCCTGTACATATTCACCACTAGCTGGGAGCCAGTTACTTACAGGTTCTAGTTTCCTATTTGTTTCTAGGATCTATAGCTATCAGCATTTTACCCTTAATGCCTAGATATAATATCACTGTCAGACTCTCACAAGATATGAGCGCCCTGTACCTGTATACCTGCCCTGTGTGCGGCACAAAAGTATATAACAAAATGTGTGTACACACATACCTATCTCCTGAATGGTATTACCACTAGATCTCCTGTACATAGTAATATGAGGTTCTTAGCGCACATTTTGAGCAAATTGTGCGAGCCCATCTGCCAACGTCAAGGCGACCTCTTCAGATGGGTCCCTACACTAACACTACACTATTTTTCTAACTGGGACTAGTTTTTTTTATTATTATTATTATTACCACCATTTTCACTATTTATTATTACTGCACTAATGCAATTGATTGTACCTGTTATAATTTTTTTTTAAATTAGTTTTATAATTTTTTTATTACTCTTGTGATTCTAATAATGGTATTACTAAATTCCCTATGCCTAAAGCTTTTGATCCAGAAGAAGGCAAAAACCCCAGGACACATTCAGCCAATTTGTGTCACAGGGGAAAAATTCCTTCTTGACCCCGAGAAAAGGCGATCAGTCCTAGAACCCTGGATCAAAATTAATTATGTTATTACAAGTTATATAATATTACACTACTTATTGTACTACTACTGGAGTTATTTTAATTTGTTTTTCTTTTTATAAATATAACTATTTAATATTCTTACTATTATCAACATCCTGATATCTTATTACAGTATTATTATTCTTTCCTACCAGTACTAATACTACCCTATACCTACAGTATTGATCCAGAAGAAGGCAAAAACCCCAGGACACCTTCAGCCAATTTGTGTCACGGGAAAAATTCCTTCTTGACCCCGAGAAAAGGCGATCAGTCCTAGGACCCTGGATCAAACCTAATAATATTATGACTAGTTATGTAATTACTATTACTGTACTAAATGTACTACTATAGTTGTTTTAATGTAGGTTTTTGTTCTTTTTAAGTTTATTATGTCCTGCTTTCTTATTACAGTACTATTCTAACTTTTCTAGAACTATTTAATATTACAGTACTGATTAAACTATTTCTATGATTATTTTTATTATTTTTTTTATTTCTATAGATATAACTACTTTATACTGTTTCTATTACTATTAATAACCTGGTATCTTATTACAGTATTATTCTCCTTTCCTATCACTACTAATACTACCCTATACCTACAATGTTGATCCAGAAGAAGGCAAAAACCCCAGGACACCTTCAGCCAATTTGTGTCACAGGGGAAAAATTCCTTCTTGACCCCAAGAAAAGGCGATCAGTCCTAGGACCCTGGATCACACTGCTATTCTACCTACTACTATTACTACTGTTATTTTATTACTATTCTATTACTTTCTTACTATTATCCCTAGTATTATTACTCTTATTACACTAATACTGATACACTACCACTATATTACACTATCCTGCTGTTATTTCTTGGTGGTCTTATACTTACCAGCCGGTATTGCCGTATGTGATGTTATCGGCAGAGAGGTCCCAGCAGGATGGTCCACATGATGTTCCTCTTTCCTCTCAAATACCGGTTGATGTACTGGCGGAAGTTGGTCTGGTTCTACTTCTTCCTTCTTGTTGTAGGGATTGGTTGTCGTCTTTTCTGGCCGTCCCTTCCCCCCTAGGGATCTTGATGTGGAGTTTTATCTTCTTAGCTTTCTCTTCTTTCTCTTCTTCCTCTTCACCCAGGTAGGCGCACAGTTCTTTTAATGTCTTCTGTTTTAAATCCCTCTTCATGATGTCCAGCTTTATCTTCTTTGCTGCTTTCTCCTCTTCTTCCTTCTCTTCTTCTTCCTTCTCTTCTTCCTCTTCATCCAGGTACTTGCACCGTTCTTTTAGTCCATTGTGCCTTTCTTACCTCTTCCTTTTCTCCCTGGCTTCATACTCTTCTATGCATCTTCTTTGGGCAATGAGGTCGGCATTAGGCGCTAGAAGAGAAGAGATGAAGTTAGGAGGATACTAGGAAGATCCGAGTACACAGCTACCTTATAGAAGAGGCCGTAGCGTTGCCCTGAGTTGTCTCACTGACCTTCTTGTAGAGGGGAGAAGGGAGAAACTTCACACAATACGCCAGTCTTCTCAGCTGTTCCTCAGGACTGACGTAATCTGCAGAAAACACAACCAGATATTAGGAGCAATCCTCACCGCACAGAGAGGATGTATGTATGTTAACTCTGTCAGAAGGAGCTCACTGATGGATTCTCAGTTAACTAGTTCTGCAGCCAGCAATAGACAGTCTAGCACAGAGGATACAGGAGGCAAACTGTGCAAAATTTTCAATAAAACTCAGTTACAAAAATTATTTTTACCACCAAGTATATGCATTAAAGGAAAGAAAATGTCCCCACAGATGAGTCTGTTTAATGAAAGCCCCAGAAACCCATGTAACAAGAGTATAGAGAACGGTGAGTGAGTGATGGATACTACCTGGTCCAACGCTGGCAGAATACTCCATCCCCATGGTGTCCGCTGATATCTTCTCTTGTAGAAACGTATCCAAAATCTATAAAACATCAGGAGCCGTCAGCAGAGGGTTTGGTGATTGGCTGATATTTCTTTGGTCTTAGAAACATTGGCTATAACTAATTCGGGGGCTCTGCTGGGGAAAGGGCAAAATTGGGAAATGTGTAGAATATTTACTGTTCTGTATCTGAGCTTCATTAAAGGGGAATTATCAGTTGGAACAAGTCATCCCCTTATCCCTGGGCTCGGTGACGACTGATAGATCAGTGGGGTCCGACTGCGAGAAACTCCAGCAATCACCAAATAAGGGCAGCGACCCCCATTATAAGTGATCGCTGGATCCATCCAGATGGGAGATGTAATGAGTGCGGCGCCCCCCACTGGTGTCTCAGCGTATCATGTGTTGGGGAATAATGACTTATCCTCTGATAAATGTGCTGATTCCTGTCAGTTGTGGTCGCTGAGTGCGTGTGATGGGATGTGGCTCCTTCCGTTATATTATATCACGTCTTGTACCTATAATCTCTCGCTGATCGCAGGTGTCTGTCTTCACACTCAGATCAGATGGAACAAACTGACCACATAGGAGTTTTTTTTTTTTTTTTACAATTTCATATCGAGAAATCCTATTGGCTGAGTATGAATGCCGTTACCATGGTGACAGAAGTATCTGCAGATTTAAAGGGACAGGACACTAATATTGGATTATAGTGTATTTTATTATATCTTTCACATGATAGTGGCTGATATATGGACCTGTACAGATAATAGGTGGGCGCACACTTATTTATCTCTTCACATTTTTTATACAATATTTGAGGGAGCAGCAGAGATAGTTTGAGGGTAAAATAACTTGTGTTGTTCTTGAATGTGTATAAAATAGGCTGTTAATGTATGTAATGGTCCAAAGATTGTGGTTTTATGTTCAATACAAATCTATTTATCACCACACGTCACTGGAAGAGATTTATCAGCTACATGGGACAGAATTCTGTAGTTTTGTGCGGCAGAAACTGTATTTCATGATTTGTTCCTCGCGTTTTAAACACTTTCTGTGCCTTAGATGAGAAGGGTGTGGCTTAGCTGACAAGGGGAGTGGCTTAACAGAGAGGGGAGGAGTCTAACATTCTGCACCGAGCACCAGAAATTGCACCAAAATTGTACTGCAGGTTTCTGGCACAAGGTAAGCAACAAATAGGTGGTGTCAATTTATACAAGACAGTAAAAAAATGTGTCAGATTTATCTAATGGCGTCTGCAGGAGGAGTGTGACCGGCCCCACACTGATCTTTACTAGTTCTTGCAGTTGCGACACATTAATCAGAGGAGGGGACAGGTGGCCATAGAATAATACACCACAGCACTAACATGGACAACCACTAGGAGTCATTTCAATGTAATATCATTGTTACAGTTAAAAGAAAATGAAGAAAACTATTATCTAAAATTTGAAAAAAATGTAGAAAAATTAGCAATTTATTGAACTTTTTATGCCTTTTCAAAGAGGTCTTTCACTACTTTAATATTGAATACATTCGCTGTGAGTCATTTCAATGTAATTCCAGTCATTGCTAAAGGGGTAGTCTGGGGAGATAAACATTTTTGTACTGTTCCTGCACTCATACATGATAAAGATGAGATGCCCAGTGCACTTTAATTATCTTTATAACCCTTGTAATTCCACGTGACAGGCGTCCACCTTGGGATCAAAATTTTGCATGCGACTGACTGAAGATTTACTGTCGACTTATGTGTAGACGCCTCCTTGGACTGTATGATGTGACTTTTTCTTGTTCTTCTGGTGCACGCGTGCGCACTACTTTTCTTCATTCAGCTTTGACATGCGCATCTTGTGACATGTACGAGCACGCCACCTCTTGTGACATTTTATATATTTATATTATTTGCATTGCATCCTTGCCCCGTGATGAAGCCTTGCTTCTTGTGGCAATACAGCCATTTAGCTTTTTAAATGTTTTTAATGTTGTCTTTGGTTTCATGTACAATAAACATATAATCTGAAAAATATGGTAATTAAACACGCACTTTTTTCCCCAAAATTTGAGGGGAAAATTGGGACGCGTCTTGTAATCTGAATGTAGTTTACCAACTGCGGTGGAGTGGAGTCCCAGGGTCGCTGCTGCAGGAGGCTTCTGGTGGTGGCAGCAGAAGTGGGGCGATGATGCGGGCTCCAGGCTGGTAGGAGGTGGTCTCCCAAGATCTTGATCGAGCATGCATCGCTTCCGGCGGTCATTTTCCTGGAGTCCACCGTATTGAAAAGCCTGGAAAATGCAGAGGCTCCAGTCTTTTCACAAAATGTCGGTGGTGCCTCTTCACTGCCAAACACCACCGGGGGCCCTGCCTCCGCCGTCCCCAGCTTCCTGCAGATCCTTAGGACCTGATGAAGCATACGCCAGTGCAATATGGCCATCGTCCTCCGTGGTGCTTCCTCCCTCCCTGCAGACAATTTTTAAATGTTGTAAATCAGTAACCACAAAACTAACAATTATTTGTAATAAATACCTTGCAGCAAAGAAATGTACAATTTTACAGTAGTTTCATGGTTTCATTATTTTATAACGAAACACGCTTTTTTTGGTACAGGATAGTGATTGCAATGCTTCTCCACACACTGGAGAATAAACTGTTTCTGTTCTTCTTGAGCTCTTCATGGAGCGTTCGGGGCATCATTCACTATTTTCAATTTTCATTCCGGCGACTTTTGAGGATGCATCAATGTCACTTGCATTAGTGCAACAGACAAGCATCTACATGAAGAAAATCTTGGTTTATTTCCAGTGCAACAAGCAGTTTTTTGCGTTGGACGACATGAAGTGATGAAACTTCTTGTGTGACACAAGGTCTTCGGAAAGCTGCACGAGTTGAGCAGACATCGTTACCTTCCTTCTGCAGAGCCAGCACCATCTCAACCTTTTCTGCGGTTAGAATAGAACCTCACTGTCAAAAAAAGCCAGACCCCCCATAATCTCACTGAGGGACCACCGGTGTCTGATAATTTTTATTGCTGCCTCAGCAACAGGCTTGTTGATTCATTTGTCTGCTTCAAGTTCTTGCAGTCATGTCAAGTAATTTCGCAGCGATGTGGCTGGGATCTGACAGTGGTACCAAGCCTTCAAGTATAAGCGGACAATAAAAGTGCAAAATTGACGGAGATTTTTTAGCTCTGTCAAAGTTAAACGCAATTGGTGCCGAAACATGAAGATATTCAGAGCGTATGTCACTTTGGCCATCCATTTGGCCCAATGGTAGGCGCCTGGAGTGTTGATGTCTAAGTCTGGGTTCGCCGGCGAACCAAAGAACAGGAGTGCCAGTGTTTGCTAGTGCAAAATTCAACTAGACACTTGTATATCTGTCAGAGGTCGCCTCCCTGTCTTTGGTGCGGGCTCCGGTGCTGAGTCCACACGTTTTCCGGCAAATGACAGCTGATCTGATCGCATCGGTCTGTGTACCAGTGTTACTACTGGTCGTGGCCAATGACATAAACTTCACTTTACCCTAGTTGCTGCAAATCACCCTAATATCATCAATACTTCCAAATTACTGTTATAAATGAAAGTAAGTGAATTTCATGCAAAAATTTAATTAGACAGTAAAAGACACAATGGGAGTGGTGAAGATTTACCTAAAACAGTGAATAATACTGAATATTGTCTGTAATCTGGAAACAGGATATATAACCTAATAATAATATTAAATATTCTTTACAAATTACAAATAAGCAAATTGTAGAGCGTTTTAAGGAGCGGTGGGGCCTTTATTGCTGCTATATATGAAAACTACCCAAACCCTATTTTAATGGCTATTAAGTGTTCAAGGGCTGAAATAGAGGACTTTGAGACACCTTTTAAATTCGACCAAAATAAACAATTTTTTAAAGGCTATTACAGATCATTATGTGCAGGGGGCGACACTTTGAATAAAACCAACTTTTATTTTTTTCTACAGAATGCATTGTCACCCTAATTTTATATATATATTATTATTTTTTCTTTTACTAAAATGTTGCTTTATCCCCCAATTTTTTGTTGTCCTTTCTTACTACATATTTAATTTAGTCCATTTGTTCTACTGCTCTTGCATAATATATTACATTATTCCAATATTTTATTCTAAGATTTATTAATTAAAATGTAGCTCTATGGAGCTACACTATGGAGCACTATGGGGGCCCATTATACCGTATGGAGCACTATGCAGGGCCAATATTCTGTATGGAGGACGATGTGGGACCATTATTCTGTATGGAGGACTATGTGAGGCCATTATTCTGTATGGAGGACTATGTAAGGCCATTATTCTGTATGGAGGACTATATGGGGCCATAAAACTGTATGGAGCACTAAATAGGACCGTTATTCCGTAGGGAGCACTATGTAGGGCCATTATTCTGTATGGACGACTATGTGGGTCCATTATACTGTATGGAGGACTATGTGGGGTCATTATACTGTATGGAGGACTATGTGGGGCCCAGTATACTGTATGGAGCACTATGTGAGGCCATTATTGTGTATGGAGGACTATATAAGGCCCATTATACTGTATGGAGGACTATATGGGGCCCATTATACTGTATTGAGAACTATATGGGATTCATTATACTGTGTGGGAATTACAGTAGGAGAATTATACTGTGATGTGGTCACCATACTTGGTTAGGGGAACTGAGGGAAGGGGGTACAGTAGGGTCATTATACCGTGTGTAAGGAGCATACTGTAGAAGAGTTTGCTGTGGGGTGTCTTACTGTGTTTGGGGGGCACTTTTTTGGCATCCTACTTTATTACCTGTATTATTCAACATTTTTTATCCTTGTTATTACATATTTAATTTAGGCAATATGTTCTTACTGCTCTTACATAATATATTATATTATTCAAATATTTTACTCTAAGATCTATTAATTAAAATGTACTTTGTTTTGAGAACAACCCCTTTAAATTTGTTTCCTTATGAAAAATGTCATCGCTATATTTGATAAGGAATAAAATTTCCTCAATTGTAGACATTTATTTAGTAAATATCAAGGTTAGTCAGCGACTTTGTCCAAGCTTTTAATTTTGGCCTCTGTGTAGTTAAGTTTAACATTAGTGATGAGCGAACACTAGAATGCTTGGGTGCTCGATGTTCGGGTCGAGCACATTGGAATACTCGGGTGCTCGACCCGAGCAACGAGCCCAATGTAAGTCTATGGGAAACTCGAGCATTTTTCAGACGCCTCCCCCCGGCGGACTGCAGAAGGCCTAGAAATTGCCCAAATCGATGGGAACAGTGCTCAAATGACATGGGGACAGCATGGGGAAGACCCCTGGAAGCAATTCTGACTCCCAGGTCACTGCTGTCAACAATGTTGTCAGAGGTATTACGCCACTTTTACGGACTCACAATAAAACATACCAAATGGAAACCAAAATGGATTTTCCTGGGAAATATGTTAAGGAACATCCTTTCCAGGGTAATGACTTGTATATAAAGCAAAATAAATAACCAAAAACAAAAATGCTCCTCCACACTTTGGGCTATGTTCCGACGTAGCGTTTTTGATGCATTTTTTCACTTTTGCATTGCTTTCAACCTTGACAAATGAATTTGACTCGCCCCCTGGGCCGTGGAGCACTCGGAGCCGGGCAACAGGGCAATGATGGGGGTATTAGTGGCAACCCGGTCCATGGCTCAGGGTGGTCAGACCAGTGGCAGTCTTCTATAGGTTTAGCAATGTCCGACTACGCCACCCGTAGATTGCGGTCAGTGTTAACCGCCGCTGCAGTACAGACCGCTGGGGCAGATGTAAATGTGCAGCACTGAATAGTACAACTCCCCACGGGAGGAGTATGGCCCCAGGGCAGTTTATAGATGGATGATGGAGGGGATGATTCCAACCGCAATAGTCAGGAAACGGAGGCCTCTTAAACAGTTCAGGGTCTTTATTAGAACAGGTGAGAAGACCCAAAAACAGTCCCGGCTAGGAGGGGACCTGGATGTCTGAGAACAAGTGGGAAGCTGGCCCTGGTCAGGGTGAGGGTGTAGGCCTACCATGCTCTCTGCGCTCTTTCTGGCTATTTCCCTCCTTGTGGTGTAACAGCCCACGTTCCTGAGCTCGCCGTGTCTTCTTGCCCGTATGGCTTGCAACTTGGGTCCCTTTCTACTCCCGGCCTGGTAAGGCTTTGCTGGTCCCTTCTGCTGTGGCGGAACCTCCGGGCTTCTTAGGCCAAGGGACATACAATCCCCTGCGGACTGGTTATTTGCTGTAGGACTTGGAATCCTCACAGCCTCAGACACCAAAGTCTGGTAGATTAGTTTCTCTTTCTGCCAGGACAGGCTCTCATCGCCTTCCGTCCCTGGCTCGTGGCTCCTCTGCTGCCACACGACCTCCTCAGCTACAGCTGAACTGGCTCTCCCTTCTCTGGGACACCTCTCAATCCAGAGACAGGTCGTCATGAACTCCCTAACGCTGCCCCCAGTTCCAGCTTTTATAGGGGCAGCCTGCTCCCCCTACTGGCCTGGGACAGGAGGTGCTGCATGCTAATTGTCGCTGACTAGAGAACCTCCCCCTTGCTCTCAGACACAGCTTTATTATATTTGTGGCATCCAGGCCAGGGTGACACACATTCACCAGGAAATGTCATTTTAACACTTTACAACCTTATCTGGCCATGTGGTGTGTGAGATATCATCAGACACATCGTGTTTCATTTATGAAGGAGGGTCTCTGAAAGTCACAAAGCCTATTTTTATAGGGCCATCAGGCGGCCTTTACTATTCTTAATGGGCCAGCAGTCGGCCCTCACTATTCTTAGAGAGCCATTAGCCGGCTATGTTTTATTGTTGCCATTAATAAAGAACGGGTCTCCTATACTGTTATTGCGTATGCATTGAGTGGCAGGGCTGTCCAAAATTTGGACGCACCCCAATACAACTTTGAAAATTTGGATGCACCCCAATACCCCTTTGAAGAGACTTAGAGGAGGGCCTCCTGAAAACAATGTTCCCATTATTAGGAAGTAGGTCTCCCATTGTGTTTGCCTATGCAGTGAATGAAAGGGTTGCCAAAAATTTGGAGGCACTCCAATGCCCCTTGGAAGAGACGTGGAGGTCAGAGGGCCTCCTGAAAACAATGTTCCAATTATTAGGAAGTGGGTCTCCCATTGTGTTTGCCTATGCAGTGAATGAAAGGGTTGCCAAAAATTTGGAGGCACTCCAATGCCCCTTGGAAGAGATGTGGAGGTCAGAGGGCCTCCTGAAAACAATGTTCCCATTAATAGGAAGTGGGTCTTCCATTGTGTTTGCCTATGCAGTGAATGCAAGGGTTGCCAAAAATTTGGAGGCACTCCAATGCCCCTTGGAAAAGACATGGAGGTCAGAGGGCCTCCTGAAAACAATGTTCCCATTATTAGGAAGTGGGTCTCCCATTGTGTTTGCCTATGCAGTGAATGCAAGGGTTGCCAAAAATTTGGAGGCACTCCAATGCCCCTTGGAAGAGACGTGGAGGTCAGAGGGCCTCCTGAAAACAATGTTCCCATTATTAGGAAGTGGGTCTCCCATTGTGTTTGCCTATGCAGTGAATGCAAGGGTTGCCAAAAATTTGGAGGCACTCCAATGCCCCTTGGAAGAGATGTGGAGGTCAGAGGGCCTCCTGAAAACAATGTTCCCATTATTAGGTAGTCGGTCTCCCATTGTGTTTGCCTATGCAGTGAATGCAAGGGTTGCCAAAAATTTGGAGGCACTCCAATGCCCCTTGGAAGAGACGTTGAGGTCAGAGGGCCTCCTGAAAACAATGTTCCCATTATTAGGAAGTGGGTCTTCCATTGTGTTTGTCTATGCAGTGAATGCAAATGTTGCCAAAAATTTGGAGGCATTCCAATGCGCCTTGGAAGAGATGTGGAGGTCAGAGGGCCTCCTGAAAACAATGTTCCCATTATTAAGAAGTGGGTCTTCCATTGTGTTTGCCTATGCAGAGAATGCAAGGGTTGCCAAAAATTTGGAGGCACTCCAATGCCCCTTGAAAAAGACATGGAGGTCAGAGGGCCTCCTGAAAACAATGTTCCCATTATTAGGAAGTAGGTCTCCCATTGAGTTTGCCTATGCAGTGAATGCAAGGGTTCCCAAAAATTTGGAGGCACTCTAATGCCCCTTGGAAGAGACGTGGAGGTCAGAGGGCCTCCTGAAAACAATGTTCCTATTATTAGGAAGTGGGTCTCCCTTTGTGTTTGCCTATGCAGTGAATGAACGGGTTGCCAAAATTTGGAGGCACTCCAATGCCCTTTGGAAGAGACGTGGAGGTGAGAGGGAGCCCTGAAAACAATGTTCCCATTATTAGGAAGTGTATCTCCCATTGTGTTTGTCTATGCAGTGAATGCAAGGATTGCCAAAAATTTGAAGTCATTCCAATGCCCCTTGGAAAAGACATGGAGGTCAGAGGGCCTCCTGAAAACAATGTTCCCTTTATTAGGGAGTGGGTCTCCCATTGTGTTTGCCTATGCAGTGAATGCAAGGGTCTCCAAAAATTTGGAGGCACTCCAATGCCCTTTGGAAGAGACGTGGAGGTCAGAGGGCCTCCTGAAAACAATGTTCCCATTATTAGGAAGTGGTCTCCCATTGTGTTTGCCTATACAGTGAATGCAAGGGTAGCCCCAATATTTGGAGGCACTTCAATGTCCCTTGGAAGAGACGTGGAGGTCAGAGGGCCTCCTGAAAACCATATTCCTATTATAAGGAAATGGGTCTCCCATATTGTTTGCCTATGCAGTGAATGCAAGGGTTGCCAAAAATTTGGAGGCACTCCAATGCCCTTTGGAAGAGACGTGGAGGAGGGCCTCTTAAAACAATGTTCCCATTATTAGGAAATGGGTCTCCCATTGTGTTTGCCTATGCAGTGAATGCAAGGGTTGCCAAAAATTTGGAGGCACTCCAATGCCCCTTGGAAGAGACGTGGAGGAGGGCCTCTTAAAAAATGTTCCCATTATTAGGAAGTGCGTCTCCCATTGTGTTTGCCTATGCTGTGAATGCAAGGGTTGCCAAAAATTTGAAGGCACTCCAATGCCCTTTGGAAGAGACGAAAAGTTCAGACGGCCTCCTGAAAACAATGTTCCCATTATTAGGAAGTGGGTTTCCCATTGTGTTTGCCTATGCACTGAATACAATGGTTCCCAAAAATTTGGAGGCACTCCAATACCCTTTGGAAGAGACATGGAGGTGAGAAGGAGCCCTGAAAACAATGTTCCCATTATTAGGAAGTGGCTCTCCCATTGTGTTTGCCTATACAGTGAATGCAAGGATTGCCCAAATATTTGGAGGCACTCCAATGTCCCTTGGAAGAGACGTGGAGGTCAGAGGGCCTCCTGAAAACAATGTTCCCATTATAAGGAAATGGGTCTCCCATATTGTTTGCCTATGCAGCGAATGCAAGTGTTTCCAAAAATTTGGAGTCACTCCAATGCCCCTTGGAAGAGACGTGGAGGAGGGCCTCTTAAAACAATGTTCCCATTATTAGGAAGTGGGTCTCCCATTGTGTTTGCCTATGCAGTGAATGCAAGGGTTGCCAAAAATTTGGAGGCACTCCAATGGCTTTTGGAAGAGACGTGGAGGTCAGAGGGCCTCCTGAAAACAATGTTCCCATTATTAGGAAGTGGGTCTCCCATTATGTTTGCCTATGCAGTGAATGCAAGGGTTGGCAAAAATTTGGAGGCACTTCAATGCCCCTTGGAAGAGATGTGGAGGAGGGCCTCTTAAAAAAATGTTCCCATTATTAGGAAGTGAGTCTCCCATTGTGTTTGCCTATGCAGTGAATGCAAGGGTTGCCAAAAATTTGGAGGCACTCCAATGCCCTTTGGAGGACACGTGGAGGTCAGAGAGCGTCCTGAAAACAATGTTCCCATTATTAGGAAGTGGGTCTTCCAATGTGTTTGTCTATGCAGTGAATGCAAGGGTTCCCAAAAATTTGGAGGCACTCCAATACCCCTTGGAAGAGATGTGGAGGTCAGAGGGCCTCCTGAAAACAATGTTCCCATTATTAAGAAGTGGGTCTCCCATTGTGTTTGCCTATGCAGTGAATGGAAGGGTTGCCAAACATTTGGAGGCACTCCAATGGCTCTTGGAAGAGACGTGGAGGTCAGAGGGCCTCCTGAAAACAATGTTCCCATTATTAGGAAGTGGGTCTCCCATTGTGTTTGTCTATGCAGTGAATGCAAGGGTTGCCAAAAATTTGGAGGCACTCCAATGCATCTTGGAAGAGATGTGGAGGTCAGAGGGCCTCCTGAAAACCATGTTTCCATTATTAGGAAGTGGTTCTCTCATTGTGTTTGACTATGCAGTGAATGCAAGGGTTGCCAAAAATTTGGAGGCACTCCAATGGCTCTTGGAAGAGACGTGGAGGTCAGAGGGCCTTCTGAAAACAATGTTCCGATTATTAGGAAGCCGGTCTCCCATTGTGTTTGTATATGCAGTGAATGTAAGGGTTGCCAAAAATTTGGAGGCACTCCAATGCACCTTGGAAGAGATGTGGAGGTCAGATGGCCTCCTGAAAACAATGTTCCCATTATTAGGAAGTGGTTCTCTCATTGTGTTTGACTATGCAGTGAATGCAAGGGTTGCCAAAAATTTGAAGCCACACCAATGCCCTTTGGAAGAGACGAAAAGGTCAGAGGGCCTCCTGAAAACAATGTTCCCATTATTAGGAAGTGGGTTTCCCATTGTGTTTGCCTATGCAGTGAATACAAGGGTTCCCAAAAATTTGGAGGTACTCCAATGCCCCTTGGAAGAGACGTGGAGGTCAGAGGGCCACTTGCTGTCGGGGCCAGGGCCGCTTCCCCGACACAGGCGCTGCTTAATTTCCGGCACTTCACCAGACATGACCGTGCGCAGTGCGCTGTGCCTGCTGGTAATGATGTGGCAGGGACGACACACAAGCAAAATTAAAGGTGCAGTGTCGCCATTGCCGTGTCATTACTACCATACACAGCCGCACAACGCACTGCGTGCGGCCATGTCTGATGCAGTGCCGGCAATCTAGCAGCCCCGGCATTCCTCAACAGGTGCCAGGGAAACGGCCCTGGCCCCAACAGTGAGTGGGCCCCCCTGATGGTTCAGGGCCATGATGGTCCACTTGCCCGGGTACTCCAGGTGCTGATGCCGGCCCTGCAGCCACAGCTTGTCTCTGCAGACTTCTATCATCTCCAATCTTCTGCAGCACGTCCCAAAACGGTGCCCTTAAAGACAGCAGTGTCTTTATAATTCTCCTGAATAAAAATATATGCCCTACGCTGAGCTCCTGAAAAAATCATTGCCCCTCACTACATTCATTGCACAGAATATAACCCACACACTGTCCCTCTTATGGTACAGGGCCTCCACACTGCCCTCTCCTTTCCATACTGTGCCCCCTCTTTACACTGTCCTCACACTGTGTCCCCCCCTATAGGGTCCAGTCTCTATACTGTGCCCCCTCATCACACTCCCCATCCTTGGCATACTGTACCCTCCTGTCTGTGCCCTTACACTGTCCCCCCATGCTACCCTCCAACAGTACTCAGTCTTTATTCTATGCCCACTCATGTCTCCTTACACTATTCCGCTCAATAGTCTACTCATGTTTCTCCCTCCCTCATACTGTCTTCTCTCATATCCCCCCTGCTAACCATACTGTCTCCTCATATATTTAACAGCTCACACATTTCCCCCCCCAATTCCCCATGCTGTGTCTGCATACATCACATTCGCTCCCCATACTGTGTCTGTACTCTTTCCCCCACTCACCATACTGTGTCCGCATACATTCCCCTTCATCATTCCCCATATTACGTACGCACCCATCCTCCCTATTCTGTGTGCGCACCAATCCTCCACTCAAAATACTGTAGCCACACCCATCCCCCCACAAAATCTCTCCCACACCTCTCCCCACACTAAATCTCCCAACACTAAATCTCCCCCCAGCCATACAATAAATCTGCCTCCTAACTAAATCTCCCCCCAGCCATACAATAAATATGCCCCCACACTAAATCTCCCCCCAGCCATACAATACATCTGCCCCAACACTAAATCTCCCCCCAGCCATACAATAAATCTGCCTTCAACGATAGAATGAATCTCCTCCCAGACTAAATCTCTCCAGCCATACAATAAATCTGCCCCCACACTAAATCTACCCCAGCCACATACTAAATCTCCCCCCACACATACAATAAATCTCCCCCAGCCATACAATAAATATGCCCCCACACTAAATCTGCCCCCCAGCCATACAATAAATCTGCCCCCGCACTAAATCTGCCCCTACATTACATCTCCCCCAGCCACACAATAAATCTCCCCCCAGCCACACACTAAATCTCCCCCCACACCTACAATAAATCTCCCCACAGCTATACAATAAATCTCCCCCCGTACTAAATCTCCCCTCAGCTATACAATAAATTTGCCTTCAACGATATAATAAATCTGCCCCCCACACTAAATCTACCCCAGCCCCATACTAAATCTCCCCCCTTACATACAATAAATCTCCACCCAGCCATACAATAAATCTGCCCCCATACAAATTCTCCCCCAAGCCACACACTAAATCTCCCCACACACATAAATAAATCTCCCCCCACACATACAATAAAACTCCCACCCAGCCATACAATAATTCTGCCCTCACACTAAATCTTCCCCCAACCATACAATAAATCTCTCCCCACACTAAATGTCCCCTCAGCCATACAATAAATCTCCCCCCACATTAAATCTTCCCCTCGGCCATACAAAAAATCTGCCCCCAACCATACAATAAATGTCCCCCCATACTAAATCTTCCCTCACACTAAATCTTCCCCTCAGCCATACAATAAATCTCCCCCCACACTAAATCTTTCCCTCAGCCATACAATAAATCTCCTCCCACACTAAATCTCCCCTCAGCCATAAAATAAATCTCACCCCACATTAAATCTTCCCCTCGGCCATACAAAAAATCTGCCCCCAACCATACAATAAATGTCCCCCCATACTAAATCTTCCCTCACACTAAATCTTCCCCTCAGCCATACAATAAATCTCCCCCCACACTAAATCTTTCCCTCAGCCATACAATAAATCTCCCCCCACACTAAATCTCCCCTCAGCCATAAAATAAATCTCCCCCCACATTAAATCTTCCCCTCGGCCACACAAAAAATCTGCCCTCAACCATACTATAAATGTCCCCCCATATTAAATCTTCCCTCACACTAAATCTTCCCCTCAGCCATACAATTAATCTCCCCCCACACTAAACCTTCCCTTCAGCCATACAGTAAATCTCCCCTCACACTAAATCATCCCCTCAGCGATACAATAAATCTCCCCCCACACTAAATCTTCCCATCAGCCATACAATAAATCTCCCCCACACTAAATCTTCCCTTCAGCCATACAGTAAATTCCCCCCACACTAAATCATCCCCTCAGACATACAATAAATCTCCCCCCACACTAAATCACCCCTCCATTACAATATATCTTCGGTGTCTTCAGCTCTGGAGCATAGAGCACTTGCCAACGATGATCTCAGTGCCTCTACAGAGCTGGCGAGTGACGATAGCAGCGTGTTCACATGACCTGATCACGCTGCTGACGTCGCTCTGACCCAGTGGTCAGAGCTTCAATTGTACTCGTGTCTAAAAGACGCGAGTACAATTGAACCCTGGGAGACGGCGCGCTGCAGCTTCTCAGAGCCAGCTGTCACTTTGATAGCGGGCTCAGAGAACAACCGGCTTTCAGTCCGGGTGGCGGCAAAATGCTGCATCCTGTTTCATCCACTACTGGTGCCCTAGATCAACCGCTCAAGACCACCTACTAGTCCCACTAACTCAGTCCTGTTACTTTCGACGTTCACCAAGTTCAGTGCTTCCCGTGACACGTCGTCCTATTCAAGGACCCCTTTAAGGTGGAAGAGCCCCCCTGTCTCTTCAGTCAGTCTCTTGTCCCTTTACCATCCTGCTCAGTAGTTCACCCAATAATGGCAGCACAGCTCAGAGACACTTCCTACATGTACTTGAACTTGTCCCTATCTCGCTATCTACAAGAAGCAGTCTGCTTTCCCTGGCACTATCCCCTCACATTGTAGGCTAATCCAAAATATTAACTGTGTCTGTCCCTGCAGTCACAGTCACTGCTGGATAGATCTCCCTTACAAGCATTATGCATCTTATAACACTATACACTAAGCATATTACACTTACAATGCTTATCACAGTCTTTCCTACTCTAACATAACTTAACTACAGTCACTATTTTCTCCTACCTATTTTGTATCCTAGGTCCTAACCTATGTCTTAGCCTATGGTATCCTATACTGTACACTATCAACATTACTTATACACATTATATAGGCAAACATATCACATGACACAATATATACAAAAGATACATGACACTATTCACATTATACAATACACATGATGCGATTGGTGTCTTCATTAATAGAAACATAACAGCAATTTTCCATCACTCTTACATTCCTCCCCTCTTTCATGATGGTCGTCCTCGACCATTCGGGTACCTAGAAGACACCAATGCACAAAAAAACACAGACAGTCTCTCTATTTCTGGGGGTATATAGTGTCTTTTTTGTACTGATCAGCACTGATCCCGGTCCCACTAGGTTTGCACCCTGGAACATAGAATTCAAGTTCTTTGGGCCCACAAGCCAACATAACAGCTGCCCAGCAGTTCCTGGGCATAGTCCATGTAGCTTTAACCCAGTAACAGTCCACTTGGGTCACTATTGGCCTTGCTCCACCAAGGTCCACAAGCCATCCACATCCTGGCTTCAACCCGGTTGGGACATTCGGTCATCCATCCCCCTTCCCCTAAACGTGGGTCCTTTGAGGTGGGAACCCCCAGTATGTTCATTGGTTTTCAGTAGTCTGTCCTCATAAATGGTATTTCTTCTTTCACAGCATCAGATTAGATAAAGCACTGTTGTATATTACCAAAAAGAAATCCCTTAGGATAGGTTCAGTGCCCTGCTGCTCTGGGCTACTAATCACTTCAGGTGCTTGTCCAGCTTCATGGCCGTGAGCCAAGTCCTCCATCCAGGGTTGCCAACTTGACTTTTTTCTTTCTGGATGGCTTATCAAAAAATCACAGACAGACAATATTTTTCACGAACACATTGGAAAACCATAATAAATCATTATGATTATAAGGGATATTTATCTACAGAGCAGAATTCTGATTTGAAGACATTAGTTATATTCAGTGTAAACTGTAAAAGGGTGACAACTATAGTCAAAATTATCCACAGTTTTTCAGCCTAAAAAAAAATCATGAACATCTCATTTGTTTTTACGGATAAGGCAAAAAAATGCCCTATTTTTAGGGACTGTCCAGGAATTTCTAGACGGTTGGCAACGTTGCCTGCATCTTTTCCTCTCTGCTCTGCAGACTTATCGCTCCTCCACTTGTCATCCACACTGGACATGAAAACATCGACCACGATATGTTCCTGCTTGATTTTCTAGCAAAGCTAACAAGCTTTGCAGCGCTCATGCATCAGACTACTTGCCTTTCTTCTCAGATGCTGAGGGCGCACCGGTGACATGATGGATGTCTCGCTCTCCACTCCCTGTTGCCATCTACTTCCTCTCTGGTCCTCCAGCCATTTCCAAGAGCAGCACCAATGGCAGCACAGTTAGGTGGGTGCAGGAGTGAGTGTTTGAAGATCGCTAAAGGTGCCCAAACCGATAGGTAACAGTACTAAGGGTACGCTTTGTGCAATCAATATTTATTCACCATCAGAAGATTTATAAATTGTGTAAGGTGGCTAATGGTCGTGTAGTCGATGGGGGGGTATGTATCACAGAGATGGCTGGTCTCTGTGATGTAACCCAGAGTATTTTCTCTAGTGCACACATGCACTAAGAGGCCTAATTGGTGCACCTGGGAGCCGGGGTACAGGTTTCTAGGAGAGAATAGGCGGATCCAGCAACCCACATACCTCACCTCTGGGTGTGGTTAACAGCCTATAAAATGGAGGCTGTTGTTTGGCACATGGTCTGTGTGCTTGGTGGGAGAAGGCCTCCTGTGTATGTTTTGTCTCCAGACCAAGCCAGGACACTGGACACTACACCAGCCTGTGTGACCACAGCGCTGGCCATCCAGAAGCTTTGCTAAAAGGACTGTTATCTTTGTTTTTGCCTGCACTAAAGGCTGTTTTGTTTGCATTTTCCTTTTGAACGGTTTATGAAGCTAATAAACCATTACGAACATTTAAATGAACATGCCTCCTGTTTACCTCAAACCGCACCTGAGTGAGTACAATCTCTACAATTGCAATACCTGTTTTGCTGTGTATTTGATCAACTGCACTTTGTGCAATATACAATATGTGGGGTACACAAAGGGGCCCCTTAGGGTGAGTATTAGGAGACATCCTTTGAATGCGCTGCTCCTAATCACAGTTAATACTGTATATCAAAAAATTTCATACAGTCTCATGAGAGAGACCACACGGCTCTGAAATTTAAATGTATAAAAAAATTGAATAGACCACCCACCATGGGGAGATTTTAGGTGCAAGCTCCTTTCCAGAGAGAGTATGTGAATCTTCCCATCGGGAGGTAGAGTTCCGACAGGGTTAATTATCAAAAAGGGTCTGATTTATCATTATTGTGACAAAACCTAAGATGAAAAGAAAATGAGCAAATACCTTGCAGTAAATAAATGAATAGCAATAGTGCGTGAAAATAACATAATGTACTTATTTAACATAATTTTGATCAAAAAATGGAAAAGCCATCCCACCGCGTCAAGGTGACCCTATTTGGGACGGTCCTAATCTCTGGTAAAACCTTACCATATATCAAATTACATAACTGAATAAGGGCCGAGCAGGACCGAGACCCTGACTAATGGAGCTTAATAAAAGTAATGTCCAGCTCAAAGAAAAGGATGGCCAGTGTGAACATGCGTCTACACGTTGCATGCATACCAACTTATATTCCAGTTAATTTCTTTAGGATTTTACCATTATTGTGTGTATCTGGTAAGATTCCAATCACCTTGTCTATCACGGTTTTCTTAATATCCATTTATATATTTCGACATTCTCCATTGTACTATTTTTGTTGTGAATTAATTTTTAGATTGTTTTTTTGTTAATGTGATGTGATTGACCCACACACATCATATGTGATTCCATCATAAGAGACATTACACTATTATATTACACTATGAGTAAGGCATAGAGCCAAATTGCATAAGTCTGCTAGTATTTTGCACATTTGAAGATCTGTATATCACAAAATTTTTAACCAGATGAATAGACTTGTATTTTTTAAACTTATGGTTTTCCCAGCTGGACATTGGACTTCTTTCTAGTGAGTCTCATCCCCATGATATGCAGCTCTGCATGTAAATTGCATTTCCTAATACAGTAATAGCAATGAGTCCTCTGTGCTGTTTATTAGCTTAATTTACTTGCACGTTGCACTTTGCATCCATTTCTCTATGGAACAGAATAGGAATTACTGCATCCCTGAATGACAGAGAGATACAGTGGCATGTAAAAGTTTGGGCACCCCTGGTCAAAATTGTTGTTATTGTGAACAGTTAAGCAAGTTTAAGATTAAATGATGTCTAAAAGTTAAAGATAACACATTTCCTTTGTATTTTAGGCAAACAAAAAAAAAATATTGTCATTTTTTACATTTTAAAAATTACATAATAAAAGAAAATGGGCTGATGTAAAAGTTTGGGCACCTTGCATGGTTAGTACCTAGTAGCACCCCTTTTTTCAAGTATCACATCTTGTAAGCGCTTTTTTGTGGCCAGCCAAGAGTCTTTCCATTCTTGTTTGAGGAATTTTCATCCATTCTTCCTTGGGAAATTCTTCCAGTACTGAGATTCCTGGGTCATCTTGCATACACTGCTATTTTGAGGTCTAGCCATAGATTTTCATTGATGTTCAGATCAGGGGACTGTGAGGGCCATTGTAAAACATTTAGCTTGCGCCTTTTGAAGTAGTCTAATGTGGATTTTGACGTGTGTAGGATCATTACCCATTTGTAGAAGCCATCCTCTTTTCAACTGCAGCTTTTTTACAGGTGGTGCTATATTTGCATCAAGAATTTGTTGAAATTTCATTGAATCCATTCTTCCCTCTACCTGTCAAATGTTCTCCGTACCATTGGCTGCAACACAACCCCAAATCATGATTGATCCACACCCATGCTTAATGGTTGGCGAGATGTTCTTTTCCTGAAATTCTGTGCCCTTTTTTCTCCACACATACCTTTGATCATTGTGGCCAAGGAGTTCTATTTTAACCTTATCAGTCCAGAGGACATGTTTCCAAAACACATCAGGCTTGTTTAGATGTTCTTTTGCATACTTCTGACACTGAATTTTATGTTGAGGACGCAAGTAAGGTTTTCTTCTGATGACTCTTCCATGAAGACCATATTTGTGCAGATATCTCTGAACAGTAGAACAATGTACCACAACTCCAGAGTCTGGTAAATCTTTCTGAAGGTCTTTTACAGTCAAGTGGGGGTTCTGATTTGCCTTTCTAACAATCCGATGAGCAGCTTTCAATTTTGCATGGTTTCCAGACCTTATCTTGACCTCCACTGTTCCTGTTAACTGCTATTTCCTAATTACATTTTGAACTGAGGAAAGGGCAACTTGAAAACGTTTTGCTATCTCCTTATCGCCTTCTCTTGCTTTGTGGGCCTTCACCATTTACATTTTCAGAGTGCTAGGCAGCTGCTTAGAAGCTCCCATAGCTGCTCTTTTTTGGCACAAGGTTAGAGGAGGCTGGGTATTTATGAAGCTGGTAAATTTGCATCACTTGGCCTTTCCTAACAATGATAGTGAATACGCAATAACCCTAACAGGGTAATTAAGGCCTGAAACCTTGATCAAAGTTATCTGAGCACATAAATCTCCAAGGGTGCCCAAACTTTTGCATCAACCCAGTTTCCTTTTTGCTATTTTTAAAATGTAAAAAATTACAATGTACATACTGTATATACTCGAGTATAAGCTGACTTTTTCAGCACATTTTTTATGCTGAAAAAGCCCCCCTCGACTTATACTCGGGTATACACTTATACATAATTATATATACCGTATATACCGATGGGGTGGGGGGGTTGCGGCGGCGGAGGAGTGATGCACACGCAGTAGCTGCTACTGCAGCTACCACATGTGCCCACTGCTAAAGAAAATGAATATTCACTCTTCTCCATGCCCATGGGAGTGGAGAAGACTGAATATTCATTTTCTTCGTAGGCACCATAATGACTAATGAAGGTGCCAGGGACTGCTTCGGACAATAAAAGGTAAATAGTTATGATTATATTTGAATGATGTTAACCATCGAAGCTAATTTCTGTAAGGGAAAGGGGAGGGTCACAAAAGGTTATGTTTATGTTTTACGTTGATTATCTTGGTTAAATTTGTCGCAGCTGGTGGATAATTTTAACCCTTGAGTTTATATGCTCACTGTATATACATAGTTACATAGTTACATAGTTAGTAAAGCCGAATAAAGACTTGCGTCCATCAAGTTCGACCTGTTAGTTCTGTAATTGCTAAAGTTGATCCAGAGGAGGGCAAAAACCCCAAATGATTTAGCCAATCTTCACCTGAGGAAAAATTCCCTCCCGACTCTGAAACCAGCAGTCAGAATAAATCCCTGTATCAACCTACTATTTTATTTTATTTTTAAGTATATGCTGAAATCTGCCTGGTATCTAGAAAAGCATCCAGTCCCCGCTTGAACTGGTTTAGTGAATCCGACATTACCGTCTCCTCACTCAGTGAATTCCATATTCTCACTGCTCTTACCGTAAAGAACCCCTTCCTATGCTGGTGCTGAAACCTTTTCTCTTCCAGTCTTAGTGAATGCCCTCTTGTTACCGTAATATTCCTCCTTTTGAACAAATCCCGGGCAAGGTCTCTATACTGTCCCCTAACATATTTGTACACATTTATTATGTCCCCCCTCAACCTTCTCTTTTCCAGGCTGAATAGTCCTAGTTTTGCCAACCTCTCTGGGTATTGCAGTCCCTCCATTCCCTTTATTAATTTTGTTGCCCTCCTTTGTACCTTTTCAAGCTCATTTATATCCTTTCTATATATTGGGGCCCATAACTGAGCACAGTATTCAAGTGTGGTCTGACCAGAGCTTTGTACAGTGGAAGAACAATGTTCTCATCCTTTGCAGCTATACCTCTTCTGATACATCCCATTACCCTGTTTGCCCTTACAGCAGCGGCCTGACTTTGGGCACTCCAATTTAGTTTGCTATCAATCAAGATGCCCAAGTCCTTCTCCATCTCTGAATTCCCCAATGATTTCCCATTCAGTGAGTACTGGTGACTTCCATTTTTCCTTCCCATATGTATGACCTTACATTTCTCCTCGTTAAACCTCATTTGCCATTTAATGCTCCACCTACCCAGCTTATCCAAATCCCTCTGTAGGTCTGCACTGTCCTCTTTTGTATTAACTGTTTTACATAACTTTGTGTCATCTGCAAATATTGATATTTTACTATTTATCCCGTTGACTATGTCGTTAATAAAGATATTAAATAACATTGGGCCTAGTACAGACCCCTGTGGTACCCCACTAGTGACGCTTACCCAATCTGAGTATATTCCATTTATAACCACCCTCTGCCTTCTATCCTTTAGCCAGTTAGCTACCCACTTGCAAACATTTTCCCCCAGCCCCATCATTCTCATTTTGTATACCAACCTATTATGTGGCACGCTATCGAACGCTTTTGAGAAGTCGAGATACACGACATCCACTGGTTCCCCCTGATCTACTCGAGAGCTAACCTCCTCGTAGAAGTCAATCAGGTTAGTTTGGCAGGAGCGATTCCTCATGAATCCATGTTGGTTCGGGGTTAATAGATTATTAGCATCAAGATGCTCCATGATTGCCTCATTAATAAAGCCTTCAAAAATTTTGCCCACAACGGACGTCAGACTCACCGGCCGATAGTTTCCGGCGTCACTTTTCTCTCCCTTTTTGAATATTGGCACTACATTCGCCTGTCGCCAATCAAGTGGTACAGACCCAGTCTCAACAGAGTCCTTAAATATAAGATATAACGGTCTGTCTATCACATTACTTAGTTCCCTTAGTACCCGTGGGTGTATGCCATCAGGTCCTGGTGATTTGTTTATTTTAATGTTACTGAGGCGTTTCTGTACCCCAGCTTGGGTTAGATTTGTCATACTTAGTGGAGGATTAAGCTTGTCACTTCTCATTTCTCCTGTTAGTTCGATTTCCTTTGTGAAAGTTGACGAAAAAAATTTATTTAATAGATTAGCTTTATCCTCATCTTTCTCTATGATTTTGCCTTCATCACTTTTTATCGGTCCAATATTATTCGATTTAATCCTTTTACTATTTATATACGTAAAGAACAGTTTGGGATTTGATCTACTTTCCCTAGCAATACGTCTCTCTGTTTCCTCCTTCGCTACTTTTATTTGTTTTTTACAGGTTCTCGTTTTTTCCTTGTAACACATTAGTGCATCCTTACTGTTTTCCTGTTTTAATCTCTTGAATGCCTCTTTTTTGCTATTTAAAGCCCCTTTTACGTTCTTGTTCAACTATATTGGTTTCCTCTTATTTCTGGCCCTTTTATTCCCATACGGTATATACCTCTCGCACTGAGTATTCAGAATTATTTTGAAGATTTCCCATTTACTATTCGTATTCCTTTGATTAAGAACTTTGTCCCAGTCTATAAGTTGAAGGTTTTCTTTCAGCTGATCAAACTTCGCCCTCCTAAAGTTTAATGTTTTAGTTGTTCCCTTATTGATAACCCTACTGAAGGGCATTTTGAAATTGATAATATTATGATCGCTATTACCTAGGTGCCCCCCTATCTGTACCTCAGTTATTCTATCAGGCCTATTAGTCAATATTAAGTCCAACACGGCCTTCCCTCTCGTTGGTTCCTGCACTAGTTGGGAGAGATAATTATCCTTGATATTTGTCAAGAACCTTTTTCCTTTCTGCGATCTACAGGTTTCTGTTTCCCAGTCAATATCCGGGTAGTTGAAGTCCCCCATTACAATCACCTCATTATGTTTTGCTACTTTGTCTATTTGTCCTAATAGCAGTTTCTCATTCTCCTCTGTTATATTGGGTGGTTTATAGCAGACCCCCAGTAATATTTTATTATTATTTTTTGCCCCCTCTATCTCTACCCACATGGACTCGACCCCCTCTTCTCCCTCTCCTATATCTTCCCTTAGTCTGGGCTTTAGACGTGACTTTACATGTAAGCAGACTCCTCCGCCCTTCCCCTGTTTCCGGTCCCTTCTAAATAAACTATAATCTGTTAAATTTACCGCCCAGTCGTAGCTATCGTCTAGCCAAGTCTCTGTTATACCTACGATGTCATACCTCTCCTCCGATATAAGCGCCCGCAGCTCATCCGCCTTATTGCTCAGGCTTCTTGCGTTGGTCAGCATGCAAGATAAAACTTTGGGGTTATTTAGCATCCTATTCTTCTCTAACGATCTAACTGTACTATCCACACCCCCCTCTCCACCCTCCTTATATTCACTTCTCCCCTTCCCCCTTGCTTGCCTCACATCCCACCTATTTCCTTGGTTCCCCCCCCCGTCTCTAGTTTAAAAACTCCTCCAACCTATTAGCCATCTTCTTCCCCAGCACCGCTGCACCCTCCCCATTGAGGTGCAGCCCGTCCCTACGGTAGAGCCTGTAGCCGACAGCGAAGTCGGCCCAGTTCTCCATGAACCCAAACCCTTCTGCCTTGCACCAACTCTTTAGCCACTTATTCACCTCCCTAACCTCCCGTTGGCGCTCCTGTGTGGCTCGCGGGATTGGTAGTATTTCTGAGAAACTACCTTGGAGGTCCTTGCCCTAAGCTTCCTACCTAGATCCCTGAAATCATTTTTAAGGACCCTCCATCTACCACTCACTTTGTCATTGGTGCCAATGTGGACCATGACCGCTGGGTCTTCGCCAGCCCCACCCAGTAACCTGTCAACCCGATCCGCGATGTGCCGGGTGCCATACAGTGACAGGCATGTTGGGTTTATGGATAAAAGGGAAAATTCAGGTCAAAAATGTTTGGTTTGGTTGTTTACAAATAATAATAAAGCTGTGACCATTTTCTTCACCCATCATCAAGTTGTCTTGTGCTATTTTTTGAAGTTAAGTAATCATCCAGGTTATGCTTATAAAGCAGTCTTAATAGCGCAGTGTCAGCAGCGGCCGCAGCAGGTTCAGTGATCCTCTGTGCCCGTTATTAGAGAGTATGAATATTCATTCTTCTGCACTCCCATGGGCGTGAAGAAGAGTGAATATTCATTCTCTTTAGTACCGGCCTCAGAGGATAGCACTGCTGACAGCGTGCGCCATTAAAGAAAATGACTATTCACTCCTCTTCACGGCCATAGACCCGGCGTGGAGAGGAGTGAATATCTCGGCAGCTCACCTCAGCATCTGATGGTGCATGGCAGTGACACCATGTGCTGCTCAGATGCGGAGGTGAGCTGCTGCTAGCAGAACAGGATGCATCGTTGAAGCAGAGTAAAGGAAGGTGAGTATGAGTGTTTATTTTTTTCATGAGTGCAATGATGGGTGGCCATGCATACCAGGATTGCAGATGATGGGGCCATGCAAACCAGGATTGAGGATGAGGGGGCCATGCATACCAGGTTTGGGCATGATGGGGCCATGCATACCAGCATTTAGATATGAGGTTGCCATGCATATCCGGATTGAGGATGAGGGGGCCATGCATACCATGATTAGGATGAGGTGAGGGGTGCCATGCACACCAGGATTGGTGATGAGGGGTGCCATGCATACCATGATTAGGATGAGGGTACCATGCATACCAAGATTGGGGATGAGGGGGCCATGCATACCAGGAATGGGGGGGCCAAACATACCAGGATTGGGGGTGAGGGGGCCATGCATACCAGGATTAGGGATGATGGGGCCATGCATACCAGCATTTGGATATGAGGTTGCCATGCATATCAGAATTGAGGATGAGGGGGCCATGCATACCAGGATTGGAGTTGAAGGGGTCATGCATTCCAGGATTGGTGATGAGGGGGCCATGCATACCAGGATTAGGATGAGGGCAGCATGCGTACCAGGATTGGGGATGAGGGGGCCATAATACCAGGATTGGGGATGAGGGGGCCATGCATACAAGGATTGGGATGCGGGGGCAAACATACCAGGATTGGGATGGGGGAGCCAAACATACCAGGATTGGGGATGAGGGGGCCATGCATACCAGGATTGGGGATGAGGGAGCAATGCGTAAACGGATGGGGAAATTTACCAGTAACTGCTGCATTTCCCACCCTAGGCTTATACTGAAGTCAATAAGTTTTCCCAGTTTCTTGTGGTAAAATTAGGTGCCTCGGCTTATATTCGGGTCGGCTTATACTCGAGTATATATGGTTTTTTTTTTTTCCCCTAAAATGCAAAGGAAATGTGTCATCTTTAACTTTAGCCTTTTTAGAGATCATTTCATCTTCAACCTGCTTAACTGTTTACAATAAGAGTAATTTTGACCAGGAGTGCCCAAACTTTTACATGCCATTGTAGAAAGACAGATAGAAAGAAAGATAGATAGATAGATAAAAAGAAAGCGCGGCAGCATTCCATTATGGCCAAGATACATAAAGACAATAAAACATTTGATCTAAACTATGTTATTACTCAGTAAGCTTTACTTACAAAAAATGGAGGTTCTTAGCTCATAAATTGACCAATTCATGTGTGCCCATCAACCGCTGCAAGGTGACCTCCCATCTGATGGGTACTACTCTGCCTACATGCCTCTCTTGGGCTACAAGCCTACAACTCTGGACAGAAAATGTCACTTCTGGGCTAAAACACCTACAATTTAAATGGGCTGGTAGAATAGAATATACATCACCTGCTGGTTAAATGGGAGGAGTGCAAGGTCAGACAGGAGGCAGTTACAACCTCAGTAAGTAATATGTAATAAGAAAACTGACCAACACATCCTAAGTGTGAACAGGTGCCAGCTGCAGAAACTGCACAATATATATATAAAAAGAAAGCGCATCAGCACTCCATTATGGCCAAGATACATAAAGACAATAAAAACATTTGATCTAAACTGTGTTATTACTCAGTAAGCTTTACTTACAAAAAATGGAGGTTCTTAGCATATAAATTGCCCGTCAACCGCTGCAAGGTGACCTCACGTCTGATGGGTACTACTCTGCCTCTCTTTTTAGAGATCATTTCATCTTTAACCTGCTTAACTGTTCACAATAACAGTAATTTTGACCAGGGGTGCCCAAACTTTTACATGCCATTGTAGATAGATAGATAGATAGATAGAGAGAAGCACTTGAATATTTCCCCAAAATAGTTCATTACTAGAAAGATGAAAGCAAGTAAAGTCCTGTGATCACAGCAGCATCAGCACTGATTCAAGTAAGCAGCCTCTGAAGTGTGAGCCAGATAAGATTAGTGGCTAGTGTATTATGAGCTAGTAGAAATGAAGACAGGATGACTGTGGCCCATCTGGATCTCAACTGTGTCTTTAACATTTCACTCAATGCAAGGAGAATTAGAAGGAAGGTGAGCCCGGGAGTGCAAATCATGTTAGAATTCTGAATTTCCCTACAATTTCTTGTAGATCTAACATACCTCTTCTTCTTCTTACACGAACAAGACTCAAAATGTAATTTTCCTTATCTGTTTCACCAACAACCACTGTCTAATATGAGTTTCTCTCATGTAGTTCTGTGTGTAGGGATTTATATCTATTGCCGTTACATGCTCTCTATATTTTTCTAATAGACATTGACTGGTTGTAAAGGTTCATATTTGGCTTTGTTCCATTGAATATTGCTAAGGGCTTAGTTAAAAGTTTGTGTAGCCATTGAAGTGTAGAGTAAGACTTTAATTTATAGGCTGTTGGCTTACAATGAATTATAAGCATTATCCTGCAAGCAATATAAAGCTCAAACCACACACAATCATAGAATTTCATAACTAGTGGAGTTGGCTCAGCTTCATACAAAGTCAGCCAAACATTCAAAGGTCAAGACCCATCAATTAGTATACCAAGTGAACAATGGTATAAGAATGTGAATTTTACAGGAAAAGATTAGAAGGAGTTTGTCTTTACTGATTTTTTGATGTCTTGAAGATTAACTTTACAGGAAATGAAGATCTGACATTCACCTAAATATGTCTACGATGCCGTTGCATTCATGCTGCTTGCCTTACTAGGAAAGATTTGCTTCTGCAGTGATGAAATAAAGTAAAACACACATATAAAGTGCTAATAAAATAAAGTGGCATATTTGTTGAAAATTATTATCTCCGTCACCGATGTTTAGGATAATCCCGTATTGGACAGATAGAGATGGGGGAATCGATTTGCGGGATTCCGATCCACCACCCAGGTCAGTAATGTCTGGATAGGAGGCTTATGAATCTCTTACCTTCTAGGATCCCCGGCGTGGCTTTTGATTGGCTGGGCTGGATTGATGTCATCATTGAGACGTGACGCTCAGACAGGGACTGGCTGGCAAATTTTGGCCTAGGGGGCAAGCATACAGCAGTGGCCCATGAGCAGCGGCACAGCCTCACTGCGCAGGCGCGGGACCAGTGGCCGGACATGTAGAAATGTGCATGCGCCCCACAATAATAGCGCTTGCCAAGTGCAATATTCAAATACATGGGCGACGCCAGGAGTGACTGAATAGCAGGATCACACCCTTATAACTGAATACGAGCAGGTAGGACAAAGTGTATATAAAGTTATAAAATCATTATAACACCACTGACTTTAATGAAAAAAGTGTGTTAGTGATGCACATTGCATCACTAACAAAGCAATGGAGGCAGTGTAGATAGTAGCTAGGACTTGACAGGTTCCCTTTAAAGCCAGAGATGTCAAATTCAAATACACAGAGGGCCAAAGTTCAAAGCTTGGACAAAGTGGCGAACCAACCTTGATATTTATTAAAAAAGTGTCTACAATTGAGGAGGTTTTTCTTTATCAAATATAACGATTAATTTAAAAATTACAGTGGAATATTGTTATGTGTTATGTAAAAGCAGTAAAAGGCACAAGGCCCAATGGCCTAATGTAAATATGTAATTTAACACAAGATAAAAATCCTTGAATGAAACAGATAATAATGTATAATGCAAACAAAAGTGCCCCCAAACACAGTACAATACCCCCACAGTGAATTCCTCCACACTCACAGTATGATGACCCTACTGTACCCCTCTCCCTCAATCCCCCCCAACAAAAAACCCCATCACAGTATGATTCTCCAACTGTAATCCCCACACAGCCCTCCATACAGTATAATGACCCCATATAATCCTCTATACTGAACCCGCACAGACCTCTATAGAGAATAATGGCCCCCACATAGTCCTCCATAAAGTATAATGGCCCCGCATAATCCTCCATACACAATAATGGGCTCCACATAGTCCTCCATACAGTATAATGGCTCCCACATAGTCCTCCATACAAAATAATGGGATCCTCATAGTCCTCCATACAGTATAATGGCCCCACACAGCTCTCCATACAGTATAATGGTCCCACATAATCCTCCATACAGAATAATGGGCCCCACACAGCCCTCTATACAGTATAATGGGCCCCACATAGTCCTCCATACAGAATAATGGGCCCTACATAGTCCTCCATGCAGTATAACGGCTACAAAGTCCTCCATACAGTATAATGTCCCTACATAATCCTTCATACAGTATAATGGGTCCCACATAGTCCTCCATACAAAATAATGGGCCCCTCATAGTCCTCCATACAGAGAATAATGGGCCCCACATAGTCCTCCATACAGAATAACGGTCCCCACATAGTCCTCCATACAGAATGATGGGCCCCACATAGTCCTCCATCGAGAATAATGGGTCCCACATAGTCCTCCATAGAGAATAATGGCCCCACATAGTCCTTCATACAGTATAATGGCCCCACATAGTCCTCCATACAGTATAATGGCCCCACATAATCCTCCAAACCGTATAATGGGTCCCACATAGTCCTTCATACAGAATAATGGGCCCCTCATAGTCCTCCATACAGAATAATGGTCCCACATAATCCTCCATACATAATAATGGGCCCCACATAGTCCTCAATAGAGAATAATGGGCCCCACATAGTCCTCCATACAGAATAATGGCCCCACATAGTCCTCCATACAGTATAATGGGCCCCTCATAGTCCTCCATACAGAATAATAGCCCCACATAGTCTTCCATAAAGTATAATGGTCCCACATAGTCCTCCATACAGTATAATGGGTCCCACATAGTCCTCCATACAGAATAATGGGCCCCACATAGTCCTGCATACAAAATAATGGCCCCGCATAGTCCTCCATACAGAATAATGGCCCCACATAGTGCTCCATACAGTATAATGGGCCCTACCTAGTCCTCCATACAGTATAATGGCCCCACATAGTCCTTTATATAGTATAATGGGCACCACATAGTCCTCCATACAAAATAATGGGCCCCGCATAGTGCTTCGTACTGTATACATGGCCCCCCATAGTGCTCCGTACTGTATACAGGGCCCCGCATAGTCCTCCATACAGTATACAGGGCCCCACATAGTCCTCCATACAGTATACAGGGCCCTGCATAGTCCTCCATACAGAATAATTGCCCCGCATAGTCCTCCATACAGAATAATGGGCCCCCATAGTGCTTCGTACTGTATATATGGCCCCGCATAGTGCTCCATACTGTATAATGGGCCCCGCATAGTCCTCCATACATAATAATGGACCCGCATAGTCCTCCATACAGAATAATGGGCCCTGCATAGTGCTTCGTACTGTATATATGGCCCCGCATAGTGCTCCGTACTGTATACATGGCCCTACATAGTGCTCCGTACTGTATGCATGGACCCACATATTGCTCCGTACTGTATATATGGCGCCGCATAGTGTTCGTACTGTATACACAACCTTGCATAGTGCTCCGTACTGTATATATGGCGCTGCATAGTGTTCGTACTGTATACATGGCCCTGCATAGTGCTCCCTACTGTATACATAGCCCCGCATAGTGCTCCATACTGTATACACAACCTTGCATAGTGCTCCGTACTGTATATATGGCGCTGCATAGTGTTCGTACTGTATACACAACCTTGCATAGTGCTCCGTACTGTATACACGGCCCCTGCATAGTGTTCCGTACTGTATATACGGCCCTGCATAGTGCTCCATACTATATATATGGCCTCTCATAGTGCTCCGTACTGTATATATGGCCCCGCATAGTGCTCCTTACTGTATATATGGCCCTGCATAGTGCTCCATACTATATATATGGCCTCTCATAGTGCTCCGTACTGTATATATGGCCTCTCATAGTGCTCCGTACTGTATATATGGCCCCGCATAGTGCTGCGTACTGTATATATGGCCCAGCATAGTGCTCCGTACTGTATATATGGCCCCACATAGTGCTCCATACTGTATACACAACCTTGCATAGTGCTCCATACTGTATATATGGCCCCACATAGTGCTCCATACTGTATACACAACCTTGCATAGTGCTCCGTACTGTATATATGGCCCCACATAGTGCTCCATACTGTATACACAACCTTGCATAGTGCTCCGTACTGTATATATGGCCCCGCATAGTGCTGCGTACTGTATATATGGCCCAGCATAGTGCTCCGTACTGTATATATGGCCCCACATAGTGCTCCATACTGTATACACAACCTTGCATAGTGCTCCGTACTGTATACACAACCTTGCATAGTGCTCCGTACTGTATATATGGCCCAGCATAGTGCTCCGTACTGTATATATGGCCCCGCATAGTGCTGCGTACTGTATATATGGCCTCTCATAGTGCTCCGTACTGTATATATGGCCCCGCATAGTGCTCCGTACTGTATATATGGCCCCGCATAGTGCTGCGTACTGTATACACAACCTTGCATAGTGCTCCGTACTGTATATATGGCCCCGCATAGTGCTCCGTACTGTATATATGGCCCCGCATAGTGCTGCGTACTGTATACACAACCTTGCATAGTGCTCCGTACTGTATATATGGCCCCACATAGTGCTCCATACTGTATACACAACCTTGCATAGTGCTCCGTACTGTATACACGGCCCCTGCATAGTGCTCCGTACTGTATATATGGCCCTGCATAGTGCTGCGTACTGTATATATGGCCTCTCATAGTGCTCCGTACTGTATATATGGCCCTGCATAGTGCTGCGTACTGTATATATGGCCTCTCATAGTGCTCCGTACTGTATATATGGCCCCGCATAGTGCTCCGTACTGTATATATGGCCCTGCATAGTGTTCAGTACTGTATATATGGCCCCGCAAAAGTCTCATCGGGAAGCCCAAAAGGTAAGAAAATCGCAGAGTTCCCGTCCAGCGGTTAGAAAGCACTCACCTGGCTGATAGAGTGGAGTCTCACGAATCAATCCGCCCATCTCTAGTGACAGAAATCAAAATATTTGTTTAAATACACGAAAACATCATCTTTAATTATCTCTCACAGAATAAAAATATATGTAGTGCCACTAAGACGTACAAGACAAAAAGCATCAGATAGGGTGGGAAGTTATGGTTGGACCCCCAACTCGATTGATAATGTACAGAATACACAACCGTACACATAGTAGGACAAAATCAGTATCAATGCATGAAATCAAAGACAAATGCAAAACTGCAAGGATTAATGGGTATTCCCATCTCCAAAATCCTATCCCAATGTATACCAGCTATAATAATAATACTAGCAAAAACCTCCAATTAGAAATGTAGTATAGTTCTTCTGATTAGCTATGCTGCTTACCCCATGTGCAGGGCCTTGCAGTAACTTGGTTATCCATGGTTCTGACCATTAACAATTAACTAACTGTCACTATATGAGTGGTCATAACCATGGATACCTAAGCTACTGCAGTGCCCTGCACATGGGGTAAGCAACATAACTAATCAGAAGAACTATACTACATTTCTAATTGGAGGTATTTGCTATTATTATTACACCCACTACATGTTGGGATAGGATCTTATAGATGGGAATATCTCTTTAACTCTTGATCCCTTATACCCACATATGTCTGGTAAGGCCTTCAGGGGATCAAATAATTAAAGGACTGAAAAGTCACATTGCGAGTGGATAGCATGAAAACATGCAGCTGTAAAAATGCTCATTCAAACATACAGTGCGGTATAAAGAATGGGTCAATCGTAACCTGTATACCTATATACTTGCCGTCAGTCCAGACATGACTTGCTCTGGTTTACACTTTACTAATGTTTTTTATGTATTGTATAAGAAGCAGATTACTTGGTACATGAGCCTTATTCACTTGTAATACATATCAGTAAAAGTTGTTTTAATGGATTTTTCCTTCTTCTGTTATTAGTGTTCAGTTTGGACATAACTTCAAAAACCTTTACTGCAATAAAAAAAACAAACTTGAAGACCGGTCAGCGAGCTCAGCAGTCTTTGCTGCCGCCACATCAATCAGTCACATTAATTCTATTTGCGCTTGACTTCAGTCTAATGAATATTTGTAAGAGTCCTGATAATAAAGGAGGACACTTAGATCTTTATTCCACATTCTACCTGCCTCGCTTTACTTTTGGTAGTTGTGTACTAAATTCAGCCTATATCAAATTGCCATGATCTATCCCCAATTTTCTCCCCAACATATAATTAGGTGTTCTCCTGATTTCTATCATATTTTCCAATATATTCAATTATAACATGTTTTCTAAAGTACATTATTTAAAGGGGTTGTCTACTTTAAAAGTAAATATGTTTAAATGCATTTCTGGTTAATTATATATAACTTACTAATGCATAATGTATTGGCTAAGCAAGGTTCCATAACTGTGACTATTATACTGCCAGACCCCGGTCCCGACCGCGCTGCTTTCAGTCCTATGTTTGACAAAGGAGGACATTTTCTGTTGGGGAACATCACTACAGTAATGCTGTGTATGAAGGCGACTGGCTGACTGCTCAACCAATGACCAATGTAAAGACATGTAAAGGGGGCTGGCTTAGCTTCTGAATTGAATCATCAGCCAGCCCCCTTCTATATCATGACCAATGTAAAGACATGGAAAGGGGGCTGGCTTAGCTTCTGAATTGAATCATCAGCCAGCCCCCTTAACACACAGTTCTGATGATATGCCAAACACAGGAAAAACTCTACTGTGTCAAGCACAAGAGCAGAAGTGGAGATCTCGGGACTTAGGACAGACAAATTACATATTTGGAGCTTTTCTAACACAAAACGTTATATATGGGCACATGTGTAAAGCATATATTTCTAAATTACTTGCATGATTGGAAATCTTCCTTTTAAATATTGGGACTTCTCTATACCTGTTTATTCATTGTGTGTAGTTAAACCAAGAAAAACTAAGAGCAATTTTAAATTATTTGGAAATTGATTAGTACATAATTTGAAAATGTAAGTAAAACTCTTGACTGATGTCCCACATGTCTTGGAGCACATAGAGGGCTGGGACCAGAGTTGGACTGGCCCACCAGAGAACCGGAGAATCCTCTGGTGGGCCTTTGCTCCTCCTTCTGGAGAGTTCCTAATGCAAACCTTGCAGCTGCTTTAGGGCTCTTGAGTGTGGGAGAAAGGTGGGCCCTCAGAATTAAATCCTCTGGTGGGCCCAATGTTCTTCAGTCTGACACTCGCTGGGACTATGGGACCAATAGAGGGTAATAAACAAATGAATACTTCTAATTACTATAAAACAAGGATGGTTTTCTACAATGTCTCTGGCTCAACACAAAAAGTCCTAGCATACCAGTAAGGTCAAGTAGACTTGCGATTCTGAGACATGGATGATGATGGACAGTTTACTAGATTAAATAGATGAGAATGTTCTAAGAGTTTCCATTCCACCGTCAAATATGAGTTTTTATGATTCACTTCTACATAGACTAGACAGGACCATGACTTTTTTTTGGCTATAATTGACCATTTACCGTAAGTGTTAGAAAGTGAAAGCACATCACGTTGAATCCTTAAAAGAACAGTCAGATCACAGTCAGCGCACACCATCTGCTTTTTTGTTCCATCCAAGAAATTTTGAAGCAGAATAAATAAAGTATTATATATTTTATAGGAGCCAAATTTAAATAACAAGAGAGCTAACGGCAGGATTGTAGGCAGCAATCCATATTTCTCATTCTAAAAAAAAAAGATAATTGGAATATTTCTGTTTGGTTTTTGTATAGGGCTGAGTTGTCATTTAGTGCTTTCAAAAAACATATTGTTGGGCAAATATGAAATGATCCTGCGCACAGGCCAGGTGAGGGTACTTTTCCCATTCTGTGTTTAGGCTTTCCCATATTATCATATTCCATCTGTATTATAGATATAAAATCTAACCTCTCATGGTCCCATGTAATCAAATTCAGGCTAAAGGTACATTGGCCTTGATTCATCAAGACTAGTGATTGAAGTCAGCACCTCCTGATTCATGAAGAGGTGTATGCCTGTTCATGAATCTGAACCATCTGATGAGTGGTGTGCACCACACCAGAAATCTTACTCCAGTCAGGGACCAGAGTGAGATTTCCGCTGTAGGGATCACGACAGATCCCCCAGCTCTGCCTCACATCCGCCCAATTTTGTGGAGCTGGAAGAAACTGGCGTGAAAACGCCAAAAGCCGCAACATTTTTGGAGTTGCACCAAAATTTTTATAGCAATTTACCCCTTGCGAAACTTCTTAGATGAAGCGGGCCATAATGTCTGAACCTGCTGTTGAGTATATACGCTGATAAGGTATACCTGACATTGGTCACAATCTTAATGGATGCATTAGTAGCCACCTTAGGGATCAATTAGAAACATTTATAATACAAGGTACATTTATTTTCGCGGTGGCCCTCTGCATAGGAAAGCACAATGCCATTAACCCTATGTAGCTAGCATACTTTGAATTTTGATATATGCTTAACTTTTGTAGACTATGTAACCTCACTAGTTTTTGTGTTAAGTTGCACTTTAAGTAATATGTAGTATTTGTATTGGGTACGGTTGGTTTTAGGAGATGAAAATGTTGGCTGTTTCCTAGGGGCCCCCAAAGGATTGACCTGGAGAAATGTGAGTGTGAAGCATGTAAACCTTCACTCCCTGGACCACTAGGAACCTTACCTCTAACCACTTTACTATATAGGTATAGAATAGCAATATTATTTAGACACTAAATGGTAGTATTGTGTGGGCATTGTATGGACATATTTATTTATGTGGGGCCCTACTTTACTTGTTACCCAAAGTCTCATTTTCTGTAAAACAGCCATGAATTTGTCATTGGACAGTAATACTAACTATGGAAAAATAAATAGGAAAAATACTCTCCTAGAGTGCAGGGCAACACCGGAAACTACTTCATAGAAACTGTATACTGTGTATATTATTATTTAACATAGTAACATAGTTTTTAAGGTTGAAGGAAGACTAAGTCCATCTAGTTCAACCCATAGCCTAACATGTTGATCCAGAGGAAGGCAAAAAAAAACCATGTGGCAAACACTAAGCTCCACATTAGGGAAAAAAATTCCTTCCCGACTCCATACGACAATCAGACTAGTTCCCTGGATCAACGCCCTATCAAGGAATCTAGTATATATAACCTGTAATATTATACTTTTCAAGAAAGGCTTCCATGCCCTTCTTAAATTTTAATAGTAAATCACTCATTACAACATCATGCGGCAGAGAGTTCCATAGTCTCACTGCTCTTACAGTAAAGAATCCGCGTCTGTGATTATGATTAAATCTTCTTTCCTCCAGACGTAGAAGATGCCCCCTTGTCCCTGTCTCAGGCCTCAGAGTAAAAAGATCAGTAGAAAGGTCTTTGTACTGTCCCCTCATATACTTGTACATAGTAATAAGATCACCCCTAAGCCTTTGTTTTTCCACAGTAAATAACCCCAAGTGTAATAACCTGTCTTGGTATTTCAGACCCCCCAGTCCTCTAATAACCTTGGTCGCTCTTCTCTGCACCCTCTCTAGTTCAGCTATGTCTTTCTTATACACCGGAGACCAGAACTGTACACAGTATTCTAAGTGTGGTCGCACTAGTGACTTGTATAGAGGTAAAATTATGTTCTCCTCATGAGCATCTATGCCTCTTTTAATGCATCCCATTATTTTATTTGCCTTTGCTGGAGCTGCCTGACACTGGCCACTAAACGTGAGCTTGTCATCCACCAATACACCCAGGTCTTTTTCAGTGTCAGTTTTGCCCAGTGTTTTACAATTAAGCATATAATTATACATTTTATTTCCTCTGCCCAAGTGCATTACCTTACATTTGTGGCGCCCCTGAGGGTTCAGTCGCCATAGGGGTACTGCACCTCAGATAGAGGTGTGGTATCTCCTCTTCCAGGTAAGGATCACTCAGGACCCCACTTCACACTCAACACTACACCACTCCTGTCCTGCAGGGGGCCTACATGCACCAGGGTGCTGCCCCGTTCTGGGATAGAGGAGATTGGGGGGAACCAAAGATAGGGGGAACCAAGTAGTGGGTGAGGGTGGAGGAAACACTTACAGGAAGCACTTATAGAATCATATATAATATATGGCCATCTTAGATTCAAGGTCTTTGATTGCGGGTCTTCTGTTAGGGTCCAGCAAGAGTCTGTAGCTGGCTGAAGATTTGCGGTCTTTGCTCTCTGGCCTTGAGACGAGGAGCGGGTCAGAGTTAACAAGTGTCTCTGCCCGGTCAAGGTCCTGTTCTAAGAAGGCCTGGAGGGGAGCAGAGGAGATAGGCTCCACAGGCAAAAGGATCCCAGGGGGATACGGAAGAAGCGGAGTCGCCACCTGTATTCTTCACTCTGGCCTAGCCAGAGGGATTCCTGCTGCAAAAGGGGTAACCGGCCCCCGATATCTGACTTTGTCACTTCACGTCTCAGTCAGAAAAGCCCGGAGGCTTAGTGGATCCCAGGGGGATACGGACAGAGCGGAGTCGCCACCTGTATCTCTCAAACTGCGTTTACCCAGTGGGACCCGGCCTTACACCACGTTCTTATCACACATAGTCAGGAGAAGACGCAGTGGGAGAACTTACTAAGGAGAGGAACACACCAGCGGGGTCTCGACAGGTGCTCCTGATCTACCTGGGAAGTGCTGAACCCCCTTCCTGGTTGCCGCAGTACGCCGTGTGTAGCAGAGAGAAGCTTTGCGGCTGAAAGTTCATCTAAAGTGAGTAAAGACCTGGATGACTTCATTCACCGCCTCCGCTTGTTTATTCCCGCTCGGCACTGCACCCACCATACTTCCGCCTGTGGGGAGTAGTACCAACCATGCTGCCAGAACACCAGCCTCAGAGGACTGTCGCAGCGCTGGTGGCCTTCACTAGAAACCACAGGTGGCGTAGTCGAACAACCACTCATCCAAAAGCCCACATTTTTCAGGTGACAGCCCTGGGCACGGAATGGGCCGAGGCCACGACTGCATCCCCACAACATCAGCAAGGCCCGGCTCCGAGTACCCCACTGCTCAGGGAGGGCGAGTCACATTTATCCCCATTAAAGCTCATTTGCCATTTATCAGTCCAAGCTTCTAGTTTACATAGACCCTCCTGTAGTATAAAATTGTCCTCCTCTGTATTGATTACCCTGCAGAGTTTAGTGTCATCTGCAAATATTGAAATATTACTCTGTATGCCCCCTACAAAGTCATTAATAAATATGTTAAAAAGAAGGGGGCCCAATACTGACCCCTTTGGTACCCCCACTGTTAACTGATACCCAGTCTGAGTGTTTTCCATTAATAACCACCTTTTGTTTCCTATCACTGAGCCAATTCTTAACCCACATACATATATTTTCCCCTATCCCCATTGTTCTCATTTTATGTATCAACCTTTTGTGTGGAACCGTATCAAAAGCTTTTGAAAAGTCCATATACACAACATCCACTGCATTTCCTTGGTCCAGTCCAGAACTTGCCTCCTCATAAAAACTGATCAAATTAGTTTGACAGGAACGGTCCCTCGTAAACCCATGTTGATATTGGGTCATGAGGTTATTCTTCTTCAGATACTCTAGTATAGCATCTCTTAGGAAACCCTCCAGGATTTTACCCACAGTTGAGGTTAAGCTTACTGGCCTATAATTTCCAAGTTCAGTTTTTGTCCCCTTTTTGAATATTGGCACCACATTTGCTACACGCCAGTCCTGTGGTACAGACTCTGTTATTATGGAATCTTTAAAGAATAAAAATAATGGTCTATCTATGACGTTACATAATTCTTGCAGTACTCGCGGGTGTATCCCATCCGGGCCTGGGGATTTGTCAACTTTATTGATTTTTAGAAGCCGCCGTACTTCCTGCTGGGTTAAACAAGTGACATTTAATGAAGAATTTTTATCACTAATCATGTTTTCTGTCATGCGATTTTCTTGTGTAAATACGGTTGAAAAAAAAATCATTTAGCATATTGGCTTTTTCCTCATCCTCATCCACCATTTCACCCAGACTATTTTTAAGGGGGCCAACACTATCATTTTTTAGTTTTTTACTATTTATGTAGTTAAAGAATATTTTGGGATTATTTTTACTTTCTCTGGCAATGATTCTCTGTGCCTCAATCTTTGCTGCCTTGATTTGATTTTTACAGAATTTATTTAATCTTCTATATTTATTTAATGCCTCATCACTACCTACTTGCTTTAGTTCTCAAAATGCTTTCTTTTTGTCACTTATTGCGCCCCTTACAGCTCTATTTAGCCATAGTGGTTTCCTCCTATTTCTAGCATGTTTATTCCCATAGGGTATATATTGTGCACAGGTCCTATTCAGGATGCTAATAAATGTCTCCCATTTGCTTTGTGTAGCTTTATGTCTCAGGATATCGTCCCAGTTTATTGCACTAAGATCATCTCTCAACCGTTGGAAATTTGCCTTTCTGAAGTTTAGTGTCCTTGTAACCCCTCTACTATACATCTTATTAAAGGTTACATGAAAACTTATTATTTTGTGATCACTATTACCCAAGTGACCCCCAACTCGTATATTTGATATGCGGTCTGGCCTGTTGCTTAATATTAGGTCTAGCAGTGCCCCCCTTCTTGTTGGGTCCTGAACCAGTTGTGAAAGGTAGTTGTCTCTCATAGTTGTCAAAAACCTTTTACCTTTGCTTGAACTACAGGTTTCTGTCCCCCAATGTATTTCAGGGTAGTTGAAGTCCCCCATATTAATGACTTCTCCTTGAGTTGCTGCTTCATCTATTTGCTTTACGAGTATATTCTCCGCTGCTTCCATTATTTTCGGAGACTTATAACAAACCCCTATCAGTAATTTATTATTTTTTCCCCCTCCCCTTATCTCCACCCACAGGGACTCTACATTTTCATTAGATTCACATATATCCTCCCGCAAGATGGGTTTTAATGATGATTTTACATATAAACACACAACCCCCCCTCGCTTGTTTGTACGGTCATTTCTGAACAGACTATAGCCCTGTAAATTAACTGCCCAGTCATGGCTCTCGTCCAGCCATGTCTCAGATATCCCCACCATGTCATAATTATTTTCCAACAAAATTAATTCTAATTCCTCCATTTTGTTGGTGAGGCTTCTGGCATTAGTGTACATGCATTTTATGTATCTCTCTGTACCGCTATTCCTTCTTACTTTATTGACTGTTCTAACCCCACCCCCAATTTCTTTATTTGTGCCCAGGTCACTATCTGCACTATCTTTCCCACCTATAAAATGAATACCCTCCTCCCCAATCCCTAGTTTAAACACTCCTCCAACCTTCTAGCCATTTTCTGCCCCAGCACAGCTGCACCCTCCCCATTGAGGTGCAGCCGGTCCCTAGCGTAGAGTCTGTAGCCAACTGAGAAGTCGGCCCAGTTCTCCAGGAACCCAAATCCCTCCTTCCTACACCAGTTCTTGAGCCACTTATTTATCTCCCTAATCTCCCGTTGCCTCTCTGGCGTGACACGTGGTACAGGTAGTATTTCAGAGAATACCACCTTGGAGGTTCTTGCTTTAAGCTTGCTGCCTAATTCCCTGAAATCATCTTTAAGGACTGTTACGGGTCCGGGAGGTGGAACCTCTGTGCCGAGGTGCAAGGAGGGACCCAGAGGGGCATGACTAAGTATCAACCCGAACCAAGCCTGGTCGGATGGCGGCTAACGACTCCGTGACCAGGGAGGATCCGGGCAGAGGGACCAGGTGCTACTCTAGGGACGACATTGTAAGAAAGCAGGTGGCTCCCACGGGTCAGATGGCTGGGACTGACCGGTATAACGGATGGACACGGCAAGCAGGCAGAAGTCTCTGGTTAGCAGACGGGTGGTCACGGTACGTGACAGCAGAGCGAGTAGCAGTCTCTAGGTTTACCAGGCAGGTGGTCACAGCAAGTGACGGCAGAGTCTCCAGGCAGGCTGGCAGGAAACAGGCGGGTGCTCCCAGGTGAGCGGGCAGACAGACAAGGCTGGTAACAAGCAGGTAACAGGTGGGCGCTCCCAGGTGAGCGGGCTGACGGACACAGCAGGTAACAGGCGGGTGCTCCCAGGTGAGCGGACTGACAGCCAAGGCAGGTAACAGGCTGGTAACTGGTGGGCGCTCCCAGGTGAGCGGGCTGACGGACACAGCAAGTAACTGGCGGGTGCTCCCAGGTGAGCGGACTGACAGCCAAGGCAGGTAACAGGTGAGCGCTCCAGGTGAGCAGGCTGGCAGGCTCGGCAGATAACGGGCAGATAACTGGCTGGCAGGCAGGGCGAGAAGTCAGGCTAACAGCGGGACCTGAGGGCTGAAGCAGAGATAAGAAACTGTGCAACAACTTTGCTCGGGCACCTCCATTTTGGAGGAAGTGCCTTATATATGGGAGGTACTCCGGCAAATGGCCGGGGACTCCTTAGGACGGCGCGCGCGGTCCCTTTAAGAGAGGGGGAGCATATCTCTTCATCCGCTCGGAGGACTGAAGAAGTTCGGATTTAGTACTCTCCCAAATGGTGGAAAATTCGCTGACAAGAGACTCTGCGGCAGGGCTGTCCACAGAAGCGGAGACGGGAAACGGAATCCGGGGATGTTGGACATAGACTATGAAGACTATGAAGAACGGGGATTTGGAAGAGGATTCGCTCTCGTGGTTATTATCTGAGAATTCGGCCTATGGTAGGAGATCCACCCAATCAGAATGGTGGGTATTAACAAAGTGCCGGAGGTAACCGGTAAGGATCTGATTGATCCGCTCCACTTGACCATTGGACTGAGGATGGTAAGCGGAGGAGAAATCCAGGGTGACATCCAGCAGTTTACATGTGGCTCTCCAGAAGCGTGAGGTAAACTTAACCCCACGATCCAACACGATGTGGAGGGGTAGGCCATGGAGACGGAAGATATGGCGGATAAAGTCTTTAGCCAGCTCAGATGCAGACGGGAGACCAGGCAGGGGAATGAAGTGGGCCATTTTAGAAAAGCGGTCCGCGATCACCCAAATGACTGTACACCCAGCAGAAACTGGAAGATGGGTAATGAAGTCCATGGCAATGTGTTGCCACGGGGCAACAGGTATGGGAAGCGGCAGGAGATGACCCGCTGGTAAGTGTCTGGGAACTTTGTTGCGGGCACAAGATGAACAGGCCGAGACGAAGTCTACCACATCCTTACGCATGGTAGGCCACCAGTAATGCCGGGTAATGAGCAGGAAGGTCTTCTTTTGGCCAGCATGGCCAGCTAGTTTAGAAGAATGACCCCAGCAAAGAACCTTCTCACGGTCTGGAACCGCTACAAACGTCTTGCCGGGTGGAAGACGAGTCAAATCCAAGGGGGCCACATTCATCACCTTGGAGGGGTCGATGATGTGCATAGGCTCCTCCTCTTGATCGGAGGACAGGAAGGATCGGGACAAGGCATCAGCTTTGACATTCTTGTCCGCCGGGCGGAAATGCAGGATGAAGTCGAAGCGGGCAAAAAACAAAGACCACCGAGCCTGACGCGGATTAAGTCTCTGGGCATTTTGGAGATATGCCAGATTTTTGTGATCTGTGTAAATGATCACTGGGTATAGAGCCCCTTCAAGCAGGTAGCGCCACTCCTCCAGCGCCAATTTGACGGCTAGCAATTCTCGGTCTCCTATGGAGTAGTTGCGCTCAGAAGAGGAGAAGATTTTGGAGAAGAAGCCGCAGGTTACCATTCTGCCGGAAGAAGATTTTTGGGTAAGTACTGCTCCGGCTCCGGAAGAGGAGGCATCAACCTCCAGGTAGAATTATTTATTGCAGTCTGGACGGTGCAGAACTGGGGCAGAGGAGAAGGCTTGCTTTAAGGAGAGGAAGGCCTCCTCGGCTTCGAGCGACCATACCTTGGGATTTTCCCCCTTGCAGGTGAGTGCAGATATGGGAGCAGTCCGGGACGAGGAGTGTGGAATGAAGAGACGATAGTAATTGGCGAAGCCCAGGAATCGCTGTATCGCCTTCAACCCCTCCGGACGGGGCCACTTAAGAACAGCAGAGAGCTTCTCAGGATCCATTCGTAGGCCTGTCTGGGAGATAACATAGCCCAGGAATGGTAGAGAGGTCTGCTCGAAGAGGCACTTCTGGTATTTTGCATAGAGGTGGTTCTGCATGAGCCTAAGCAGGACCTGACGAACATCCCTCCGGTGTGTGGGAAGATCCGGAGAGAAGACCAAGATATCGTCCAGGTATACCACCACGCAGGAGTAAAGAAGGTCACGGAAGATGTCGTTGACCAGTTCTTGGAAGACGGCGGGAGCATTGCAGAGGCCGAAGGGCATCACACGGTACTCATAGTGTCCATCCCGGGTATTAAATGCCGTTTTCCACTCGTCTCCTTGACGGATACGGACTAGGTTATACGCTCCACGTAGATCCAGCTTGGAAAAGATCCTGGCGCCTTTAAGGCGATCAAACAACTCGGAGATGAGCGGCAGGGGGTATTTATTTTTTACGGTGATCTGATTGAGTCCTCTATAGTCAATATAGGGGCGTAGTGAGCCATCCTTTTTTTTGACAAAGAAGAATCCGGCTCCCGCCGGGGAGGTAGACTTCCGGATGAACCCCTTAGCCAGATTCTCCTCTATGTACTCTGACATGGCCCGGGCTGCAGACAACGGATAAATACGCCCACGGGGTGGAGTGGTGCCAGGTACCAAGTCGATCGGGCAATCATATGGCCTATGAGGTGGTAATGTCTCAGCCTCCTTTTTACCGAAGACGTCTGCATAGGGTCAGTAAGGAGCCGGAAGACCGGGTAAATTAGCTGGAGTGTGTAGTGGACGAACCGGGCGAACCGGAACCAGGCAGGTCCTATGGCAGTCCGAGCCCCACTGGAGTACTTCACCGGATTGCCAGTTCAACACGGGTTCATGCGTCTGGAGCCAAGGCAGGCCTAGCAATAGGGAGTGATAGAGTCCGGGTAGCACATGGAAGAAGATCTTTTCAGAGTGCAGCATTCCCACCTACGGGGTTATGGGTTCCGTGATGAGCAGGATGGTCACCAGTAGGAGTCTTCCATCCACGGAGGCAACAGACAAAGGTTCAGCCAGAGGTTTGGTGGGAATGCAGTATTTCTCTACTAGGGACTGGGAAATGAGATTTCCAGCAGCTCCAGAATCTAGCTGAGCGAGTACAAAGTGACGGTTCTCTCCCCAGGAGATAGAAACAGACAGAGTCAGGGATGGAGAGGGCTTACTTTTATCTAGGACGACCTCTCCGAGCGGTCCTAGACACCGGAGTTTCCCGGCCTCTCCGGGCAGGAACGAATCAGGTCCTCCTTACTGCCACAATAGAAACAGCTCCCCTCGGCTCGGCGTGACTCTTGGCGAGATTTGACCATCTTGGTCTGGTCGATCTGCATGGGCTCGGGTGAGTGCGCCCGGGGAGTGACAGATGAAGAGACAGGTCTCTGGAAAGTAGGAGCAAGGCGGGGAAACCTCCTCTCACGGGTGGTCTCTTTGGTACGTTCCTGGAACCGGATGTTAATCCGGGTAGCTAGTGTCACCAAGTCATCCAGGGTGGTTGGAATGTCCCGACCGGCAAGTTCGTCTTTAATCCGACCGGAAAGGCCCTCCCAGAAGACGGACACCAGAGCTTCGTTATCCCAGGCAAGCTCAGAAGCGAGGGTACGGAACCATATGGCATATTAGCCCATGGTGAGACTCCCTTGGCGGAGACGTAGCAGAGAGGAGGCTGATGAGGTCTTTCGTCCCGGTTCATCGAAGACTTTCCGGAAAGCAGTGAGAAAAGCTGACAAGTTGGATACCAGGGGATCCCCTCTTTCCCACAGGGGATTAAGCCAAGCCAGTGCTTCCCCAGTGAGATGTGACATGATGAAGGCCACTTTGGCCCGGTCGGAGGTAAAATGATGTGCCAAGAGTTCAAAGTGCAGGCTGCACTGGTTAATGAAGCCTCGTGCCAAGGCGGGGTCTCCACCAAAACGAGGCGGTGCAGAGAGCCGGAGACCAGGACCGGGTACCATGGTATTGATGGGCAGCGGCGCTGCCGAGGCGTGAGTCGTGCGACTGGAGGCAGGTCCTGGTGGAGCAGTCAGTGTGTCGAGGCGGGAGTTGACATTACGCAGGTGGTTCAGGATGGATTCCTGTTGAGACTTCGTGGAATAGGTCAGAGAGCGAGGGAGCTTGGGTGCCACCGGGTTCCATGGCCCGAGCAAACTGTTACGGGTCCGGAAGGTGGAACCTCTGTGCCGAGGTGCAAGGAGGGACCCAGACTAAGTATCAACCCGAACCGACCCTGGTCGGACGGCGGCTAACGACTCCGTGACCAGGCAGGATCCGGGCAGAGGGACCAGGTGCTACTCTGGGGACGACCTTGTAAGAGAGCAGGTGGCTCCCACGGGTCTGATGGCTGGGACTGACCGGTATAACGGATGGACACGGCAAGCAGGCAGAAGTCTCTGGTTAGCTGACGGGTGGTCACGGTACGTGACAGCAGAGCGAGTAGCAGTCTCTAGGTTTACCAGGCAGGTGGTCACAGCAAGTGACGGCAGAGTCTCCAGGCAGGCTGGCAGGAAACAGGCGGGTGCTCCCAGGTGAGCGGGCAGACAGACAAGGCTGGTAACAAGCAGGTAACAGGTGGGCGCTCCCAGGTGAGCGGGCTGACGGACACAGCAAGTAACAGGCGGGTGCTCCCAGGTGAGCAGACTGACAGCCAAGGCAGGTAACAGGCAGGTAACAGGTGGGCGCTCCCAGGTGAGTGGGCTGACGGACACAGCAAGTAACTGGCGGGTGCTCCCAGGTGAGCGGACTGACAGCCAAGGCAGGTAACAGGCAGGTAACAGGTGAGCGCTCCAGGTGAGCAGGCTGGCAGGCTCGGCAGGTAACGGGCAGATAACTGGCTGTCAGGCAGGACGAGAAGTCAGGCTAACAGCGGGACCTGAGGGCTGAAGCAGAGATAAGAAACTGTGCAACAACTTTGCTTGGGCACCTCTATTTTGGAGGAGGTGCCTTATATATGGGAGGTACTCCGGCAATTGGCCGGGGACTCCTTAGGACGGCGCGCGCGGTCCCTTTAAGAGAGGGGGAGCGCTCACGCCCTAAGCACAGTGCCGGGGAAGGAGCGCGCGCCCGGCAGCAGCAGGGAGAGAAGCGCTGGAGGACGCCGCGCCAGGAGTGGGAAGGTGAGAGGGACGGCGTCTCTGCCTAGCAAGGGGCAGAGACGATGCTACAAGGACCTTCCACCTACCTCTAACTTTGTCATTTGTGCCAATGTGCACCATGACCACTGGGTCCTTACCAGCCCCTCCCAGTAATCTCTCAACCCGATCAGCGATGTGCCAGACTCGAGCGCCAGGTAGGCAGCACACTGTTCGACGATCCCTGTCTTTGTGACAGATTGCCCTATCTGTTCCCCTAATAATTGAGTTCCCCACTACCAGCACCTGCCTGGTCTGCCCTGCTCTCCTATTTCCCCCCTTACTGGAGCTAACACTCCTCCGGCTTTCAGGGAACATGCCTTGCTGCAGCAGTGCTACCCCTGTACCGGCACCCCCCTCATCTGCCAACTTTGCAAACTTATTGGGGTGTGCCAGATCAGGACTAGCCTCCCTGGCACGCTTCCCTCTACCCCCCCTTTTAACTGTTACCCAGCTAGCTGCCTCACTGTCCTGCTGCTCCCTACTACCACCCTCCCCCACATCTACCCCAGTGAGCAGCAGACTCCTTTCCATATTGTCAATGGATCTCACCTGCTCATTTAGATCCAGTACCTGGGCTTCCAAATGCACAACGTGCACACATCTCGTGCAGCATTATGCAACCCCGACCGGTTGTTCAAGCATTGCATACATGTGGCAAGATGTACACTAGATAGCATTGCCAATAATGAAGCTCATTTCCTAATGGGGATTGCACTAGACAGAAATGTTAGGCAAAAAGAAATGTAAAGAATTAATAAAATACAGATAGCAATTCAGTCCAAATTCCTCTCTTCCAAACTCCCTGAATCCAAGTCACTGAACACACACTTACTTCTGTTTGCACTTATGCTCCGGTCACACTCAGCTCGTTCACACTCGCTAAGGAAGAAGATTTAAAGAGGTTTTTTTTTCTTCTTTTTTTCCCCTTTTGCAGCAATGCACCCTACAGCTCAATGCACTTCCAAAGGACTGGATCCCCAAACCAGCTGCCCCTTATAAACCCTTAATTATGACCCCTCACCCTTAATTAACCCCTTGTGAGCATAGCTACACCTCAGGATTTAAGTGCAATGTAGCTAACCCTTAAATACACAGGTAGTAAACTAATTTGTTATTATTATGCTTTGCTTATATAGTATACAGTATATAATATATATTCCTCAGCGCTTTACAGACATCATCATCACTGCCCTCATTGAGGCTCACAATCTATATTCCTCATCAGTATGTATTTGGACTGTGGGAGGAAACCCACGCAAACGTGGGAGAACATACAAACTCCTTGCAGATGTTGTCCTTGGTGGGATCTGAACCGAGGACTCCAGCAAAACAAAGCCACTGTGCTGCCCCCCAAAAAAAGTTCTTAACTATTAGTGATGAGCGAGTATGTTCTGTTAACCCTTTAGGCGAGCATGCTCGCCGAGTATCTACAGCATGCTCGGGTGTTATGTTTTAGTCAATAAGAAACAGGTATTCCTCACATGTATTAAAGCTGTCAAACAGTCGCAAATCATACGCACAGAGTGACTCAAACATATCACCTGAGCACGCTGAAGATACTTGGAAAACACCCGAGCATGCTCATAAATCTCAAGTAATGATCATGCTCGCTCATCACTATTAACTATTAATTACATTATTACAAATTATGAAAAACTAAAACAATATCCTAAAGTACATGATACATTTTAGAGAAATGCAAAGAAATAATGCATTTCATTGCATTCGCATTTACTAAACTAGATGCGGAGACTACATATATGTCTAATAGAAAATGCAGTTTATCCTGTACGTGTTTCGAAGTTGGACCAACTTCTTCCTGTATCCTCAGCTTCTCCAGGGGGACTCAATGCATAATGTCTCCTTCCCTTCACTACAAGACCCAGAACCAAGTCATGAATCAAAATCAATATATGATATTTGGAGGTGCTGTCCATTCTCTTTTTTTCAGCATATTCCATGATCTGTCCTTTTTTTTCGAATGTGCACAGCTCCCATTTGGCACAGGTAATTTTAATTAGCAGGAAACTGCAAAGAGGGTCCAGCCTATTTTTCCTCTCATTTGAGAGTTTGATGAAGGTGGGTCCCAATGCTCCTTTCATGTGGTGTTGGTGCTGTGTGTCAGCCACTGTTGCTGTGGCTTTGTACTAGTGGGGCGGTGCGTTCAGGAGTCATGGGGACTCAGCCTTGCAGCATGGGCGCTGTGAGGCACCAGGCCGCCCGCCCTGCTGGTGCATTGTCGCTGCGGTGGTGGTTAGCACACGACGCTGTTCCTTTAAGGCAATAAAAGTTAGGACTAGAGATGAGCGATGTTCGACTAGAACTGTTCGCCAATCTCAAATTCGAGCTGTTTTGGGCGGTGTTCGAGTTGTTCGACGAACCCGAACGATTTGCAAAAAATTCGGCTGTTCGAGGTTATGTTCGATAACTGTTCGTGCACCAAAAGCGTGTCCTGCATGTCTGGCGCTATTTTGAGCACCAATCATGCAGGGATTGCCTGCCACTCACTGTAATGCCACAGCCATGGTGGTTGTGGCAATACAGTGATTGCCCAAATCGATGGGAACAGTGCCAACAGTGAAACATGAAAAGCGGCAATTCAGCAGCGGCATAAACTGGTACCCGACAATTTAGAACAGAAAGAATAGAGCATCACACATAGATTAGATAGATAGAAACAAGTCAGCCACATATATACGAAGTACAGTGACAGTGTTGCTTACTGTACTTGTAATTTAGTTTAAAGGATTTATCAAAAAAAATAATAGTGTTTTCATGCACCGTCTCTTTAAAAAAGCCGGCCGGCAATTCAGCAGCGGTACCCGACAATTTAGAATAGAAAGAATAGAGAATCACACATAGATTAGATAGATAGAAACATGTCAGTCAGATATATGAAGTACAGTGACAGTGTTGCTTACTGTACTTGTCATTTAGTGTAAAGGATTTATTAAAAAAAATATTAGTGTTTTCATGCACTCTCTCTTTAAAAAAGCCGGCCGGCAATTCAGCAGCGGTACCCGACAATTTAGAATAGAAGGAATAGAGAATCACACATAGATTAGATAGATAGAAACATGTCAGTCACATATATATGAAGTACAGTGACAGTGTTGCTTACTGTACTTGTCATTTAGTGTTAAAATAAAGGATTTATTTAAAAAAAAATTGGCGTGGGGGTCCCCATAATTTTAGGCTCTAGCGGAGGTTAAGCAGACGGCTGGGGCAGATGTTTGAAGCCTGGGAGGGGGGTAATACCCATGGAGCTTCCCAGGCTACTAATATCAGCCCCCAGCTGAATACCTAGCCTTTACTAGCTATTAAAATGGGGGACCCCCCCAAAAAAAATGACGTGGGGTCCCCCCTATTTTAATAGCTAGCAAAGGCTAGGCAGACAGCTGGGGGCTGATATTAATAGCCCAGGAAGGGTGCCATGAATATTGGCCCCCTCCCAGGCTAGAAACACCAGCCGTCAGCCGCCCCAGAACTGGCGCATCCATTTGTGCCGCACAAATCGGTGATTGGTCGCCGTCTTGACCGCGACCAATCACTGATCTTGCCGCCAAAGTTAAACACTACTGTGCTGATTGGTCGCGGACGCTGCCCGCGACCAATCACCGATTTGTGCGCCAAATTTAAATATCAGCCTCATGCACGTCACTGACAGCGTGGGAAAATTCTCCTGCACTCAGCGCTTCAGCGTGAGAATTCTCCCACGCTGTCAGTGACGTGCATGAGGTGAGCCGAGCTCATTGGACATGACCTCGGCTCATCTTTATGCCGTCACAGCCAGACACTGAGGAGCGCAAGCAAGCCTGCGCTTCTCAGTGTCTGCGGGATGACAGGCTGGATGGCAGCGTTCTGCTGCGGTCCAGCCTGTCATCTCGATGTAGCAGAGCTGAAGCTGTCGTGGGAACCATGGAAAGGTAAGGATGATGTTGGTTTATTATTTTACTTTTATTGCAGGAGATCGTTGGCTTCAGCTGGAATGGGCGTGATGGTAAGTATGGTTTAATTTAGAACAATAAAGAATTGTGTGTTTATTTCAATTAAAGGACTTTATTCTGGGTGTTTGTGTTTTCTTTTAACTTTGACTATGGGGTTAGTAATGGGGGTGTCTTATAGACGCCTCTCCATTACTAACCTGGGCTTGATGTCAGCTGGCATTATAAGCTGACACCAACCCCAGCCCTATTACCCCACTGCCACCGCTACAGGGCAGTGGGAAGAGCGAGGCTAAGTGCCAGATTTGGCGCATCCTACGGATGCGCCATTTCTGGGACAGCTGATGGCTGGTGTTTCTAGCCTGGGAGGGGGCCAATATTCATGGCACCCTTCCTGGGCTATTAATATCAGCCCCAAGCTGTCTGCTTAGCCTTTGCTAGCTATTTAAATAGGGGGGACCCCACGTCATTTTTTTGGGGGGTTCCCCCATTTTAATAGCTAGTAAAGGCTAGGTATTCAGCTGGGGGCTGATATTAGTAGCCTGGGAAGCTCCGTGGGTATTACCCCCTTCCCAGGCTTCAAACATCTGCCCCAGCCGTCTGCTTAACCTCCGCTAGAGACTAAAATTACGGGGAACCCCACGCCAATTTTTTTTTCCATAAATCCTTTATTTTAACACTAAATGACAAGTACAGTGATCAACACTATCACTGTACTTCTTATATATGTGACTGACATGTTTCTATCTATCTAATCTATGTGTGATGCTCTATCTTTCTGTTCTAAATTGTCGGGTACCGAGGCTGAATTGCCGGCCGGCTTTTTTAAAGAGACGGTGCATGAAAACACTATTATTTTTTTAAATAAATCCTTTACACTAAATGACAAGTACAGTAACCAACACTGTCACTGTACTTATTATATATGTGATTGGCATGTTTATATCTATCTATGTGTGATGCTCTATTCTTTCTGTTATAAATTGTCGGGTACCGCTGCTGAATTGCCGGCCGGCTTTTTTAAAGAGACGGTGCACGAAAACACTATTATTTTTTTTAATAAATCCTTTACACTAAATGACAAGTACAGTAAGCAACACTGTCACTGTGCTTCTTATATGTGTGACTGACATGTTTCTATCTATCTAATCTATGTGTGATGCTCTATTCCTTCTTGTCTAAATTGTCGGGTACCGGTGTATGCCGCTGCTGAATTGCCGGCCGGCTTTTTTAAAGAGAGCGCCTTCTGAGCAGTTTGTCAGCTTTTGGACACCTTTGAAGGTGTTTTCTATGTGTTTCTATGTGTTTTTGTTTGCCTGCCATTGGTTTTAACGGTGTTCGACGGTGTTCTAAGGTGTTCGACGAACAGTTCCTCGAACATCCCGGTGTTCGATGAACCGAACCGAACCCGAACACTACGGGGGTGGCTCAACACTAGTTAGGACCCACTGAGAGGTTTGCCGTGACGTGGCAGTGGGTTTCATACAGTCTGATCAGAATATTAAACTAAGAACCTGATGTTCAGTTATATTTATTTTTGCCGAGGGGCATTAGATCAATGTATGATTTTTGGAGGTGCTGTCCATGTTCTTTTTATTCGGCGTATTAGATGTACAGTTAGCCAGTGATGCCCAACTCATGCCCTTATGGTGATTGGTATGTATCTTTACATACGCCCAAGACCTCAGGGAGAAGTAGCGTCATTACCTTCCACTAGTTAATTATGAAGGAGAACTGCTTCAGTATTAAAGGTGCTCTATCCAGTAAGGGAAAATAATGGCAATGCTATCTATGTCTCTGCAATGGGACACTGTGGCATCATTCCCTCCTGCAAAAGGTACATGTGTGTATATAAGTGTGTGTATCTATGTATGGATTTCGTTATGTGGTCTTATTTATATGTTCCCTTCATGTTTACTTTGCCAGAAAACAGACCAGATATCCAAACCTCATCTTGATCTTGTTTTATCCTGTCTTACCATGATGTATATCATATACAGAACACTAATTCCCTTATGAAATCAATAGCTGTAAGTTCCTCTATGCTTAGTAAAAAAGTGCTTGCAAATCTCCAGACATCCATCAAATTGTTATACAAAACTTTAGTATTTAAGGGGAGATGGTCAAGTGTTCCTGATATAAAGAGTTGGGAGGTATCACAAGCTTTGCCCAAAAAACTCAAAAACTCATCCTTCTGAATGATAATCTCATCTATATTGTTTCTTAAACAGTTCATACCATGTTACCATGTCTTAAACAATGGGACATTGTGTTATGTAATACGATTTATGGTTGTGAAATTTTTGGCCAGACATCGCTTTGACATCCAAGAGCATCTCAACCGCAGACATACTGGAAGGAAATCAAGGAGTAGTGATTCCAGTACTAGAAAGCATTAATGAATAATGAGGCTGCATTTGCAATACTATAGGTAACACAATGTGGTTGTCTTATACACTGATGAACCATAACTTTAAAACTACTTGTATAATATTGCTCATTGTACTGTCAAGACAGCTTTGACCCATCAAGTCTTGGACTCCACAAGACCTCTGAAGATGTTCTGTGGTATCAGGAATCAAGTCTTTACTTCTAGATTTGGAGTTTGAGCCTCCAATACTTTCCACAGATGTGATTTAGACCTGGAGAATTCGGAAGGCAAATCAACACTTTGAATTTATTGTCATGTGCTTCACAACATTCCTGAACAATTTTGCAGTAACCAGCTGAACGAGGCCACTGGCATAAGAGAATACTGGAGGTATAATAAGAGGTATACTGGTGGAATAATGTTGCAATACTTGGTTTGTGTTAAAAAGTTAAATATCTACACAATACCTGTGCTCAAGGTTTCCTCACAGAACATTACCCTGAACATCACACTGCCTTCACCTGCTTGCCTTTTTCCCATAGCGAATCCTAGTTCCATCTCTTTTTCATTGATGCACACAAACCTGATCATCCACATGATGTGAAAAGAAAACGTGTTAATAATCAGACCAAATTGTAGTTTTTTAATGCTTTTTTGCTTAAATCTGACATAACATTTTAAAAATAAAAAGGTATACATTGTTATTTCTTTTTTACTTTTATTTTTTATTACCTATTATACATTTGGTCTTTTTTATGTAGCTATTTTATTACCCTAGCCCTGGACCGGACCCTAGCTCTAACCCAAGCTCTAACCCAAGCTCTAACCCAAGCTCTAACCCAAGCTCTAACCCAAGCTCTAACCCTAGCTCTAACCCTAGCTCTAACCCTAGCTCTAACCCTAGCTCTAACCCTAGCTCTAACCCTAGCTCTAACCCTAGCTCTAACCCTAGCTCTAACCCTAGCTCTAACCCTTTCTAGGATTAGAAAAAGTGTGTAAAAATGTGAACTGGTTTCAAATCCCACCAAGGACAACAAGGATTTTGTATGTTCTCCCCATGTTTGTGTGGGTTTCCTCCGGGTTCTCCGGTTTCCTCCCACACTCCAAAGACATATTAATAGGGAATTTAGATTGTGAGCCCTAATGGAGACATTGATGACAATATCTGTAAAGTGCTGTGAAATATGATGGCGCTATATAAGTAAGCATAAAAAATAAAATCCCCATAGACCACTCCTATGGCCCCCTATTCCCAATGCAACCCCACTAGACACAGATCAGTCTGAGTATCTTCACTTATCTGTGTGTTCCAAAACCTTTCCAGCATTCACATTCATCAATTTGTACTATAGAAGCTTTTCTGTGGAATTAAACCAGAATAGCCTTTGCCTTTTACACACATTAATCTTGCTTCCCAAACTCTAGAAGTATTATTCCAGCTAATGCTTAATAAATCTCTGATTATTACTCTACATATTGTACGATAGTGATCTGCAATCCATCCTTCTCCAGCTGCAAAAGTAAAGCTGTGAACCTGACAGGTAAGTTGAATCTCTTGCACTCCTATGCAAAAGCCCTAACAGATCTCCATGTGCAATTTATAATACTGGTGAAAGAGGAAGAAGTCAGCTCACCATAATAGCCTATTCTCTTCTGGAGCACAGAGCAGTGTCACTGCCAGGGACGGAAGCAACCATGCTATTGTAGATTGTAGAAAAGGATCCAGCTTGGATAAAATCTTCAGCTTTATTGGTATAATTATTAAAACATTGTTGCATGCAAGTACTGTCCATCAGCAAAAACACCAACACGTATCTGGTGTGGAGTGCGCCTTCAGTCATCCATGGCGCGACTGCTATCCTTGCACTCTACTATCATGTAGGACCACAGGTTGCAAGTTATTGATCTATTGTAGATGAAATAATATGGAAAATACCAAGGTTCAGTGACTACAATTCCTAAACAATCCACAGCTGAATAAAAAGAAACATAAAAGATAATGAATTATTCCTCAGATTTATAATAAGAGCAGTGAAGAATTACATTTAATCCTCTCCATGTGCATATCTTTTGTGACATGCACATTTATGATGATTACAAAGCTTTGTATCCAAAACCTCACAGTAGATCATAGGGATATGGAAACCAATTGCATGTAGCAGTCTGGATACTTGTGTAAATTCTTTTTTTGTGGTGAGGTGACATCATTCTCTTCCATGTCTGCTAATGAATACCAGAAGAACTAGACACAGTTTTCCTACAGACATAACTGTATCAGGAAAATAAAATGGGATAATGTCTAAGGAATCTGTTGAAGTGTGAGCTGTCATTGTAAACACTCACTGGCAATAGTAAACTCTGCAGCTTATAAAGCTCCAGTGATTGGGTATTTGTAAAAGTGATGACAGCTAAGGACACTGGAAGTTCTACCCTGATCAAAATCTTTTTGAAAAAACAACAGCCTAATAAAAGAAAAGAAAAATAACAACACCAAAATACATCATACTTCTACTACTGATATTTCTACTCATCATATCTTCTTTATCCCACAATCCCAAACAGTTATTTAAAACTTTTAACTCCCTTCTCTGCCCACCACTGCCCCATCTGACCTCCTTCATCTCTGCACAACACTTTGCCTCACATTTCAAAAACAAGATCGACCAAATCAGGCAAGTCTTTATTGCTCAACCATCATAACCCTTATGCATAAAAGACAACTGCCTTTCCCATAACATTCCTCCCTACCATCATTGAAGGAGAGTTGACTCATCTTCTCTCCAAATCACGCCTCACCACTTGTTTACTTGACCCCATCCCACCTCCTCTACAACCTCATTACCACACTTATTCCAGCCCTAATCCATCTCTTCAACCTATCATTAACTTCTGGTATCTTCTCTTCTGCCCTGAAACATGCCACAATCAAACCAAACCTCAAGAAACCATCCCTCGATACAACCTCTACATCTAGCTATCGTTCTACAATGCTGTTCTCGTTCGCCTCCAAACTCCTCGAACAGCATGTCCATACTGAACTTTCCACCCACCTCTCAACAAACTCACTCTTTGACAACCTACAATCTGGCTTCTGTCCCCACCACTCCAATGAAACCAAAATTACTAACGATTTACCACCAAAGCTAACAGACAATTCTCGATACTCCTTCTTCTAGACCTGTCCTCTGCCTTCAACACAGTCAACCACTACCTCCTACTACATACAGATCCTCTCTTGCCTTGGCATGAAAGACCTTGCCCTCTCTTGGATCTCCTCATACCTCACTAACCGCACATTTAGCATCTTCCACTCCCACACTTCCTCCTCATCCCGCCCTCTCTCTGTTAGTGTCCCCCAAGGCTCTGTTTTGGGACCCCTACTTTTTTCCATCTATAACTTTGGCCTGTGTCAATTGATAAAGTCACATGGCTTCCATTACCACCTATATGTAGTGATGAGCGAGTATGTTCAGTTAACCCTTTCGGCGAGTATGCTCGGGCGAGTACCGAGTGTCTTCAGTGTACTCGGTGATATTTTTAAATCACTCCCGTGTGCATGATTTGCGACTGTTTGACAGCTTTAATACATGTGAGGAATGCTTGTTTCTTTCGCATTCCTCACATGTATTAAAGCTGTCAAACAGTCGCAAATCATGCACACGGGAGTGATTCAAACATATTACCGAGTACGCTGAAGACACTCGGTACTCGCCGAAAGGGTTAACCGAACATACTCACTCATCACTACTTATATGCTGATATCACTCAGATCTACCTCTCTAGCCCAAATGTCACCTCTCTGCTGTCCAGAATCCCAGAGTGTCTATCAACCATATCCTCTCTCGTCTCCTTTTGTTTCCTAAAGCTCAATGTGGACAAAACTGAACTCATCATCTTTCCTCCATCTCACTAAACTTCCTACCTACCTGATCTATCTATGACAATAAATTACGTCACACTTCCCCTGTACTGGAAGTCGGCTGCCTCGGAGAAAATCTTGACTCTGCCTTGTCCTTTAAATTGCATATCCAAGCTCTTACCACCTTCTGCCACTTCCAAGTTAAAAATATCTCCAGAATCTGTCCCTTCCTCAACCCTGAATCTACTAAAATACTAGTCCATGCCCTCATCATCTTCCGCCTCGACTACTGCAATTACCTCATCTGTGACCTCCCTGCTAACACTCTTGCACTTCTCCAGTCCGTCCTTAACTATGCCGCCCGACTAATCCACCTCTCTCCCCTGGCTACTCCTTCACTTCTCTCCTCTGAAAATCCCTTCATTGGCTCCCAGTTCCCCAATGTATCCAGTTCAAACTATTAACATTGGTCTACAAAGCCATCCATAATATGTCGCCTCCACATATCTTCAAACTATTCTCCCGATACCTTCCCACATATATAGTGATGGAGGGGGCAGCTGGGTCAGTAGTTGAAGAGAGGGATGACTCATACAGGGAAAATTGACCTCCTGTTTCTACATAGCACTTCATAGCGCTTAGAAGGATTCAGCTAGTCAGTTTTTAATCACGTAATGTCATAGACCTAATGGAAAAGAGAAGAATTTTACTGGGTAGAAAGGCAAAATGAGCAATTGTAAATATACAGTGCTATATAATGTGATGATTGTGTGGCACCCCAGGGGTCCGGTTGCCACAGTGGCATTGCCTCCCTCACAAGAGGTGATGCCATGCCTGTGTGGCGCCCCTGAGGGTTCAGTCGCGACAGAGGTACTGCGCCTCACCCAGAGGTGGGGTGTCTCCTTCTCTCAGGTAAGGAGGGAGTGCTGCCCGGAACCCCAACACCCGCATTCAGCACTACACTACTCCAGGTCGGCTGGAAGGGCAAGATGCATTATGTTCTTGCTGAGCCCTGTCCCTGGCTGGAGTGGGGGGAACCAAAGGTAGGGGAACCAGTAGTGGGTGTGGGTGGAGGATGTAGAGTAGGGGAGCACCATAGTAGGAGGTATATAAAGGGAAGCCATCTTAGGGTGGCAGGAGAGAAGTCAGTGAGAACAGTCAGTGAGAAGTGGAGAAGCAGAGTCTCTTCAGGAGCTCTGCTCCACAAGTGGGGCCTAGTGATAGAGGCCCAGGAGGGGAGCAGAGGAGAAAGGCTCCGTTCTACAGAAGGGATCCCAGGGGGTACGGTGAGTGCAGGACAGCACCCGTACGCCCCGAATCTGCCAGGTGTCAGAGGGATCAGGCCGCAAGAAGGGGACCGGCCCCTGGACCAGCCGTGTTACTCCAGGTCTTGGCTGCAAAAACAGGAGGCTTCTGCACTTCCATGGTGCAGTCGCCACAGTCTCATCCTAGTCACCGTGAGGGTCAAGTAGGTCCGGGAACTCCAGGTTGCCCAAAGGAACTTCAGAGCACCCGATCAGGACTGTGTGTGGGGAAGAGCAGGGCAGGAGGGAGAAGACCTGGCGCAAGAAGTCAGTCTAGTAAGGAACACAAAGAAAGCGGGGTTCCGTCAAGCACTCCTGATCTGTCCGAGATAGTGCTGAACCCCTGGTCTGGTAGACGCAGTACGACGCGGAGGCGGACACCCGTACAGTGTACCTGAGAACCTTGAAGGAGAACGGTGAGTAAAGCTCGGATGACTGCACTTCACTGCCTCCGTCAGTTATTTCAGCTGCGCCATCCCGACTGCACTACAAGCCCCAGCATAACCACCCACCATCAAACTCTACACTGCCCTGAAGCCCACTCCACCTGTGGGGAGCTGTTCCATCCTAGCTGCCCTATCAACTGCCTCAGAGGTCTGCAGCAGTGCTGGTACAAATTACCAGAAACCACAGGTGGCGTCACGATTAAACTACAAATCCCATATAAACTATCCCCTTTTTGTAAAAAAAAATGGAGCATGGACTGCACCTCCAAAAATCATACATTTGATCTAATGCCTCTTCGGCAAAAAATATATATAACTGAACATCAGGTTCTTAGTTTAACATTCTGATCAGACTGTATGAAGCCCACTGCCACGTCACGGCAAACCTTGTAGTGGGTCCTAACATTTCCTGCCTGAACGGGAGCGGAGCCGTGCGCCAACCGCCGCCACAGCGACCATGCACCAGCAGGGCGGGCGGCCTGGTGCCTCACAGCACCCATGCTGCAAGGCCGAGTCCCCATGACTCCAGGCCACGCCGCCCCACAAGCACAAAACCACAGCAACAATGGCCGACACACTGCACCAACACCACAAGAAAGGAGCATTGTGACTCACCTTCCTTAAGCTCTCGTGTGAGGCACCAGGCCGGCCGCCCTGCTGGTGCATTGTCGCTGCGGTGGTGGTTGGCGCATGGCTCCGCTCCCGTTCAGGCAGGAAATGTTAGGATCCACTACGAGATTTGCCGTTCAGTTTTATATATTTTTGCCGAGAGGCATTAGATCAACGTATGTTTTTGGAGGTGCTGTCCATTCTCTTTTTCAGCCTATCCCCTTTTTGTTGACCGCCCTGGGCCACGGACCGGGCCAGCCACTGTGACATATTCCCCCCCAGCATCCATAGGCCCGGACACAGAGTACCCCACTGGCCTGGGGGCGCGTCACCTGGAAGCAAGCAGGGGTCCCCTAATCAGGTTTTGCTAAGCATGCAACACTGTCCTGGCTCCAGACAAGCAAGGGGAGCTCCTCCCCTTGGCAACTGGGATCTGGGGGTGGGGTTAGTTAGACTTAGTGTGAGGAGTTGAAGTGAGGACGTCGACGAGAGAGGAGCTGGGGAGTGGAGCTGCGCGGCAGTTCACCCCAGAAGGAACCAACACAGAGGAACCGGACACGGGAGTCCGAGGTTGTGGGGCACTGAAGGCCCAGCAGCAGAAACAGGAGGGCAGGAGACTGCAGGTCTCCTGGCCCCAGTAGACGCCCGGAGGCTTAGCAGCACCGCAGGGCACAGCACCGCCGCGTGGGAGCGACGCATCAGCAAGGCCCGAGCTGCCTGCCATACGGGTGAGCACAAAGACGTTGCACTCAGGGACGAGGGCCACCGCACAGCTACAAGCAGCAGGGCCAAAGAGAGTAATGGAAAGGGAAGGCCTCCAACTTCACCTGGTGAGGTGGATTCCTTACTTGCTTCCAGGCTGCCAGGACTTCCACTTCTAGTCAGTACCCTAGTCCCGGTTTGCCTAATCACCGCCAGTAAAGATAAGAGGAAACCACCATTAAGTTGTGGACTGATTATTGCTGCGCCATCAAACCCTGCTTTACAACGCCCAGCACCACCTATAACATCTACACTGCCCTGGAGCTAAGCTCTACCTGTGGAGAGCCACACCATCCCTGCTGCAGTAACATCAGTTCCAGAGGATCTGCTCTGCAGCGGCGGCTCCCTTTAGCCGCATACCACAGGTGGCGTCACGAACTTTGTACATAAAAACTATAAAATCCCCTTTTTACTGACTGCCCTGGGTCACGGACCGGGTCACCACCACTGTGACATCTCCCCTAGCAACGACCGGCCCGGCACCGAGTACTCCACGGCCCAGGGGGCGCGTCAATTGCAATATATTAAGAAGATAAAAACTTTGATAGGAGGAGTAGTGCTTCTTTAAGCATGAGCTGCAATAGCACACAAAACCTGGGAAAAGATGCAGCACAGTTTTTGGAAGCTAGCAACCATATTTTTCTAATCTTCTACAATTCCTTTTTCTGCTTCATCTTTTCATGCCCCTCTATCAGTGTGCCTTGAAGTTTACAATCGTATGTGCATAAAACTGATATGGAAGATAAAAGTCTATACTTCGGGCCATAGATTTCGTTATGATAACATTTGCTCCTTGACTCACTTGACATATGCCTTCTGGGACATCATACTTGGCGGACACCGCAGAGAAAATAAAGAATATGTAAAGGAGAGATTGGAATCAAACAGCCCTTTGTTTCTGTGCACTGTATTCTGAGCACATTCAGCTGCAGTATCTGGTGAGGTCCGAGCATGTGAGACTTATTAGGACTGGCAGGGAACTAAAGTGAAATTGAATTTCAAATAAAGCGGTTTTTGTGTGCGCCAGAATGCCCTTGTGTAATCAGATACACTGAGCTGCATATATGTAAACTATATACATGCTCTGTTTTTCCTAACTTTTATCTAAATTACATACAGGCACCATTAACCGAGACTGACAAGAAGCTGGCAAATGTACACGGGCTGATTTGGTGTTGCGGTAATAGCCGGCTAGTAGAGAAGAAACAGTCGTTAGGAGCGGAGCGCTTAGTATTATGGGGTTTTGCTTCACTTTGTTTATTTTCCACTAATTCAGATCATGAGGGATTAACAGATGTCCTCAATACTGGAGGAAAGAACATAGATATGCATGCAGAAAACAGGAGGAACAGTTCTATAACGAAGTTCAGAGAGGATACATCGAGTGGCGCTAGTGAGCGATGCACTTTAACTTAGCTGAATGGCATAGGAACCTCAATTCACCAGACGCGTGGACTTTATTGAGACAAGAGCACCACGTTTCTACCTTGGCATGAGATCTTCATCAAGCTCTTATCTCAGAGGTCCATGCGTTCATTGGTCATCTGGTGAAGTAGTTTCCTATGACATTCAGTTAAGCTTACTAGCATTGCCCGGCTTTTCCTTTGTGAACCTCTACAGTTTCTTCTGAAACTGTTTTCCCTGGAACTGTTCCTCCTGTTTGTTGCTCCTCTAGAAGGAGTTCAGGTCCCAGGTTTTGGCACCAGAAGCTCAGCAGAACTTCTTTGTGGAATCCTGATGTGTGCTTCGATGTTGCCGTCTGAGATGAGCAGTAAATCATACCTCTAAGGATTATTTATTTCTGTGGTACCACACCAGAAAGTGCTGCCTGTTTTTTTCTATTGCTGATATGTATGCAGCAAGTGATTATTTATTCAAGGATTGATATGAAACAGGGGCGGACATTCCATTGGTGCAATATGTGCAGCCACACAGGGGCCCAGTTTCACCTCCTAGCTGGTGGTATTTTGCATTATGATGAGCTATTGGACAGTAAAGGGCCCATATATTCTTCATGCACACTCCCTCTTCTGTCTGTGTCCACCAGTGATATATCAGACTATATATTTGTCTAGAATCTAATGATACAGTGGCATGTAAAAGTTTTGGCACCCCTGGTCAAAATTCCTGTTATTGTGAACAGTTAAGCAAGTTGAAGATGAAATTATCTCAAAAAGGCCTAAAGTTAAAGATGACACATTTCCTTTGTGTTTTAAGCTTAGATTGGTCTCTAATCTAAGCTGCTGTTAACCTGCAATTTCTGAGGCTGGTGACTCGGATAAACTTATCCTAAGAAGCAGAGGTGACTCTTGGTCTTCCTTTCCTTGGTCGGTCCTCATGTGAGCCAGTTTCTTTGTAGCGCTTGATAGTTTTTGCAACTGCACTTCGGGACACTTTCAAAGTTTGCCCAATTTTTCAGACTGACTGACCTTCATTTCTTAAAGTAATGATGGCCACTCGTTTTTCTTTACTTAGCTGCTTTTTTTCTTGCCATAATACAAATTCTAACAGTCTATTCAGTAGGACTATCAGCTGTGTATCCACCTGACTTCTGCACCAATGCTGATGGTCCCAACCCCATTTATAAGGCAAGAAATCCCACTTATTAAACCTGATTTCTTGCCTTATAAAAATAATTATTAAAGTATATAATTCCACATGTGTTAATTCATAGTTTTGATGCCTTCAGTGTGAATGTACAATTTTCATAGTCATGAAAATACAGAAAAATTTTTAAATGAGAAGGTGTGTCCAAACTTTTGGTCTGTACTGTATATATATATATATATATATATATATATATATATATATATATATGTATATATATATATATATATATATATATATATATATATATATATACAGTGGGTACGGAAAGTATTCAGACCCCTTTAAATTTTTCACTCTTTGTTTCATTGCAGTCATTTGGCAAATTCTAAAAAGTTTAATTTTTTTTCTCATTAAAGTACACTCTGCACCCCATCTTGACTGAAAAAAAAAGTTGATATTTCAGTTTTTCTTTTTTAATAAATTTGCAAAAATTTCCACATTTCTGTTTTTTTCAGTCAAGATGGGGTGCAGAGTGTAAAAAAATGAACTTTTTAGAATTTACCAAATGGCTTCAATGAAATAGAGTGAAAGGGGTCTGAATACTTTCTGTACCCACTGTATATACAGTGGTGTAAGGCTATGTGCCCACGATGCAGAAATGCTGCATATTTTTTCCGCTTCTCCCTGGCAGGAAAAACACAAGTGGATTTTACAAGCGTTTTTCCTGCCAGGTAGAAGCGTTTGTGAAGCGTTTTTGCATGCATTTCTGCATGCGGGTTATCAAGCGCTTTTCCAAGCGATTTTAGCATCACTTGGAAAAGTGCTTGACAACTTGGTCACACCGGCATGGATTTATATAGTGTGACCAAGTAATAGTTAAAAAAAAAAGAATAAGAATGGTAAAAAAAAAAAAAATAAAGATTATATTACCTTCTGATGGCCCCTGGTGTTTTCTGCTCTGTGTCGAGTCTGTTGTATAGGTCGCGGTGGTGTTTAAGGACCTGCCATGACGTCATTTAGTCATGTGACAGGTCACGCGACCGCCGACATCAGCGGTCGCGTGACCTGTCACATGACTAAATGACGCCATGGCAGGTCCTTTTGTGACGCCCTGCTGTGCATGGAGTCACAGACCAAAGGGGGGTGCATTTCAGGTTTTCTCCACAAGAGGCCCTCAGAGCATACACACACCTCCACCCTACCTCAGAACCACCAGAGGGAGCCCTTTAGGGAATATATAAAGGAGGGTGGAGGCAGGAAGAGACAGAGTTCAGTCAGTTGTCTAAGGAGTGAGTCCAGTCAGGAGACTCTGCTGAGACACAGAAGGTTAGTGACTCAGCAGGTTTCTGCTGAGAAGAGTTGTTTGGAGTCTGCTGCAAGCAGCTCAGAGAGAGACAGCTAGGAGCGTTGCCGACGCTCTAAAGAGCGGCAGAAGAGGCAGCCAGCTTACTGCCAGTGTGTATAGCCTAGTGAGGGCCCAGAGTAGGCCGAAGGCTAGTGGAACAGTAGCATCGGGGACCGAGGAGCTTCATAAGCTCACCCCAGAAATATACCGGACACCGGCTCCGAGTCTGCAGAGCAGTATACCCTCTGTGGAAAACAACCGGATCTTTCCTGGAAGACTTCAGGTCTCAGGATAGCCCAGGAGCTGACACGTAACAGGACCAGGAGGCACGGAGGCTCCGCCATACCAGGAGCGTGCTCTTCAGCAAAAGGCCCTAACACCAGGTCAGCCGGCGCAACACAAGGACTAAGTTAGGCCTAGTTTCAGACAGGCCATAAACTACACAAGCGGCAAGGATACAGGAGGCCCTATACCTGCTCACTGGGGAGAGACCTGCAGTGCACCCCTCACCCTACAGTGCTCCAGGCGGTACCGCAACTCCACCAGTAAAAAGGTACTGAAGCCAAACGTGAGTGTGTCTTCCATTTTTTTCCTTGGACCCGGCTGGGTCACCGCCATATAGTGCACCTTACTGAACACCGCTGCCTAGCTCCACCTGTAGGGAGCTACCCCATCATAGCTGCCGTAACACCGGCTTCAGTGGACTGCCGCAGCGCTGGTGGTCCTCACCAGACACCACAGGTGGCGTCACGAACTTTCATTTTCCATTTAACCCCTTTTTTTTAAGAGAGACCCCAGGGTACGGGCCTGGGAGCCGACCACCGCGACATCCCCCAAGGCCAGGCATTAAGGCCCGGGCGCCGAGTAGTCCCCATCCCCTGGGTGCCACATCTCTCTAACTGGCGTCACGAACAGGATTGCGTGCCCGCGGCAACAGAAGGAGTTGTGCCCGGTGCCACCGGGTACTGTGCGCCTTAAGAAACTGTAAAAAACTCACAGTGGTGAAGCTTTTCCCGCCATTTTCTGGAGTTTCCCGCCATTGGCCGCCATCTTTCCGGTCGCCATGCGAGAAGAAGGGTGTAACCGCGGGAAAACTAGAGGGCGTAACCGCTGAAAGCGCGCGAAGTCGAGGACACGCCCCACGCACTGACGCAGTGTCAGGTCCTGGCAGGAAGCCCAAGCGAACGCTCTGACGTGGAACGTAAGCGACGCAAGGTCCTATCAGAAGACCTCCGCCTGCGGAGCTGCGGCCTACAGAAGGAAGGTAGGCCACGGTTCACTAGGGGGGCGCCAAGATGTTGCAGCAACAGCCCGACGTCGCTGACCAGGCTGACAGCCCCGATGATGCGCCCGCAGCCGCCGCCGCGCAAGACGGAGCAGCCGCCCCATTACCAGGGCCTGTAGCCCCTATTGTACCATTGACTTTACCGTACATGCCTGGAGCAAAGTGGCTCCCCCAGTACAACGGCAAGCCGGACACCCTGTCCGGATTCAAGCGCAAAATATGCAGCATCCTGGACATGTATTCTATGACCGGCAAACAAAGAGCTGCAGTAGTTGTGGGACAATTGACTGGTGCTGCGGAGAGAGAAGTAAAGACTTGGTCGGCCGCAGACCAGGAATCAGTGTCCACAATTTTCAAAAAGTTACAGACTGCCTTTGAGGACCGCACTGAGGCAGACCTCCGGATGAGGTTCTACCAATGCTCTCAGAAGCCGGAGGACAGTGTTCAGGACTATGCCTGCCATTTACAGGTGGCCCTGCGAGCTCTAAAACAGGTTAGTCCAATTAGCATAACCAATGAGAGTAAAATGCTGAAAGAACAATTTGTCCGGGGGCTGAGGTCCCAAGCGGAGAGCAGGACTGTGCGTTGGTGGTCCTTGGACCATCCAGATGCTACCTTCGACACCCTTAAGGACATGGCTATCAAGGGACTGCAACCCCTGGAGACAGCAGATACGTCTATCCAGCGTTACCAGGGTGGGGCCACTCCAACGCCAGCAGCACCCAACTTTTCCCCGCTGGCTGCTGAAGCCAAAGTGCAGGCAGTGCCCCCTACTGAGCTGGACTGTCTGCGCTCAGAAGTGCGCCAGCTGACCAAAAACCTGGCCACTGTGATGAGTGCCCTGCAACTACGGACTGAGCCAGAGACGGAAGGAAAGATCCTGCTAGCCGACTGCCCTGAGGATGTCCCCTGGATGAACCGGAGGAGAAGGAGGACGTCGCCACCCCGGAGGAGGACATCGCCATCCCGAAGGAGGACAACGCCACCCCCAGGAAGGACCAACAACCAGCGCCATCCTCACCAAGAGTTCGTCTGCCACCGCTGCCAGAAGGCAGGTCACACAGTGCACCAGTGTCCTTTAAACGAGCAAACCCTGGGTCCGAGGGCTAGCACCCAGGAATAGACTCAGCAGGCCCCTCAGACTGGCACCGCAGGTTCGTGGGAGGAAGACCTTTCCTATCCATCATACTTGACGGCATTGCGATACCTGCCCTGCTGGACACCGGATCCCAGGTAACAATCATACCTGATATCCTCTATAGCAAATACTGGTCCATGGACAGTCTCCAACCCCCAAACCCAGACTTTTCAGTATATGCCTCTAACGGCCTCCCTCTTGACCTACTCGGGGTTAAGAATGTAGCAGTAAAAGTGGGGAGAGTGGAGTTAAAGGACCAGGGACTCATTGTAGTGAAGACTGTCAATGAGGAAAATGGACTGAATATGGTACTAGGCACTAACATTGTTGGTAACTGTTTGGAGGAGGTTGTGTTTTTACTCCAACAGCTCCCTGACATTGCCAGACCAGGGCAGAGGAGAGCGATCCAGAAGGAGATCCGAGCCCTGATGTACCAGCAGCAAGCGCAGCTGACCGGCGGTGAGATTGGTAACGTGCGGGTAACTGACCCGATACCCATTGTAATTCCCCCAATGAGTGAAATGCTTATCTGGTGTAGAGCAGCAATAGGTCTTAAAGGACAGAGCTACCAGGCGGTAGTAGAACCCCTTAGCTCAGAGCACAGACCTACACTCTTAACCGCCAGAGGGGTAGTAGATGTAAGCAATGGGAGGGTGCCCGTTCGTCTTCTTAACTATGGGGAAGACGAGGTTAAATTACCACGTTATGCCACTATTGCCAAACTCTACCCTGTAAATAATAACTCTATTCACACGGCGGAGTCCTTAACCTCCCCAGACCAAGTGGAGGATAATGACCCTACAACACAGGAGGGGGATTGGTGTCAACAGCTCCACGTTGGGACAGACACCACTCCTGCCCACCAGAAACAGGGAGTACACCGGGTGGTTCAGGAATACGAGCAGGTATTCAGCAAACACCCGCTTGACTTTGGGAGGATTAAGGGGGTACAACCTCACATCCCCACCGGCAACCATCCCCCCATCAAGGAACGGTACAGGCCTATACCTCCAGCACACTACCAGAAAGCCAAGGAGATGTTGCATGACATGAAGAAGGCAGGGGTAGTAAGGGATAGTTGTAGTCCCTGGGCAGCTCCCCTAGTTCTAGTCAGGAAGAAGGATGGAAGCATGAAAATGTGCGTAGATTACCGTCAAGTAAATCGCATTACACATAAAGATGCATACCCTTTACCACGTATTGAGGAATCCCTGGCTGCCTTGAAGTCTGCAAATTACTTTTACACCCTTGACCTCACTAGTGGGTACTGGCAAGTAGCTGTGGCTGAGGAGGATCGGGAGAAGACGGCCTTCACCACCCCGATGGGACTCTGCGAGTTCAACAGTATGCCGTTTGGACTCTGCAATGCCCCCGGAACGTTCCAGAGATTGATGGAGTGCTGCCTGGGACACCGCAACTTTGAGACTGTGTTATTATACCTGGATGACGTGATTGTGTACTCCAAGACGTATGAGGACCACTTGAAGCACCTGGCGGAGGTATTTGAGTCACTGTCCCAGTATGGGATGAAGTTGAAGCCCTCCAAGTGCCACCTGCTCAAGAAGAAGGTACAGTACCTGGGACACATTGTCAGTCCAGAAGGGGTAGCACCAGACCTGGAGAAGGTCACTGCCATCCAGAAATGGCTGGAGCCGAAGAACCTCAAGGAGGTGCGTCAGTTCCTGGGACTGATAGGATACTACCGGAGGTTTGTAAAAGATTACACCAAGAGAGCAGCACCTCTGCAAGACCTCCTGGTAGGACAGTCCCCCAAGGGCAGAAATCCCCCGTTCCACTGGGGTAAAGAACAGGCTGAATCATTTCAAGAAATGAAGGAGATCCCGACAGGTGATGAGATCCTAGCCTACCCTGACTACAGCCAACCGTTCCTGCTGTATACTGATGCCAGCAATGAAGGATTGGGAGCTGTCCTAAGTCAGAAGCAGAATGGCCAGGAGAAAGTCATCGCGTATGCAGGAAGCTCCGACCGACCGAGAGGAACCCAGAGAACTATAGCAGCTTCAAGTTGGAGTTTCTGGCCTTGGTCTGGGCCATTACAGAAAGGTTCAAGCACTACCTAGCCTCCAGCAAGTTCACTGCCTACACTGACAATAACCCCTTAACTCATCTTGAAACAGCCAAGCTGGGAGCCATGGAACAACGATGGATGGATCGGCTGTCAAACTACCAATTCACCATAAAGTACCGGGTGGGCCGCAAGAACGCCAACGCCGATGCCCTGTCCAGGATGCCTCACCAGTGGAGAAGGATGCGTCTCTCCAAGCAAAGCAGCTGTGGAATGAGAGAAGCCGGCTGTTTATCTACCGTGAGAAGTTGTGCCGGAGTTACGTCAATCCCAAAACCCACGAGATGGTGTGGCAGATAGTGGTCCCCAAGACGGACATCCAGATGGTGTTGGAGGCCTACCACGATCAAGCGGGGCACTTTGGCTGGAAAAAGCTAGAGACCCTGTTGAAGTGCCGATTCTACTGGGTGGGGATGCGCAGCTCCATTGAGAGGTGGTGCAGAGACTGTGGACCCTGTGGCCTCAGAAGAAGAGACTACAGCAGCCAGAAGGCACCTCTGCAACCCATCAAGACGACTCGCCCTTTGGAGATCGTGGCCCTGGACCATGTCAAGTTGTCACCTAGTCGGTCAGGATACTCCTATGCCCTGACCATGGTGGATCACTACTCCAGGTTCCTGGTGGTCGCCCCTGTCAAAGACCTGACAGCAGAGACAGCAGCCAAGACATTTCAAGCGTACTTCTGCAGACCCCATGGATACCCTGAGCAGGTACTGACTGACCAAGGCCCGGCCTTTGAGGCTGAATTGTTCAAAGAGTTCTGCCATCTGTACGGGTGTAAAAAGATCAGGACTACACCGTACCACCCCCAAACTAACGGTCTCTGTGAAAAGATGAACAACATCATCATCGATCTACTGAAGACCATACCACTAGAAGAGAGAAACCAGTGGCCAGACCTACTACCTGACTTAGTGGATCTGTATAATCACATACCAGTAAGCTCCACCAATTGCACTCCGGCATATCTAATGCGGGCCAGACCTGGGAAGTTGCCCATGGACCTGGAGCTTGGTTTGGTAGAACCTGAAGCTGATGCGACCACTGAGGACTGGGACACAGCCAGACAGGAGCAGTACAGAAGAGTACAAGCCTGTGTCGAAGACAGTCTCACTCGGGTGAGGGATAAACAAGAGGAGGAATACAACAGAAGTGCACCAGCAGAACCCTTCACACCAGGAGAAGTGGTATTGAAAAGGAAGCGGAGGAACCACAAGCTTGATGACCAGTGGGAGAGAGAACCCTACACTGTGTTGAATTCAAGGTTTGACAACAGGAAGACGTGTTTGATCAGCAAAGATGGAGGGAGAACCACTGCAACAGTATCTCGGGACCATCTAAAGTTGTGTCTGGATCTGCTAAAACCCCAAGAAGAAGTGCCCCTCATCATCCAGGAGGAACTTGAAGCAGTAATCCATACTGACTTAGGTGACTTCCCGGCAGATTGGCCTCAAATAGGAGGAGCGGTGATCGTCCCAGTACTCCACTTCTTCCAGCAACCAGAAAACTCTCTACAGCAAGTTGGACCTGTTAGTGCTGCTGAAGAGCCAGCTCAAGAAGGATCTCTGGCTGGAGCAGAGCAAGAAGGCCCAGCCAATGGTACACTTGCCAGTCCCATAGAGAGGTTAAGGCAATTTTACAACTTACCCACACGAAGGGCAGACAGGGTAACTGATGATACAGACATTGATACCCCACAGACCACTGCATTACGCAGATCAGTACGCAGCACGAGAGGTAAACCCCCTGCTAGGTACATTGAATAAAATAGTACAATTTCTGAGAATGTAGATAGTTACCCTTGAGGTATTATGTATTATACTACGTATTGTATTAATGTGTGTAACTTATATTTCTTCCCTTTGAATGGACAATTCAAGTGATATGGACACTTTAACCCTAACCTGTTTATTCCTTATATATGAACTCTGAGGCTGAGGACTTTGTGCAGCCCAAAGATTTTCTTTGTAAATATTTGCGCTCCCTGGAGTGCCCCTTTGAGCAACCTCTCCGGAAGAGACTTGGACTTTCTCCTTGCTCACTGCCTACTGCTTTTGCAATGTATATATATATTTTTATTCATGTTTTGTTATGCAACGTTCAAGTGTTCTAACCTCCCATAAAGGTAAGCTTGTTATTTCTATTGTTTACAAAATGTGCTTCAGCCCGGGAGTGCTGACTTTAACTAGGGGGGAATGTGACGCCCTGCTGTGCATGGAGTCACAGACCAAAGGGGGGTGCATTTCAGGTTTTCTCCACAAGAGGCCCTCAGAGCATACACACACCTCCACCCTACCTCAGAACCACCAGAGGGAGCCCTTTAGGGAATATATAAAGGAGGGTGGAGGCAGGAAGAGACAGAGTTCAGTCAGTTGTCTAAGGAGTGAGTCTAGTCAGGAGTCTCTGCTGAGACACAGAAGGTTAGTGACTCAGCAGATTTCTGCTGAGAGGAGTTGTTTGGAGTCTGCTGCAAGCAGCTCAGAGAGAGACAGCTAGGAGCGTTGCCGACGCTCTAAAGAGCGGCAGAAGAGGCAGCCAGCTTACTGCCAGTGTGTATAGCCTAGTGAGGGCCCAGAGTAGGCCGAAGGCTAGTGGAACAGTAGCATCGGGGACCGAGGAGCTTCATAAGCTCACCCCAGAAATATACCGGACACCGGCTCCGAGTCTGCAGAGCAGTATACCCTCTGTGGAAAACAACCGGATCTTTCCTGGAAGACTTCAGGTCTCAGGATAGCCCAGGAGCTGACACGTAACAGGACCAGGAGGCACGGAGGCTCCGCCATACCAGGAGCATGCTCTTCAGCAAAAGGCCCTAACACCAGGTCAGCCGGCGCAACACAAGAACTAAGTTAGGCCTAGTTTCAGACAGGCCATAAACTACACAAGCGGCAAGGATACAGGAGGCCCTATACCTGCTCACTGGGGAGAGACCTGCAGTGCACCCCTCACCCTACAGTGCTCCGGGCGGTAACGCAACTCCACCAGTAAAAAGGTACTGAAGCCAAACGTGAGTGTGTCTCCCATTTTTTTCCTTGGACCCGGCTGGGTCACCGCCATATAGTGCACCTTACCGAACACCGCTGCCCTGAGGCCTAGCTCCACCTGTGGGGAGCTACCCCATCATAGCTGCCGTAACACCGGCCTCAGTGGACTGCCGCAGCGCTGGTGGTCCTCACCAGACACCACAGGTGGCGTCACGAACTTTCATTTTCCATTTAACCCCTTTTTTTAAGAGAGACCCCAGGGTACGGGCCCGGGAGCCGACCACCGCGACATCCCCCAAGGCCCGGCATTAAGGCCCGGGCGCCGAGTAGTCCCCATCCCCTGGGTGCCACACTTTCACACCACCACGACCCATACAACAGACCGGACGCATAGCTGAGGAGGCCGGGGGACATTGGAAGGTAAGTATAATCTTTATTTTTTATTTTAAATTCTATTTTTTACAGGTACAATGGTATCAGGGTCTGGAGAAGAGTCTCCTCTTCTCCAAACCCGGGTACCATCCGCACATTGAACCGTGTGATATCCGCATGTGCAGATGCAGTGATGCGGATGTCACGCAGTGCAATGCAAGTCAATGGCGGCGATTACGCTGAGTGTCCGCGAAATTAATGGACATGCTGCGTATTTTTCCGCAATGATAATCCGCAGCGGAAATGTCCGCAGCATGTGCACAGCACATGCGGATTATCATTGGGGACCATGGGGCACGTATTACCAGGCGTTTTTTAAGCTTTTTCGCTGCGGAAATTCCGCGCCAAAAATGCTTGAAAAACGCATAGTGGGCACGCAGCCTAAAAAACTGTCTGCCAACTTCCTGATTTCTTATTCTTTTGCATGTTTGTCACGATTAAATGTTTCAGATCACAATGCAAAATTAAATATTAGACAAAGATAACACAAGTAAACAAAAAATGAAGTTTTTAAGTGAAGGTCTTTATTACTAAATTTTCTAAACATCCATTAGCCTTCTTACACAGTTAGCAAACACAATGTACCATTAAAACACTGGAGTGGTGGTTGCTGGAAATGGGCCTTATACACCTATGTAGATATTGCAATAAAAACAAGGAGTTTGCAGCTAGAATAGTCATTTACCACATCAACAATGTATAGAGTGTATTTCTGACTCATTTAATGTTAGCTTCATTGAAAAAAAATGTGCTTTTCTTTAAAAAATAATGAAATTTCTAAATGACCCCAAATTTTTGAATGGTAGTGTATGTCCAATTCTGGTGTAGAAGTAACACAGCATTTCAGAAAAGGAACATCATATCAACAGTAAAATATGGTGGTGGTAGTGTGATGGTCTGGGGCTGTTTTGCTGATTCAGGACCTGGAAGACTTGCTGTGGTAAATGGAACCATAAATTCTGCTGTCTACCAAATAATCCTGAAGGAGAATGACCTCAAGCTGAAGCGCACATGGGTTATGCAGCAGGACAGTGACCCAAAACACACAAGCAAGTCCACCTCTGAATGCCTTAAGAAAAACAAAATTAAGGCTTTGGAGTGGCCTAGTCAAAGTCCTGACCTTAATCTAATTGAGATGCTGTGGCATGTGGCTTAATTACAACAATTTTGCAAAGATGAGTGGGCCAAAATCTCTCCAGAGCATTGTAAAACATTCATTGCAAGTTATTGCAAAAGCTTGATTGCAGTTGTTGCTGCTAAGGGCAGCCCAACCAGTTATTAGGTTTAGGGCACAATCAATTTTTCACACAGGGCCCTGTAGGTTTGGATTTCTTTTTTTCCTTAACACCTTACCCCCGAGGGTGGTTTGCACGTTAATGACCAGGCCAATTTTTACAATTCTGACCACTGTGACTTTATGAGGTAATTACTCTGAAACGCTTCATCGGATCCCGCTGATTCTGAGACTGTTTTTTTGTGACATATTGTACTTCATGATAGTGGTAAAATTTCTTCGATATCACTTGTGTTGATTTGTGAAAAAATTGGAAATTTGGCGAAAATTTTGAAAATTTCACAATTTTCAAAATTTGAATTTTTATTCCGTTAAATCAGAGAGATATGTTACACAAAATAATTAATAAATAACATTTCCCACATGTCTACTTTACATCAGCACAATTTTGGAACCAATTTTTTTTTTATTAGTGCGCTGTAAGGGTTAAAAGTTGATCAGCGATTTCTCATTTTTCCAACAAAATTTACAAAACCATTTTTTTAGGGACCACATCACATTTGAAGTGACTTTGAGGGGCCTTTATGACAGAAAATACCCAAAAGTGACACCATTCTAAAAACTGCACCCCTCAATGTGCTCAAAACCACATTCAAGAAGTTTATTAACCCTTCACATGCTTCACAGGAATTTTTGGAATGGGGAAGAAAAAAATGAACATTTAACTTTTTTCACAAAAATGTTACTTTATACCCCAATTTTTTTATTTTTGCACGGGTAACAGGAAAAAATGGACCCCAAAATTTGTTGTGCAATTTCCCCTGAGTACGCAGATACCCCATACTTGGGGAAAAAGCACTGTTTGGGCGCACAGCAGGGCTCAGAAGGGAAGGAGCGCCATTTGACTTTTTGAATGTAAAATTTGCTTGAATAATTAGTGGATGCCATGTTGCGTTTGGAGAGCCCCTGATGTGCCTAAACAGTGGAAACCCCCCACAAGTAACACAATTTTGGAAACTAGACCCCTCAAGGAACTTATCTAGATGTGTGGTGAGCATCTTGAAGCCCCAGGTGCTTCACATGGAGCCATGAAAATAAAATGTTCACATTTTTGCCACAAAAATGTTTTTCAGCCCCCAGTTTTGCATTTTCATAAGGGTAACAGGAGAAATTGCACCATGCAACTTGTTGTGCAATCTCTCCTGAGTAAGCTGATACCCATATGTGGGGGAAAACCACTGTTTGGGCGCGGCAGGGTTCGGAAGGGAAGGAGCGCCATTTGACTTTTTGAATGTAAAATTTGCTTGAATAATTAGCGGATGCCAAGTTGCGTTTGGAGAGCCCCTGATGTGCCTAAACAGTGGAAACCCCCACAAGTGACACCATTTTGGAAGCTAAACCCCTCAGGGAACCCCCAGGTGCTTCACAGAAGTTTATAATATGGAGCCGTGAAAATAAAATTTTCACATTTTTCCCACAAAAATGTTTTTCAGCCCCCAGAAAATAATAATTTGAATAATTAGCGGATGTGCCCATGATGTGCCTAAACAGTGGAAAACCCCCACAAGTGACACCATTTTGGAAACTAAACCCCTGAGGGAACTTATCTAGATGTGTGGTGAGCATCCTAAACCCCCCAGGTGCTTCACAGAAGTTTAGAACATGAAGCCGTGAAAATAAAAAAATCAAACTTTTTCCACAAAAATGATCTTTTTCCCCCAATTTCTTTAGTTTCACAAGGGTATGAGGAGAAAATGGAACCTAAAAACTGTTGTGCAATTTCTCCTGAGTACGCCAATACCCCATATGTGGGGAAAATACACTGTTTGGGCGCACGTCAGGGTTCAGAAGGGAAGGAGCACTGTGTAACTTTTTGAACGCAAAATTGCCTGGAATCAAGAGCGGACGCCATGTTGCATTTCGGGAGCCCCTGATGTGCCGAAATAGTGGAAACCCCCCACAAGTGACCCCATTTTGGAAACTAGACCCCTCAACAATTTTATCAAGGGGTATAGTGTACATTTTGAACCCAAAGGTACGACAGAATTTGATAACATTAGGTCATCATATTGAATAAGTTGTCATTAGTCTTGAGCGCAAGTGCTCGCTACTTGAGTTTGCATCGGGTACTCAGGTATGCACCAAGTATCGCGGGTGCTCGAATGACATGCTCGAGTCCCCGCCCCGCATGTTTCATGGTTGTTAGACACCCAAAAAAAAACATGAGGGGATCACTCATGCATGGCAGGCGATCCCAGCAACATTTTTTTGGGCCGCGAAGCATATGGGGCAGAGACTCGAGCATGTCACTCGAGCACCCGCGTACCCGCGTACCCGAGTACCCGATGCAAACTCAAGTAGCGAGCACTTGCCCTCAACACTGGTCGCCATATTGTCATCATTTTTTTTTCTTTACTTTTGAAAAATCCCCAACCCTAGCCCCAACCCTAATACAACCCCAACCCTAACCCTAGCCCAACCCTAACCCTAGCACAACCGTAACCCTAGAGTTTATTTTTTTACACCATTCCTCGTGTGATTAGGCTACTTTATTCTTTGGGTCGGTGTGATTACAGCAATACCAGATTCATATTGAGTTTTTATGATTGACAGCTGTCACACAATAAAAGACGCTTTTTTTGCAAAGACTAGTGTTTGCATCACCATATTTTGAGAGCTATAATTTTTCCATATTTTGGCCGACAAAGTCATGTGATGGCTTGTTTTTTGCAGGACAAGTTGACGTTTTTATTGGTACCATTTTCGGGCATGTGAAATTTTTTGATCGCTTTCTATTCTGATTTTTGGGAGGCAGAATAAACAAAAACCAACAATTCAGGAATTTTTTTTTTGCGTTTTTTTTTATTCCGTTCCGCGTGTGGTAAAATTGATAATGCAGCATTATTCTTCGGGTCAGTGCATTTACAGTGGTACTGCATTTATATAGTTTTTTTATGTTTTGCCGCTTTTACACAATAAAAACGATTTTCTAGAAAAAAAAATGTTTTTGTATCGCTTTATTCTGAGAGCTATAACTTTTTTTTTTTTTCAGACAATGGAACTGTGTCGTGGGTTGTTTTTTGCGGGACAAGATGACGTTTTTAGTGGTACCATTTTTATTTACATTCGTCTTTTTGATCGCGTGTTATTCCATTTTTTGTTTGGCGGTATGATGATAAAGCATTGTTTTTTGCTTTGTTTTTTATTTTTTACCATGTTCACTAAAGGGGTTAACTAGTGGGACTGTTTTATAGGTCAGGTCGTTCCGGACGCGGCAATTCCAAATATGTGTACTTTTATTAGTTTTTTTTTTTTTTCATAATAAATAAATATTATGGGTTCAATATATTTTTATTTTTTGGGGATTATTTTTTTCTTTTTTTTTTTATATTTTTTTAAATTTTTTTTTTTCACTTCTCTACTTTTTTTTTTTACTTTTACACATTGTCCCATTATTGGATTTTCACTTTTTGCAGCCTGATCGGTTGCATGGCATAGAGAGCAGCAGCTCCCTATGCCATGCAGCCTGTCAGAGCTGCACACAGGGGAGACATTACTTTGGTCGCGCACTGCGCATGACCAGACTAACGTCCTGCCTCCTGGTGACCTGGATGTTGTCATGGCAAAATCCGGAAGCCGCCGCAGACAACGCTGGACGCCGGCAGGAGAGGTGAGTATACCGATCACCTCCCCACTTGCCACCGCAATGCTGCGATCGACTTCGATCGCAGCATTGCGGGGGTTAATGTGCCGGGAGCCGTGCGGGACCGCTCCCAGCACATAGCTCCGGGTGTCAGCTGTGACAATCAGGATTGCTAGAGAGGCAAATAAGAACCCCCATTTGACTGCAAAAGACCTTCAGAAAGATTTAGCAAACTCTGGAGTTGTGGTACATTGTTCTACTGTTCAAAGACACCTGAACAAATATGGCCATCATGGAAGAGTCATCAGAAGAAAACCTCTCCTGTGTCCTCACCATAAAATTCATTGTCAGATGTATGCAAAAGAAAATCTAAGCAAGCCTGATGAATTTTGGAAATAAGTCCTGTGGACCAATGAGGTTAAAATAGAAATCTTTGGCCACAATGATCAAAGGTATGTGTGGAGAAAAAAGGGAACAGGAAAAGGACATCTCGCCAACTATTAACCCCTTCATGACTGGAGCATTTTCGGTTTTCGTCTTTTGCTCCCCTTCTTCCCAGAGCCATATAATTTTTATTTTTAGGTCAATATGGCCATGTGAGGGCTTATTTTTTCGGGACGAGTTGTACTTTTAAACGCCATCAATGGTTTTACCATGTCTTGTACTGAAAAACGGAAAAAAATTCCAAGTGCGATGAAATTGCAAAAAAAAAAATGCAATTCCACAGTTGTTGTTTTTTTTTTTTTTACCATGTTCACTGAATGCTAAAACTGACCTGCCATTATTATTCTCCAGGTTATAACGAGTTTGTAGACACCAAAAATGGTTCTTTTTTATTTAAGTGGTGAAAAAAAATTCCAAGGTTTGCTTAAAAAACAAAATGGCGCCATTTTCCGAGACCCGTAGTGTCTCCATTTTTCGGGATCTGGGGCCAGATGAGGGCTTATTTTTTGCGTATTCAGTGTGGGCTCAGCGCCCACGTGGTGCGTACTATTACATGCCACGTCGGAAAGGGGTGGATCAATCATGCTTCGGGGTTGTGTTCACAGGTACAGGGAAGAATTGATTCAATGAAATTTCAACAAATTCTTGGTGCAAACATAACACCATCTGTAAAAAAGCTGAAGTTGAAAAGAGGATGGGTTCTACAAATTGATAATGATCCTAAACACACGTCAAAATCCACAATAGACTACTTCAAAAGGCGCAAGCTGAAGGTTTTACAATGGTCCTCACAGTCCCCTGATCTGAACATCATTGAAAATCTGTGGCTAGACCTCAAAATAGCAGTGCATGCAAGACGACTCAGGAATCTTACAGAACTGGAAGAATTTTCCAAGGAAGAATGGATGAAAATCCCTCAAACAAGAATTGAAAGACTCTTGTCTGGCTACAAAAAGCTTTTACAAGCTGTAATACTTGCAAAAGGCGGTGCTACTAGCTACTAACCAGGCAGGGTGCCCAAACTTTTGCCCATTTTCCTTGTTTAAATGTTTAAAATGTAAAAGATGAAAAAGTATATATATATATATATTTTTTTTTTTTTGCCTAAAATACAAAGGAAATGTGTCATCTTTACCTTTAGTCCTTTTAGAGATCATTTCATCTTCGACTTGCTTAACTGTTCACAATAACAGTAATCTTGACCACGGGTGCCCAAACTTTTACATACCACTGTATCAATAGCAATAAGAGATGTTACTATAAAGCCAATGGGCAGTTCATAGCTAGCTACGAATATAATTTGCTGTCTCACAGCTTAGCTGCATAAAAAAGGAGCCAAATGTGGTTTATCTGCGCTACTGGTAGGCAATGAGGATGCAAATGGAAGCATAATGAAGGATTTTTTATTTCAGGTTTTTTAGTCAACACGTTTCAAAGTCATTCCAGACTTCTGCCTCAGGACACAAACTGTATATACAGACAGTGGAAGGTGAACATATTTATACACATGGTTTAGCAAAAAAAATGCATGCCAAAGAAACATCTGACATGTCAAAGTAATTTTTTTTTCCTTTATTTAAAAGCACGTTATAAATACCCATAATCTTATGCGTTTCGGAGAAAAAAAACCCTTACTTAAACCTATGATTGAAATTTTTTAGAATCGAAACGCATAAGCATTATGGGATTTTATAATATATGTACATTCTGCCATTTTTTTAATCTTAATTGATTAAAGGCCAAGTTTTAACTACTTTCCTTTGGTTCTTGTGGACAATTGAGAGATATTCGTCTAGAAGTACATTCACCCCGTACAACAGTGGGCAATCAGCCCCAACAATTACAAGTTACACATGAGTTCTTAGTGCATTGATAGGATGAATATTGTCTCACAAACAGCAGCGTGTATCGAGTGAATCCAATGAATATATATTAATATTTTCTCATTGATTGGCACTAGATACTGAATGAGACTAAAAATAAGAAAGAGAAGCAGTGATGTATAATTATAACCGTCCCATAATACCTCTCCCATCATGCTTCTATCTGTCTTATTAAATAAAGAATATATCCAAAAGCAAAAAGCTAATGTCCGCCTTGACACAAAAGTTCTAGAATCGTCAGTGTATTTTTACTTCAGCTCTAAGCAAAGAATGTAATTATTTCAGAAGGATAATTCTATGAAGCAGAAGTAGCGGCTCCGCTGTTAGTCTTTATTTAGTACACTGGTTCTCGCTATATATAGCGCCGTATTGTGTTTTACTGAATCAGCTTTTCACTATAAGAAAAAGTTATTTAAGAAATTCAGTTGAGAAAATAATCGATGTACAAGGTGCTATATAATAACACAATGTACACCGTGAATTAGCCCAATGTGGAGACATCTGTAACAACTACAACATTTAAGAAATAGATGTTTAATTAGATTGAAAGAAAACTATAGAGCATGATGTAACTTAAAGGGGTTGTCCACTTAGTCTTTTGTAAAGCTGGTAGGTGTGGACCCACTGCACCACTGGCCGGACTTACCCTGGAGCGGTGTGACTAAGTGGCTACCTGGTCTTCACTAGCGTCTCTGATGGTGAGAATAGGCTTGGGCCGCATGATAGCCACCAGGTGCCACTCCAGGGCAGTGTCTGGACCTGCATCAGCTGACCCATGGGTAAAAGCAGGTATACGAGGTACAGTACAGACCAAAAGTTTGGACACACCTTCTCATTTAAAGATTTTTCTGTATTTTCATGACTTTGAAAATTGTACATTCACACTGAAGGCATCAAAACTATGAATTAACACATGTGGAATTATATACTTAACAAAAAAGTGTGAAACAACTGAAAATATGTCTTATATTCTAGGTTCTTCAAAGTAGCCACCTTTTGCTTTGATGACTGCTTTGCACACTCTTGGCATTCTCTTGATGAGCTTCAAGAGGTAGTCACCGGAAATGGTCTTCCAACAATCTTGAAGGAGTTCCCAGAGATGCTTAGCACTTGTTGGCCCTTTTGCCAACTGTACATGCAGTTGAAACCAGAAGTTTACATACACTATATAAAAAGACACATGTACATGTTTTTCTCAATATCTGACATGAAATCAGAATAAACCTTTCCCGTTTTAGGTCAATTAAAATTACCATAATTTTTTATATTTGCCAAATGCCAGAATTATGAGAGAGAGACAGAGGCATAGCTAGGGTTTTGGTTCAGGGGGGCGAAACTTCTGAGTGCGCCCCTTATCAGGTAACCCTGATTACAGCTATGGTGGCGCACCCAGATAGTGGATGTAGGAAAACCTCAGCAGATGACGACGCTGTTACTAAAAATAATCTCTATACAAAGACCAGCACTGATACTACCGCCATATGGTGACATATATTGATAGATGCCAGTCCTGCAGAACATATAAGAGATCACAGCACGGTTATACTGTATATTGTAACTTACAGCTGACGTTCTTTCTGATTAAATTGTTAATTTTTCCCGTCTTTTTCATCTGGCCCAGACCGACACGACAACTCCTCCATCCAGGACTCAGAGTCTCAGGTCTGCAGAGATCACAACAAAGACACATTTGACTCCTTACATTTCAGGCCCCGTCCCCATCTCTTCCCAACCTGCACAAACCCCTCATCCTGCTGATACCCCTATACTGAGCCGCTGCCGTATGTGTTCTTATTACTACACCTGCTGCGTGGTATTTTGTGCCCTCTAGATGGTAAAACAAACCTCTAGAATATAGTATTGCCATGTGCAAGTACCCTAGAAAACCATGCCTACATTTTGCCCCCTTGAAAGTAATAATGCCCTCTGTGTGCCCCTTTGACAGTCATAATAACTTGAGTTCCCCTATAACGATAAGTGCCCACTTAAGTGTCTGTAGCATAATCCCCTCCACCATAGGCAGTCAGTAGCATAATCCTCTCCCATAGTCAGTTTGTAGCATAATCTCCCCCCATAGGCAGTCTGTAGTATAATCATCCCCCCATAGTTTGTCTGTAGTATAATCTCCCTTACCATAGGCAGTCTGTAGCATAATCCCCCCCACCATAGGCAGTCAGTAGCATAATCCTCTCCCATAGGCAGTTTGTAGCATAATCTCCCCCCATAGGCAGTCTGTAGTATAATCATCCCCCCATAGTTTGTCTGTAGTATAATCTCCCTTACCATAGGCAGTCTGTAGTATAATCTCCCCCCCCATAGGCAGTCTGTAGTATAATCTACTCCCCCCCATAAGCAAAGTATGTAGCATAATATCCCCCTAAATAGGAAAAATAAATAAATAAACACAGTACTCACCTCTCCTCCTCGTTCCCTCGCTGCTCCTCACTGCGCACGCCGATACAGTTACAGTAGCGTAGCTCCGGGTGGGCCCCCTCAGAGCGCGGGGCCCGGGGCAACCGCCCCCTCTTTTCCCCCGGTAGCTACGCTACTGTAGAAAGAGAATGTTTTAAGTCATTTTTATTACTTACTGCAAAAGTCAAAAATTTACATACATTTCATTAGTATTTGGTACCATTGCCCTTAAACTGAATGACTTGGGTCAAACGTTTGGGATATCCTTCCATAAGCTTCTCACTATAGTTGGTTGGAATTTAGACCCATTTCTCCTGACAAAACTGGTGTAACTGATCCAGGTTTGTAGGTCGCCTTGCTCGCACCTGCCTTTTCAGCTTTGCCCATACATTTTCAATAGGATTGAGATTAGGGCTTTGTGATGGCCATTCCAAAACATTGACTTTGTTATCCTTAAGCCACTTTTTTTACCATTTTCGCAGTATGCTTCAGGTCATTGTCCATTTGGAAGACCCATTTCCGCCAAACCATTAACTTCCTGACTGATGTCTTGAGATGTTGCTTCAGTATTGCCACATAATCTTCTTTTCTCATAATGCCATCTATTTAGTGAACTGCACCAGTCCCTCCGGCAGCAAAACAACCCCACAACATGATGCTGTCACCCATGTATTTCACAGTTGGGATGGTGTTTTTAGGCTTCCAAGCTTCTCCCTTTTTCCTCCAAATGTAACCATAGTCTTTATGCCCAAAAAGAAGCATAGGTGACATCATCATATGGGCAGTCCAGAATTGTTTAAAGGCATAGTAATCTTAGTGCACGTAAACTTTTGACTTTGCAGTAAGTAATAAAAATGCCTTAAAACATTCTCTCTCTCTCATTATTCTGGCATTTGACAAATATTAAAAATGATGGTAATCCTAATTGACCTAAAACGGGAAAGGTTTATTCTGATTTCATGTCAGATATTGAGAAAAACATGCATATGTGTCTTTTTATATAGTGTATGTAAACTTCTGGTTTCAACTGTAGGGGCGAGACAGAAGCGTAGTCAGACGCTCCAGGGTTGGGTAGGCAGCATAGGTTCAGGCTACATAGCCGACAAAACACCTTGATTGGGAACTAGATGCTAACAGCAAACTATAACCTAAGCTCAGGCAAGGTGTGAAGGGCGGCGCTGCTTGATTTATCACCAGCTGGTTGGTGATTGGCTGGTGAATCCAAACCCTGCAGGACACAGCAGTGTTAAATTCCTGCGGAATGTGGCCGAGCTCCCCTATAGCCATGTTGAGGCATCAAGGATATGCAGCAGAGTCAGAAGTGCTGCATGGACTCAGAGCGGCGGCAAGAAATTAGGATAAGCAGAGTGATGAACACAGTGAGTAGAATGGCGGCGGGAATGCATGAGAGTTACTGCCATGACAGTACCTCCTCCTTACGCCTCTCCTTTTTTTGCCCAGACCGACTGATTCTTCTCAAGAATGGCAGGGGACTTCCCAGAACTCTCTTCAGAGCCAAATTCATTCACTTCAAACATATCTGAGGGAACAACAGGGGCAGGAGGAAACAACAGAGGCAAAAAGGACCCAGCAGGTTTGTTTCTGGAGGACTTGCATATGCCCATATGGCTGACCAGCTTGGATTTGTGTCCCCCGGGCAGACTTCTCCTTCTAGCAGAAGGAACCAAGGTTTTACCCGGAGGAATGTCCCTTTGAAGGACAGGAGCTGCTTCCTCAACCTTAGCCGGGAATGTGTTGTGGTTCCTCTTCCGAATCAGTCATATTGAAGGATCGGGACAAGACACGAGTCTCAGGCAGGGACAGAGGAAACACCTGGCCACGGGGTGGAGAGGAAAGACAGGATATGGAAGGTGAAATCTTAGGTACGATCTTAGCAAGACAGTTGGTAGCACAATATGATCCCCATTGAAGCACCTGGCCAGTGGACCAGTCAACAACCGTTGAATGACGAAACAACCATGGGAGGCCCTAGAAGAACTGAGTTTACAGATTTAGGTAGCATGTAGAAAGAAATTTTTTCAGAATGCTGAGTTCCGATCTCCAGGGTGACTGGCAGCGTGATAAAACAAAAAGGTTCTGCCAAGTGTTGTCCTTCAGTGCAGGCAATAGACAGGGGGTGATCCAGCTGTTGTGCAGGGAGCTGAATTCTACAGACCAGATGGATGAAGTTACCCGCGAAGGCGGCAGCTGCGGAGAGGGACCTCTCCTTCCAAGACAGAGTAACTTCGGTGACGAGTTTTGGAGAGCAATCTCTCTTACCTAGGGTCACCTCTCCGACTAACCCTAGAAGCAGGGGTTCTCCGGGCTTCACTGGGTACTGTCAAACATAATGGCCTTTGCCACCCTAATACATGCACTGTGTATCTGTATTGTCTCTATAGCAGGAGGTGGAGCTTGAGGCAGCAAGGGGTAATGAAAGGTTGAAATTGAACTGAGGTTCCCCGAAAAGTGAAGACATTTGAGCCTATTCGAGAACCTGCTCATGGAAATGGAGATCAATCTAAGTAGTGAGGTGTATAATGACATCCAGAGAGGATGGTAGATCTCTGTCTGCCAATTCATCCTTATTTTAACCAGACAGATCCTGCCACAAGGTCGCCATCAGGGCCTCTTCATTCCAGGACAGCTCCGCCCCAGTGTACAGAAGCATAAGGCATACTTAGCATTGGTATCCGTGCTCTGTCTTAGAGTCAGTAGAGATGAGACGGAAGACGAGATGCGGCCAAGTTCCTCGAATACTGCCTGAAACATCTCTAAGAATCTACCAGCGTCACGAGTTTTGGGACCACCATGCTCCCAAATGGGGCTTGCCCAAGCCAGGGCTTGCCCACACAGCAGAGAGACAATACACGCAATCTTGGTCTGGTCCAAAGGAAAAAGGTGAGCTTGGAGAGTGAAGTGGATTTGGCACTGGTTTATGAAGCCGCGGTTTTCTTTGGAGTCTCCATCAAAGCGAGATGGAAGTGGAAGCTGAAAGTTAGCTGCTCCACCAGACACTGAAACTCCAGACGTCTCCCCTCAGTACACAATACTGAGAAAGGAAGGCCAGTCGTGGTTGAGGCACAGGACAGGGTGGACACAGAGGAGGACAAATCCTGCAGCTGAGTTGCCATCACATTAATCACATGCATCAGCTCGTTTTGATGCTCACGTTGTGAATGAACTTCCTCATACAGGACTTGCACAAGAGACTTGGGGTCTCTAGATCTTGTCTGGTCAGCGGGGTCCATGGCCTAAGTTTACTGTAATGCTGGTGAGTGTGGACAAACTGCGTCACTTCCTGGACTTACCCTGGAGGATTGTGACTAAGTGGTCTCCTGGTCGTCACTAACGCCTCTGATTGTGAGAATAGGCTTGGACCACAGGATAGCCACCAGGTGCCACTTCAAGGCAGTGTCCAGATCTGCAGCAGCTGAGCCATGGGTCAGAGCAGGTATGCGAGGTACAAAGGGGCAAGACAGAAGCATAGTCAGACATTCCAGGGACAGGGCAGGCAGCACAGGGTAAGGATACATACCCGAGGTCAGGAGCAGAGAGAACAGACAAGATGAGAAAACAAGTCAGGTCAGTAACGGGATGGATAAACAACAAAACACCTTGGCTAGGAATTAGATGCTATCAGCAAACTGGAACCTAAACTCAGTCAAAGGTGTGGAGAGCAGCTCTGCCTGATATAGTACCTGCTGGTTGGTGATTGGCTGGGGAATCCAAAAACTGCAGGACACAGCAGGGTTAAATTCCTGCAGGATTTGGCCCCCTATAGCCATGTGGGACATCAGGGATATGCAGAAGAGTTGGAAGTACTGCATGGACTCAGCGTGGCGACCAGACATGAGGAAAAGCAAAGCAGCGAATGCAGTGAGTAGCATGGCGGCGGGAACGCATGCGAGTTACTGCTGTGACATCTTTATTTTAACAAATGTGTTGTGGACATGACTTTGTGGCACTCACTAATAGATCAGTATAAGGCCACGTTTGTAAGCCAAAATCAAGATTAGAACAATAGGAGGAAAAGTATAATAGAACCATGTCACCACTTCTGAATTTCTCAACCACTCCTGGTTTTGGCTTACAAATACTGATGTAAAATATTGACTAAATACTAAACATGTGAACGTGGCCTTACAGTTTCTTCTCTTCACTTATTAGTGCAATCTTCCTAATAGGTCTGGGTCACACGGCTGTCGATTCTTGAGCCGATTATGCTAATGTCACTCTGATCAAACTCTGTTAGAGTTTGAGCCGGTGTAACAGGCCAGATTAACCCCCCGGCCAGAATATACCGGGGTTAAAGTGGCCTAGGCCAGATTATACCCCTCTGGGCCAGAATATACCCTGGGTATATTATGGCCTAGGCTAAACTATACCCCGGGGTATAAATTGGCTTAGGCCCGATTATACCCCTCCAGGTCAGAATATACCCCTGCTGCTGTAGATCAGATTTTTCAGGCTTTTGAGAACCATTGAGTGATATACTCAATAACGGGGCCCCAGACAGCGCACAGGGGGGCAGAGACAGCGCTTAGGGGGGGGAGAGACAGCCCGCAAAGGGGGGAAGAGACAGTGCGCTGTCTGGCACCCCCTGTGCGATGTCTGGGGCCCTCTTCTTGAGTATATCACTCAATCCTGTGTGATGTCTGGGGCCCCTGTGCGATGTCTGGGGCCCTGTTATTGAGTATAGTAAAGATTAAAGTATATTAAAGATCAGATTTTTCACGTTTATGAACACCATTGAGTGATATACTCAGGAATTACATAATTTTTCAACATTTTATTGTTTCAAACTCTAAAAACACAGACTTTTTTTTACTTCAACCATAAAACCTTGACAGTTTATAAAAAACTTGACTGTTCAGGATATAATAAAAGTCATAACATTGTGAAACTTGAACTTATAAAGGTACCTTTACATGGGGCGATTATTGGTTCCAGAGAGGCTTTCGGCCGATAATTGTACACATGGCTGGTGACAGGACACTACAATATAAACGTTCAAAGGTAAACATTGATAACAACATTAAAATGATTAGTGAACACTGATAACATTAAAATGATCATGCTTGTTTTCAAGATAAAGTGCATGTTCTGTTGTTGACTGCAGATTGAAGCTTGAGGGATAGGTCAACCAATCCATGGTGTCACCGACTTTTGTGTGGATGACGATGTCACAACTCAACAGATTCGCTGTGGCCATGACTTCTGCACCAGTTGCCCAGACTCCATCACGAGAGATGCCAGAGGTGTTCACATATTCATTCACATCTTGATTAAAGTAGCCCTGTAAAAAAGTCCTAGCTTACTAGGTTCCCCCATGATGAAGCAATACTAACAAATAGCGAAATGCGCATAGGGGTCTTGGTTGGGGGTCCCTATGTGTGGCAGTCCCTTGCAGTTTCCATCATTTATTTGATTGGGTAAGCTAGGACTTTTCTATGCATCTCTGTCTCAATGATATGTGTATTTAATGAATGTGCTCCCTTATGGTTGCACCTTTTGCACTTAATACACACTGCTTGATATAGTGACTTATCAGCATTAGCATTGCCCTTTGTTTCACTGATGACCGTCTGTGATTATCTATGTATCTTATATACAGACATTAGGTCTGATTTGATGTATTAGTCCAAGTGTATGGTTCCGTGCAGCACTGCACACACATTTTTATGTACCAGTGTTTGTTTTGTCTATGTCTTATGCATTTCTGTATACCTTTTTAATAGATTTGAATAAAATTTGGATTTTAGTCAACCAAACTCCGTATGTTTTCTCCTAAATTTAATGAATGCTATATATGGAGTCCGATTGGGTTGCACAGTCGATACTAATCGGCCTTGCTCCCAAATATTTATATGTATAATGCTGTATCTGGGATTATATATATTAACCTTTGGTTTTATATGTACGCCGTGGTTGTCCAAGATCTCTTGTGCATCCAAAGTACACAACCTTACTAAACGTAAGGTCAAGAGTGGTGGTAAGATACTTCCTTCCTGAACTTGGTAGTGGATTGAAAGTCTTGCTTTGCTTGTGTTTCTGTGTGGCAGAGTCACAGGGACAGCCATCAGGGGACTGGGGTGGTAGAGAAGTCTCTTCATCCTGGTAAATCTTAAGGTTGCTGGCATGGTAGGTGTTGCTAGTATCTTGCCATTCTTATTGTACTTAAGTTTTACTCGTCCCTTGGTTAAGGATTCCACAACTAAGTAGGGTCCAACCCAACGTGGTTCTGTGGCACCCCACAGTGGTATTGCCTCCCTCACAAGGGGGTGATGCCATGCCTGGAAGCAAGGAGGGGTCCCCTAATCACGTTTTGCTAGCATGCAACACTTTCTTGGTTCCAGATCAGCAAGGGGAGCTCCTCCCCTTAGCAACTGGGATCGGGAGGCGGGGTTAGTTAGTGTGAGGAGAGCAGAGAGGAGTTGAATACAGGACAGCGACGAGGAAAGGCCTAGGGAGTGGAACTGCATGGCAGTTCACCCCAGAGGGAAGCGCAGAAGAACCGGACACCGGAGTCCGAGGTTGTGGGGCACTGAAGGCCCAGCAGCAGAATCCGGAGGGCAGGAGACTGCAGGTCTCCTGGCCCCACCAGACGCCCAGAGGCTCCGCAGCACATAGGGCCCAGCACCGCCACGTGGGAGCGACACTCCAGGAAGGCCCAAGCTGCCTGCCATACGGGTGAGCACAAAGACGTTTTACTCAGGGACGAGGGCCACAGCACAGTTATAAGCAGCAGGGCAAAAGAGATTAGTGCAAAGGGAAGGCCTACAACTTCACCTGGCGAGGTGGATTCCCAACCTGCTTCCAGGCCGCCTGGACCTCTACTACCAGCTAGTAGCCGTGCCCCGGTCTGCCTAACCACCGCAAGTAAAGATAAGAGGAAACCGCCATTAAGTTGTGGACTGATTATTAACTGCGCCATCCCCTGCACTACGCTGCACAGCAACATCTATAACATCACCACTTCCTGCCCTGGAGCTAAGCTCTGCCTGTGGAGAGCGGAACCAGCTCTGCTGCGTCATCATCAGCTCCAGAGGTTCTGCACCGCAACGGCGGCTCCATATAGCCGCATACCACAGGTGGCGTCACGAACATTATATAATAACTATATTCCCTTTTTTTTATTCCCCTTTTATTGACCGCCACTGTGACATCTCCCAGTATCGACCGGCCCGGCTACCGAATACCCCACGGCCCAGGGGGCGCGTCAACTTGGTGTCACGAACAGGATTCACGAAGCCCAGTATAACCGGGTACTGTGCGCTATAGATTTTACTGAACTGTGTCATCATGTCATTTGCCGTCAGCCGAGGGGAAGCAGGAGGCCCCGATCCGGAACCGCCGGGTAAGCGATCCCTCCCGCCTGCAGAGCAGCATACTGGTGCGTCAGCAGAAATCCAGGACCTGGCTGAGGTTCACTAGGGGGGAGGAAGATGCCCAACCTGGGAGAGGATTCAGCCGTGGGCGCAGCCGCCTCCACTGTAATGCCGTTATCAATGCCATATATACCCGGGGCGGCGTGGTTGCCTCAGTACTCAGGGGAGTTGCACACCCTGAGCGACTTTGAGGAGAGACTACGCAGTTTGTTTAAAGTGTACCCCCTGTCTGAGGAGCAAAAAGTCAGCATCCTCATAGGCCAGCTAATCGGTGCAGCTCAGAGAGAGGTGAAGTCTTGGCCGGGCAGGGACAAAGGCACTGTTAAGGAAATACTGGCCCGGTTGAAGGATACATTTGACACCCATTAAACAGGTAGACCCCGACAGTGTGCGAGATGAGGACAGATTGCTAACTGAGCAGTTTATTGAGGGGCTCCTGTCTAACGCTCACCGGACACAGCTGCGCATTATGGCTCTGCAAAACCCTAATCTGGACTTTGCGCAATTTAAGGACCGAGCCATCCGGGTGCTGCGAGAACCAACCCTAGGTGGCACTGCACCCCTCCGGCACCCAGCTATCACATACCACCAGGAGGTGGCGTCCTTTCCCCCAGCACCTGTGGAGGCTGATGCGCAGACTCTAGACAATGACCTGCCTGCAGACCTAAGCCTTCAGGTCCAGGAGCTGACCAAAAGTGTGGCTGCGTTAACCAAAACCGTGCAGGCCATGCAAGTGTCTCCAAAGGAAAGAATCCAGCTGGCTTTCAGTCCAGATGACGTCCCGTGGCGACGGCAGAGAAGAATTCCACCGACCAGAGGGAGGAACAGCGATCGCTATGACCAGGACGGACAACCCATCTGCCGCCGCTGTCAAAAGGCGGGGCACTTCGCACAATTCTGTAATTTAAACGAGAAACCCCTGGGGCAGAGGGGTAACCCCCAGGAGTAACACGACCAGGCCCACAAAGCTGGTGAGACAAGTACGTGGGAGGACGGCCGGTCCTACCTGTCGTGCTTGATGGCATCCCGATGAACGCACTGCTTGACACTGGGTTCCAGGTGACAACGATGCCATATATCCTTTATAAACAATACTGGACTGATTCAGACATGCCTCAGGTGGGGTATAAAGAGGTGACCATAAAAGTTGGCCGAGTAGAATTGCCATCACAAGGAATGATTATTGTTGATATTGATCACCGAGAAAGTCATCCTATGATAACTATAGGTACCAATGTGATAGAGAATTGTCTTGGGGAAATTATTCTTTCGTTGCAACAGGTCGCAGAGACTGCCAGTTCCAGTCAGCAGCGAGTTCTGCAGAAGGAGATCAGAGCCCTGATGAAAAGACAACAGGTAGAGCTGTCTGGTGGAGAAGTCGGCAGTGTCAGGATGAGTGATCCATTCCCCATTGCAATGCCCCCTAGGAGTGAAATGTTAACATGGTGTCGGGCAGCAATCGGTCTCAGGGGTCAAGATTATCAGGCCCTGGTAGAACCCGTATACTCTGATAGTAGGCCCACCATCTTGACAGCCAGGGGGTAGTCGATGTCCGCAAGGGGAGAGTACCGATATGCATCCTGAATTGTGGGGAGAAAGAGGTCCATTTACCCCAGTATGCCACCCTTGCTAAGCTGTTCACTGTCAGTAACAATGCAATAAAGGCAGTGGAACCCTTGCCTCCATCCAAACCGGCGGAGGATAACGGCTCCAAGGGGCAGATGGAGGATTGGTGTCAGAAGCTACAAGTAGGCACTGACTCCACCCCTTTGTACCAAAAGCATGGAGTATACCGGGTGGTCCAAGAATATGAGCGAGTCTTCAGCAAACACCCACTAGACTTTGGGCAGGTAAAAGGGGTCCAACATCATATCCTCAAAAGAGATCATTCGCCCAGAGAGGTATCGGCGTCTACCCCCAGCTCACTATCAATGTGCCAAAGGAATGTTACGGGAGATGAAGGAGGCTGGGGTGATCAGAGATAGTTGTAGCCCCTGGGCAGCTCCATTAGTTCTCGTTAGAAAGAAAGATGGTACAATGAGGATGTGTGTTGATTACAGGCAGACTAACCGCATTACACATAAGGACGCCTACCCATTACCCAGAATCATTAGCAGCATTAAGATCAGCTAACTATTTCTACACTTTGGATCTTTCCAGTGGGTACTGGCAGGTTCCTGTGGCAGAGGCGGACAGAGAAAAGACCGCGTTTACAACACCAATGGGCCTCAGCGAGTTCAACTGCATGTCATTCGGGCTCTGCAACGCGCCAGGAACCTTCCAGCGGTTAATGGAGTGTTGCCTAGGACACAAAAACTTCGAAACTGTCCTGCTGTACCTAGATGACGTAATTGTCTACTTGAAGACATATGAAGACCACCTGGAGCACCTGGCCGAGGTGTTTGAAGCCCTATCTGGTTATGGCCTGAAAGTAAAGCCGTCCAAGTGCCACCTGTTGAAGCCCAAGGTGCAGTACCTAGGTCATGTGGTAAGCGCCGAAGGTGTAGCACCAGACCCTGAAAAAGTTACCGTGATCAAGGACTGGCCAAGACCCTCCACTATCAAGGAAGTGTGGCAGTTCCTCGGGCTGGTAGGCTACTACAGGAGATTTTTCAAGGGTTTCACCAAGATAGCGGCACCCATGCAGGACCTCTTAGTGGGCCAGTCCAAGAAGGCCAAGAACCCAAAACTTCCGTTCAAATGGGGTAAACCAGAAGACGAATCTTTCACTCGACTGAAAATGGCTCTTACTGGAGACGAAGGCCTGGCCTACCCCGACTATGGCCAACCATTTGTACTCCATACAGATGCCAGCAACGTGGGATTGGGAGCGGTGCTGTCCCAGGTACAGCAAGGCAGAGAGAGAGTGATTGCCTATGCCAGCAGGAAGCTCCGTCCTACGGAAAGGAACCCCGACAACTAAAGTTCCTTCAAGTTAGAGTTTTTAGCCATAGTCTAGGCTGTAAAAGAGCGCTTCAAACATTACCTCGCCTCCTCCAGATTTACAGTCTTCACGGATAACAACCCGCTGACGCACCTGGAGACTGGAAGCTTGGTGCCCTAGAACAACGATGGATGGCTCGACTGTCCAACTATGAATTTACCACCAAGTATCGAGCGGGGCATAAAAACACAAATGCTGATGCGCTGTCCAGGATGCCCAACTTGCCAGATGGGGGAGAAGACCCAGAAGAGCTGGAGGAGATAGAGCTACCCGCTTTCCATCGTCACGGGGTGACCCAGTGCTCCCACTGTGTGAGGGACAAGCGCTCCGCCAACAGAGAGGCCACGTTCAACCCATTGCCCCACCATGGATGAGCAGAGACGCAGGATAGCGACCCAGCTGTCCGCTTGGTAAAGGAGTTGCTGACACAAGCTGATTTGCACCCTGATCCAGATGCTCCACAGGAGACCCAACAGTTGTGGAAGGAGAAGGGCAAGTTGTTCATCTACGAGGGAAAGCTGTGTTGAAGAAGCATCAACTCCCAGACACACGAACTGGTCTGGCAGGTGGTAGTCCTGAGGCGGGATGCGCCAATGGTCTTAGAAGCATACCACGATGGAGCAGGACACTTCGGGTGGAAGAAGTTGGAAGTCCTGCTACGTGAGTGATTTTACTGGGTTGGCATGAGGAAAGCAATCGAGAGATGGTTTCGAGAATGTGGTCCATGCAACCTGAGACGGAAAGACCGTGATAGCCAGAGGGCTCCCCTGCAGCCCATAATCACCAAACAACCACTTGAACTGGTAGCCTTGGACCACGTGAAGCTAGCCCCAAGCCGGTCAGGCTATGTCTACGCTCTCACCATAGTAGACCACTACTCCAGGTTCTTGGTAGTAGTGCCAGTGAAAGATCAGACGGCAGCCAAAGCATTTCAACAACACTTTTGTTGTCCGTACGGTTACCCTGAACGAGTGCTTACCGACCAAGGTCCAGCCTTTGAAGCAGAGGTGTTCCACGAAATCTGTAACTTGTATGGCTGCAAGAAAATCAGGACAACGCCATATCATCCCCAGACCAACGGGTTGTGCGAGAAGATGAACCAGGTGGTGATAGACCTGTTGAAGATGTTGCCCCTTGAAGAACGTAGCCTATGGCCAGAGAGGTTACCAGATTTGGTGGACCTATATAACCACATCCCGGTGAACTCCACCAACTGTACACCTGCTTACCTGATGAGAGCAAGACCTGGCAAGCTACCCATTGACTTAGACATGGGAGTATTAACACCAGAGATGACATCACCAGATGCAGATTGGGATACAGAGCGGCAGCAACAATACCGCAAGGTGCAAGAATGTGTGGAGAGAAGTTTGTCCCAGACGAGACAGAAGCAGGAGAAAACTTACAATCAGCACGCACCTGCAGTTCCCTTATCACCTGGAGAACAGGTACTTAAGAGGAAGAGACGAGTCCATAAATTAGATGACCAGTGGGAGGATGAGCCATACACCGTCCTACCCTCGAATTACGATAACACCAAAGTGTGCCTCATCAGTAAAGATGGAGGGGAAACTTCAGCGGCTGTCTCAAGAGACCACTTGAAGATATGTCCTGAATGGTTGAAACACAAAGAAGAAGACCAAGACAGCCCTCAGCCCACAGAAGGAGTGGAAGAAAGAGTCGAGACATTCCTTGGAGCATTTCCCCGGTCTTGGGCGCAGGTGAACAGAGCAATTGTGGTACCAATCCTGACCTTTCTCCAAGCGGCCTCATCGGAAGCTGCAGAGGCTCCAGAACATCTGGAAGACCAGTCGGCCCCAGAGACAGATGCTTCATCAGCTGCAGATCAGGAGAATCTACCCTCTGCTAGCAGTGAATCTGTCATACCCAGGGTGAGTCAAAGAATTCCTAGGAGATTACCCAGCCTACCAGTGTTACCTCAGACTACCTGTAGTGTAGTTCACACTGAACCCACCACACCAGGGGTAGACACTAGGGACCAGGGTTGGTCAGTGACAACAAATGTACTACGTAGATCGACCCGAAGTACTAAAGGTCAGCTCCCTGCCTGCTGGAGGAACTAAAGTGTAAGAGAATAAAAGTGTATGTTATATAGTTGTAATCGTTAAATAATGCTAGATATATATATTTGTTACATTTATGGACAATTGGACCACAGGACTAGGTGTGGTCAGGACAATATTGAAAATAGTTAGTAAGTGGCCTTGAAAATAAACCGCAGGCGTGGCTGAAGACCAGGCCCACCGAAAGAAAAGAGTGCCCTGAAGCCACTCCCAGGGATGATACACAAAGTGGGTTGATGCGGTTCCCACCTGCCAAATTTCAATTATCTGGAAAAAGACAATCCCCAGATTGTGGCGTAAAGACTAAGCGCCGCAGTGACTGCTGTACGTTTTTGCTTGGGTTTTTGTAGTTTTTGCCTTTTGAGATTTTGTAAACTGTTTGTAATGTGAATTGTTATTGTTGATTGTTAATTCAAAAAGGTATGCTCAGTCCAGGAGTACTGAAGTTAACTAGGGGGGAATGTGGCACCCCAGGAGTCCGGTTGCCACAGTGGCATTGCCTCCCTCACAAGGGGGTGATGTGTGGCACCCCAGGGGTCTGGTTTCCACAGTAATGTAATGTTATGTCTGAGAGCAGGTGGGAGGTCCTTTGGTCAGGGATCTTGTGCATGCCACACCTCCTGCCCAGTCTTGGGAGGGGAAGAACTTCCCCTATATAAACCCGGGGCTGAAGCAGGGTTAGCAGTCAAGGAGAGTAGAGACAAGAAACAGCAGAAGCAATACTACTACGAGTCAGGGGCTGGCAGCTGCAGAGCTCGCCCTGACTGAGAAGCTTTCTTACCGGACCCGGCGTCCGAGGCTGTGGGGACTAACTCTTACCCAGCAGCAGAAGCCGACCGGCAGGGGATTTCAGGTCCTCAGGCCAGAAACCCGAAGGCACGGTCACACGCGTGGGACCAGCACCGCCATCGTGGAGCGGAAGCCATTAGAAGGCCCCGAGTCACCGGCCATACGGGTGAGCACCACACGGTACACTCAGGGACATGGGCTACTTATATCCGCTTCTAGCAAGGTAGCCAGAAGAGTACAGTCAGTTTGGGAGGCCTACAACTCCGCCTGGCCAGGGGGGGGGATCCCATCTGCTCAAGGACTGACCAGGCCCCGTTCACTAGCAAGTACTCCGGGAGGGTCTATCGTTGTTACCAGTAAAGACCCTGAATTACACCGCACCGTCTCTGAGTGGTTCCTGCTACCCCCATCATCCACATCTGCTGCCCTGAGGCCATACCCCTCCCGTTGGGGGTTATACCATCTACGCTGCACCATCCATCCACGGGCCTCAGCGGACTGTCCTGCAGCGGCAGCTCCATAGCTGCATTCAACGGGTGGCGTAGTCGTCCTGCATCTACCGCTGTTACATCGCCGCTCAGTTTGACTCCCTGGGCACGGACCGGGTCACCGCCACGGGACTACAGCCCTCAAGAGATCCGGCTCCGGGTAAGCTCCCGCGTGCGCAACGCAGCGCGACACAGGCCCAGGGGCGCGTCAACTTTGGCGTAGTCGGCAGGATTTCGTGCCCGCAACCACCGGGTACTGCGTGCCTGAAAAAGAGACTTTTCAAACTTACCTGTGGTGAAGATTCCCGCACATCCGGCGCCATCTTCAGCCTTCTTCCCGCCATCGGTGAAGTTTCCCGCCATCCGGCGCCATCTTCTGCTTTCTTCCCGCCATCCGTGGAGTTTTCCCGCCATTGGACGCCATCTTGAGGACGCCGCGCGGGAAGAAGAGGGGCGTGGACTCCGAAAGCGCGCGAGAACTGAAGCCCCGCCTCACGTCCGGACGTTGCGTAAGGTCCTGGAAGGAGCCCAGCAGACGCCGACGTCACAGGAGCGCGACGGAAGGTCCTCAACCCTGACGATCCACTGCGGAGCCGCGGCCTACGGAAGAGGATCATCGCAAGGTAGGCCACGGTCCACTAGGGGGGAGGAAGATGTCGGATACGGAGGAGAGCTTCACTGCCTCAACCCCCGCCAGCGCTACCGCTGCTGCAGTTATGCCCTTCACCATGCCCTATATCCCGGGAGCAGCTTGGCTACCCCAGTACTCAGGGGAGTCACATACCCTGCATGACTTTAGAGAAAAGCTGGATAGCCTCTTCCAGGTGTACCCCCTCACAGAAGAGCAAAAAGTGAGCATCCTGGTGGCCCAACTAACCGGGGCAGCCAAAAGGGAAGTAAAATCCTGGCCACCTGGGAGGAAGACTGTCGCAGGGATACTAACCCGGCTGAAGGACACCTTTGATACCCGCACCTCAGCCGAGATTAAGCTTAGATTCTACGGGTGCAAGCAGCGAGCGCATGAGAGTATAAGGGACTATGCACTAAACCTACAAGAGGCCCTGAGGGCCATTAAGCAGACCGACCCTGATGGAGTGGGAAACGAGGACAGGCTGTTGACCGAACAGTTTATAGAGGGACTGTATTGTAATACCCACCGAACCCAGTTGCGGGCAATGGCCTTACAGGATCCCCATCTGGGCTTTGCACAGTTCAAGGACAGAGCCATCCGGGTGCTCCGAGAACCGGCACCGGGTGGCGTTGTGACCCACAAGCGCCCTGCTATCACTTACCACCAGGAGGCGGCGCCCTTGTCGGCAGGGCCTGTGGGAGCTGATGCGCAGGCTTTGGACAATGACCCGGCTCCAGACCTACACCATCAGGTCCAAGAGCTAGCTAAGAGCGTTGCTGCGCTAACCCGAACTGTGCAGTCTTTACAGGCTTCCACCCCAGGGAAGATCCAGCTGGCATCCGGACCGGAGGACATCCCGTGGCGTCGACCAAGGAGGACCCCACCGGCCAGAGGAAGACCCAGTGACCGATACAGCGAGGACGGACGACCCATCTGCCGCCGCTGCAATCAACCTGGACATATGGCAAGGTACTGTTCTTTAAACGGGCACAACCTGGGGTAGAGGGCCAACCCCCAGGAGAAAGATCACCAGGCCCATCGAACTGGCGCGACAGATATGTGGGAGGACGTCCAGTCTTGCCTGTGGTACTGGATGGCATTCCCATGAGTGCCCTACTGGACACCGGGTCACAGGTCACCACCATCCCGTACGTGCTCTTTAAGCAGTACTGGAATGACTCGGATATTACCCGCTACCCTGACGACGACTTGAGTATCATCGCCAGCAATGGCCAGCCCGTGCCACAGATCGGATTTAAAGAGGTGACCATCAAAATCGGTAGAGTCGAACTGGCAGCACAGGGATTGATCATTGTAGATATTGACAAACATGAGAGTCACCCAAAAATAACTCTAGGAACTAATGTAATTGAAAATTGTCTTGCAGAGGTGATTTTCCTTTTACAGCAGGTTGCCAAGAACGCCAGCTCCGGCGAGCAGCGGGTGCTCCAGAAAGAGATCCGGGCACTGATGCGACGGCAACAGGTGGAACTCTCCGGCGGTGAGATTGGTAGCGTAAGAATGTGTGACCCTTTTCCTATTGCCATGCCCCCAAAAAGTGAAATGATGATTTGGTGCCGGGCAGCTATTGGTCTGAGAGGTAGAGATTACCAGGCAATGGTAGAACCAGTTTACTCGGACAGTAGGCCCACCATTTTGACAGCACGGGGGGTGGTTGATGTACGCCATGGGAGGGTGCCCGTTCGCATAATAAATATCGGGGAGAGGGAAGTGTACCTGCCCCGGTATGCCACGCTAGCCAAATTATATACCATTAACCAAAATTCTATACAATCTGTGGAACCCTTGCCTCCATCTCACCCAGAGGAAGGTAACGGCTCTAAGAAAAACATGGAGGACTGGTGTCAGCAACTACATCTGGGTACTGACTCCACTCCCGCACACCAGAAACAAGGAGTCTATCGGGTGGTTCAGGAGTACGAGAGAGTGTTCAGTAAACACCCGTTAGACTTCGGGCGAGTGAAGGGGGTAGAACACCACATCCCCACGGGAGACCATCCTCCTATAAAAGAGAGGTATCGACCCGTACCCCCTGCCCACTACCAACACGCCAAGGGGATGCTTAGAGACATGAAGGAGGCTGGGGTGATCAGGGATAGCTGTAGCCCCTGGGCAGCTCCACTAGTCTTAGTCCGAAAGAAAGACAACACCATGAGGATGTGTGTAGATTACCGGAAAATCAATCGTATCACACACAAGGATGCGTACCCCTTACCAAGGATAGAGGAGTCATTGGCTGCTTTAAGATCTGCTAACTTCTTCTCTACCTTGGATCTCACTAGCGGGTACTGGCAGGTTCCTGTAGCAGAGGCGGACCGGGAGAAGACCGCATTCACCACCCCGATGGGACTTAGCGAGTTCACCTGCATGCCGTTCGGACTCTGCAACGCACCGGGAACCTTCCAACGACTAATGGAGTGTTGTCTGGGCCACAGAAACTTCGAGACGGTCCTGTTGTACCTGGACGATGTCATCGTATATTCCAAGACGTATGAGGACCACCTGAAACACCTGGCGGAAGTGTTCGAAGCTCTGGCAAGTTACGGCCTAAAGGTGAAACCCTCCAAGTGTCACCTCCTGAAACCAAAGGTGCAGTACCTGGGACACGTGGTGAGCGCTGACGGAGTGGCTCCCGACCCTGATAAGATCACCGCAATTAAGGAATGGCCAAGCCCCTCCAGCGTAAAAGAAGTGCGGCAGTTCCTCGGGTTGGTAGGCTACTACCGAAGGTTTATTCCCGGTTTCACCAAAAAGGCAGCAGCTATGCAGGACCTCCTGATAGGCCAGTCCCGGAAGGCCAAGAACCAGAAGCCGCCCTTCAAATGGGAGGAGCTGGAAGAAGAGTCCTTCCGCCAGCTGAAGATGGCCCTCACGGGGGACGAAATCCTGGCGTACCCGGATTATAGCCAGCCCTTTATCCTCTACACCGACGCCAGTAACATCGGGCTAGGAGCCGTACTGTCCCAGATCCAGCAGGGGAAGGAACGAGTAATCGCCTACGCCAGCCGAAAACTGCGACCCACCGAAAGGAACCCCGAGAATTACAGCTCATTTAAGCTAGAGTTCCTGGCCGTAGTATGGGCAGTCACCGAGCGCTTTAAGCATTACCTCGCTTCTTCCCGGTTCACCGTGTACACGGATAACAACCCATTGACACACCTGGACACGGCAAGACTCGTTGCCCTGGAGCAGAGGTGGATGGCCCGTCTGTCCAACTACGAGTTCACAATCAAATACCGGGCAGGACGCTCCAATACCAACGCGGACGCCCTGTCCAGGATGCCCAACCTGCCGGACGGAGGAGAAGATCCGGAGGGACTGGAAGAAGTTGAACTCCCTGCGTTCCACCGTCATGGGACTATCCAGTATTCCCACCGGGTAAGGAGTAAGCAGGCTGCTACGTTGAACCCCTTACCCCACTACAACTGGGCGGAAACGCAAGACAGCGACCCTGCCGTCCGACTGGTGAAGGAGATGCTGACTCGGCCGGAGGCTCGCCTTGAACCAGACGCTCCGGAGGAAGCCAAACAACTATGGGCAGAGAAGAGTCGACTGTTCCTTTACAAAGGGAAGTTGTGCCGCAGAATGGTTAACTCCCGGACGCATGAATTACTCTGGCAAGTAGTGGTGCCACGAAGAGACGCAGCCATGGTGATGGAGGCATACCACGACGGAGCTGGACACTTCGGGTGGAAGAAGCTGGAGTTCCTGCTGCGCGAGCGGTTCCACTGGGTAGGCATGAGGGGAACCATCGAGAAGTGGTGCAGAGACTGTGGCCCGTGCAACCTGAGAAGGAAGGACCGTGCCAGCCAGAAGACTCCCCTGCAGTCCATCGTCACCCGGCAACCGTTGGAACTGGTAGCCTTGGATCATGTAAAACTGACCCCAAGCAGAAGTGGCTACGTCTACGCGTTAACCATCGTGGATCATTACTCCCGGTTTCTGGTTGTCGTCCCCGTCAAGGATTTAACGGCTCAAACAGCAGCTAGAGCCTTCCAGCAGCACTTTTGCCGTCCACACGGGTACCCGGACCAAGTGCTGACGGACCAGGGACCTGCCTTTGAAGCGGAGGTCTTCCAGGAATTCTGCAATCTGTATGGCTGCCGGAAGATAAGGACGACACCCTACCATCCGCAAACTAATGGACTTTGTGAGAAAATGAACCAGGTGGTAATGGATCTTCTAAAAACGTTGCCCCTGGAAGAACGCAGTCTGTGGCCTGTGAAGTTGCCCGATCTGGTGGACCTATACAACCACATCCCGGTAGGTTCCACCAACTGTACCCCGGCTTACCTAATGAGGGCAAGACCTGGTAAGTTACCTGTTGACCTGGAAATGGGAGTCCTGACACCCGAGGACACTTCACCAGAAACAGACTGGGACACAGAGAGGCAGCAGCAGTACCGGAGAGTACAGGAGAGCGTGGAGCGAAGTCTCTGTCAGGCTAGGGAGAGACAAGAGAAAACTTACAACCAGTATGCTCCCGCTGTTCCCCTGGTACCCGGAGAGCAGGTCTTGAAGAGGAAGAGACGGCTCCACAAGTTGGACGACCAGTGGGAGAAGGACCCGTACACCGTACTGCCCTCAAGCCACGAGAACCCGAAGGTTTGTACCATCAGTAAAGACGGAGGGGAAACCACAGCCATTGTATCCCGGGACCACCTGAAGAAGTGTCCCGAACAACTGAGGAACCCTGAAGAGGAACAAGAAGACCATCGACCCGTAGAGGAAAGGGAAGATATGGTTAGTACTGTGCTCGGGGACTTCCCTCGGTCTTGGACTCAAGTCAATGGTGCAGTTGTGGTACCCGTACTCACCTTCCTCCAACCAGCATCCCAAGCACCTACGGAGCAACAGGTAGAGCTGGAAGAACAGCCGGTCCAGGAGGCAGAAGACTCCACACAAGCAGAACAGGAGGATCAACCCTCTGCTTATAGTAAGCCTGCCGTACCCCTAGTGAGACAAAGAGCCGGTAGACAGCTGCCCAGTTTACCCTTGACAGCTCCTACACCCTGTAGTTCAGGGCCAGACAGTCAGCTCCGTAGGTCCACTAGGGCCACTAGAGGCCAGTTACCCGCACGCTGGAGGATTTGAAGTGTATAAATTGTTTTATTTATGTTTATCTGTGTATTGTTGCTTGTGTATAATTTTGTGTTTCCAGTTATTTTTAGGAATCCTTGGTGGATTTACCGGGAATCCTTGTACATAGTTGGAGCGTAACCCAGGATGGACTAGAGACTGTTAAGGACTCGGGGTAGGACAGACCCCTACCTGGTTACGTCTCCCTGTTTTGGTGAAATGGACACCTTGCTTTCTTCAAAGACTGCACCCGGTTACGGACATGCCGTGACCACCTTTATGTGTTTCTTATTGTATTGTTATTGTTATATCTTGTTATGTTTTTCTAAAATGTGTTTAGTCCCGGAGTACTAAATTTTACTAGGGGGGAATGTGGCACCCCAGGGGTCTGGTTTCCACAGTAATGTAATGTTGTGTCTGAGAGCAGGTGGGAGGTCCTTTGGTCAGGGATCTTGTGCATGCCACACCTCCTGCCCAGTCTTGGGAGGGGAAGAACTTCCCCTATATAAACCCGGGGCTGAAGCAGGGTTAGCAGTCAAGGAGAGTAGAGACAAGAAACAGCAGAAGCAATACTACTACGACTCAGGGGCTGGCAGCTGCAGAGCTCGCCCTGACTGAGAAGCTTTCTTACCGGACCCGGCGTCCGAGGCTGTGGGGACTAACTCTTACCCAGCAGCAGAAGCCGACCGGCAGGGGATTTCAGGTCCTCAGGCCAGAAACCCGAAGGCACGGTCACACGCGTGGGACCAGCACCGCTATCGTGGAGCGGAAGCCATTAGAAGGCCCCGAGTCACCGGCCATACGGGTGAGCACCACACGGTACACTCAGGGACGTGGGCTACTTATATCCGCTTCTAGCAAGGTAGCCAGAAGAGTACAGTCAGTTTGGGAGGCCTACAACTCCGCCTGGCCAGGGGGGGGGGATCCCATCTGCTCAAGGACTGACCAGGCCCCGTTCACTAGCAAGTACTCCGGGAGGGTCTATCGTTGTTACCAGTAAAGACCCTGAATTACACCGCACCGTCTCTGAGTGGTTCCTGCTACCCCCATCATCCACATCTGCTGCCCTGAGGCCATACCCCTCCCGTTGGGGGTTATACCATCTACGCTGCACCATCCATCCACGGGCCTCAGCGGACTGTCCTGCAGCGGCAGCTCCATAGCTGCATTCAACGGGTGGCGTAGTCGTCCTGCATCTACCGCTGTTACATCGCCGCTCAGTTTGACTCCCTGGGCACGGACCGGGTCACCGCCACGGGACTACAGCCCTCAAGAGATCCGGCTCCGGGTAAGCTCCCGCGTGCGCAACGCAGCGCGACACAGGCCCAGGGGCGCGTCAGATGCCATGCCTGGAAGCAAGGAATGGTCCCCTAATCACGTTTTGCTAGCATGCAACACTTTCCCGGCTCCAGACCAGAAGGGGAGCCCCTCCCCTTAGCAACTGGGATCTGGAGGCGGGGTTAGTTAGTGTGAGGAGAGCAGAGAGGAGTTGAATGCAGGACAGCGACGAGGAAAGACCTGGGGAGTGGAACTGCATGGCAGTTCATCCCAGAGGGAAGCGCAGAAGAACCGGACACCGGAGTCCGAGGTTGTGTGGCACTGAAGGCCCAGCAGCAGAAACCGGAGGGCAGGAGACTGCAGGTCTCCTGGCCCCACCAGACGCCCGGAGTCTCAGCAGCACCATAGGACCCAGCACCGCCACGTGGGAGCGACACTCCAGGAAGGCCTAAGCTGCCTGCCATACGGGTGAGCACAAAGACGTTTTACTCAGGGACGAGGGCCACAGCACAGCTATAAGCAGCAGGGCCAAAGAGATTAGCGCAAAGGGAAGGCCTACAACTTCACCTGGCGAGGTGGATTCTCAACTTGCTTCCAGGCCGCCTGGACCTCTACTACCAGCTAGTACCCGTGCCCCGGTCTGCCTAACCACCGCAAGTAAAGATAAGAGGAAACCGCCATTAAGTTGTGGACTGATTATTAACTGCGCCATCCCCTGCACTACACTGCACAGCAACATCTATAACATCATCACTTCCTGCCCTGGAGCTAAGCTCTGCCTGTGGAGAGCTGAACCAACTCTGCTGCGTCATCATCAGCTCCAGAGGACCTGCACCGCAGCGGCGGCTCCATATAGCTGCATATCACAGGTGGCGTCACGAACATTATATAAAAACTATAATCCCTTTTCTTTATTCCCCTTTTATTGACCGCCCTGCATCACGGACCGCGTCACCGCCACTGTGACATCTCCCAGCATCGACCTACCCAGCTACCGAGTACCCCACGGCCCAGGGGGCGCATCAGTTCCATCTTTGAGCCCATGCGATGAATACGACATTGATTCTTGATATAAACAATGGTGCCAGCAGTGATTTCTTTGTTGCTGTTGTGTCGGCGATCAAAGGCACACTTTTGGTGTTCCTGAGCAGAATGGATGTTGGTACTTACAGTTGAGTGGATCCTGTTATGAATGGTTGTGAGTGTATTTAGCACATCAGAGTTGGCATCATCTGAAAGAGACATGACACCCACAGTGTCATTTGCTGATGGATTGAGGTCAATAGGAAGCTTAGCCTTTCATCCATACATGACCTCATATGGAGTGCACTTGGTTGAGGCATGCACAGATGTGTGATAGGCAAACAAAACACCAGGGATGAACTGGTCCCAGTTGGTTCCTTGGTCATTGAAAAGCTTGCTAAGAGATTCTTTGAGTGTTCGATTGTCACGTTTCCGCTGGCCATTTGTTTGTGGATGGTAGGCAGATGAAATGCGGTAATCGGTTTGAAAATGATCCATCAGGTTGTAGATGATCGAGTTCAAAAACTCTCTTCCCTGTTGCTAATCAAAGTGTCCATACAGCCTAACAAAAAATGTACAAAAATGTTGCTACTGACATGGTACTCTTGTCTGGAACAGCTGTTGCTTCAGTCCACTTGGAGAAATGATCAGTGACAGCAACTATATATTTGTTGCTGTTTGATGTTTCCTGAAGAGGACCGATCATATCAATCCCAACTAAGCTCCATACTTTTCCAGGCACCGGTATACTGTGAGTGGCGGAGCTTCTTTGCTGATTTTGGGACTTGTGACAAAACATTTTTGACAGCCTTTGACATGTTGGTGAACATCGTTTTTCATTCCCTTCCAGTAATAACAGTCAGATATTTTGGCAAATATTTTATCTCTGCTAAAATGGCCACCAGAAGTTGGATTGTCATGACAGGCCTTCAGGATATTTGGCAGTCGGCTTTTAGTGAGAACCTCCTTTTTTCCATAGTAAATAATCCCTTTCTCTGCTCGATATGGCTTAGATCTTTGTCTAAACTGGCACTTGCCATTTGAATGCTTCTCTGGAGGTAGATCGTAGATCCACTCGGGGTACTTTTGTTCTGTTGCAGTGTAGAATCTCAAAAGCTGATCATACAGTTGGTCTTCCATTGTTGTCAAAATTGGAAAATTTATTTTTTTGTTGGAGGTGTGCCAAGTTCACTATATATACCCTATCAGGATAGAATAGGAACTCACACTGGAGAACTTAAAGTGCATATCATAGAGAGCAAGGAGAAGCATACATAACATGTTACAAACATAACATTAACTATGCACTGATGGAACTGCACCATCTACTATCAGTTCAATGTAATGCCTCCAACACATGCTGTAAGTCTAGTCCACCCGTTCCCATGCACTAGATTTGCTGCTGATATTCCACAGGGAAAAAATCAGCAGCCAATCTGCATCAAATTCCGCATTCCAATGATGTGGATTTTTTGTGCGGAATCACAGCAGATTTCTCCATGTCATGTGGAAGAGGGAAATCTGCTGCAGACAGCATCAAAATCTGACAAAAGCCGCATGAAATGGTATATGGTTTGTGTATGTGCATCTATATATACTGTAGCACTACAGCAGCAAAAACACACTAATATTCTGCCCTAGAGGAGTATAGACCATGGGTATATTATAGTCTAGGCCAAACTAAACACCGGGTTATAAATTGGCCTAGGCCAGATAATACTCCTCCGGACCAGAATATACCCCTGCTGCTATAGATCAGATTTTTCACGCTTATGAGAACCATTGAGTGATATACTCAAGAACAGGGCCCCAGACGTTGCGCAGGGGCCCCAAATGTTGCACAGGTGCCCCAGAAGTTGCACAGGGGCCCCAGACATCGCACAGGGTTGAGTGATATACTCAGGAACGGGGCCCCATACATCGCACAGGGGGTCCCAGACATCGCACAGGGGTCCCAGATATCGCACAGGGGGGCAGAGACAGTGCACAGGGGGGCAGAGAAAGCTCACAGGGGCCCTGCGCGCAATCTCTGCCCCCCTTGCGCGCTGTCTCAGACCCCCTTTGCGCTGCCTGGGGCCCCTGTGCACTGACTTGGGCTCCGTTATTAAGTATATCACTCAATGGATCTCAAAAGGGTGAAAAATCTGATCTACAGCAGTTAGGGTATATTCTGACCCAGCCAATTTATACCCTGGGGTATAAACTGGCCTAGGCCAATTTATACCCCGGGGTATAGTTTGGCCTAGGCTAGAATAAACCCGGGGTATAATCTGGCCTAGGCCACTTTAAACCTGGGTATATTCTGGGCGGGGAGGTTAATCAGGCCTGTTACACTGGGTGTCATTTTACTGTAATCCGATTGCAGCACAGGTGCAGTGGAGAAGACTAACTTAATTTCTCCATCTCCTCCGCTGGGTCAGCGGTAATCGGACATCCGAGTGCAGTCTGATCCTTCACACGCACCCACAGATTTGTATGGCAAAGAAAAAAGGGGAAAATCAGCTCACCCACCTAGAAGATCAACAGCACGGAACCAGTAGTGCTACCAGACGATCAATGAGGAACCAGGAAGATCCAGCTGAACAATCTTTTAAAATCCATAGTTTATTGGGTCATGAAAAAATACATAAAAAGTCCACCTTGGAGAAGGAACATCAAACGCGTTTCGAACTATAAGTTCTTAATCATTGCAATTGCATTGATCTTCCTGGTTCCTCACAGATTTGTACGGGTACTCATCTGATGCACCCACAGCATTGTTTTCTCATGCTGAATTGACATGAAAAAATAAATCGCAGATCTGCTCTGCCCCATAGTAAAACATTGGACGAGTGCTATCCAATAAAAAAGCAATTAAAAAGCATGTCCAGTTTTTTTTCTGTTGGAGGTAGATGATGGATAGGTCTGGACGCATGCCTCTCCATAAATTACCTTTGTAGTCAGTGAAGAAGGCTGTAATAATTAGCCGGCAGTGCTTCTCAAAGGAGGAGATCAGCACTAAACCACTAAGGCCACGGCCCCACTATCTGTATTTGGTCAGTATTTGGTCAGTATTTTTTCCCAGGAGTGGGTGATAAATGCAGAATTGGTGACTTGTTTCTATTATACCTTTTCTCTGATTGTTCCTCACCTGGTTTTAGCCAACGCTTCTGAGTAAAAATACTGACCAAATACTGATAGTGGGGCCATGGCCTAATACTTGTACTTTAGTAAGTGGCACAGACTCATGGCCCACACACATTTGTTAAAATAAAGATAAAATGGACAACTCCTTTAAGGTTTTGGTAGAGTTTTGTTAGATATGTCTTTGAAGACTATGTAAACCTTCATCCGGATTTTTTTTTTCATTGTATATTTGTTTCCTTTGTGCAAAGATAAGACACTTTCTAAACAGTGTTAATTAAAAATTTTCTACCATTTTGCTGCTGCAGATCTGTTTGTAACCCATCCTAATGGCTGTTCTACTCTCCCTCTCTTCTTTCAACTTTACATATAGCATGGGTAAGGGGGAGTGGATTGTACACAGATCTATACTGGAAAGAGAGGAAAGCATCTAAAGTTCTATAGAGAGCAGAGAAAACAGGTTGTATAAAATTAGGAAAGTACATGGAAAGGAAATTACTGCAGTTTTGGACCTGTGCTGATACATGAAAGCAAGTGAAGGCAGCAGCACCTTGTATACATACAGAACTTACATCCAGCCTATATTACTGGGATAGACACTCCCACAGGAGAAAAATCCGAAATTTGGAGAAGGCTATAAACTGCAAATAAGGGGGTTGAAAATGAATAAAGAAATGAAAATTGCAGACTGAAATTTTTATTAATTTTATTAACTAAAGGTAACCACTAATATATGTAAAAATCATATGTTTCCCAGCTGAAAGGTGTGCAAGAATTTAAAGTAGCACTTTAGGGTTTATTTTATTCATCCTGTCACTACTCCACCAATACATATCATTCCGCTAGTATTACGTTGTTTAGTTGTTCCTTCCTATCTGGACATATCTGAAAATATATGATGTACTTCTCTTCATTTAAGTCATGTTATGACATGATGATCCCCCTGGATATTACAAGGCTGTATGTTCTCTGAAGATGGTCACCATTTTTCTCATCTCATCTGTTCTCAGTGAACAGAACTGGCTGTATAACGCAATTGCATGGACTGTACAACATAAGTTCTCCAAGAGGGCGTGTAAAAACACATATCAAAGATAATGATGATGATTGTGACGCGCCCCTGGGCCTGCTGTGTCGCGCAGCGTCTCGCGCACGGGGGCTTACCCGGAACCGGATCAGATGTGGGTTGTAGTCTCCGAGTGGCGGGGACCCGGTCTGTGCCCAGGGAGTCAAACTCAGTGTGTGGCAGTCTTGATAGATGTTATTTGAGTGTCGACTACGCCACCCGTTGATTTGCAGCTATGGAGCTGCCGCTGCAGGGCAGACCGCCGAGGCCGGTGTAGAATTGTGCAGCGTGATAGTATAACCCCCAACGGGAGGGGTATGGCCTCAGGGCAGCCGACGTGGAAGATGGGGGTAGCAGGAACCACTCAGAGACGGTGCGGTGTAATTCAGGGTCTTTACTGGTAACAACGATAGACCCTCCCGGAGTACTTGCTAGCGAACGGGGCCTGGTCAGTCCTTGAGCAGATGGGATCTCCCCTGGCCAGGCGGAGTTGTAGGCCTCCCAAACTGACTGTACTCTTCTGGCTACCTTGCTAGAAGCGGATATAAGTAGCCCACGTCCCTGAGTGTACCGTGTGGTGCTCACCCGTATGGCCGGTGACTCGGGGCCTTCTAATGGCTTCCGCTCCACGATGGCGGTGCTGGTCCCACGCGTGTGACCGTGCCTTCGGGTCTCTGGGCCTGAGGACCTGAAATCCCCTGCCGGTCGGCTTCTGCTGCTGGGTAAGAGTTAGTCCCCACAGCCTCGGACGCCGGGTCCGGTGAGAAAGCTTCTCAGTCAGGGCGAGCTCTGCAGCTGCCAGCCCCTGACTTGTAGTAGTATTGCTCCCACTGAGCTTCTGCTGTTTCTTCCTGTGACTGTTTCTTGTCTCTACTCTCCTTGACTGACTAACCCTGCCTCAGCCCAGGGTTTATACAGGGGAAGTTCTTCCCCTCCCAAGACTGGGCAGGAGGTGTGGCATGCACAGGATCCCTGACCAAAGGACCTCCCACCTGCTCTCAGACATAACATTACATTACTGTGGAAACCAGACCCCTGGGGTGCCACATTCCCCCCTAGTAAAATTTAGTACTCCGGGACTAAACACATTTTTGTAAACATAACAGAGTACAACCAAAACATTATAATAAAGAGACACATAACAATGGTCACGGCGTGTCCGCAACCGGGTGCAGTCTTTGAGGGAAAGCAAGGTGTCCATTTCACCAAAACAGGGAGACGTAACCAGGTAGGGGTCTGTCCTACACCGAGTCCTTAACAGTCTCTAGTCCATCCTGGGTTACGCTCCAACTATGTACAAGGATTCCCGGTAAATCCACCAAGGACTCCTACAAATAACTAGAAACACAAAATTATACACAAGCAACAATACACAGGTAAACATAAATAAAACAATTTATACACTTTAAATCCTCCAACGTGCGGGTAACTGGCCTCTAGTGGCCCTAGTGGACCTACGGAGCTGACTGTCTAGCCCTGAACTACAGGGTGTAGGAGCTGTCAAGGGTAAACTGGGCAGCTGTCTACCGGCTCTTTGGCTCACTAGGGATATGGCAGGCTCACTGCAAGCAGAGGGTTGATCCCCCTGGTCTGCTGGTGTGGGGTCTTCTGCCTCCTGGACCGGCTGTTCTTCCAGCTCTACCTGTTGCTCCGTAGGTGCTTGGGATGCTGGTTGGAGGAAGGTGAGTACGGGTACCACAACTGCACCATTGACTTGAGTCCAAGACCGAGGGAAGTCCCCGAGCACAGTACTAACCATATCTTCCCTTTCCTCTACGGGTCGATGGTCTTCTTGTTCCTCTTCAGGGTTCCTCAGTTGTTCGGGACACTTTTTCAGGTGGTCCCGGGATACAATGGCTGTGGTTTCCCCTCCGTCTTTACTGATGGTACAAACCTTCGGGTTCTCGTGGCTTGAGGGCAGTACGGTGTACGGGTCCTTCTCCCACTGGTCGTCCAACTTGTGGAGCCGTCTCTTCCTCTTCAAGACCTGCTCTCCGGGTACCAGGGGAACAGCGGGAGCATACTGGTTGTAAGTTTTCTCTTGTCTTTCCCTAGCCTGACAGAGACTTCGCTCCACGCTCTCCTGTACTCTCCGGTACTGCTGCCTCTCTGTGTCCCAGTCTGCTTCTGGTGAAGTGTCCTCGGGTGTCAGGACTCCCATTTCCAGGTCAACAGGTAACTTACCAGGTCTTGCCCTCATTAGGTAAGCCGGGGTACAGTTGGTGGAACCTACCGGGATGTGGTTGTATAGGTCCACCAGATCGGGCAGCTTCTCAGGCCAAAGACTGCGTTCTTCCAGGGGCAACGTTTTCAGAAGATCCATTACCACCTGGTTCATTTTCTCACAAAGTCCATTAGTTTGCGGATGATAGGGTGTCGTCCTTATCTTCCGGCAGCCATACAGAGTGCAGAATTCTTGGAAGACCTCCGCTTCAAAGGCAGGTCCCTGGTCTGTCAACACTTGGTCCGGGTACCCGTGTGGACGGCAGAAATGCTGCTGGAAGGCTCTCGCTGCTGTTCGAGCTGTTAAGTCCTTGACGGGGACGACAACCAAGAACTGGGAGTAGTGATCCATGATGGTTAGTGCGTAGACGTAGCCACTTCTGCTTGGGGTCAGTTTTACATGATCCAAGGCTACCAGTTCCAACGGCTGCCGGGTGACGATGGACTGCAGGGGAGTCTTCTGGCTGGCACGGTCCTTCCTTCTTAGGTTGCACGGGCCACAGTCTCTGCACCACTTCTCAATGGTTCCCCTCATGCCTACCCAGTGGAACCGCTCGCGCAGCAGGAACTCCAGCTTCTTCCACCCGAAGTGTCCAGCTCCGTCGTGGTATGCCTCCATCACCATGGCTGCGTCTCTTCGTGGCACCACTACTTGCCAGAGTAATTCATGTGTCCGGGAGTTAACCATTCTGCGGCACAACTTCCCTTTGTAAAGGAACAGTCGACTCTTCTCTGCCCATAGTTGTTTGGCTTCCTCCGGAGCGTCTGGTTCAAGGCGAGCCTCCGGCCGAGTCAGCATCTCCTTCACCAGTCGGACGGCAGGGTCGCTGTCTTGCGTTTCCGCCCAGTTGTAGTGGGGTAAGGGGTTCAACGTAGCAGCCTGCTTACTCTTTACCCGGTGGGAGTACTGGATAGTCCCATGACGGTGGAACGCAGGGAGTTCAACTTCTTCCAGTCCCTCCGGATCTTGTCCTCCGTCCGGCAGGTTGGGCATCCTGGACAGGGCGTCTGCGTTGGTATTGGAGCGTCCTGCCCGGTATTTGATTGTGAACTCGTAGTTGGACAGACGGGCCATCCACCTCTGCTCCAGGGCACCGAGTCTTGCCGTGTCCAGGTGTGTCAACGGGTTGTTATCCGTGTACACGGTGAACCGGGAAGAAGCGAGGTAATGCTTAAAGCGCTCGGTGACTGCCCATACCACGGCCAGGAACTCTAACTTAAATGAGCTGTAATTCTCGGGGTTCCTTTCGGTGGGTCGCAGTTTTCGGCTTGCGTAGGCGATTACTCGTTCTTTCCCTTGCTGAATCTGGGACAGCACGGCTCCTAGCCCGATGTTACTGGCGTCGGTGTAGAGGATAAAGGGCTGGCTATAATCCGGGTATGCCAGGATTTCATCCCCCGTGAGGGCCATCTTCAGCTGGCGGAAGGACTCTTCATCCAGCTCCTCCCATTTGAAGGGCGGCTTCTGGTTCTTGGCCTTCCGGGACTGGCCTATCAGGAGGTCCTGCATAGGAGCTGCCTTTTTGGTGAAGCCGGGGATGAATCTGCGGTAATAGCCTACCAACCCAAGGAACTGCCGCACTTCCTTTACACTGGAGGGACTTGGCCATTCCTTAATTGCGGTGATCTTATCAGGGTCGGGAGCCACTCCATCAGCGCTCACCACGTGTCCCAGGTACTGCACCTTTGGCTTCAGGAGGTGACACTTAGAGGGTTTCACCTTCAGGCCGTAACTTGCCAGGGCTTCGAACACTTCCGCCAGATGTTTCAGGTGGTCCTCATAAGTCTTGGAATATACGATGACATCGTCCAGGTACAACAAGACCGTCTCGAAGTTTTTGTGTCCCAGACAGCACTCCATTAATCGTTGGAAGGTTCCTGGTGCATTACAAAGTCCAAACGGCATACAGGTAAACTCGCTAAGTCCCATCGGGGTGGTGAATGCAGTCTTCTCCCGGTCCGCCTCTGCTACAGGAACCTGCCAGTACCCGCTAGTGAGATCCAAGGTAGAGAAGAAGTTAGCAGATCTTAAAGCAGCCAAAGACTCCTCTATCCTTGGTAAAGGGTACGCATCCTTGTGTGTGATACGGTTGATTTTCCGGTAATCTACACACATCCTCATAGTGTTGTCTTTCTTTTTGACTAAAACCAGTGGGGCTGCCCAGGGGCTACAGCTATCCCGGATTACCCCAGCCTCCTTCATGTCTCTAAGCATCCCCTTGGCGTGTTGGTAATGTGCAGGGGGTACGGGTCGATACCTCTCTTTTATGGGAGGATGATCTCCCGTGGGGATGCGGTGTTCTACCCCCTTGACTCGCCCGAAGTCTAACGGGTGTTTACTAAACACTCTCTCATACTCTTGAACCACCCGGTAGACTCCCTGTTTCTGGTGGGAGGGAGTGGAGTCAGTTCCCAAGTGTAGTTGCTGACACCAATCCTCCATTACTTTCTTAGAGCCGTTACCTCCCTCCGGGTGAGATGGAGGCAAGGGTTCCACAGATTGTATAGCATTTTGGCTAATGGTATATAATTTGGCTAGCGTGGCATACCGGGGCAGGTACACTTCCCTCTTCCCGATATTGATTATGCGAACGGGCACCCTCCCATGGCGTACATTAACCACCCCCCGTGCTGTCAAGATGGTGGGCCTACTGTCTGAGTAAACTGGTTCTACCATTGCCTGGTAATCTCTACCTCTCAGACCAATAGCTGCCCGGCACCAAATCATCATTTCACTTTTTGGGGGCATGGCAATAGGAAAAGGGTCACACATTCTTACGCTACCAATCTCACCGCCGGAGAGTTCCACCTGTTGCCGTCGCATCAGTGCCCGGATCTCTTTCTGGAGCACCCGCTGCTCGCCGGAACTGGCGTTCTTGGCAACCTGCTGTAGAAGGAAAATCACCTCTGCAAGACAATTTTCAATTACATTAGTTCCTAGAGTTATTTTTGGGTGACTCTCATGTTTGTCAATATCTACAATGATCAGTCCCTGTGCTGCCAGTTCGACTCTACCGATTTTGATGGTCACTTCTTTAAATCCGATCTGTGGCACGGGCTGGCCATTGCTGGCGATGATACTCAAGTCGTCGTCAGGGTAGCGGGTAATATCCGAGTCATTCCAGTATTGCTTAAAGAGCACGTACGGGATGGTGGTGACCTGTGACCCGGTGTCCAGTAGGGCACTCATGGGAATGCCATCCAGTACCACAGGCAAGACTGGACGTCCTCCCACATATCTGTCGCGCCAGTTCGATGGGCCTGGTGATCTTTTTCCTGGGGGTTGGCCCTCTACCCCAGGTTGTGCCCGTTTAAAGAACAGTACCTTGCCATATGTCCGGGTTGATTGCAGCGGCGGCAGATGGGTCGTCCGTCCTCGCTGTATCGGTCACTGGGTCTTCCTCTGGCCGGTGGGGTCCTCCTTGGTCGACGCCACGGGATGTCCTCCGGTCCGGATGCCAGCTGGATCTTCCCTGGAGTGGAAACCTGTAAAGACTGCACAGTTCGGGTTAGCGCAGCAACGCTCTTAGCTAGCTCTTGGACCTGATGGTGTAGGTCTGGAGCCGGGTCATTGTCCAAAGCCTGCGCATCAGCTCCCACAGGCCCTGCCGACAAGGGTGCCGCCTCCTGGTGGTAAGTGGTAGTGGGGCGCCTGTGGGTCACAACGCCACCTGGTGCCGGTTCTCGGAGCACCCGGATGGCTCTGTCCTTGAACTGTGCAAATCCCAGATGGGGATCCTGCAAGGCCATTGCCCGCAACTGGGTTCGGTGGGTATTACAATATAGTCCCTCTATAAACTGTTCGGTCAACAGCCTGTCCTCGTTTCCCACTCCATCAGGGTCGGTCTGCTTAATGGCCCTCAGGGCCTCTTGTAGGTTTAGTGCATAGTCCCTTATACTCTCATGCGCTCGCTGCTTGCACCCGTAGAATCTAAGCTTAATCTCGGCTGAGGTGCGGGTATCAAAGGTGTCCTTCAGCCGGGTTAGTATCCCTGCGACAGTCTTCCTCCCAGGTGGCCAGGATTTTACTTCCCTTTTGGCTGCCCCGGTTAGTTGGGCCACCAGGATGCTCACTTTTTGCTCTTCTGTGAGGGGGTACACCTGGAAGAGGCTATCCAGCTTTTCTCTAAAGTCATGCAGGGTATGTGACTCCCCTGAGTACTGGGGTAGCCAAGCTGCTCCCGGGATATAGGGCATGGTGAAGGGCATAACTGCAGCAGCGGTAGCGCTGGCGGGGGTTGAGGCAGTGAAGCTCTCCTCCGTATCCGACATCTTCCTCCCCCCTAGTGGACCGTGGCCTACCTTGCGATGATCCTCTTCCGTAGGCCGCGGCTCCGCAGTGGATCATCAGGGTTGAGGACCTTCCGTCGCGCTCCGGTGACGTCGGCGTCTGCTGGGCTCCTTCCAGGACCTTACGCAACGTCCGGACGTGAGGCGGGGCTTCAGTTCTCGCGGGCTTTTCGGAGTCCACGCCCCTCTTCTTCCCGCGCGGCGTCCTCAAGATGGCGTCCAACGGCGGGAAAACTCCACGGATGGCGGGAAGAAGGCTGAAGATGGCGCCGGATGGCGGGAATCTTCACAGATGGCGGGAAGAAGGCTGAAAATGGCGCCGGATGGCGGGAATCTTCACCGATGGCGGGAAAACTTCACGGATGGTAAGTTTTAAAAGTCTCTTTTTCAGGCACGCAGTACCCGGTGGTTGCGGGCACGAAATCCTGCCGACTACGCCAAAGTTGACGCGCCCCTGGGCCTGCTGTGTCGCGCAGCGTCTCGCGCACGGGGGCTTACCCGGAACCGGATCAGATGTGGGTTGTAGTCTCCGAGTGGCGGGGACCCGGTCCGTGCCCAGGGAGTCAAACTCAGTGTGTGGCAGTCTTGATAGATGTTATTTGAGTGTCGACTACGCCACCCGTTGATTTGCAGCTATGGAGCTGCCGCTGCAGGGCAGACCGCCGAGGCCGGTGTAGAATTGTGCAGCGTGACAGTATAACCCCCAACGGGAGGGGTATGGCCTCAGGGCAGCCGACGTGGAAGATGGGGGTAGCAGGAACCACTCAGAGACGGTGAGGTGTAATTCAGGGTCTTTACTGGTAACAACGATAGACCCTCCCGGAGTACTTGCTAGCGAACGGGGCCTGGTCAGTCCTTGAGCAGATGGGATCTCCCCTGGCCAGGCGGAGTTGTAGGCCTCCCAAACTGACTGTACTCTTCTGGCTACCTTGCTAGAAGCGGATATAAGTAGCCCACGTCCCTGAGTGTACCGTGTGGTGCTCACCCGTATGGCCGGTGACTCGGGGCCTTCTAATGGCTTCCGCTCCACGATGGCGGTGCTGGTCCCACGCGTGTGACCTTGCCTTCGGGTCTCTGGGCCTGAGGACCTGAAATCCCCTGCCGGTCGGCTTCTGCTGCTGGGTAAGAGTTAGTCCCTACAGCCTCGGACGCTGGGTCCGGTGAGAAAGCTTCTCAGTCAGGGCGAGCTCTGCAGCTGCCAGCCCCTGACTTGTAGTAGTATTGCTCCCACTGAGCTTCTGCTGTTTCTTCCTGTGACTGTTTCTTGTCTCTACTCTCCTTGACTGACTAACCCTGCCTCAGCCCAGGGTTTATACAGGGGAAGTTCTTCCCCTCCCAAGACTGGGCAGGAGGTGTGGCATGCACAGGATCCCTGACCAAAGGACCTCCCACCTGCTCTCAGACATAACATTACATTACTGTGGAAACCAGACCCCTGGGGTGCCACAATTGTACAGTACCCATCACACAGTTTTAATGTGGAAGATTACATTTCAGCCTCCCTGAATGTATATTTATAATCTAGTAGTTTATTTAGGAGAACATAGAGGGAAGAATAATCACAGTGTTACCACAGCAGGCAGAGATAGTACTGGCTTTAGCTGGTCATTTAAGACCGTACTGGAACATGGGAGTGATAGCAGATCATAATGCAACAACATGCAGGATGAAAGGTAGGAAACTGAAAAGGAGAAAACAGGAGACTGAATTACATGGGAATACTCTAGATCATACCACTACAACAACTGTAAAAAGTCTTCTGGGTGCAAACTAATTCATTTGCCTAGTGCAAGTCTTGAGGAGCCTCGAGGATTTAAAGGGCTAAGTGAGAATACCTCTTTATGTTGTTTAACATTAACAGTCACAGTGTCATAACATAACAAAGTATAGCAGTTTTACCCAGAGCAGAGCGATCTGTTATCAATCAGTGATTTTTATCACACTGATACATGGAGTTGTAACATTTGTTGATGATTAGATGGCAGAAATGGTAGCCCTGTAGCAAATCAGGAGCATTGTCAAGCTATTATTTTTGGATGGAGGAAGAATTTGTATATGTAATTATTTTTTCACGTGCTCTACTGTATAAGTCAATACATCACTAACTGTCTAGTGTCCTCCAACCTAAAATGGTAACAATGTTTTGAACTTTTGACTTTCAGGCTCCATATCTCACCATCCACTACTGCTCCGAACGTGAGACTGCCATCATTTTATAGACAATCATCTTGACTATCTCATACATAAATGTGACTTGTAACTATTTTGCATATGATTAGTTATGCAGATTCTTGCAATGTCACTGCATTGTTACTTTTTTGCTCCTAAAAATCTAAAGTTTAATTTTTATTATTTTGTTAGTATTTTGTAAATTTATCTTTATCTTTCAACGTTGCTAGAATCTTTCAGGGCATGCTCTCGATCAGATTCAGGCTGAGTTCACACGATGCGTATTTAATGCGTTTCCGCAGCGTTTTTGCAGCTGCGTAAACGCCGCGGAAACGCATTAAAAACGCATGGTAGAAGGACAGCAATGTTCCCCAATTGAAATCCGCATGTGCTGTGCCCATGATGCGGATTTTTCCGCAGCGTAAACGCTGCGCTCAAAAATCCGCAGCATATCAATTAATTTTGCGTAAACGCTGCGTTTTCGCCGCCATTGACTTGCATTAGAACGCGCCAATTCCGCAAGACTGCATTTGTACTTGCGTTATTGGCGCGTTCTAATGTGCGGATGGTACCCGGGTGTGGAGGAGAGGAGAGTCTCATCCACATCCAGGTACCATTAAAAAAGCTGTAAAACAAGAATAAAATAAAAAATAAATATATACTTACCTTCTGTCGGCCCACGCAGCGCTCCTGCTTGGTTCCCGGCACTTTGCAGTGAGTTGTAGGACCTGCGCTGACGTCAGAGTCATGTGACGGGACATGTGACGCTGACGTCGGCAGGTCTTTCAATTCAAAGTTGCCGGGAGAACGGATAGAGCAGGACAGCGCGGACCATCGGAGGTAAGTATATACACTCTCTCGGGTCACACTATATAAATCCATGCTGTTTGCATGGATTTATATAGTGTGACCTAGTTGTCAAGCACTTTCCAGGTGATGCTAAAATCGCCTGGAAAGCGCTTGTCAATCTGCATGCGGAAACGCATGTGAATCTGCATGTGGATCCGCATGTATTCTGCAGGAAAAACGCATGCACAATCTGCATGCGTTTTTTCTGCCAGGGAGATGCAGAAATGATGCAGAAATTTTCTGCTTCATTTCTGCATCGTGTGCACATACCCTTAAGCATGTCTCGACCAAAATTTGATCCCAGGTCTCTTCTACACGTTCCCAAAGTTGGTGCATACTGGTCGACTCACTCGACTATGTATACAGCTTTTTTTTCAACTCTACCCACAAGTGTTTGATTTGGTTGAGGTCTGGGGACTGTGGGGGCCAATCGAGCACCTCTACTTCATTATCATTGAACCATTTATTCGCCAATCTCAAGCATTGCTTCGAGTCGTTGTCCTTTACATACCCATAGTACCCGAGTGTACGAAGTCAATCATCAGGCTTCTTCCACCGAACTTCACAGTTCCTTTAATTTCTCGATCCGTTAGCCCCTTATTTCCCTTGTTTCTTTCAGACTTATTTGCACCCCTCAGAGCACAGTTGTTAGAACCTTGCTCTTAGGTTTTTTCCTTTGCTGGTCACATGACCTTGTTGGCCTATTTAATCCTGCTCCGCCCTTCTGGCTTTGCTGGACTTCATTGTATATCTACTTTCTAGCTAGCCTGTGCTCTGTATCTAACTCTGTTAGTTTGCTTGGTCTACGGACCTCTATGTTCTATATATTTTGTTTGTTCGTCTGTCTGCTACTATTTCTGTTAGGAGGTGTCCCATTTTCCTCCCAGTCCTTAGTACTTGTAGGGATTCCTTCCCCACATCTATAGGTCTCCTTACAGACTAGCTTAGGACTTTAGCAGGTCTGATCGCTGGATCAGGTCCCCTGTTACATCGTAGGGATTAAGCTGAGTTCTATCGTAGGGACAGATCTCCTCTCTTTCCTTAGCTCTGGTAGCGGAACATAACAGTAAGTCCAGCCTGCAAATTCTCTAAGGAAAGATTTTTCTGTTCCATCATGGTGTCGGTTCAGGATTTGGCTCATCGCCTGCAGGGACTCTCTCTGGAGGTGGCCGAGCTCCGTCAGCACGTGAGTAACTGTCCTGGAGCACATTTCTTGGAGCCTAAGGTATGTTTGCCGGATTTATTTTTTGGTGAACACCGAGAATTTTTTTCATTTAAAAATGCTTGCTTATTGTATTTTCGTTTGAGACCCAAGTCCTCTGGGGATGAATCCCAGCGCATAGGGTTCATAATGTCACTTTTGCGCAAAGAGCCTCAGGAGTGGGCCTTTTCTTTGCAACCTAGTGATACATGCTTCAGATCAGTGGATAGTTTTTTTTCTGCTTTGGGACTATTATATGATGATCCTGACCGTGTCTCATCAGCTGAGACTGAGTTGAGACGTTTGAAACAAGGATCAGGTAATGTGGAAAAATATTGTACTCATTTCCGTCGTTGGTCTACCCAAACAGGGTGGAACGATTCTGCTCTGAAAAGTCTATTTCTTGCTGGGCTCAATGAAAGGGTTAAAGACCTGCTAATTGCTTATCCTACACCTGAAGATTTGCAACAGGCTATGCAATTAGCTATACGGGTGGATAGGAGACTGCGTGCAAGGGTTAATGAGAGCAAATCCTCTGCTATGTCAGTTTCGGGTTATGAGAATGTGTGTACTAACAGTGGTGAACCGATGGAGATTGGATCGGTGGCACCTCGCTCTCAAGAAAAAGACCGTAGATTTTCTGAAGGCTTGTGTTTCTATTGCGGAAAATCTGGTCATTTGATTAAAGGCTGTGAGCTTCGTATGAAGAAAGAAAAAAAAATGGTCAGTCATGCCCGTATTGCCTGTTTAAATTCCAAGGGTGTATTTTTAGCTGCTTCCACGATTGCTCAGGAAAAATTAATGGAATTTCGGGTGTTTGTTGATTGCGGGTCTACTCTGAATGTAATTGATGGGGGATTCTTGGAAAGACTCAATTTAAAACCCGAACCTTTATCATCCCCCATTGCTGTGGTTTCTGTGGATGGTTCCCCTTTGAAGAATATTACTCTCAAGGTCTGTGAATTTCCTCTCACTATTAATGGTGTTCACCATGAGAAATTGGATTTGGTAGTTTTGAATACTTTGCCTTCTCCAGTAATATTGGGATTGCCCTGGTTAAAATTTCACAATCCTGTACTGGATTGGTCTACCAGTGAAATTAAATCCTGGAGCCATAAATGTTATGACAAGTGTTGTAACGGGCGTATTGCAGCTGTGGATAGGGGGGAATTGCCTGTTCCTATTCAGGATTTTTGGAGAGTTTTTTCTGAGAATGAATCGCAGGTTTTGCCTCCCCATAGAGACTATGATTGTTCTATTGAATTTGTCCCTGGAGCGACTCTTCCTAAAAGTCGTTTATTTAACCTTACTATTCCTGAGAGGAAGGCTTTGGAGGAATACATACAGACAAGTTTGGCCGCCGGTCACATTAGGCCTTCTAAGTCTCCTGTGGCGGTTGGATTTTTTTTTGTAAAAAAAAAGGACGGCGGTTTACGTCCTTGTCTGGATTTTCGTGAGATTAACAAAATTACTGTACGCAATCCTTACCCACTGCCATTGATTCCTGATCTGTTTAACCAGTTAATGGGGGCCAAGTGGTTCTCTAAAATTGACCTTAAGGGGGCATACAATCTGTTGCGCATGAAGGAGGGTGACGAATGGAAGACTGCTTTTAACACTCCTGTGGGTCATTTTGAGAATCTGGTTATGCCCTTTGGTCTTACTAATGCTCCTGCATTTTTTCAGAATCTTATTAATGACATCCTTAGACCTTTGATCGGCAAAAATGTGGTTGTGTATTTGGATGACATTTTGATTTATTCGCCGGATCTGGAGTCTCATTGGCGGAGTGTACGTGAGGTATTACAGTTATTAATGGACAATTCGCTTTTTGCTAAGCTGGAGAAATGTGAGTTCGCTGTACAGAGAATTAGTTTTTTGGGCTACATTATCTCCAGCGAAGGTTTTGAGATGGACCCGGTTAAAGTTCAAGCTGTACAGGAATGGCCTAGGCCTATTGGTTTGAAATCGATACAGAGGTTTTTAGGTTTCGCCAATTATTACAGAAAATTCATAAAAATTTTTTCTAGTATTGTCAAACCTCTGACCGATCTCACCAGGAAAGGTGCTGATGCGGTTCAGTGGTCTTCTGAGGCCATTGAAGCTTTTGTGTATCTCAAGGAGAGGTTCACCTCTGCTCCCATCCTTATGCAGCCTGATGTGACTAAGCCGTTTTTGGTTGAGGTTGATGCTTCCTCTGTGGGGGTTGGCGCAGTATTGTCTCAGGATAACGGGGATGGATTACATCCCTGTGCCTTTTTTTTCAAAAATTTTTTCGGAGACTGAACTGAATTACGATATTGGTAATCGGGAATTATTGGCTATTAAACTCGCATTTGAACACTGGCACCACTTCTTGGAAGGTGCGGAATTTCCCGTTCAGGTTCTTACGGATCATAAAAATCTGATATATCTTGATGCTGCCAAGCGCCTGAATGCCCGTCAGGCTAGGTGGGCACTGTTTTTCTCGCGGTTTAATTTCTCCGTTACTTACATCCCTGGTACTAAGAATGTTAAGGCGGATGCCTTGTCTCGCAGTTTTTCTCCCATAGTCGGTGCTGAGAAAGAGGAGAACATTTTACAAGAAGGTGTTGTGATAGCTGCTTTGGACTCCGTTTTGGAAGATGAGATTCTTAAAGCACAGGAGAATGCCCCATTTAACACTCCTCATGGGAGGTTGTTTGTGCCTGGGACCTTTAGGAGAGATTTGTTTGTTGAGTGTCACGAATCTCGGTTGGCAGGTCATCCCGGAATCTCTGAGACCAAGAGACTGGTGGGTCGCAGTTTTTGGTGGCCTGGATGGCAGAAGGAAGTCATTAAGTGGGTGCGTCAATGTACTATATGTGCTAGATCTAAGTCCTCACATACTCCTGCTGCGGGGTTGCTTTGTCCTTTGGAGGTTCCCAGTGCTCCTTGGACACATTTGGCTATGGACTTTATAACTGACCTTCCCCCCTCTGAGGGTTTTACTGTCATCTGGGTGGTCGTGGACCGTTTTAGCAAGATGTGTCACTTGGTTCCCTTCATCAAACTGCCCTGCGCTAAAACTCTCGCTAAGGCCTTTGTCAAGGAAATTGTCAGACTGCATGGCGTTCCTACTGACATTGTTTCTGATAGGGGTCCTCAGTTCGTGGCTCGTTTTTGGCGTGCCTTTTGTGACAGGTTGGGAGTTCATTTGTCGTTCTCGTCCGGATAGCATCCTGAATCTAATGGCCAGACAGAAAGGAAAAACCAGGATGTTGAGCAGTTCTTGCGTTGTTTTGTGGCAGACAATCAAGAGGGGTGGTCTGAGTTTCTGCCACTTGCTGAATTTGCTCTGAACAATCATACATCTTCTTCTGCTGGTTGTTCGCCTTTTTTTGTTGTTCTGGGAGACATCCGTCGTTTGAGTCGTTCTCCAAGTTGGGATCTGCTGTGCCTGAGGAGGAGAATTTTTCCGGTGATTTGGAGAGAGTTTGGACGGATGTGCGTGGTAATCTTCAGGAGGCCAACAGAAAATCTAAAGACTACTTTGATAGGAAACGACAGGAGGTTTTGTTCGCTGTTGGTGACATGGTTTGGTTGTCCTCTAGGAATCTGCGGTTGAGGATTCCTTCTAAGAAATTGGGTCCCAAGTTTGTAGGGCCCTTTAAGGTGCTTCAGGTTGTCAACCAATCTGCTGTTAGGTTGGAGGTTCCTACCTCCTGGAGAATTAATCCGGTATTTCATGTCTCTCTGTTGAAAAAAGCTGTTGTATCGGATTGTGACGCCTCTGCCTCTGTTCCCCCGGTGGTGGAGGACGGGGAATATGAAATTTCTCACATCCTTAACTCTAGACGGTATAGAGGTAGTTTGAAGTATCTTGTGGCCTGGAAAGGTTTCGGACCCGAGGATAACTCTTGGGTGAGGTCGGATGATGTTTCCGCGTCCAGACTTATCAGAGCGTTTCACAGGAGATTTCCTGATAAGCCTGGTCCTAGGGGATCCGGAGGATCCTCTTAGAAGGGGGGGTACTGTTAGAACCTTGCTCTTAGGTTTTTTCCTTTGCTGGTCACATGACCTTGTTGGCCTATTTTATCCTGCTCCGCCCTTCTGGCTTTGCTGGACTTCATTGTATATCTACTTTCTAGCTAGCCTGTGCTCTGTATCTAACTCTGTTAGTTTGCTTGGTCTACGGACCTCTATGTTCTATATATTTTGTTTGTTCGTCTGTCTGCTACTATTTCTGTTAGGAGGTGTCCCATTTTCCTCCCAGTCCTTAGTACTTGTAGGGATTCCTTCCCCACATCTATAGGTCTCCTTACAGACTAGCTTAGGACTTTAGCAGGTCTGATCGCTGGATCAGGTCCCCTGTTACATCGTAGGGATTAAGCTGAGTTCTATCATAGGGACAGATCTCCTCTCTTTCCTTAGCTCTGGTAGCGGAACATAACAACAGTCTCTTGACTTTTGTCTCATTGTTCAAAATTACCCGTTTCCAATCTTCAATTGTCCATTTCTCATACTTTTTTGCAACCTCGAGCTAACGCTTTTTATGACGATATTGAAGTCGAGGCTTCTTCACCTTTTTTCGGGCCACCATTCCAGACTTGTGTAATGTGTGTTGCACTGTGCTTGCATAGACGTCTGTGATCTCACTATTACAAATATCAAAAGACTGACCGTCACTTCCAAACAGAAAACAGGTGTGTACAGGTGCTTACTAAGAGTAGCCATCTCCATATATAACCAACAAATAAAGTAGCACTTTGTAGCTCTATAGAATGCAAACATGAAATATGAAATTTGCTTTGCATTACTGCTCTAGAAAATAGGAAAAAAATGGGAATACTTAGCACATAAATTGGCCAATTCATGTGTACCCAGCAGCCACAAATAAGACGATAAGGTGATTCTCATTGCTTGGAACCTTTCTAATGTGAATCCTCTCACTGCTACAAAGCATATGAGCCACCTCCACTGCCGTGTTTGTCGCGCCAGAACTGATAGACCTTGTGATGAGTCGACTTTTTGACTCGGATATTTTGCCTGGACATCCACCTCTTGGCTTTTGAATGGATGGACGGACTTCGTTTCGTATTTTTCCAACTGTCATGGCGCTCACATGATGCAATTTGCCAATTTTTTTGGTCGAGAGACCACTATCGATGAGCTGGATGATGCTGTTTCTCTTTTCTTGGGAAATCTTCTTCATGGCTACTCCTCAATTCAAACCAGTGATTTTTACATGGGAATTAATCTAGTAAAACACAGCGCTATTAGCGAATGTGAGAACAGGTTGTAATTTGTAATATACAAACGAAAAAGAAAAAGATTTTTCCACCACCAGGAGCAAAACAGTAACAATGCAGTGACATGACAAGAATCTGCATAACTAATCATATGCAAAATAGTTGCAAGTCAAATTTATGTAAGAGATAGTCAAGATAATGATCTATAAATTGATGGTAGTCTCTCGCTCGAAGCAGTAGTGGATGGTGAGATAGGGAGCCTGAAAGTCAAAAGTTATACAACATATTCAAGAAGTTTACAACCCATGGCACTGTAGCTAATCTCCCTGGACATGAACGGCAGAATAAAATTGATGAAAGGTTTGGAACGCAGGATAGTCCGGATGGTGGATAAGCAGCCCCAATCAAGTTCCAAAGACTTTCAAGCTGTCCTGCAGGCTCAGGGTGCATCAGTGTGAGCGCAAACTAGCCATAAACATTTGAATGAAATGAAACACTATAGCAGGAGACCCAGGAGGATGCCACTGCTGACACAGGGACATAAAAAGCTAGACTGCAGTTTGCCAAAATGTACGTGAGTAAGCCAAAATCCTTCTGGGAAAGCGTCTTGTGTACAGATGAGCACAAGATAGAGCTTTTTGGTAAAGCACATCATTCTACTGTTTACCAAAAAACGGAATAAAGCCTATAACGAAAAAAACTCAGTACCTACAGTCAAATATTAATTATTGAAGATTACCAAATGATTTTGGGTCACAATGTAGTGCCCAGTGTCAGAAAGCTGGGTTTGCCTCCTAGGTCTTGGGTCTTCCAGCAGGACAATGACCCAAATTCTACTTCAAGAAGCCCATGATGAAAACAAAGTGATGGGGAGTTCTGAAGTGGCCTGCAATGAGTCCGGTTCTAAATCCCATTGAACACCCATGGAGAGATCTTAAAATTGCTGTTGGGAGAAGGCACCCTTCATATATGAGAAACCTGGAGCAGTTTGCAAAAGGAGAATGGTCCAAAATTCCAGTTGAGAGTTGTAAGAATTTTGTTGATGGTTATAGGAAGCGACTGATTGCAGTTATTTATTCCAAAAGGTATGCAACCAAATATTAAGGTGAGGGTGCGAACAATTTTGTCATGTCCATTTTTGAGGTTTAGTGTGCAATTATGTCCGATTTGCCTTTTTTTTCTCAGTTTTTTTGTATTGTTCCAATACACACAAAGGAAATAAATGCGGGTATAGCAAAAGAATCATAGAATCATAGAATGGTTGGAGGGGACCTCCTGAGTCATCTGGTCCAGCCCCCTGCTCAAAGCAGGATTCACTAAATCATCTCAGACAGATGTCTGTCCAGCCTCTGTTTGAAGACGTCCATTGAAGGGGAACTCACCACCTCTCGTGGCAGCCTGTTCCACTCATTGATCACCCTAACTGTCAAAATTTTTTTTCTAATATCTAATCTGTGTCTCCTCCCATTCAGTTTCATCCCATTGCTTCTAGTCTTTCCTTGTGAAAATGAGAATAAAGATGATCCTTCTACAATGTGACAGCCCTTAAGATATTTGTAGACAAATATACAGTATATATCTTTTTTTATATAAAAAGTAACAAAAAACAATTCTAAAATTAATTCTGAATGTTAAAACTGTCAAATTTTCTTGTTTGTAACACATAACATTGCAGTTCATTTAAATACTAAACAAATTATAATTGAGGACTTGGAGATGCAGCCCTTTTTCCTTTTTTTCGCTTTAATTTCTTTCTTTCTCACCTTCCAAGAGCCATAACTTATGAGGGCTTGTGTTTTGCAAAATAAAAGTGGGGTGAAATAGAGAAAAAAAACACAGCAATTCCCCATTGTGTTTTGGGTTTTGTTTTCATAAAGCTCACTTTGTGTCTTTTTTAATGACTGGGTGGCAGAAAGTAAGCCCCATAGTAATTCAGGAACACTGTGAAGCTTTTATTTTTGGATGAAGGTAAGCTTTGAATATATAATTATTTCCTTTTTTATTACGTTTTTTCCTCTTTTGCCTTCCAAGAGACATACAGTAACTTTTTATATTTTCTTGCAGATCTAAGGGTTTCTTTTTTTGCATGACAAATTGTAGTTTTCAATTAAACCATTCATTTCACCATATAACGTACCGAAAAGCTAGAAACTGGAAAAGAATTGTGAAGTGGAATTGAAAATAAAACATAGAGCAATTTTGCTGCCATATTCTTAGAGTTACTGTATAACTTTTTCTTATTTTTCCATCACTTGTTTTTTTGTGAGGTGAGCTGTTGTTTTTATTTGTAATTTTTATTATCATTTTGTTTGGATTCATTCAATTTCTTGAGTTTTTATTCCATTTTTTGGAGGGAGGAGAAATGACCAAAAAAACGGAATTAGTCTTACCGGTAATGATGTTTCCAGGAGTCCACATGACAGCACAATAGGAGGAGGAGTAATCCTATATCCTGGGTACGGACAGGAAGCACAAGAGGTTAAAAGCCCTACCACCCCCAACCTCATCAGTGATTTTCCAAGAATTACATTGGCAGGGTACAATACAATTTTATTTTAGACTGCTTAGACTTATGTTAGAGTCACATACAGTAGCAATATAGGGAGGGAAATAAGGGTGCTGTCATGTGGACTCCTGGAAACATCATTACTGGTAAGACTAACTCCGGTTTTCCAGTACGTCCCCATGACAGCACCATAGGAGTATACCCAAGAACTCATAGCTTAGGGTGGGATAACTGCCTGAAGTACCTTCCTACCAAATGCAGATCTCTGCTGTGAGAGAATGTGACGCCTCTACTCAGAGAAGCCCGTGTTTTACCCTGGTGTTGGGGGACTCGGTGTCGGGCCCTGTGATGGAGAGATGGGATGCAGCCGTGGCCTGGGCCCGACCCGTGCACTGGGCCGTCACATTAGAACGAGATGGTGTGGGCTTGTCCGGGTTGAGTGGCTTATTTAACGACTACGCCACCTGTGTCACCAGCGCCGCTGCAGTCCGCCGAGTCCCGGTGTCGTGGCGGCTAAAGTTCTCACTGCTCCCCACAGGGGGAGCAAGGCCTCGGGGCAGGCAAACAGGATGGAGGGGGGGTAGTAGTAGTGCGGGGAGTACGGGAACCGCGTTGCATTGTATGGCGCATAATGAACAGTCCGGAGGCCATAGGGGTGAACTTCCAAGGCTTTACTCACTTAGAGATGACAGCGGGAAGGCAACTCCCTGCTCCCCACGGAGTCCTGCGGTCACCAGGGACGGGGGTCCGACAACCTCTGAGCAAGTCCAGTGTTCGGTAGCGACCCTACACCAGAGTGTTCCTGCACTACAGACTTCACCCTTTCCCCTATGTGCGTGTGTGGATAGGCCGGGTCTCCCTCTGAGCTCCTCTCAGGACTAGGGCACGGGTGGCAATTCCTCTCCATCCGATGCCCGGTGGGATCCTCAGGGCCTAACCGGGCTTTCCCGTCCAGGACATAGAGTACAAGGTCGGGTGTCGGGGGCCGGTACCCCTCTTGCAGCCGGAATCCCTCTGAATAGATCAGGTAGGCGAGGACAGGTGGCGTGCTCCGCTCCGTCTGCATCCTCCAGGGGACCCATTTGCTGGGGAGCCACACTCTAAAGCTCCCGGGCCTTCTTGATCCTGGTCCTTGGCCGGGTTGAGACATTCCTTGTCTACAACCTACCTCTCGTCCCATGGCCAGGGTACGAGGGCTGTGTCCCTTACCGGTGTAGGCCCACACAGAATCTGCGCTCCCAGAGGGAAGTCACATTACACACAGTAGTTTGACAGCACAGTACGACCACTAGAACCTATGACTTAGGACTAGCAAAAAGGACCAGAGAAGAACCAAGATCAAAGATGGCATTCTATTAAATATGAAATCTGAAGTGTAACTAGCTTGTAAGTCCTCCACCCTCACCCACTAACTGGTTCCTACCACCTTGTGTTCCCCAGTCTCCCTGCACCTAGTGCATACCAGCTCCCTCTGGTGGAGAAGTGTGGTGTTGGATGCAAGGCTGGGTCACGACTATCACACTGGCCTTACCTCAGAGGAGGAACACCACACTCCATTAGAGAAGTGCAGCATTCCTGTGGCGGTCGAACACTCAGGGGCGCCACAAGAACATCTAGCTTGTAGTGTTTGCAGAAAGTAGTATGTTCTGACCATGTGGCTGCGGTAGATATTTGTTCAATGGTAGCCCCTGCTCTAGTTGCCCATGAGGTGGAAACTGCTCTGGTAGAATGGGCTTTGATAATTTCAGGGGGAGGCTGTCCTTCTAAAAGGTACGCTAGATTAATCATGGATGTGACCCATCTAGCTAAGGATGGTTTTGAAGCCTTCCTGCCTCTATTTTTCCCCTAAACTGTATAAAAAGATTAGAGTCTAATCTTAGGTTCCGAGTGGCTTCCAAATAGGCCAACACTGCTCTGCGGACATCAAGCTGGTGGAACTCTTACTCCCTCTGATTCCTAGGATTCTCGCAGAATGATGGAAGAACCACTTCTTGGTTTAAGGTCATCGATGACACCACCTTCGGGGAGAAACTTGGATCCAGCTTGAGAATGATGCAATCATCCCGAATCTGCATATATGGCTCGACAACCGATAGAGCCTGGATTTCACCCAACTGTTTAGCCGTAGTGATTGCCACCAAGAGGACTGTTTTCAGAGATAAGTTTTTTATTTCTAATTCATTAACTGGGCCGAAGGCAGGTTTGCAAAGGACTCTCAAGACAGGATTCAGATCCCATGGAGGGGAAGAAATTCTCTGTGTAGGCCTAAGTCTCTGAATTGCCTTGACAAACCTGATTATCCAGGGATGCGAGGACAATGATGTGTCGAAGAAAGCACCTAGTGCCGCAATCTACACCTTCAAGGTACTTGGTCTAAGACCTGCATCAAATCCCGCCTGCAAAAAATCAAGGATCGCAGGGATGTCTGGCTGAGAGGTGTCTACCATCCTGTGGAAATGACAAAAGGTCCTCTAGACTTTTTTTTATATATGGCCTGGGTTACAGGTTTTCTACTAGCCTGTATAGTCTGGATCACTCTGGCTGATAAGCTCTTGTTCCTCAGGATCTCCCCTTCAGAAGCCAAGCTGAGAGCTGGAGTTGTTGAAGATTCCAATGCAACAGTGGACCTTGCATCATAACATCTTCCTGAAATGGTAAAATGATTGGGTCTTCCAACGCTAGATGACGTAGAAGGTAGAACCAACTTCTCCTTGGCCAGAACGGGACAATTGCTATGACTGTCGCCCGATCTTCTTGAATTTTCCGCAGCATTCTCGGAATTAGAGGAGCAGGTGGGAAGGCATATGTTAGGCCCTCTCCCCAATTTTGTGAGAGAGCGTCCACTGCCAGAGGATGATCTCCTGGGTCGAGAGAGAAGAAAGATGTCTTTGCATTCATTCTGGATGCAAAAAGGTCTAGGTGCGGCTGACCCCATCTGCGAGTTAGTTGCTGGAACACCTCTTCCTTCAGTTCCCATTCTGAAGTCTTCATCTGACGCCTGCTGAGGTAATCTGCCTCCTGATTGTCGGATCCCTGAAGGTGAACTGCTGAAATGGAGCTCACTATCTTCTCTATACCTAAGAATATCCTGTTGGCCAGGGACTGGAGAAGTGGATGTCTTGGTCCACCCTAATATCTGATGAAAGAGACTGTCGTGATGTTGTCTGTCTTTTAAGGCCGCCCGGCTTCTCTGTAGGGCTTCCCAGATTGCCTGTAGTTCCCGAAAATTCAATGATCGGGTCTGAATCTCTATGGACCATGTTCCTTGGAGATAAGAATCTTCCACTCGAGCTCCCCATCCTGAGAGACTTGCGTCCGTGGTCACTAAAAGACAAGGTTGCAGAATCCACTGCACTCCCTTCTGTAGATTCTTATGGTCGAGCCACCAGTGTAGAGAGTCCTGGGCGTCTCTGGACAAAGACATCTTCCTGTCTAGGTAATTCTGATGTCCGTCTGTCACTTCCAGGATGCATTTCTGTAGAGGCCTGGAATAGAACTGGCTCCATCTGACGCAGGTGATGCATGATGTCACGATTCCCAAAATACTCATTGCCTTTCGGAATGAAGGTTCCTTCTCTCTTGCAAAATAATGAATCCTTTGTGGAATTGAGAGCATCTTGTCTTCCGGGAGATAAGACATTCGTATTCGGGAGTCGAGATGGACTCCCAGGAAGATGTGTGATGTACTTGGGGCAAGATTGGATTTTTCTTTGTTCACAATCAAACCCAGGCTGGTTAATGTCCTTGGACAAATTCCAGATGTTGCGTCATACCTAGAGGAGATCCTGCCACCAACAGGAAGTTGTCCAAGTACGGAATGATGGTAATATCTCTGAGTCGGATATAGGCCACCACCTCTGCCATGATCTTTGTAAAGATTCTGGGAGCAGATGACAGGCCAAAGGGAAGACATCGGAACTGGTAGTGTAGAATCTGACTGCCTGATGGTAGTGCAAACCTCAGATATTGCTGACTTGAGGAATGTATTGGCAGGTGGTAGTATGCATCCCTGAGGTCCAGGGTGCACATTACCGCATCTGCATCTATTACAGGAATGGCTGACCTTACTGATTCCATGCGGAATTTTTTGTAGCGGACCCATCGGTTTAGGGGTTTCAGGTTGTTAATTGTACGGAACTCCACTGACGGTTTCTTTATTGAAAACAGAGAGGAGTAATGGCCCCGATGTTGTTCGTTTTCTGGAACTGGTACAATAACCCTCTGATGTAGCAGCTTCTCTATGTCTGCCCGTAGACGAAAAAGAAAGGTAGGGGAACCTCTCGTCAGGCGGAATTTTTGAGGGGGATTTTGATAAAATTCTATCCTGTAACCCTGCGCTATAGCCGTTAGTATCCAGGGATTTTGAGTTACCCGATGCCAACTGTTTCTGAAAAACTTTAATCGCCCCCCTACTCTGACATAGTCATTGTCGTTTTGGATGGGAACTAGTACTGGGCTGGTATTTCTTATCTTTGTTCCCCTTATTAAAACTCCAGCTTGTGAACTCCCCTTTTTTCTGCGTGTTATATTTACGGGAGGGGAAAGGTTTACGAAAGGGCTGCTCCTTCTTTTTCTCCTCAGGGAAGCCCTTCTTTTTATCGGACGCTTTTTCTAGAATGTCTTCTAGTACTGGTCTGAATACTCTGAGCCCTGAAAATGGAATGGAGCACAGTTTGTTCTTAGAAGCTATATCTCCAGACCATGTTTTTAACCAAACCGCTCTACGGGCTGAGTTGGAAAGCACATTATTTCTGGCTGCAGATCTGACCGATTCCGATGAAGCGTCGGCCGTAAAATTTGTTGCCATTTTTAATAGGGGCATTGATTAAAGGAGAGATTCCCTCGGGGTGCCATCTTGTAGGTGACTCTCTAGCTCTTCTAGCCAGACTCTCATGGATCTGGCAATAGATGTAGCAACGACATTACATTTAATAATTGCCACCGAAGCTTCTCAGGCTTTTTTCAAAAGTCCATCCACCTTCCTATCCATAGGATCTTTAAGTCCTGACGAGTCCTCAAAGGGGATAGAAGTTTTCTTGACCACCTTAGCCACTGGGACGTCAATTTTAGGAATAGTGTCCCACACATTGGTGTCCTCTGGGTCAAAAGATAGTCAGGCGCAGAAGTCTCGTGGTATAGAGTCTCTTCTCCGCATCCTCCCATTCCTCTAGTATCATGTCCTTCACATGAGCATTAACAGGAAAAACCATGGATCTCTGGGTTCTAAGACCACCAAACATCTCATCCTGAATGTTACTGCTCTTCTCCATTTCCTCTACCTGCATCGTGTTTCGGACTGCTCGTAGAAGAATATCCATACCATCTGAGTGGAACATATATCTTTTCCGTTCCCCGCCCTGAGGTGGATTAATGGTCTCACTCAGGGGCGGACACAGACTGTAGTGGGCCCCTGTGCAAGAATTTTTGGGGCCCCCCCCTGCCCTTCATAGGGGGCATGAAGGCCCCCCCCCCGTGCATCTCTCATCCCCCAGTGCATCTCTGATTCCCCCCACTCCTAGTTAATTAATTGTATTTAAAAAAAATAAAACTTGTTATACTTACCCCCAGGGCCGGCTCCAGGTTTTTGTGGGCCTTGGGCGACAGAGTTTCAGTGGGCCCCTTTAACACATATCATGATTCATGATGCACAGATACCGCAGAGAAATATATATATATATAGTACAAGTCCAAGGATTTCACTTACTACATTACATGAGCGATATCTATTGTAAATTCTACAATAGCTCAGAAACCGGCGAATCCTCACACCGCACAGTGCAGACCGGACAGTATAGTCCTCCATACAGTATTATGGGCCCCATATAATGCTCCATACAGGATACTGACCCCCTTATAATGCTCCATACAGGATACTGGTCCCCATATAATGCTCCATACAGGATACTGGTCCCCATATAACGCTCCATACAGGATACTGGTCCCCATATAACACTGCATACAGAATACTGGCCCCCATAAAATGCTCCATACAGAATACTGACCCCCATATAACGCTCCATACAGAATGCTGACCCCCATATAACGCTCCATACAGAATACTGGCCCCAATGTAACGCTCCATGCAGGCTGTTCCCCCCTTATAATGCCCCATGCAGGATGACACCCCCTTTTTAATGCCCTATGCAGGATGTCACCTCTACCCCCCATAAAATGCCCCATGCAGGATGTCACTTCTTCCCCCCATATAATGCCCCTTGCAGGATGTCACTTCCCCCCTTTTCAATGCCCCATACAGTATGTCAGACCACCCCTCCCTTATAATGCCCCATGCAGGTCACCCCCCCTCCTTATAATGCCCCATGCAGTATGTCACACACCCACCCTGCTAATAATGCCCCATGCAGGATGTCAATTTCCCCCTCCCCCACTTATAATGCCCCATGCAGGATGTCACACCCCCTCCCTTATAATGCCCCATGCAGGATGTCACACCCCCCTCCCTTATAATGCCCCATGCAGGATGTCACTTCCCCCCTTCCCCTCTTATAATGCCCCATACAGGATGTCACTTCCCCCCTTCCCCTCTTATAATGCCCCATGCAGGATGTCACACTCCCCCCCATATAATGCCCCATGCAGGATGTCAATTCTCCCCTCCCCCTCTTATAATGCCCCATGCAGGATGTCACCTCCCCTCCCTTATAATGCCCATGCAGGATGTCACTTCCCCCCTTCCCCTCTTATAATGCCCCATGCAGGATGTCATTTCCCCCCCTTCCCCTTTTATAATGCCCCATGCAGGATGTCACCCCCCCATATAATGCCCCCATGCAGGATGTCAATTCCCCCCTCCCCCATATAATGCCCCATGCAGGATACTGGTCCCCATATAATGCTCCATACAGGATACTGGTCCCCATATAACGCTCCATACAGGATACTGGTCCCCATATAACACTGCATACAGAATACTGGCCCCCATAAAATGCTCCATACAGAATACTGACCCCCATATAACGCTCCATACAGAATACTGACCCCCATATAACGCTCCATACAGAATACTGGCCCCAATGTAACGCTCCATGCAGGCTGTTCCCCCCTTATAATGCCCCATGCAGGATGACACCCCCTTTTTAATGCCCTATGCAGGATGTCACTTCTACCCCCCATAAAATGCCCCATGCAGGATGTCACTTCTTCCCCCCATATAATGCCCCTTGCAGGATGTCACTTCCCCCCTTTTCAATGCCCCATACAGTATGTCAGACCACCCCCTCCCTTATAATGCCCCATGCAGGTCACCCCCCCTCCTTATAATGCCTCATGCAGTATGTCACACACCCACCCTGCTAATAATGCCCCATGCAGGGTGTCAATTTCCCCCTCCCCCTCTTATAATGCCCCATGCAGGATGTCACACCCCCTCCCTTATAATGCCCCATGCAGGATGTCACACCCCCCTCCCTTATAATGCCCTATGCAGGATGTCACTTCCCCCCTTCCCCTCTTATAATGCCCTATACAGGATGTCACTTCCCCCCTTCCCCTCTTATAATGCCCCATGCAGGATGTCACACTCCCCCCCATATAATGCCCCATGCAGGATGTCAATTCTCCCCTCCCTTATAATGCCCATGCAGGATGTCACTTCCCCCCTTCCCCTCTTATAATGCCCCATGCAGGATGTCATTTCCCCCCTTCCCCTTTTATAATGCCCCATGCAGGATGTCACCCCCCATATAATGCCCCCATGCAGGATGTCATTTCCCCCCTTCCCCTTTTATAATGCCCCATGCAGGATGTCACCCCCCATATAATGCCCCCATGCAGGATGTCAATTCCCCCCTCCCCCATATAATGCCCCATGCAGGATGTCAATTCCCCCTCCCCCTCTTATAATGCCCCATGCAGGATGTCACACCCCTCCCTTATAATGCCCCATGGAGGATGTCACTTCCCCTCTTCCCCTCTTATAATGCCCCATGCAGTATGTCACCCCCCCATATAATGCCCCATGCAGGATGTCACACCCCTCCCTTATAATGCCCCATGCAGTATGTCACCCCCCCATATAATGCCCCATGCAAGATGTCACCCCCCTATATAATGCCCCATGCAGGATGTCACACCCCCTCCCTTACAATGCCCCATGCAGGATGTCACTTCCCCCCTTCCCCTCTTATAATGCCCCATTCAGTATGTCACCCCCCATATAATGCCCCATGCAGGATGTCACCCCCCCATATAATGCACCATGCAGGATGTCACACACCCCCCACCTTATAATTAATGCCCCATGCAGGATGTCACACACACCCCCACCATATAATGCCCCATGCCCCCATACATGAAAAAAATAAAAAAATCCAATACTCACCTCACTTCTTACCTGCTGCTGGCGCTGCTCCGGACTCCAGCATCACCCGCGTCTTCCCGCTCTGTGCTGTGACAGCTCAGGAGAGAGCGCGCGCGGTGTAAAGACATCACCGCGCCCTCTGACCTGAGACGTCACAGTCAGAGGACGCGGAAGACGCTGCGGAGGCACGGGAAGGGGTAAGTATTGTGCCGGCGCCGTCACATGACCGGAGATGTCCCTGTGCTCAGGGTGGGGCCGGGGGCCCATGCTGAGCGCAGGGATATCTCCGGTCATGTGATGGCGGGGGGGTCCTGCGGGGGGGCCCCATGAGGAGACGCACAAGAGGGGGGCCCCAATGGGGCTCCGAGGGGGCCCCGACCGGCTGGGCCCCATGCTGGAGTCAAGGCAGTCATGCCCTGATGGCAGCCCTGCTGGAGGCTGGAGGGGCCCCCTCTTCCTCGGGGGCCCCCGTTCAATGAACCGGCTGCACGGGCGGTAGGTCCGCCCCTGGTCTCACTGTCAGAGTCGCCAGATGGGTCGATTTCACCCTCAGAAGATGGTGCTATATCTTCAATGGGTCTTTTGGGTCCCTGGACATCCTGGAATCCTGAACCTGGGGGCTGCAGAGACGTAACAAAAGCCTGAACTTCTTCTTTAATAATACTACGCATCTCGTTTAATAAAGCACATAGACGTTTTGTATATGAGCGGGGAAGTCTGATGTTACAATCCAGGCACCTCTTGGATTTTACTGTGGCCTTTGTCCCTGTATCCTTCTTTTTCTCAGAAGGAGGTGGTAATTGCCCAGATTCATCCTATAAAAAAAATATGGAGGGCCTGGTAAGAGTAAGCTCAATTAACCATATAAAAAAGGTAATGGTACACTTACATGACTGTGGGGCGATCCAGGGAGGGTATCAGGGTGAGACATTTCTGCCATTTTACTGTCAGGAGTGTCCAAGCTGTAAGCCTGCCTTTTATGTTCCCTAGCCCCCCTTCTTAGAAAATACCGGGGGCCATCAGAAGGTAAGTATAATCTTTATTTTTTATTTTTTACCATTCTTATTCTTTTTTTTTTAACTATTACTTGGTTACACTATATAAATCCATGCCGGTTGCATGGATTTATATAGTGTGACCAAGTTGTCAAGCACTTTCCAAGTGATGCTAAAATCGCTTGGAAAAGAGCTTGATAACCCGCATGCAAAAACGCTTCACAAACGCTTCTACCTGGCGGGAAAAACGCATGTAAAATCCGTATGCGTTTTTCCTGCCAGGGAGAAGTGGAAAAAATATGCAGCATTTCTGCATCGTGGGCACTTAGCCTTATGGATTCTTTAATATTGTACATATATTCTAATAACAGAGTATAAAATTGTCCTTATTAATGTTCCTGATATTCAATGTAGATTTCCTTGTGTAAATAAGGACATAAGAGCATGATGGCTTTATTCCTAAAATAATAGCCCAGGATGATGAGAAGGGAAACCACAACCATTCTCAGTTTCTGGACCTGCTGTGAGTGTCCGCCAGTGTTACAATGATTCTCTGGAATCTTTCCTTCCTTAATTAGCTTTTCCCCATCTCTGACTAAATTGTAATAATACAGGTGTCGTGTTTCAAACATTACATTAGAATATTATATCCATCAATCCATAAAGATGTTATGTGGTCTGGTAAAAGGGAACCTGGCACCGGGTAAGGTCTCCATTTAGGACATCTCCTGCTTGCTTTATCAATACCAGTTTCGCTGTGGGCACTGTTATGCCATGTTCCCACGCTGCTGTTTTTCCTCTGCGTTTTTTCTGCCAGCATCTACACCAAAATATCTAGCAGTAATCTGCTTATTGCATTTCTTTCCGTGGTTTTCCCTTTTTTAATGCCTTTGCTAGTGCAGATTTCACATACCATAGTTTTTTTATACATTTTTCTTTAAGCACCACTCCAGCGTTATTTTTTTCAGCACTGGAGTGGCGCTTTAAATGTAAGCCTTCTGCCCCTGTTCTTGTACTTACCTTCTGGTGGCTTCACCTTTTACCAACACCGCTCTGGTCCCGCGGAGCCATCTTGTGCCCGTAACCTCTGACTGGCTAGAAGTCAGAAGTTACGTCACAAGAGCTCAATGCAAGTCTATGAGAGGCAGAATGAGGTCTCAGAGATATATTGAAAAGTGACCTATGTGCAGCTCCATGAAACCATGGAGCTGCCGGCAGGTCACTTTTTGCCGTAGACCGACGGGACCGATGCTGGAAAAAGATGAAGGCGACGGCAAGAGAGTATGAGACACAGGACAGGGGAATTACATTTAAAGCACCACTCCAGGGGTGCAATGAAACAAAACGCTGGAGTGGTGTTTTAAGTGCAATACGCTGGGATTGTACATTTAAAAACGCAATTGCATTGTTTTTTCCAGCTTCCATAGACACCTATAGAGAAAAATGCACAAAACCCCCAATTCAGCAGCATCTTTAAGCTCACAGTAGGCATGAATTTTCATAAATTACATCCACTTTGCTTGAACTGTTAAACAAGACAGATTTTCTGCACATAAAAACACACTACGTGTGAACATGGCCTTAGAAAAGCATGCGCTGAACGGTAATTCAGCAATCGTACATATTAAAATGCTGTGGATATTCTTTTACTATACAGAGCATGCTTTTATCAGTGTCCCTGACAGCACTAAGTCAAGACTCCTGTCCTCATACCGAAAAACAAATATGTGTGCTAATTATAAATGATATGTGTTTGTTGTATAGCTTTTTTTTCTATTTTTTTAACTTTAAGTAACATATTTTAAGAGTTCTCTTAGCAGATTGTAACTGTGATGTGCTGTCCTACTGCAGACCTACGCCATGATACATTCTCATTTACAGCAGTGTCACATCATGTTTCCCCCACGTTTGTGGTTCTCTTCTCTTCACTCACAAAAAATGGGGATATGGAAGGGCCTCCAACTGAGAAAAAAATGTATGTCAGAAATAAGATGTGAACATACCCTGTGTTCTCTGGAAAGGAGATAATTGAAGGAACATGAGGATCAACAAACCCAAAAACTCTCCCACGCAGTATAACATACTGTGATTATTTAATGCTGCCCACACTGAAGTTTACACACCTACCTTGGAGATGTGCCATCTCACCCCACAAACATCTCCTACACAGATGACCATGTTGGGCACTTTATCTCCCCATGGCCTTAACGAGTCCTTATCCTTTTCTTCATTTTTGTGAATTTATTGTGATTCGTAATCAATGTAGTTTCTTCTGTATTTATTCCCCCCTTTTCTTTTCTTTCCTTGTGCTTCAGATATCTTTTACGCATTGGTACTATGTGTTTTTTACTGGATATATGAGGTTATTCCCTATTTTTACTAATTTTTGTTTGTCTTAGCTTTTATTGTATGTCCGGAGAATTGGGTCTTCTGTGTTGAATGACATATATTCATGACTGGCCTGGACGGTATATGAACTTTGTCGAATGCTGGTGGACTGATCATTTAAAGTGCGACATGAGAACATTACTGCCTAAACTTGAACATCCTATATGCTGCATCAAGATGGTGGACTGATCATTTAAAGTGCGACATGAAAACATTATTGCCTAAACTTGAACATCTTATGACTCACCCCCTGGGCCGCGTGGGGAACCCGGAACCGGGCCTCTGGTGGGATGTAGTCTCCGTGGCGCTGACCCGGTCCGTGCCCAGGGTGGTCAATTCAGTGGCAGTCTTAGTGTAATAACAAATGTCCGACTACGCCACCCGTGGATTGCGGTCAGTGGGGACCGCCGCTGTGCTGCAAACCGCTGAGGCTGATGTTGTAAGCGCAGCCAAGTATGGGATAACTCCCCACGGGAGAAGTATTGCCTCAGGGCAGCTAGTATGGATGATGGGAGTGATGTTGTGAGCATCCCAGTACTGATGGTGCTGGTGCGGCGATAAAACACAGAGACGTGGGGTTGCAGTTTCCAATGCTTTACTCACAGTTGTTATTCGTGTTAATCCTGCAGGCGATGACTGCCCAAGCCGTGCTGCGTCCACCAGGCAGGGGACTCGACCAACTCCCAGGCAATTCCAGAGCGTGGCACAGGGCTCCCTTCTCTTCCCTTCTCTGGCCGTCCTCACCAGTGACCCACCTTTGTCCAGCTTCCTCGGGCCTTCTATTGGCGAAACCTATCTCCGGTTTCCCTGACCCTATATGGTATGCTTTCCTGGTGGATGTAGTGAGGGGTCACACCAAGATGTGGTCACAACCACCGGTCTTTGGCTGAGGAATCTGTTGCCTCCACCAATTTGGGTCCCGGTACCCTGCTCTGCCAACCCTTCACCCGCAATCTCCTGGGCCTTTGGGGTTCCCTCTGTCCTCGTGTCTCTGGGCCTTTCTTGATGTTCTTGTTCCTTTCTTACTTTCCTTTCTGTTCCTTCTTCTATTTCTCTCTCTCAGGCCCCGGCCTCCTGACAAGGCCTGCCTGGGGAGCAGAGCCCATGCAGCAGCTCTGCTCCTTGTCACTCCTCCTCAGACTGCACTCCTCTCTGAACTCACACTGTCCTAAGATGGTGCCCACCTTTTATACCTCCCTCTAGCACCCGAGCCCAGGTGACTAGCAACCAATGGGCTCCTACCTATGCCCAGAGACCCACCCCTATCTGCCCCTACACTCCAGCCAGGGACAGAAGCTGTCGTGCCTGCACTTCTGTGGGAGCACCGTTGAGCTGTCCCTCGGAAATGGGGTGTGTGTGGTGCATGCAGCCTAACGAGTCCTGGTCCACACTCCATCCTTACCCGGGAGTGGAATATCACACCTGTGGTTTGAGGTGCAATACCCCTGTAGCAGCCGAGCCCTCGGGGTGCTACACTTATATGCTGCATTAAGATATTGGATACACTGTTTATTTATGCAGATGTTGATTTTAGACCTAAAAGCTGTGCGCATTTTACCTTCTGGATCTGCCTGCACGCATCAGGTGCTGTGCGCGTGCTCCACTCTTTCCGTTGAGGGTCGCGCTCAGCTGTCTGTGCGGGGCTGGTGCGCGCGCGGGCGCCTGGTCACTTCCTGTGCCGCGCGTCTGCGCTTGCATACTAGCTCCTGACGGCGTGGGCGCGCATCGTGGGGCAGGGGGTGACGGTGCATGCGCCGCTCACAAGCACTGGGCCAAGCCTACCCACAAACCAGGTGATCAGTCACGTGAGGCCACACGTGACCGACAATATGGCTGATAAGAGCTCCGCTCTCCTATTCCTTTTCATTCCTCTTGAGGAAGCGGCCGTTGCGGGCCGCGAAACGCGCATCGGGGTCTGCCATTGCGCGCCAATGATCACTGGTTCACTTTTGGTCCCTTACTGGGTAAGATGATTTTATATCATATATCTCTCCTATGTGAATCCCCCTTACTGGCAGGTAGTATTATTGTTATGTCACATGGGTTACATATTTGGGTTTGTTTGGTATTTATGCATACTTATGAAATACAGTCAATTTATAACATATAAAATTCCTTACTACTCATTCCCTTTAGTGATTTACTTTCTCTCTGCCTTTATGAATTTTTAGATATAACTTGGGATTTTGGGGATGTGACTACTGGCCTTTATACCAGTGACCATCGCTACCATCTATATGTAATTTTAACTTTTATTATTTATATTGTTTTGTGTATTTTTAATAATGATGTAATAAAATTGTAATTTTTTATGCCTACAAAAAAACTATTTTTTCCTCAATTTCGATTACAGATGACACTTCCGGCTTTTCTGTGTTGCATAGTATTTATGACGCTCATTCACACTATGTCACATCCGGTCTAATTTGGATGTACGCCACACCCGATCTCGGTGCAAATCCATCATATACAGTGTGTTCAAAAAGTATTCATACCAAATGAACTTTTCCACATTTTTTCACTTTACACCCACAAACTTAAATGTACTTTATTTGGATTTTATATGATATACCAATACAAAGTAGCACGTATTTGTGAAGTGTAAAGGAAATTATACATGGTTTTCTAAGTATTTTTAAAATATAAATCTGAAAATTGTGATGTACATTTGTATTCAGCCCCCCTGAGTCAATACTTGTAGGACCACCTTTCGTTCCAATTACTGCAGCAAGTCTTTTGGGGTATGTCTCTACCAGCTTTTCACATCTAGAGGCAGGATTTTTTGCCTTTTCTTCTTTACAAATTAGCTCTAGCTAAATGAGATTGGATGGAGGCATCTGTGAACAGCAATTTTCAAGTCTTGACACAGATTCTCAATGGGATTTAGGTCTGGACTGTGACTGGGCCATTCACACACAAGAATATGCTTTGAACTAAACCATCCACTGTAGCTCTGGCAGTATGTTTAGGGTCGCTGTCATGCTGGAAGATGAACCTACGCCCCAGTCTCAAGTCTTCTGCAGGTTTTCCTCCAGGATTGCCTTGTGTTTAGCTCCATCTATCTTCCCATCATATTTGACCAGCTTCCCTGTCCCTGCTAAAGAAAAGCATCCCCACAGCATGATGCTGCCACCACCATGTTTGACGGTGGTGATGGTGTTTTCAGGGTGATGTGAAGTGTTAGATTTCCGCCACATATAGCATTTGAATTTAGCCCACAAAGTTTTACTTTGGTCTCATCTGATCAGGGCACCTTCTTCCACATGCAAGCTGTGTTCTCTATATGTATTTTTGCAAACTGCAAATGGGACTCAGTATGCCTTGCTTTCAAAATTGGCTTTCTTCTTCCCACTTCTCCATAAAGGCCAGATTTGTGGAGTATATGACTAAGGACTCGCTCACACAATGGTTTAACATTGCTGAGTGCTGTCCAATGTTTTATCGGATAGCACTCGGACTAATGTTATACTATGGGTCAGTGCAGATCTGCTATTTTTTTCTCATGTTCCTTTGGCATGAGAAAAAAATCTCAGCATGCTGTGAGTAAATCCAATAATTGGATCATGTGCACCCATACAAGTTTATTGGTCCAATGGTCATCCGAGTGAAGTCCGACATTTGCAGACTCAGACAATGGAGAAGATGGAGAAATTAAGTTCTCCATCTTCTCCACACCTGTGCTTTGAATCTTGCATGAGAGAGAATCGAGTCACACTAAAATGACACTCGGCTCCAACTATGAAAGAGTTGGAGCCGAGTGTCATTAGCATAATCGGCCTCATTCCCTTGCATAAGAGAATCTACGGCTGTCTGACCACAGCCTAATAGTTGTCCTATGGACAGATTCTCCCAATAAGCAGTGGATATCTGCAGTTTTTCCAGAGTAACCATGGGCCTCTTGGCTGCTTCTCTAATTAGTGCTCTACTTGCTTGGAATGTCAGTTTAGGTGGACAACCATGTTTTGATGAATCTTCAGTTGTGCCATACTCCTTACATTTTTGGATGATTTATTGAACAATGCTCCACGAGATGTTCAGAATTTGGGCTTTTTTTCATAATCTAACCCTGCTTTGCTCTTCTCCACAACTTCTCCCTGACTTGTCTTGTGTGTTCCTTGGTTTTCATGATGCTGTTTGATTCTTAATGTTCTCAAACAAACCTCTGAGGCCTTCACAGAACAGCCGTAGTTATACGTAGAATAAATTACACATAGTTGGATTCAATTTATTAATTATGTGACTTCTGGAGGCAATTGGTCACTCAGGATTTTATTTAAGGGTATCAGACTGCAGGGGACTAAAAACAAATGCACATCACAATTTTCAGATTTATATTTTTAAAATAATTAGAAAACCATGTATCATTGCCTTTACACTTACTTGCTACTTTGTGTTGGTATACCACATAAAATCCCAATAAAATACATTTACATTTGTGGGTGTAATGTGAAAAAATGTGGAAAAGTTCACGGGGTATGTATACTTTTTCAAGGCTCTGTATAGTCTCATAAATAGACTGTATTGTGTCACTTACCTAGCGGCCCATATTAGCGTGGACACATTAGATTGTCCGCACTTTATATGTTTTCCATACTCTACTTTTATGATTCGGTAAGCATTCCCATCTTAATTTATATTTTATCTTCATTCCAGATATTAGACAGCATTTCTAGTTCTCTTGGTTTTGGCTTTTTTCAATGACAATATCTCCCATGGATCTGAAGATCACTCTGCTTCTATATATTGGATGATATTTGTGCCTTTGTACTTAGTTATATATACGAGATATTCTCTATTTTTGTGCACAGTAGTGTCATTTCTGGCTCATATATCCTCGTAGGATGTACTGACTTGATGATATTATACTTTATTATAGTTTATTTATGTAATATTTGATATCTATTACATATATTATTTCTAGTCTGTAGTGTAGAAATTTATTGCATGAATAGTTTTCATATACCTTCTCATACAGTGGTGGCCAAAAGTATTGGCACCTCTGCAATTCTGTCAGATAATACTCAGTTTCTTCCTGAAAATGATTTCAATCACAAATTCTTTGGTATTATTATCTTCATTTCATTTGCTTGCAAGGAAAAAACACAAAAGAGAATGAAGCAAAAATCAAATCATTGATCAATTCACACAAAACTCCAAAAATGGGCCAGACAAAAGTATTGGCACCCTCAGCCTAATACTTGGTTGCACAACCTTTAGCCAAAATAACTGCGAACAACCACTTCCGGTAACCATCAATGAGTTTCTTACAATGCTCTGCTGGAATTGTAGACCATTCTTCTTTGGCAAACTGCTCCAGGTCCCTGATATTTGAAGGGTGCCTTCTCCAAACTGCCATTTTGAGATCTCTCCACAGGTGTTCTACGGGATTCAGGTCTGGACTCATTGCTGGCCACCTTAGAAGTCTCCAGTGCTTTCTCTCAAACCATTTTATAGTGCTTTTGGAAGTGTGTTTTGGGTCATTGTCCTGCTAGAAGACCCATGACCTCTGAGGGAGACCCAGCTTTCTCACACTGGGCCCTACATTATGCTGAAAAATTTGTTGGTAGGCTTCAGACTTCATATTGCCATGCACAGGGTCAAGCAGTCCAGTGCCAGAGGCAGCAAAGCAACCGCAAAACATCAGGGAACCTCCACCATGTTTGACTGCAGGGACCGTGTTCTTTTCTTTGAATGCCTCTTTTTTTTACCTGTACACTCTATGTTGATGCTTTTTGCCAAAAATCTCTACTTTTGTCTCATCTGACCAGAGAACATTCTTCCAAAACGTTTTAGGCTTTCTCAGGTAAGTTTTGGCAAACTCCAGCCTGGCTTTTTTATGTCTCGGGGTAAGAAGTGGGGTCTTCCTGGGCATCCTACCATACAATCCCTTTTCATTCAGACGCCGACGGATAGTACGGGTTGACACTGTTGTACCCTCGGACTGCAGGGCAGCTTGAACTTGTTTGGATGTTAGTCGAGGTTCTTTATCCACCATCCGCACAATCTTGCGTTGAAATCTCTCGTCAATTTTTCTTTTCCGTCCACATCTAGGGAGGTTAGCCACAGTACCATGGGCTTTAAACTTCTTGATGACACTGCGCACGGAAGACACAGGAACATTCAGGTCTTTGGAGATGGACTTGTAGCCTTGAGATTGCTCATGCTTCCTCACAATTTGGTTTCTCAAGTCCTCAGACAGTTCTTTGGTCTTCTTTCTTTTCTCCATGCTCAATGTGGTACACACAAGGACAGAGGTTGAGTCAACTTTAATCCATGTTAACTGGCTGCAAGTGTGATTTAGTTATTGCCAGCACCTGTTAGGTGCCACAGGTAAGTTACAGGTGCCGTTAATTACATGAATTAGAGAAGCATCACATGATTTTTCAAACAGTGCCAATACTTTTGTCCACCCCCTTTTTTAGGTTTGGTGTGGGATTGTATCCAATTTGGCTTTAGGACAATTCTTTTTGTGTTTTTTCAATGAAGACAAATTAAAAGAAGATAATAATACCAAAGAATTTGTGATTGCAATCATTTTCAGGAAGAAACTGAGTATTATCTGACAGAATTGCAGGGGTGCCAATACTTTTGGCCACCACTGTACATCTCCTTTAAATGAGCTATGTATCAATTTGGCATCCGGATCTATTCTTTATATTTTCTAGTCTTTTGCTAAAGGTCTAATTGTATATAAGATCAAAACGTTATGATTTGTCTTGGATTGTTACTTCAATAAAAATCCAGTTACCTTTTCTCCTTACATAAAGCGTGCCAAGGTTTCTCTCTGTTTCATATTGGGGTGAAACTCTACTTGAGCACCTAAAATGCAGGAGTGCTCCTGGTTCTGTCAGTTCTCTGCTCTTGTCTCCCTACTCTCAGTGGTAGAGATAGCAGCAGGGAATCGGCGTGGGTTGTGCATAGATCTGGAGTGGAGAGGGGAGAATGTATCTCGGAGGGCACAAAAAACAGTCTATAGATTAGGAAGAAATCAAATGGAGAGAAGAGTACAATATTGGTGCTGTTGCTTACACATGTAAGCTAGTCAAGACAACAACACTCTGTAACAAACAAGGCTCACACCCAGCCTATATTACAGGGAGAGAAACTCCCACAAGAGAAAAATGTGAACTTGGGAGCAGGCAGTAAACTGCATATCAGAGGTTCTGAAAATGAATGAAGCAAAGAAGGTTGTAGACTGAAACTTAGTGCAATTTTATTAACTAAAGGTAACCACTAACAAGTCGAAAATATATTTTTTCTTGACAAAGTGTTCATAGTCTTCAATCTTTCTACATAACTTTTCTTGCCTACCCAATCTCTTTTTTTGCTGTCCCTCTTCTGCTTTACTTTTTGGCTGCTAGGTTGTCCCTGCTTCCATACAGCTTAGAATTTTCTAACATCTGGAAAAGGTAATTAGATATATTATAGTGAACGAAACCCACAATTACTATTCTACATCATTGGCCAGAAACTGTGTGGCCGTTCTACAAATCCACAGAACATCTGACTATCATATTACAACACCCAGCAGATGCCACATAATGTGATCAGGACCTAATAGAGTTCTCTTACCACAGTTGTTGTTAAATGCAATTATAGTAACCATACCTTTACATCTGTCTGTGACTGATGACAAGTGTAATGCAGAATATGAATCTAGAATACACAGAAGCAATCAAAGCCATACATCCATACACAATATATCTTTGTAATACTCGTGTAATTCCAGACCAGGAAATAGAATAAATGTTTTGTATTCCTGTAAGAATAGAGAGTTCTTATGCCAAATCAGCTCCATCTTTTATCTTGTCTCCTGTGCATTTTGTAATAACAACTGGACACAGCTTGAATCCTTATCTTACACCCAGAGGAAGAATTTGGCAGCTTTGCCTGAATATCATTTCATTTTTTCCATCAGCAGCTAGTCTTGTAACAAGCAGGGTCTGGCCTGGACTTTCCATTTTTTAACAATCTCTTATTTGATGAAATTCTCTTGCTGTTGGAAAAATTGGTGGTTTCGTGCTCCGAAAAATCATCACATCCAAATAATGAGAATGTAGCATGCAGTTGTAAATTTGTCGGTCCAGAGGGTGCACTGCATGCCATGTGAAATACGTTCACTGTTTCTGTGATTTTGGCAGGGGATACATTTAAACACAGTTTGTATGCCCTCTATTCATTCCAGGCTGTAGAGTGGAAATCAGCAATGCATGCAATCCCAATGTTCTTTTGCTATGAACTAAGCTATTATATTAGACGTTGTGCTCCTCTTGGTTGTAATCTTGTGTTTATTGAACAGCAATAATGATATAAGCTGGATATGCACCTGGAAATTTAATGAGATTCTACAGGAGGGATGAATGAAAGTATTGTAAGCCACTATTAGGTTTTCACATACCTACTCTTGATAACCTACTCTTTACAAATGTTTTTACTGATACATAAAGTTTTATAAGAAATATATTGTAATTTCTAAACTTTTTAAACAAATTTTAATGTAAAACAACGACAAAAGTCGTGAATGACAGAAGGTATTGGTTTTTAAAAATGCACAATTGTTTATAACTGCTTTTCTCTCTTTTTTTTTTACATCTTGCATGATTTTCAACAAGCAATGTGTAGTGAGTAGAAGACGTGGCAACACTGGTACATATTTATTAAGCTAAATAGCGTAATTTGCTCCAAATCTAGACACTTGCACAGCCTAAGATTTAGACAGTTTTGATAAATATGGCAATATTATAAAAATACAGTAAAGTGAAACCTGGCAAACCAACACAAAAAAAAGTTCCTATAGCCCGCCTTGATCACCAGAAACTAAACTTTTTTTTATACTTTCGGTTTGAAAAATAAGAAATATTAAGAAAGGTTTTGGTTTTTTTTTTATTTACAGATTTTGCACAACTTGCACATAATGAAACAAAAAAAACAATTGTGCAATTATAAATGCTGTGTGAAAAACAGCCATACATGGCATGAAAATATAATTTTAAGGACTCCTTCACACGTCCATGTTGAAACACGAACATGAAAAAAACGGTACTGGTGCCATCCATGTTTCCCACCAGTGTGTCATCAGTGTTTTTCTAGTATGGATAAAGAAAGAATTAAATTACAAAACTTCTCCTATACTTTGCAATGTTGAATGCGGACAGCACATGGATGCCATCAATGTGCTTTTTTCATGAACCCAAAGACTTATATTGGACCTTGTCACCTGTGCTGCTGAAAAAAAATGAACATGTGCATAGCACCATAGGTTATACCTGGTACATGTGGGATTTGTGAAAAAAATGGATACCACAAGTACTGGAAACATGAACATGTGAAGGAGGCCTAATAGTGTAAACATAAAGGAATGTTTGTGAGACCATCTGCAATGGGCTCAAGTTGGGAGACTTATTCCCTAAACCTTTGGCTGAGGGTGAACAATGAGGATCCAAGGCGATGTCACAGCAGGCAGGACTTGCTGGACAGCACATGGATCAGCGAGGTATATGACAGCAGTGTACACCGAATGTCAGGCAGACAAGAGGAGAAGGATACACCCAGAAGACACAGCCAGGATTGTATGCACAGGAACTGCAGAAGTATAGTCAGTTCATGAATTGCAGCAGCGTTGTAGTGTGAACAGCACCAAAGAAGATACATAGCAGACAAAGGGTTAATTAGGGAACAAATGGTTGGCAACAAACAGTAGTGATGAACAAGCAAACTGAATACTTGCTTGTAGAGACACTGTTCCAGCAATATAGTTGTGTGAACAGAACCAAAGAATAGCTGGTTATGCTTAAAGTAGACGAAGCATTAACTGCAAGTCTGAACCAGGAGGCAAATGCAGATAAATGATAGCAAAGAGGAGTTTTCTGAAGAGATGACTGCCAGGTGAGAGAAATGGATGGTCACGCAATCTCCAGAACATGGTAAATGAATACAAAGCTCACTGAATACACAGACAGCACATGGCTATTTGAGTCGGCCTTAAAAGGCCTTTGGTGATGATGTCACAGGATTTCATCAGGCTACTTGAGAAACCCATTGTAAAGGAAGGCAGCCATGGGAGAATAGAGGAGGGCCTGATGTTGAAGCCAGGATAGGTGAGTAGCACCATCACGTGCACAATCATTAAAAAATAGTTACTCGGTGAAAATGGCTGCCTATTGATCATGACAGAGCATAAATAACATAACTGTTTCTTTAGGTGGTTGTCTGTAATGAATATTAATCACATGTAAGTAAAATATGTGAAAAATATCTTATTCCTGGCTACTTAAAACTGGGATTCCCACCAATAAATTTGCAGTTGAGAGGAATTTCAATGGAGTGGCATTCAAGCATGTACTATGCTGTTCCCATAGTTGTCAATATTTTTAATTAACCAGAGCTGTCCTAAATCTTCATAAATAATCTTACACAAATTTGTAAATATCTCAGGATGAAAGGGTTTGGCGTTGAAAAAATTTCCATTCAAATGCGGGCAGTCCAATCTATCTTGGGTATTTCTGGGTGGACTGATGAAGATCAAAGTGGTGGGAGCCCCAGCCATCAGATACTTATCATCTATCCTATAGTTCAGTTAAAAGTATCCATTATGGGACAACTAGTTTAAAGGGGTTGTCTGATCCACACTGATAAGTCTGCAGTCACACTGTGTGACTGCAGACTTATGAAATCCCTCAGCATACGCACTGTGCTATGGAAGGATTTGCCGGTTTCTGAGCCGGGATCGGAGGGTATGTATGCAATATACATACACCTGGCCAGAGCCCATCTAGTGGGACACTTGTATAGAGCGAGGCCACGCCACAATTAGTGATGCGGCCTTCCAGTGGACGTGGCTGAGTAGAGGGTGCGACCTCCCTCCATACAAGTGTATGGAGCGAGGCCACGCCCACTAGACTGGCTCTGACCGGGAGTATGTATCACTCATACATACCCTAAGGACCCAGCTCAGAAACTGGCGAATTCCCGAAGCGTGCACTGGGGGGATTAATAAATCTGGAGTTACACAGAGTGACTGCAACCTTATCGATTTGGACTGGACAACACCTTAAAGACTCAGCTTTAAGGGTGCTCCTCCCAGTGTATCTCCTGGGAAAGGACTGCTCCTAAACTGACATCTAGGGCATCTGTTTGGAGTATAAATTCCCTCTTGAAGTCGGGTGCAACCAGCACCGGTTGCTTGCGCAGAGCCCCTTTCATTTCTTGAAAGGCAGTCTCCATCTCTGCAGTCCAATTGGCCATTGCTGATTTCGTCCCCTTAAGGAGGTCAGTCAGGGATGCGTTCATCATGGCGAAGTTTGGGATGAACCTCCTGTAGTATCCCACGATTCCTAGAAAGGCTCTTACTTGCTTCTTCGACAGCGGTCTCGGCCAGGATTGGATTGCCTCACTTTACTATTTGGGGTTTGATCTCGCCTCTGCCCACTACATATCCCAGGTATTTGGCCTCTTCTTTCCCCATGGCACATTTTTTTGGATTTATTGAAAACCCCGCCTTCCTTAGAGCATCAAACACCACCTGGACCTTTTAGAGATGACGTCCCCAGTCTGGGCTGAAGATTACAATATTGTCCAGGTATGCAGCGGCGTACTTCTTATGGGGTGCAAGGATTCGGTCCATAGCCTTCTGGAAGGTGCCAGGGCCCACTGCAGTCCAAACAGCATCTAGATATATTGGAAGCATTCGTCGGGCATAGAAAAAGCAGTCTTCTCCTTGTCTCCCTGTGACATGGGAATCTGTAAATATCCATTTGTTAAATCCAAGGTGGTTATATACTTTGCTGACCCAAGTTTCTTGATCAGCTCATCGACCAGCGGCATTGGATATGCATCGAATTTGGAGACCTCGTTCAACTTCTTATAGTCATTGCAGAATCTCCATTCGCCATGGGGTTTTGGAACCAGAACAATCGGGCTTTACCAACCGTTCTTGGATTCCTCAATGACCCCAAGTTTCAACATACGATCCACTTCCTTGGAGATCAATTCTCGTCGGGCCTCAGTAATTCGATAGGGCTCCAAGTTCACCTGCACATGAGGCTCTGTCAGAACCTCATGTTCTATGAATTTGTACACCCAGGCAATTCCGAGAACAGGTCCCTGTTTTTCTGCTGCAAGCGATTCCCGACACTGCTGTTTTTGGGCCTTCGTCAGCGTCTCCGCTATTGCGACTCCTCCAACCTCGGCTTCTGGTTTGACCAGCAAGCACGGAGTTTCAACAGGCTCTCTGTCTTGCCATGACTTGATGAGATGGACGTGGTAGATCTGGTATGGTTTACGTCTTCCTGGTTGATGAATCTTATAATTCACTTCACCCAGCTTTTCCACCACCTCCATAAGGCCCTTACTACTTGGCCAAGAGTTTACTTTCCACGGTAGGAATTAGGACGAGGACTCTGTCTCCAGGATTGAACTGCATCACTCTGGCTGAAAGGTTGTAGACCCTGGCCTGAGCCACTTGTACCTGGAAGAGATGTCCTTTTACGATGGGCATCACCTTCGCAATGCTCTCCTGCATCAGTGTGACGTGCTTGATGACGCTCCTGTGGGGCGTGACTTTGGCTTCCCAAATTTCCTTTGCTATATCAAGGAGACCCCACGGATGTCAGCCATACAGGAGTTCAAATGGCAAGAACCCAGTATAGGCCTGTGGAACCTGTCGGACAGAGAACAACAGATACGGTAGGAGACAGTCACAGTCTCTACCATTCTTTTCTATGGCCTTCCTCATCATATTTTTAAGAGATTTATTGAACCTTTCCACAAGGCCTTCTGTCTGAGGATGGTATACTGATGTCCTCAGTTGGGAGATTTGCAGGGCCTTACATAATTCAATCATCAAGTTACTCATGAAGGGTGTTCCTTGGTCGGTCAGGATCTCCCTTGGTAACCTCGTCCGGGAAAAAAATTGGACCAATTCGCGAGCTATACTCTTCACCGAGGAGTTTCTCAGGGGGATCCCTTCAGGATAGCGTGTGACATAGTCCAGGATGACCAATACATATTGATGCCCACGAGCAGATTTAACCAGGGGACCGACCAAGTCCATAGCAATTCTCTCAAACAGCACTTCAATGATGGGCAATGGCATGAGAGGACTTCGAAAGTGAGAGGTGGGGGCGGTTAACTGGCACTTAGGGCAGGACCTGTAATGCTTTAAGATTTCCCGGTGACATCCGGGCCAACAGAACCTCAGCATGACCGTTCCTGATTTTTTTCCACTCCCAGATGACCACCCAAGACATGTGAAGGGGCCATGTCCAACACCCTCCATCTATAGGGTCCCGGCACCAATAACTGTTCCACAAGCCCTTGCCTCACTTTCATAACCCGGTACAGCAACTCCCCACTCATCATAAAATAGGGAAATCTTGTGTCAGCCCTTGGCTCCTAGGCAATACCATTTATGACCAAGACATTGTTAAATGATTCCCTCAGAGTTAGGTCCCTATGTTGGGCGGACCCAAAATTCTTGCTGGTCACCCCTAACTCGGGAATGTCAGTCTCAGGAGACACTACCTCCTCATCCCCCACAAGGACACAGAAGGGAAACCCGTCTCTGGGTGTGGTGATACCTCTTTAGGGCTAACCGGTTTCATATCCGAGCCACTGAGCCCTGAACCCTTCCCACTCAGATCCCAAAACAAACAAAAGTCCTAGCCTATAATAATGGGGTGCAACAAGTCCTGGACGACGCCGACCTAGTGGGACTCAGTACTGTGGGCCATTTCAATGTTCACTCTGGCCACCGGATAGTCTTTAGCATCACCATGAATGCAGCGGACGCCAACCTTCTTCCTTGGGATCAGCTGGAGAGGAAGTGTGGCCCTCACAAGGGTCACAAGACTCCCTGAGACTAGCAGTCCAGTTACCTGCCAACCATTTGCCTTTACAGGACAAGCTTGTGGCCCCTCACTGGGTGGACAGTTCACACTGCAGGCGGATATGCATAGTATGAACAGCGACGTCCCAGGCTGCAGTCCATTTACTCGGGGTCAGGGGACAACAGGCGGCTATATGGCCTGGGCCGTGGCATTTCCAGCATATGATATCACCAGTAGGGACCTTTGGCATTACCTCCCCTGCCCCTTTGGAACTTGGACGCCCCACTCCCTTTTAGGCCTCTGCCCCCTGTTGGTAACCCTAGTATGGAGCGGACTGCCTTCCCAAGGAATCCTCAACCCCCTGATACCTCTTGACCGGTCCGATCAGTTCATCTGCATTTTGGAGATCAACCTGGGCAACCCAAGTCTGTATTGGCCTTCGAAGGGAATCCACAAAACGGTCCATCACCTCTCTACCATCTGAGCAGGGTTAAAGGACTCCGGCTGCAGCCATTTTTGGACTAGAAGGTCAAACATTTGGGAGCGAGGGGGTTTGTCACGGAAATACGCCCAGCGGTTGACCCGCTGCGCCCTGACAGTCATTTTCACCCCCAAGCACACCAGAATTTCAGTTTTCAGCTTGCATTACTTCTTGGCGTCCTGCAAGGCCAAGTTATAGTAAGCCTTCTGGGGCTCCCCCGTCAAGTATGGCGCCAGCACCTTTGCCCACTGCTCTGGCGGAAGTTTCTCCCGCTCGGCAACCCTTTCAAAAACAGTCAAAAAGGCCTCTATGTCATCCCTTGGGGTCATTTTCTGCAGGGCTCTACTTACCGCCTTCCGGATGGAAAAATTGTCCATTGACCTTGTCGGAGCTGTTGCCGTGCCACGAATCGCCTCTGAGAATAACTCAATTTGCTGCTGCTGTTGATGGTGCTAATCCTGTTGCTGCTGCTTCTGGACCTGGATCAGCTGCATAAGTAGCTTAGTGGTCTCCTGTTGCGCCATTTGTTGCTGCTGTAACAACTGCTGGTGCTGTGCCTGCTGCGTTTGCACCAGATGTTTAAGCAGGTCCTCCATTTTGTGTGGCGTGGCTTGTGGCAGACTTCACCCAGGACATGCAAAATGTCTTGTAACAGTCACACGTATCTGCTGGGAACGCTACCCGCACTTCTAACACCAATTTCAGGGTTTCTACTCACTTGGGTGCATCTGGAGACAAACAGGAAGTGTTTTAATTTAAATGTCCACGTCGGTTTATTACCTCATAAATCGTCCATAAGCAAAAGCAAAACAAAACAGCCTTTAGTGCAGGAAAAACAAACTAAACAGTCCTTTAGGCAAAGTCTCTGGTTAGCCAGTCCTGTGGGCACACAGGCTGGATAGCGTCCAGTACACTGGCTCAGTCTGGAGATAACACACAGGAGGCCTTCTCCGTCCATACACAGACCATGTGCCAAACAAAGGACTCCATTTTAACATCTGAACCACACCCAGAGGTGAGGTATGTTGGCAACAAGACTCCCCCATCTCTTAAGTTGCCCGTAAAACCTGGTCCCGGATGCACCAAACAGTCTTCTTTGTGCTTACGTGCACTAGAGCAACATTCTAGGATTACATCACAGATGATAACCATCTCTGTGACACATACCTCCCATCAAATGTCCGGTAGCAGCCTTACAAGATATTTCTGAAGTTTGACTTCTATTGTAAGCAGCAGTTTATATTTTTTCACTCTGCCAAATAGCATTGTAGGCTATGTCGTACAGAAAATACAGCTATGGCTATGATCCAACATGTTGCGTTTTTTTTTAAGTCAAAAATCTGCAGCAAAACTGATCTCTGGCAGGAAATCAGCTGCGTCAAATCTGCAGGTTTTGCTGATTTTTTTTAATACGTTTTTTCACTGTACTTCTGTCATCTCTATTTATGCATGTACATAACGTTCTGTGAAAAAAAAGAACTCCATTCTATTTTGCCATCAAAAACGCTGAAAAAGCACTGACAAAAATATACCTGCGTTTTTTGGTGCGTTTTTCAGCATTTTTTTCACCACCCATTTTTTCCTATGGGTGAAAAAACGCTGAAATAAGTGACATGCTCTATTTTCCAAAAACCCAACCAAGGCACAAAATACGCAGCCCAAAAAAACCAAGATGTGTGAACAGAGAATTCTGGTTTCTCATAGACTTTGCTGGTATTGCAAAGCACAGCTGAAAATTTGCATAAAAATCTGCAGCAAATTACGCTGCAAAACACAATGTGTGGGAACATAGTCTTAAGGTATTCATACTTGAATGGTGAGAGGATGATAGGAGTTATACTTCACCCAAGACTACGATGTAAGACACAGATGAAGTTATTCTTCCCTTATCTGGACATTTGAACTGACGCCCAGAAATTAGATTGTAACTTGTTTTTAGCTGTCTCACAACCTTCTACTGCTATGAATTATCACTTTTCTGCTTATGAAACTTTCTTATCAACATTCCACTGTTATGAATCATCACTTCACTGCTTGTGAAACAAAGGCATTTTACTGCGCATGTGTGACAAAAAACTATGATTATTAGTATAAATAAAGGGACAGCACCTATAGAGGCAGGCGCGCTCAGGGGCTTCCCAGAACTTGATTATACACTACGTGTCTGTGTATTTCTTGTTACGGGGATACCCCGACTCCAACAAGGACCCTCCATGGCTGAATGATCCTAACAATTCCTGGCGCCCGAACAGGGACCCGAGGTCTGCGTATTCCTTCAAGTTCATCGACCGGCACGAGTAACCGCTGAGATTGGGACATCGGAACAGCAGATGACAAACCTGGCCAGGTAAGAGACACTGTTAGTTCTCTTACATCTGCTCTGCGATAGTCCGTAAATTTCATGCATATCTTGTGTTGGGATTGAGGAACTAGTAGAGAAGGATACCTATAGCTCGGGTCATTCATGTATATACTGTAGGATCTGCCGAAGGAGAGGTCAGAGAAGGTTATGAAACGGATGGTATGAAAGAGATGTGGATGTCGGGAATAGCCTCATAAGCCGCACTAAGGTAGATGACATAAGTATTACGGAGATTGCCTAACTGAGTCATAAGGTTGTGTCCTTTCGGGGAAACCTTCGCTCACGCTTAACTCCCGAACCTTTGTCCTCCTTTTTTGACGGATAAGAGATTGACAGAATGAGCCCATGGAAGTAATGATAATACTCCAGGGACACGATATATAATGGAGACTGTATGGTTCATTTTATGTATTGTTGGTCTTGCCCTTGTTGCCATATATATATGTGTTAGAATTACTCTACACTTCAGACAAAACGGTCCAGAGAAACCGTTTCAGATACTGGCTCCTTAGGACAGAATAGGTAACGAGGAAAGGTAAAATATAGAATATATTTTATCTAACCCAAAAAGCCTCCTAAGGTAGGAATAGTCAGGAAAAATGGGCAACAAACAGACTAAGACCACAAATGATGAACAAGATGTCTATACAATCGTGAAAGAAAGGTGTGGTGTAGAAGCAACTAAGAATTTAGGGAAAGTTTGCAAAACTTTTCAGGTAGCAAGGCATGACAGGTTTAACAGGAAACTATGGGAGGACATTCGGGTTAGAAAAGCAGGAGTGATAAGAGACAAAGGATGGCAGGAACAAGTAGAGGCCATGGTCGAACTATCAAAAACAGCAGAGACAGACCATTGGACTTTTAATAAAGACAATGGATTATGGAGAACTCCAGTCAGACAGGGTCCCATTGTACAAACAGAAAACAGTAAACAAATGAACCCATTGGCACCACCATATCAGCCCAGGTCAGAACCCACACTGTATCCTGATTTTCGGGGTCCGGGTGGATGGACATGTACAAACTGTGGACTCCAGAATCCAGACTGGAGAGACACATGTGCAGGATGTGGAGCACCACGACCACATGATATGTTGGCACCAGTGCGTATCCTCAGTCGACCATACAGAGAAGAAGATGGTGGCAATCCACCGCGTAGAGTAACTAGATACCATCAGACTAGACAATATTTTCCATGGACCCCCGCTGAGGGAATGTCCCTACTTCAGAATGCACCAGATCCAATACAATGCCCACTAAGATTTGCTACGTACATACAGCAGATAATACACACCCATAATGGAACATGGTCAGATGGGACAGAATTATGTAGAATGAAAATGACACCAGGGTTGTATCAGGAATTGATGACAGTTATAGAACCTCATAGACCTCAACCAGTAGATGGTGAGGATCCAAATACCGCACTGTCAGGACAGAATTTTATGATCAGACTTATGGAGTTTATGAGAACTAAACAACAAATGAGAGGGACTTCAGGAACTGTCTCCCAGAAGACAGGACAGCCTGTAGATGAATACTACTTAGCGGTAGAAAACAGTTACAGAGACGAGGGAATGGACCTTACCAATGAAGGAGTCATTCGACTGATGACAAAAACTTTTATAGAGAATCTTAACCCAAAACTTAGGGAAAAGTTCAAGGCTGCAACTCCTGATTGGAGAACCTTAGATGATCCCCAGATAGTCAGACAAAAACTATTAGGGATAGAAATGGATATGCGTGAGGCAGCATCCAAACCCGTCAGAGTAGCAGCAAATAATAGTCTGGTCAATAAAAACAACAGATCAAATCAGACCTATGACAAAGGGAACTTGGATAAGAAAACTAATCCATGTCACTACTGTAAGAAACCAGGACATTGGATTAGAGAATGCAGGAAAAAAGCCAGGGATATAGAAGATGGTACCTATGTCCCAAGAGAATCACAAGAAAAGACAGTACAGGCTTCTGCTCCTGCAGCAAGCGAGTGACTAGACGTGATGCAAACCACTTTGACTGGAAGGCGCCCAATAATTCAGGTAAAAGTAGCAGGAAAACAATGCCCTTTTCTAATAGATACCGGAGCAACTTCCTCCGTCCTCAATGAAGACGCCTTACTAAATGCTGATTGTTTATCAGATGATGTAACCTATACCGAAGGGTATGATGGAGGAATCAGGCCACTCCCATATAGTATTCCCCTTGAAACAAAGATAGGATCTAAAATATTTTTATCTAAATTTCTTTTTGTCAAAGGGGCACCTACTTGTCTTCTAGGTACAGACCTATTAAAGCAGACAGAAATGAATATCCAATTTTTGGAGGATGGTAGAGTCCAAATTTTGGTGCCTGATGACCAAGAGTCTCTAGAAAACATTGTAAAAGTCCAAGCCTTAGAGGATGAGAAAGATCCTGCCCCTACCCAAATTATTTTAGATCTTTCTGAGGTACCAGAAAAATTATGGGCACAACATGACACCGATGTAGGACTAATGCCAATAGCTCCAGTAAAAGTCACTCCTGTTCCAGGTGTGACACTACCCCAATTGAGACAGTATCCTATTAGTGCCCAACAAGAACACGCCATAGGAGAACAGATAAAAGATTATCTAAAAACTGGAGTACTGATAGAAGTAAAGTCACCAGCCAATACACCGTTGTACCCCGTAAAAAAGAAATCTACTGAGGGGTCAGCTGCTAGGTACCGGATGGTACATGATTTAAGAGAGATAAATAAAATTTTGGAACCTATTACTCCTGTTGTGCCAAATCCACACACGTTGCTATCACAGATCCCAGCAACAGCACGAGTATTTTCTGTCATAGACTTATCAAATGCATTTTTTTCAGTACCATTACACCCAGACTGTTACAAACTGTTTGCATTTACATTTAAGAATAGACAATTAGCATGGACAAGATTACCACAGGGTATGATACATTCACCTACCTTGTACTCAGAAGCTATGAGATCAGTTCTTCAAAATTTCAAACCTACGGATGAGGTTGTAATTCTTCAATATGTTGATGACCTATTATTATGTGCCCCTGCTCAAGAGTCCGCAAACAGCAACACAATAAGATTGTTAATATTTCTAGCAGACATGGGCTGTAAAGTTAACAAGAAAAAAGTACAACTTTGTATGACTACGGTAGTATTTCTAGGACACTGCATTTCACAAGGTATTCGGCACCTCACCGCCGACAGACTAAAAATCATTAGAGATCTTGTTCCTCCCAAGAACTACAAAACATTAAGAGCATTTTTGGGAATAGTATCACACTGCAGACAATGGGTTATACATGCTAGTCAGCTTATGCAACCTCTATATGATTGTTTAAAAATCGAGCCTTTTCAGTTAACTGAATCAGCGCTCATAGCCTTTCAAGACCTCAAGAAAGGTCTCATGTCAGCCCCGGCCTTGGGAATCCCAGACTACGCCAAACCATTCCAATTAATGGCTGCGGAAATGTCTAATCATGCTACAGGAGTACTAACACAGAAACATGAAAATAAACAAAGACCTGTCGCATACTATTCTGCTCAATTAGATAATGTTACCAAAGCTGCACCATCATGTGTCAGAGTAGTAGCAGCTGTCTCTCTTTTGGTAGAAAAAGCCTCAGAAATAGTACTAGACCATGCCCTAATAGTACAAACTACACATGATGTACATGGCATACTGAATCAGGTATTGCCAAAACACATTTCAATGATTAGACAAATCCTAGAATCAGCTGCCTCAACCAAACAAGTAGCAGTAATAAAAGTACCTGCACATGTAAGACTCGACACCGAGATAGCTAGGGGTAATGACCGAGCCGACAAGGCTGCTAAGCGAGCTGCAGTAAAACCTCTGACAACTGACCACACTATTAGTGCAGTATCAGAATTTGACTTAATTACACGGCTCAAAGAAGCCCACCAGCAGGTGAGTAGAGAAGAAAAAGAAGAGTGGCAGAAACAGGGGGCAGAAGAAAAAGAAGGACTATGGAGAAAAGGAGATGAGCTTTGTCTCCCCCGAGCGTGGTACCCTGTTGTGGTCAGTGAAGCCCACGGACCTACACATGTGTCTGCAAACGGTATGATACAGAGGGTCAGACAGAAGTGGTTAGCCCCAGGGTTCGGCCAGGTAGCTCGAGCAAAATGTGGTTCTTGTGAAATCTGTTTAGCCCACAATCCAGGACAGACTGTTAAGACCCCCCAGAAGCACCATGTAAGACCACTATATCCGTTCCAGAGACTTCAGATCGATTACATCCAGATGCCTAAGCATGGACACTATGAGTATGTACTGGTATGTGTGGACATGTTTTCGGGGTGGCCAGAGGCTTATCCAGTTCATACAGCCACGGCTAAAGTCACTGCAGTAAAAATAGCACATGAACTGGTACCCCGTTATGGTATCCCAGAAGTGATCGAGTCAGATAGAGGTACACATTTTACTGGAGAGATCTTTCAGAATGTAATGAAAATGTTGTGTATAAAAAGTGAACTACACACCCCTTACCACCCACAGAGTTCTGGTAAGGTTGAGAGAATGAATGGAACACTTAAGTTAAAAATACAGAAAGCCATGGCAGAAACACAGAAACCATGGACTGAGTGTCTCCCAATAGCATTGTATTCAGTCAGAAACACCCCCCAGGGAAAGAGCAAACTCACCCCCCATGAAATATTGTTTGGTAGAGTTGCCAATACAGGATTGTATTTCCCACAGACTTTAATGTTAGAAACTGAAAGCTTAACTGCTTATGTACAAAATTTATGTAAGCATGTGTCTAAAATACACTCTTTAGTGTTCTCTTCCATTCCAGATCCAGATTCCATTGAGGGAACGCACAAGCTGCAACCAGGAGACGAAGTTTACGTAAAAAGACATAACAGAAGAACGCTAGAACCCAGATTTGAGGGTCCATATCAGGTGTTATTGACAACTCCAACTGCAGTAAAATTGGAAGGAAAATCAGCATGGGTACATGCAAGCCATTGCAAAAAGAAATAGTGGTGATTGTACTTGTGTTAGCTATAACGATAGATCAGGGAGACCTGTGGGATAAACTAAGTTCCCCAAAACCTGCAGATAATAAATTTATAAAACATCATGAGACATTGGTAAACGGGCTGCTCGATGGCGGACAGAAAATAGCAGACTGTTGGATTTGTACGCATTCTCCAATATCAGCCACGAGCATACCCTTCCTGGCCGTACCCATGACCCCTGAGGAAGTGTTTACATGGACTAATTGCTCAGACAAATTAGCAAATAACCAAACCGTTAATTCTAGATTATGGAACACCACTGTTGCCATCCCAGTTGTGGGGTGGGTGGGATTTCCCTGGTGGCAAGGTAATATGACCGGAAAAATAAACAACTTACAATATTTAGCGTTTAAAGGAGGTGTATGGGTTCCTAGAAATAAGACGGGACTAACAGACTTAGGGTTAATTCCTACAGAAAATATACAACTCAGTTTTAGTAGCACAGTATCTTCTTCTCAACCTTTTAAACCTGATATAGTAGAAAAATACATACACAATAATGGTTGGAAATATTCACAATTATTCCCCGATGGAAACAATGATACATGTTCAAAGATACCAGGTAATATATTATGTAATGAGTCAAGTGCATATGACCCAGGTACACCGACTTGTGAAAATCCAGATGCAGGATACTGTAGTCCATTAGGTCAAAAACCCCCTTGGTGTATACTTCAGAATGTATCTAAATTTTTAGATTTGGTACATAGGTTGGTGCTCCAACACTCTGCAATATGGGATCTGCCTGAAGGAACCTTCTGGATTTGTGGAAATGGAGCATACAAATGGCTCCCAGTAGGAATAAAAGGTGCATGTACTCTAGGACGCTTAACACCGGCCACATTTATAGTTCAGAATCAGCAGGTAGATATGCAAGCAGTACCTAAACACACACTATACAAAAGAGCAGCCGACAACTCGCCTAGACCTTCAGGTAGGCCACATGTGGTCCAAATGGGAATTCCTAATAAAATATTCAGCACTTTCTTTGTGTATCCAATGTTGATGCAGATGTGGGATAAATTAGTTCAGGCCACCGACTATCTAGATGATCAGATATGGGATATTATGGATATACTTAATACTAGTATAGCTGTCCAAAATCAACTTATAATTGTTACTAATCAACATACTGTAGTGTTAGACTACCTAACTGCGGCCCAGGGAGGAATGTGTCAAATTATTGGTCCAACCTGTTGTCATTACATAGATCCAAACAGTACAATGAGTATGAGGTTCAAGCTGGCAGATATACAACGATTACGGGATGAATATGACAGACACAATGACCAAAATAAAGATAGCTGGTGGTCAGACACCTTCTCCTTTCTCAACCCAAAGAACTGGTTTAAGGGTATTGGAGGTTGGGTGGCTGGAATTCTGCAAGGTATATTACAGATTGTGCTAATTATAGTAGTCATATATGTAGTGTTTAAAATAGGATTAAAAATTATTTTAATATGCATAAATAAGCTTTGTAACACGGACTCAAGAATATGAAAGAAAAGAACTCCCGGACCAGGTCTTCTACCAAAAGTCCATAAGGAAGAATCAAAGGGGGGACTGAGAGGATGATAGGAGTTATACTTCACCCAAGACTACGATGTAAGACACAGATGAAGTTATTCTTCCCTTATCTGGACATTTGGACTGACGCCCAGAAATTAGATTGTAACTTGTTTTTAGCTGTCTCAGCAACCTTCTACTGCTATGAATTATCACTTTTCTGCTTATGAAACTTTCTTATCAACATTCCACTGTTATGAATCATCACTTCACTGCTTGTGAAACAAAGGCATTTTACTGCGCATGTGTGACAAAAAACTATGATTATTAGTATAAATAAAGGGACAGCACCTATAGAGGCAGGCGCGCTCAGGGGCTTCCCAGAACTTGATTATACACTACGTGTCTGTGTATTTCTTGTTACGGGGATACCCCGACTCCAACAAGGACCCTCCATGGCTGAATGATCCTAACAATGGGTTTTACAGAATTAAGTTTTACATGCTTAATTGGAATGTAAAATAGCAAACTGAGTTTCATTCACCCACTACTGCTCCAACTCTGTCTCCTTGCTGCATTAGTGATGTCACACCTACAGGATTTGACCACTGTAGCCAATCACTGGGCTCAACAGGCTTGTGCCAACTAGAACAACATCATAACTGAGCCCTATAATTTGCCATAGGTGTCACATGCTAAAGCAGAGGCGTCGCTAGGGTTTTGGTTCAGGGGGGGCGAAACTTTTGATTGGGCCCCTAACCAGGAAATACTTATTACAAAAATAGTGGCGCACCCAGATAGTGGATGTAGGAGAACCTCAGCAGATGACCGCGCTGTTACTAAAAATAATCTCTATACAAAGACCAGCGCTGATACTACCGCCATATGGTGACATATATTGATAGATGCCAGTCCTGCAGAACATATAAGAGATCACAGCACGGTTATATATTGTAGCTTACAGCTGACGTTCTTTCTAATTAAATTGTTCATTTTTCCCGACTTTTCCATCTGGCCCAGACCGACACGACAACTCCTCCATCCAGGACTCAGAGTCTCGGGTCTGCAGAGATCACAACAAAGACACATTTGATTCCTTACATTTCAGGCCCCGTCCCCATCTATTCCCAACCTGCACAAACTCCTCATCCTGCTGATAATCGAATACTGAGCCTCTGTTGCTGTACATGTCCCTATTACTGCACCTACTGTATGCCCTCTAAATGGTAAAACAACCCTTTAGAATATAGTAATGGACTGTGCAAGTGCCCTAGAAAACAGTGACCACATTTTGCCCCTGTAAAGTAATAATGCCCTCTGTGTGCCCCTTTGACAGTCACAATAACCAGACTTCCCCTGTAACGATAAGTGCCCACTTAACATTTAATAATGTCCTTAGTCTCACCCCATGTACAGCCCCTCTCTACACCGTATGATGCTCTTCTATACACAGTATAATGCCCACTCACTGTATAGTACCCAACACACAGTATACTGACCCCTTAGTAGCACCCAAACTGGTGTCTCACACTATACAAGTGTGACACCCCAGGGGTCTGGTTGCCACAGTGATAGAGATATTACGTCTGAGAGCAGGTGGGAGGTCTCTTGGTCAGGAATCCTATGCATGCCACACCTCCTGCACAGTCCTGGGAGGGGAAGAACTTCCCCTATATAAAACTGGGGCTGAGGCAGGGTTAGTGAGTAGAGAAGAAGTAGAGACAGAGAAAAGAAGCAAATATAGGAACAGAACATCAGGAGCTCTGTGGGAGCAGTGTTACAAGGAGTCAGGGGCTGGCAGCTGCAGAGCTCGCCCTGACTGAGAAGATTTCTTACCGGACCCGGAGTCCGAGGCTGTGGGGACTAACTCGTACCCAGCAGCAGAATCCGTCAGGCAGGGGATTCCAGGTCCTCTGGCCAAGAAACCCGAAGGCACGGTCACACGCATGGGACCAGCACCGCCGTCGTGGAGCGGAAGCTACTAGAAGGCCCCGAGTCACCGGCCATACGGGTGAGCACCACACGGTACACTGAGGGACGTGGGCTACTTATACCCGCCTCTAGCAAGGTAGCCAGAAGAGTACAGTTAGTTTGGGAGGCCTACAACTCCGCCTGGCCAGGGGAGATCCCATCTGCTCAAGGACTGACCAGGCCCCAATCGCTAGCAAGTACTCCGGGAGGGTCTATCTTTGTCACCAGTAAAGACCCTGAACTACACCGTACCGTCTCCGAGTGGTTCCTGCTACCCCCATCATCCACGTCGGCTGCCCTGAGGCCATACCCCTCCCGTTGGGGGTTATACTATCACGCTGCACAATCCTACCACCGGCCTCAGCGGTCTGCCCTGCAGCAGCAGCTCCTTAGCTGTACTCAACGGGTGGCGTAGTCGTCCAACATCTACCGCTGATACATCGCCGCTCAGTTTGACTCCCTGGGCACGGACCGGGTCACCGCCACGAGACTACAACCCTCAACAGATCCGGCTCCGGGTAAGCTCCCGCGTGCGCAACGCAGCGCGACACAGGCCCAGGGGCGCGTCAACTTTTGGCGTAGTCGGCAGGATTTCGTGCCCGCAACCACCGGGTACTGCGTGCCTGAAAAAGACTGTTCAAACTTACCTGTGGTGAAGATTCCCGCCATCCGGCGCCATCTTCAGCCTTCTTCCCTCCATCGGTGAAGATTCCCGCCATCCGGCGCCATTTTCAGCCTTCTTCCCGCCTTCCGTGGAGTTTTCCCGCCATTGGACGCCATCTTGAAGACGTCGCGCGGGAAGAAGAGGGGCGTGGACTCCGAAAGCGCGCGAGAACTGAAGCCCCGCCTCACGTCCGGACGTCGCGTAAGGTCCTGGAAGGAGCCCAGCAGACGCCGACATCACAGGAGCGCGACGGAAGGTCCTCAACCCTGACGATCTACTGCGGAGCCGCGGCCTACGGAAGAGGATCATCGCAAGGTAGGCCACGGTCCACTAGGGGGGAGGAGGATGTCGGATACGGAGGAGAGCTTCACTGCCTCAACCCCCGCCAGCGCCACCGCTGCTGCAGTCATGCCTTTCACCATGCCCTATATCCCGGGAGCGGCCTGGCTACCCCAGTACTCAGGGGAGTCACATACCCTGCATGACTTTAGAGAAAAGCTGGATAGCCTCTTCCAGGTGTACCCCCTCACAGAAGAGCAAAAAGTGAGCATCCTGGTGGCCCAATTAACTGGGGCAGCCCGAAGGGAGGTAAAGTCCTGGCCACCTGGGGGGAGGACTGTCGCAGGGATACTAACCCGGCTGAGGGACACCTTTGATACCCGCACCTCAGCCGAGATCAAGCTTAGATTCTACGGGTGCAAGCAGTGAGCATACGAGAGTATAAGGGACTATGCCCTGAACCTACAAGAGGCCCTGAGAGCCATTAAGCAGACCGACCCTGACGGCGTGGGAGACGAGGACAGGCTGTTGACTGAACAATTTATAGAGGGTTTATATTGCAATGCCCACCGAACCCAGTTGCGGGCAATGGCCTTACAGGACCCTCATCTGGGATTTGCACAGTTCAAGGACAGAGCCATCCGGGTGCTCCGAGAACCGGCACCAGGTGGCGTTGTGACCCACAGACGCCCCACTACCACTTACCACCAGGAGGCGGCACCCTTGTCGGCAGGGCCTGTGGGAGCTGATGCGCAGGCTTTGAACAATGACCCGGCTCCAGACCTGCACCATCAGGTCCAAGAGCTAGCTAAAAGCGTTGCTGCGCTAACCCGAACTGTGCAGTCTTTACAGGTTTCCACTCCAGGGAAGATCCAGCTGGCATCCGGACCGGAGGACATCCCGTGGCGTCGACCAAGGAGGACCCCACAGGCCAGAGGGAGACCCAGCGACCGATACAACGAGGACGGACGACCCATCTGCCGCCGCTGCAATCAACCCGGACATATGGCAAGGTACTGTCCTTTAAACTGGCACAACCTGGGGTAGAGGGCCAACCCCCAGGAAAAAGATCACCAGGCCCATCGAACTGGCGCGACAAATATGTGGGAGGACGTCCAGTCTTACCCGTGGTACTGGATGGCATTCCTATGAGTGCCCTACTGGACACCGGGTCACAGGTCACCACCATCCCGTACGTGCTCTTCAAGCAGTACTGGAATGACTCGGATATCACCCGCTACCCTGACGACGACTTGAGTATCATCGCCAGCAATGGTCAGCCCGTGCCACAGATTGGATTTAAAGAGGTGACCATTAAAATCGGTAGAGTCGAACTGGCAGCACAGGGACTGATCATTGTAGACATTGACAAACACGAGAGTCACCCAAAGATAACTCTAGGAACTAATGTAATTGAAAATTGTCTTGCAGAGGTGATTTTCCTTTTACAGCAGGTTGCCAAGAACGCCAGCTCCGGCGAGCAGCGAGTGCTCCAAAAAGAGATCCGGGCACTGATGCGACGGCAACAGGTGGAACTCTCCGGCGGTGAGATTGGTAGCGTGAGAATGTGTGACCCTTTCCCTATTGCCATGCCCCCAAAAAGTGAAATGATGATTTGGTGCCGGGCAGCTATTGGTCTGAGAGGTAGAGATTACCAGGCAATGGTAGAACCAGTTTACTCAGACAGTAGGCCCACCATCTTGACAGCACGGGGGGTGGTTAATGTACGCCATGGGAGGGTGCCCGTTCGCATAATCAATATCGGGAAGAGGGAAGTGTACCTGCCCCGGTATGCCACGCTAGCCAAATTATATACCATTAACCAAAATGCTATACAATCTGTGGAACCCTTGCCTCCATCTCACCCGGAGGAAGGTAACGGCTCTAAGAAAACAATGGAGGACGGTGTCAGCAACTACATTTGGGTACTGACTCCACTCCCTCACACCAGAAACAGGGAGTCTATCGGGTGGTTCAGGAGTACGAGAGAGTGTTTAGTAAACACCCGTTAGACTTCGGGCGAGTCAAGGGGGTAGAACACCACATCCCCACGGGAGACCATCCTCCCATAAAAGAGAGGTATCGACCCGTACCCCCTGCACACTACCAACACGCCAAGGGGATGCTTAGAGACATGAAGGAGGCTGGGGTGATCAGGGATAGCTGTAGCCCCTGGGCAGCTCCACTAGTCTTAGTCAAAAAGAAAGACAACACCATGAGGATGTGTGTAGATTACCGGAAAATCAACCGTATCACACACAAGGATGCGTACCCCTTACCAAGGATAGAGGAGTCTTTGGCTGCTTTAAGATCTGCTAACTTCTTCTCTACCTTGGATCTCACTAGTGGGTACTGGCAGGTTCCTGTAGCAGAGGCGGACCGGGAGAAGACCGCATTCACCACCCCGATGGGACTTAGCGAGTTTACCTGTATGCCGTTCGGACTCTGCAACGCACCAGTAACCTTCCAACGATTAATGGAGTGCTGTCTGGGCCACAGAAACTTCGAGACGGTCCTGTTGTACCTGGACGATGTCATCGTATATTCTAAGACTTATGAGGACCACCTGAAACACCTGGCGGAAGTGTTCGAAGCTCTGGCAAGCTACGGCCTAAAGGTGAAACCCTCCAAGTGTCACCTCCTGAAACCAAAGGTGCAGTACCTGGGACACGTGGTGAGCGCTGACGGAGTGGCTCCCGACCCTGATAAGATCACCGCAATTAAGGAATGACCAAGTCCCTCCAGTGTAAAGGAAGTGCGGCAGTTCCTCGGGTTGGTAGGCTACTACCGCAGGTTCATCCCCGGTTTCACCAAAAAGGCAGCTCCTATGCAGGACCTCCTGATAGGCCAGTCCCGGAAGGCCAAGAACCAGAAGCCGCCCTTCAGATGGGAGAAGTTGGAAGAAGAGTCCTTCCGCCAGCTGAAGATGGCCCTCACGGGGGATGAAATCCTGGCGTACCCGGATTACAGCCAGCCCTTTATCCTCTACACCGACGCAAGTAACATCGGGCTAGGAGCCGTGTTGTCCCAGATCCAGCAGGGGAAGGAGCGAGTAATCGCTTACGCCAGCCGAAACCTGCGACCCACCGAAAGAAACCCTGAGAATTACAGCTCATTTAAGCTAGAGTTCCTGGCAGTGGTGTGGGCAGTCACCGAACGCTTTAAGCACTACCTCGCTTCTTCCCGGTTCGTCGTGTACACGGATAACAACCCGTTGACACACCTGGACACGGCAAGACTCGGTGCCCTAGAGCAGAGATGGATGGCCCGCCTGTCCAACTACGAGTTCACCATCAAATACCGGGCAGGACGCTCCAATACCAACGCGGACGCCCTGTCCAGGATGCCAAACCTACCGGACGTAGGAGAAGATCCAGAGGGACTGGACGAAGTCGAACTCCCCGCGTTTCACCGTCATGGGACTATCCAGTATTCCCATCGGGTAAGGAGTAAGCAAGGCGCTACGCTTAACCCCTTACCTCACTACAACTGGGCGGAAACGCAAGACAGTGACCCTGCCGTCCGGCTGGTGAAGGAGATGCTGACTCGGCCAGAGGCTCGCCTTGACCCAGACGCTCCGGAGGAAGCCAAGCAACTGTGGGCAGAAAAGAGTAGACTGTTCCTTTACAAGGGGAAGTTGTGCCGCAGGATGGTTAACTCCCGGACGCATGAACTAATCTGGCAAGTAGTGGTGCCACGACGAGACGCAGCCATGGTGATGGAAGCATACCACGATGGAGCTGGGCATTTCGGATGGAAGAAGCTGGAGTTCCTGCTGCGCGGGCGGTTCCATTGGGTAGGCATGAGGGGAACCATCGAGAGGTGGTGCAGAGACTGTGGCCCGTGCAACCTGAGGAGGAAGGACCGTGCCAGCCAGAAGACTCCCCTGCAGTCCATCGTCACCCGGCAGCCGTTGGAACTGGTAGCCTTGGATCATGTAAAACTGACCCCAAGCAGAAGTGGCTACGTCTACGCGTTAACCATCGTGGATCATTACTCCCGGTTCTTGGTTGTCGTCCCCGTCAAGGACTTAACGGCTCAAACAGCAGCTAGAGCCTTCCAGCAGCACTTCTGCCGTCCACACGGGTACCCGGACCAAGTGCTGACGGACCAGGGACCTGCCTTTGAAGCGGAGGTCTTCCAGGAATTCTGCAATCTGTATGGCTGCCGGAAGATAAGGACGACACCCTATCATCCGCAAACTAATGGACTTTGTGAGAAAATGAACCAGGTGGTAATGGATCTTCTGAAAACGTTGCCCCTGGAAGAACGCAGTCTGTGGCCTGAGAAGCTGCCCGATCTGGTGGACCTATACAACCACATCCCGGTAGGTTCCACCAACTATACCCCGGCTTACCTAATGAGGGCGAGACCTGGTAAGTTACCTGTTGACCTGGAAATGGGAGTCCTGACACCCGAGGACACTTCACCAGAAGCAGACTGGGACACAGAGAGGCAGCAGCAGTACCGGAAAGTACAGGAGAGCGTGGAGCGAAGTCTCTGTCAGGCTAGGGAGAGACAAGAGAAAACTTACAACCAGTATGCTCCCGCTGTTCCCCTGGTGCCCGGAGAGCAGGTCTTGAAGAGGAAAAGACGGCTCCACAAGTTGGACGACCAGTGGGAGAAGGACCCGTACACCGTACTGCCCTCAAGCCACGAGAACCCGAAGGTCTGTACCATCAGTAAAGACGGAGGGGAGACCACAGCCATTGTATCCCGGGATCACCTGAAGAAGTGTCCTGAACAGCTACGGAACCCTGAAGAGGAACAAGAAGACCATCGACCCGTAGAGGAAAGGGAAGATATGGTTAGTACTGTGCTCGGAGACTTCCCTCGGTCTTGGACTCAAGTCAATGGTGCAGTTGTGGTACCCGTACTCACCTTCCTCCAACCAGCATCCCAAGCACCTACGGAGCAACAGGTAGAGCTGGAAGAACAGCCGGTCCAGGAGGCAGAAGACCCCACACCAGCAGATCAGGAGGATCAACCCTCTGCTTGCAGTGAGCCTGCCATATCCCTAGTGAGCCAAAGGGCCCATAGACAGCTGCCCAATTTACCCTTGACAGCTCCTACACCCTGTAGTTCAGGGCCAGACAGTCAGCTCCGTAGGTCCACTAGGGCCACTAGAGGCCAGTTACCCGCACGTTGGAGGATTTGAAGTGTATAAATTGTTTTATTTGTGGTTACCTGTTTTTCTTGTTGCTTGTGTATAATTATGTGTTTCTAGTTGTTTATAGGAGTCTTTGGTGGTTTTACCGGGAATCCTGTGTACATAGTTGGAGCGTAACCCAGGACGGACTAAAGACTGTTAAGGACTCGGGGCAGGACAGACCCCTACCTGGTTACGTCTCCCTGTTTTGGTGAAATGGACACCTTGCTTTCTTCAAAGACTGCACCCGGTTACGGACATGCCGTGACCACCTTTATGTGTTTCTTTATTGTATTGTTATTGTTATATCTTGTTATGTTTTTCTAAAATATGTTTAGTCCCGGAGTACTAAATTTCACTAGGGGGGAATGTGACACCCCAGGCGTCTGGTTGCCACAGTGATAGAGATATTACGTCTGAGAGCAGGTGGGAGGTCTCTTGGTCAGGAATCCTATGCATGCCACACCTCCTGCACAGTCCTGGGAGGGGAAGAACTTCCCCTATATAAAACTGGGGCTGAGGCAGGGTTAGTGAGTAGAGAAGAAGTAGAGACAGAGAAAAGAAGCAAATATAGGAACAGAACATCAGGAGCTCTGTGGGAGCAGTGTTACAAGGAGTCAGGGGCTGGCAGCTGCAGAGCTCGCCCTGACTGAGAAGATTTCTTACCGGACCCGGAGTCCGAGGCTGTGGGGACTAACTCGTACCCAGCAGCAGAATCCGTCAGGCAGGGGATTCCAGGTCCTCTGGCCAAGAAACCCGAAGGCACGGTCACACGCATGGGACCAGCACCGCCGTCGTGGAGCGGAAGCTACTAGAAGGCCCCGAGTCACCGGCCATACGGGTGAGCACCACACGGTACACTGAGGGACGTGGGCTACTTATACCCGCCTCTAGCAAGGTAGCCAGAAGAGTACAGTTAGTTTGGGAGGCCTACAACTCCGCCTGGCCAGGGGAGATCCCATCTGCTCAAGGACTGACCAGGCCCCAATCGCTAGCCAGTACTCCGGGAGGGTCTATCTTTGTCACCAGTAAAGACCCTGAACTACACCGTACCGTCTCCGAGTGGTTCCTGCTACCCCCATCATCCACGTCGGCTGCCTTGAGGCCATACCCCTCCCGTTGGGGGTTATACTATCACGCTGCACAATCCTACCACCGGCCTCAGCGGTCTGCCCTGCAGCAGCAGCTCCTTAGCTGTACTCAACGGGTGGCGTAGTCGTCCAACATCTACCGCTGATACATCGCCGCTCAGTTTGACTCCCTGGGCACGGACCGGGTCACCGCCACGAGACTACAACCCTCAACAGATCCGGCTCCGGGTAAGCTCCCGCGTGCGCAACGCAGCGCGACACAGGCCCAGGGGCGCGTCACAAGGACCCCACATAATCTCCCACACTGTATGACACTAACTGTAATCCCCACACTGTATAAATAGCCTCCATATAGTATAATGCACCAGAAAGTCCTCAATATAGTATAATGCACTCCCCATAGGTAGAGTCTGTAGCATAATCCCCCCCATAGGCAGTCTGTAGCATAATCCCCCCACCCCCATAGGCAGTCTGTAGCATAATCCCCCCACCCACCATAGGCTGTCTGTAGCATAATCCCCTCACCCCCATAGGCAGTCTGTAGCATAATCCCCTCACCCCCTTCTGCTCAAGGGCCCCATAGCAGCCGCTGGGCAGTGCAGGGACATCGTGTCTCCCTGCTCTGCCCGGAGTGTAACTGTAGCGGCGTGCATAGAAGCTGTAAATTCCATCTTTGTATGTAAACATGCATAGTGATAGTGTCCGGAACTGTGCAAAAGTTGTGATGTGAAAAAATGCTGCAAAGTAAGAATGCTTTAAAAAATGTGAAGAAGTGTTAATTGTTTTGTTTTTTTATCAATTAACAAAATGCAAAGCGAATGACTAAAAGAGAAAATCTAAAGCAAAACAAACAAATCAGTATTTGGTGTGAACGCATTTTGCCTTCAAAACAGCATCAATTCTTCTATGTACACTTCTACTTGTGTAATACAGGTGTCTGGATGCAACACACTGAGATCACGAGGCGGAAAACAGTCACGGATTAATATAATTCAATTTACTGGTATATACAGCAATGACTTTAAACAATTAGTGTTAGTAACAAGGCAAACCAACAGTAGTACTAATAACAGTAAACTTGGAATAGCAAAGAAAGTCTTTCACTAATTAGCAGTAATGTTCTTTTCACAAAGGTGGTGTGCCCAGTCGTGGGAGTCATCGTCGGATTTCGGAGGCTTAACCAGCGCAAGGCGCGGATCCTGGTCCTGACCAGAGTAGGCGAAACTTGGAGTTCTCCTGTGGGGGATCCGAACTTTGCCAGGTGGTGACCGGCACAACTTTGCCAGGCGGTGACCGGCACCTGGCTGGCGCAAACTTACCACTGAGGCCTGTCATGCTGGACTCAGCGGCATCTCTGGAGCACATCTGCTCCGCTCTCTTGCTTGGCGCCAAATCTGCCTGTGATCCTGCAAAGGCTATTCAAAGATATCACTGCTTCTTATTACACTTGAACACAGTATCTGAAGGAACTTGGCAGAGAGGCTGAACATCTTGGAGAACTAACCATAGATCTTCGGTGGATGTACACTTGTGCAAATCCTTCTGTCTCTAAATGTAATCCCATATAGACTCAAAACTATTAAGGTCAAGACTCTGTGGGGGCCATATCATCACTTCCAGGACTCCTTGTTCTTCTTTACACTGAAGATAGTTCGTAATGACATTGGCTGTATTTATCTGATGGTATTGCAGATGGATAAATATCTGTCTGTATTTCTCAGCATTGAGGACACCATTAATCCTGGCCAAATCCCCATCTCTGTTTGCTGAAATGCAGCCCCAAATTTACAAGGAATCTCAAGCATGCTTCCGTGTTGCCAACAGACACTCATTGTATCATTCTCCAGCACTTCGCAAACAACCAGCCTGCTGTTACAGTCAAATATTTCACATCAGTCCAGAGCACTTGCTGCTATTTTTCTGCACCCCTGTTCCCATGTTTTAATGCACAGTTGAATCATTTGGCCTTATTTTCATGTCAAAAGTATGGTTTTTGGCCGCAATTCTTTTATGAGGGCCACTTCTGACCAAAGTTCTCCGAACAGTAGGGGTGTAGGTGGGTCTCACTGGTTGCTGCCAATTCTGAGTTGATTGCACTGCTGGACTCCTTCAACTTTCAAAGTGTCATTCATCTGCTGCACTAAGTATCCTTTATTGACCACTGCATCTACATTCCTCGACATTGCTCATTTCTTGGTGTTCTCAACTCTAAGAAATACAGTCAGAAATGTATCCATCAGACAATACCATCAGGTAGGCATCTGATTGGCTTCAAACAGACAATATAATTAACAATTATCTTCAGTGTAAAGAAGAACATGGAGTCCTGGAGTCCTGGAAGTGATGAAATGACCCCAACATAGCCCTAATCTTAATATCATCGAGTCTTTGTGGGATTACATAAAAATACAAAAGGATTTGCACAAGCCTACATCACCAGAAGATCTGTGGTTAGTTCTCCAAGATGTTTTGTGACAACCTCTCTGCCAAGTTTCTTCAAAAACTGTGCAAGTAAAACTAGAAGAATTGATGTTTTTTTTTTTAAAGGGCTGTCACACCAAATATTGATTTGATTTACATTTCTCTTTTATTAATTCACTTTGCATTTTGTTAATTGATAAAAATAGACTATTAGCACTTCTATTTTTGATACTGCGTAAAACTTTTGGAGAGTACTGCATAACAGTGTAGAAGTGCACTTTATTAAAAATTGCCGGATGTTAGAATCCAATGACTGTGTTTTGTATTTTACATGATGAATTTCTTTACAGTGGTAATGTTGCTTATACAACATTATACTTTTTAAACCTAATAGTTATTCTCTTAAGTAGTCTGTAGCGTATGACTCTGAGCTTATAATTCTGTCTTCATAATGTGTGTAGGAGTTAAAGCCTTCAAGACAATGATATGCAGCCAACATGAGAGCACCACTGACTGCTGTGTCATGCTTTGGATCACAGTGCAATTTGCATCACATCTGCTGCATAAGCAGGATGTATCTTATGCAAGAAAGTTCATTCATCCTAAAAAAAATACACATTTATTTTGCTCACATACTAGTATGCCAATATTAATAAAATCTCTCTTATAAAATACTGTAAGATCCCTTTGGCACATTTGCATATTCATGTTTCACGTACGTGTTCTATCCTTTTTTTTTTGTGCAAATAAAACAGATACCCATCACCGATCCACCGATAAAAAAAGTTCAGTACACATTGCACTTATACAAACATGTGTTTCTGCTCATTTCTTTGGTTTTTGCTTTAGTTTTTTTTGTACTTTGCACATACAGGGGTGTGGCTCCCTGTTACGGATCCGGGTGGTGGAACCTCTGTGCTGCGGTGCAAGGAGGGGCCAGAGAGGCGTAACTAGGTATCAACTCAGACTGACCAAGGTCGTACGGCGGCTCAATCAACTCCGTGAACCAGGGAAGGACCGAGAAGAGGGACTAGGTGCTACTCTGGGCCAGTCCTTGTATGAGAGCAGGTGACTCCCACGGGTCAGAAGGCAGGGACTGACCGGTACAGCAGATGAGCACGGCAGGCAGGCTGACGGGTGATCCGGGTAGACGGACTGGCAGACACCACGGGTAACTGACATACAAAAAATTAAGCCAAACAATATGGCAAGAAATTTTTACCATAATTTGTATATAATGAATATGGGTACTCCCAATATATATAACCTACAGACAGATGGAGTAAGGTCCCCAAAAAGAATCATAAACCATAACAATAAAGGTACAGCTAAAACGTAATTTTTATTAAACATACATGATAAAAGACACAAGATCTTAAAAATAGCAGGTCAAATGGAGGGGAATGCACAAAATCAGAGCGGTAGCCCGTTAGGTCCACATGGGATTATCTAAGGGGTTGTTACATGATTCAAAGTCTATAGATAGTAGGTACGTACATAATTCATCATAATAAACTTGAATATCTCTAATTCTAACCAAATAGGGCACGAGTAAGAAGTATAGAATGAAGAACAGTGCCTGTCCTCAGGCAATAAGTATCACCCTTGAATGACAGACATAAATAAGGTGGGAGTGGTAAAGAGGACCAAAACAACTACCCATAACACAACCCATGCGACTCACCCATGTTTGAAATAAGGACCCGGTACCACGCTGAAGCCCCGACGCGCGTTTCGCGTATGCTTCCTAGGGGGGCTGTGGTTGTGTGTGCGGGGGCACTCTTTATATATCTGTCTAATCCAGTGTACCTAGGGCACACGCTGATAGCGTGGCGCGTGCACGGGTAACTGGCAGGAGCCTCCAGATAGGCTGACTGGTAGGCATGGCAGGTAACTGGTATGTTCTCCGGGTAGGCAGGCAAGCCTGGCCCATAGACAGACTGGCAGGTTTGGACCGTAGGCAGACCGTCGGACTGGAGAGTGTACTTGGCTGGCGGAGACAGGTAGGCTGGTGGACTGGACTGGTAGTCAGGCTGGCGGACTGGACTGGTAGGCTGGCGGACTGGGCTGGTAGTCAGGCTGGTGGACTGGGCTGGTAGTCAGACTAGCAGCGGGACCTGAGGGCTGAAGCAGAGTTTAGAACACAAGCTACAACCTAGCACGGGCACCTCCATTTTGGAGGAGGTGTCTTTTATATGAGAAGTCCTCCGGCCATTGGCCGGGGACTCCTTAGGACGGCGCGCGCGGCCCTTTAAGAGGGAGGGAGCGCGCGCATGCCCTAAGCACATTGCCCGGGAAGCTGCGCGCCGGCAGCAGCAGCAAGAGAGCCGGAAGACGCCGGTCCAGGAGCGCGGCAGTAAGGGGAACGGCATCTTTGCCTGTCAGGGGGCAGAGACGCCGATGCTACAGTACCCGCCCCCCTTTACGCCCCCTCTGTTTTAAGCTTGAAAGAAAATTTTTAAGAAGAAGCACACACAGTAACACAGTTTTTAAGGTTGAAGGAAGACTAAGTCCATCTAGTTCAACCCATAGCCTAACATGTTGATCCAGAGGAAGGCAAAAAAAAAACACGTGGGAAACACTAAGCTCCACATTGGGGAAAAAAATTCCTTCCCGACTCCATACGACAATCAGACTAGCTCCCTGGATCAACGCCCTATCAAGCAATCTAGTATATATAACCTTTAATATTATACTCTTCAAGAAAGGCATCCATGCCCTTCTTAAATGTTAGTAGTGAATCACTCATTACAACATCATGCGGCAGAGAGTTCCATAGTCTCACTGCTCTTACAGTAAAGAATCCGCGTCTGTGATTAAGATTAAACCTTCTTTCCTCCAGATGTAGAAGATGCCCCCTTGTCCCTGTCTCAGGCCTCAGAGTAAAAAGATCAGTAGAAAGGTCTTTGTACTGTCCCCTTACATACTTGTACATACTGTAGTAATAAGATCACCCCTAAGCCTTCTTTTTTCCACAGTAAATAACCCCAAGTGTAATAACCTGTCTTGGTATTGCAGACCCCCCAGTCCTCTAATAACCTTGGTCACTCTTCTCTGCACCCGCTCTAGTTCAGCTATGTCTTTCTTATACACCGGAGACCAGAACTGTACACAGTATTCTAAGTGTGGTCGCACTAGTGACTTGTATAGAGGTAAAATTATGTTCTCCTCATGAGCATCTATGCCTCTTTTAATGCATCGCATTATTTTATTTGCCTTTGCAGCAGCTGCCTGACACTGAACACCAAACGTGAGCTTGTCGTCCACCAATACACCCAGGTCTTTTTCAGTTACAGTTTTGCCCAGTGTTTTACAATTAAGCATATAATTATACATTTTATTTCCTCTGCCCAAGTGCATTACCTTACATTTATCCCCATTAAAGCTCATTTGCCATTTATCAGCCAAAGCTTCTAGTTTACATAGATCCTCCTGTAATATAAAATTGTCCTCCTCTGTATTGATTACCCTGCAGAGTTTAGTGTCATCTGCAAATATTGAAATATTACTCTGTATGCCCCCTACAAGGTCATTAATAAATATGTTAAAAAGAAGGGGGCCCAATACTGACCCCTGTGGTACCCCACTGTTAACTTAGACCCAGTCTGAGTGCTTTCCATTAATAACCACCCTTTGTTTCTTATCACTGAGCCAATTCTTAACCCACATACATATATTTTCCCCTATCCACATTGATCTCATTTTATGCATCAACCTTTTGTGTGGAACCGTATCAAAAGCTTTTGAAAAGTCCATACACACAACATCCACTGCATTTCCTTGGTCCAGTCCAGAACTTGCCTCCTCATAAAAACGTATCAGATTAGTTTGACAGGAACGGTCCCTCGTAAACCCATGTTGATATTGGGTCATGAGGTTATTCTTCTTCAGATACTCTAGTATAGCATCTCTTAGGAAACCCTCCAGGATTTTACCCACAGTAGAGGTTAAGCTTACTGGCCTATAATTTCCAAGTTCAGTTTTTGCCCCCTTTTTGAATGTTGGCACCACATTTGTTATACGCCAGTCCTGTGGTACAGACCCTGTTATTATGGAATCTTTAAAGATTAAAAACAATGGTCTATCTATGACGTTACTTAATTCCTGCAGTACTCGCGGGTGTATCCCATCCGGGCCCACGGATTTGTCAACTTTAGTGATTTTTAGATGCCACCGTACCTCATGCTGGGTTAAGCAAGTGACATTTAATGAAGAATTTTTGTTATCACTAATCATGTTTTCTGTCATGCAATTTTCTTGTGTAACTACGGTTGAAAAAAAATCATTTAGCATATTGGCTTTTTCCTCAACCTCATCCACCATTTTACCCAGACTATTTTTAAGGGGGCCAACACTATCATTTTTTAGTTTTTTACTATTTATGTAGTTAAAGAATATTTTGGGATTATTTTTACTTTCTCTGGCAATGAGTCTCTCTGCCTCAATCTTTGCTGCCTTGATTTGGTTTTTACAGAATTTATTTAATTTTCTATATTTATTTAATGCCTCATCACTACTTACTTGCTTTAGTTCTGTAAATGCTTTCTTTTTGTCACTTATTGCGCCCCTTACAGCTCTATTTAGCCATAGTGGTTTCCTCCTATTTCTAGCATGTTTATTCCCATAGGGTATATATTGTCCACAGGTCCTATTCAGGATGCTAATAAATGTCTCCCATTTGCTTTGTGTAGCTTTATGTCTCAGGATATCGTCCCAGTTTATTGCACTAAGATCATCTCTCAACTGTTGGAAATTTACCTTCCTGAAGTTTAGTGTCCTTGTAACCCCTCTACTACACATCTTATTAAAGGTTACAAAAAAACTATTTATTATCTGATCACTATTACCCAAGTGACCCCCAACTCGTATATTTGATATGCGGTCTGGCCTATTGGTTAATATTAGGTCTAGCAGTGCCCCCCTTCTTGTTGGGTCCTGAACCAGTTGTGAAAGGTAATTGTCTCTCATAGTTGTCAAAAACCTGTTACCTTTGCTTGAACTACAGGTTTCTGTCCCCCAATGTATTTCAGGGTAGTTGTAGACCTCCATAATAATGACTTCTCCTTGAGTCGCTGCTTCATCTATTAGCTTTACGAGGATATTCTCTGCTGCTTCCATTATTTTTGGAGACTTATAACAAACCCCTATCAGTAATTTATTATTTTTTCCCCCTTTCCTTATCTCCACCCACAGGGATTCTACATTTCCATTAGATTCACATATATCCTTCCGCAAGATGGGTTTTAAGGATCATTTTGCATATAAACACACACCCCCCCTCGCTTGTTTGTATGGTCATTTCTGAACAGACTATAGCCCTGTAAATTAACTGCCCAGTCATGGCTCTCGTCCAGCCACGTCTGAGATATCCCCACCATGTCATAATTATTTTCCAACAAAATTAATTCTATTTCCTCCATTTTGTTGGTGAGGCTTCTGGCATTAGTGTACATGCATTTTATGTATCTCTCTGTACCTCTATTCCTTCCTACTTTATTGACTGTTCTAACCCCACCCCCACCCCCAATTTCTTTATTTGAGCCCAGGTCACTATCTGCACTATCTTCCCCACCTATAAAATGAATACCCTCCCCCCCAATCCCTAGTTTAAACACTCCTCCAACCTTCTAGCCATTTTCTCCCCCAGCACAGCTGCACCCTCCCCATTGAGGTGCAGCCGGTCCCTAGCATAGAGTCTTTAGACAACTCAGAAGTCGGCCCAGTTCTCAAGGAACCCAAATCCCTCCTTCCTACACCAGTTCTTGAGACACTTATTTATCTCCCTAATCTCCGGTTGCCTCTCTGGCGTGGCATGTGGTACAGGTAGTATTTCAGAGAATACCACCTTGGAGGTCCTTGCTTTAACCTTGCAGCCTAATTCCCTGAAATCATCTTTAAGGACCTTCCACCTACCTCTAACTTTGTCATTTGTGCCAATGTGCACCATGACCGCTGGGTCCTCACCAGCCCCTCCCAGTAATCTGTCAACCCGATCAGCGATGTGCCGGACTCGAGCGCCAGGTCAGAAGCACACTGTTCGACGATCCATCCGTGGGGCGTGGATGTTCTCCCTGGGTTCCCAAGTTCTCTCCTCTGGGTCAAACCCCTTCCAATCCACCAGAAAAAAAGGTTTTTCCTCTTACCCTCTTGTTGGCCAGAATGTTCTCTACCTCATAGACGTCCTCAGCGGAGATCGGAGCTGGAGAGATACCTGGATCGTCGGAAAAAGAATTAAGAAAAACTAGTTTGAGGAGAGATACGTAGAAGGAGTTGGGAATCCTTAAGGTGGCAAGGAGTTTTAACTTGTAGGCCACTGGATTGATTTGCTTGTGGATTTCAAATGGACCGATGAACCGTGGACCCAACTTATAGGAGGGTATTTTGAGACGAACATGTTTGGAGGAGAGCCAAATCTTGTCTCCCGGACGGGTGAGCGCAGAGATGGGTGCAGTCCGGGAAGAGAAATGTGGGATGAAGAGGCGGCAATAGTTAGTGAAGCCCAGGAATCGCTGAATCGCCTTCAGCCCCTCCGGTCAGGGCCACTTTAAGATGGCAGAGACCTTCTCGGGGTCCATCCGTCGACCAGTCTTAGAGATAATATAGCCCAGGAATGGAAGAGAGGTCGGCTCGAAGAGGCATTTCTCAAATTTTGCGTATAGGTGATTCTGCCTGAGTCTAAGCAGGACCTGATGAACATCCCTCCGGTGTGTGGGTAGATCCTGAGAGAAGACCAAGATGTCGTCCAGGTACACCACCACACATGAATATAAGAGGTCACGAAAGATGTTATTAACTAGTTCTTGGAAGACGGCTGGAGCATTACAGAGGCCGAAGGACATCACACTGTATTCATAGTGGCCGTCCCGGGTATTGAATGCCGTCTTCCACTCTCCTTGGCGGATCCGGACCAAGTTATACGCCCCGCGAAGATCGAGCTTGGTGAAGATCTTCGCACCTTTAAGGCGGTCGAACAGCTCAGAAATGAGCGGCAGGGGGTATTTATTTTTCATAGTAATCTAGTTGAGTCCACTATAATCGATACAGGGGCGTAGTGAACAGTCTTTCTTTTTTACGAAGAAGAATCCAGCTCCAGCCAGGGAGGTAGATTTCTGGATGAATCCCCTAGCCAGATTTTCTTCGATGTACTCCGACATGGCCTGGGTTTCGGCCAACGACAAGGGGTAGATACACCCACGGGGTGGAGTGGCACCGGGTACCAGGTCGATAGGGCAATCATATGGCCTATGAGGTGGCAGTGTCTCTGCTTCCTTCTTGTCGAAGACATCTGTATAGGACCAGTAAGGTGCCGGTAGACCAGGTAAATTAGCCGGAGTAGACGGAGGTCGAGCTGGGTGAACCGGAACCAAGCAGGTCTCATGGCAATCCTGCCCCCAACGGAGCACCTCACTGGATCGCCAATTCAGAACGGGTTCATGTCTCTGCAGCCAGGGTAAACCTAGCAAAAGGGAGTGAGAGAGTCCGGATAGCACATGGAAGGAGATCCTCTCCGAGTGCAGCATTCCCACCTGAAGGGTTACAGGCTCTGTGACGAGCAAGATGGTCACTGGAAGGAGTCTTCCATCCACGGAAGCGACTGCCAATTGTTCAGCCAGAGGTTTGGTGGGAATCTGATACTTCTCTACAAGGGACTGAGAAATGAGATTCCCAGCGGCTCCGGAATCCAGGTGGGAGGTTTCAAAGAAGCGATTCTCTCCACAGGAAATAGAAACGGATAAAGTCAAGTACGGAGAGGATTTACTCTTGCCTAGGACGACCTCTCCGAGCGGTCCTAGACACTGGAGTTTCCCAGCTTCACCGGACAGGAACGGATCAGATGCTTCTTACTACCACAGTAGAAACAGCTCCCCTCGGCTCGGCGTGTTTCTTGGCGAGACTTGACCATCTTGGTCTGGTCGATCTGCATGGGTTCGGGCGAGCGTGCTGGGGGAGTTGCTGGTTGGGAGGCAGGTTTCTGGAAAACAGGAGCAAGACGAGGAAATCTTCTCTCCCGGGTAGTCTCCTTAGTACGAAACGGATGTCAATCCGGGTAGCTAGTGACACCAGGTCATCCAGGGTGGTAGGAATGTCCCAGCCGGCTAGCTCGTCCTTAATCCGTCCAGAAAGACCCTCCCAGAAGGTTGACACCCAGGCCTCGTTGTTCCAGGCAAGCTCAGAAGCGAGGGTACGGAACTGTATGGCATACTGGCCCACGGTGAGACTCCCTTGGCGGAGATGGAGCAAAGAAGAGGCAGTAGAAGTCCTTCGTCCGGGCTCATCGAAGACCCTCCGGAAGGCAGTGAGGAAAGCTGGAAGATCGGACACCAGGGGATCCCCTCTCTCCCATAGAGGGTTTAGCCATGCCAATGCTTCCCCGGTGAGGTGAGACATGATGAACGCCACCTTGGCCTGGTCGGAAACTGATGTGCCAGTAGTTCAAAGTGCAGCGTGCACTGGTTCAGAAAACCCCGACATAAGACGGGGTCACCCCCAAAACGAGGAGGCGCAGAGAGCCGGGGTCCAGGGCTGGATGCCGTGGCACTGGTAGACAGAGGCCCCGCCGGAGCGGGTGTCGCTCGGCTCAAGGCGGACACAGGTGGGACGGACAGCGTGTCCAGGCGAGAGTTGACAGACCACAGGTAGGTCAGGATGGTTTCCTGTTGGGATCTCTGATGAGAAACCTCCTGGTACAGGTCAGCAAGCGAAGGGGCCTGGGGGCAGAGGGTTCCACGGCCCGTGCAAACTGTTACGGATCCGGGTGGTGGAACCTCTGTACTGCGGTGCAAGGAGGCACCAGAGGGGCGTAACTAGGTATCAACTCGGACTGACCAAGGTCGCACGGCGGCTCAATTGACTCTGTGAACCAGGGAAGGACCGAGCAGAGGGACCAGGTGCTACTCTGGGCCAGTCCTTGTATGAGAGCAGGTGACTCCCACGGGTCAGAAGGCAGGGACTGACCGGTACAGCAGATGAGCACGACAGGCAGGCTGACGGGTGATCCAGGTAGATGGACTGGCAGACACCATGGGTAACTGGCAGGAGCCTCCAGGTAGGCTGACTGGTAGGCACGGTAGGCAACTGGTACATTCTCCGGGTAGGCAGGCAAGCCTGGCCCATAGACACAGTGGCGGGTTTGGACCGTAGGCAGACCGTCGGGCTGGAGAGTGTACTTGGCTGGCGGAGACAGGTAGTCAGGCTGGCGGACTGGACTGGTAGTCAGGCTGGTGGACTGGACTGGTAGTCAGGCTGGCGGACTGGGCTGGTAGTCAGGCTGGCGGACTGGGCTGGTAGTCAGACTAGCAGCGGGACCTGAGGGCTGAAGCAGAGTTTAGAACACAAGTTACAACCTTGCACGGGCACCTCCATTTTGGAGGAGGTGCCTTTTATACGAGAAGTCCTCCGGCCATTGGCCGGGGACTCCTTAGGACGGCGTGCATGGACCCTTCAAGAGGGAGGAAGCGCGCGCGCCAGCAGCAGCAGCAGGAGAGCCGGAAGACGCCGGGCCAGGAGCGCGGCGGTAAGGGGGACGGCGTCTCTGCCTGTCAGAGGGCAGAGACGCCGATGCTACACTCCCCCTTTTTGGGCTGTGTATTTATTTTATATAGCTTTCGTCGGCAAGCATTTAGACAGCTAGACCTGGGACATGCTCTGCCTCGTCTATTGAGGCTCGCTGGCACATAGAGAGTGTTACGCCACCCAGTGGCACAAGTGGATTAGTGGACCCACTGTGCCACAGGGCCGGGTCTGCCTAAGTGGCTAAGCTAAGGCTGGGCTGCAGGTAGCCGCCAGGCACCACTCCTAGGCAGATGCTGGAACTACAGCAGCTGACCCCAAGAGTCAGGTTAACTGACAAAGGCCAGGGCTCCATTCAGACTTGTAGGTTCCAGTTTATAGCAGAATGTTTACTGACAAGAAGATTCAGGTAGATTCTTCTGTATTAGGTTGTAGCAGTCCGGATACTTGGATAGGGAAACGTTCAGACACTGGCCGTACATGGACCAGAGGACAATGTTCGGGAAACTGGCCATACCAGGACCTGAGGACAATGTTCGGGGAACTTGCCACACCAGGACCAGGGGACTTTAGGAACAGGACTGGCCGCAACAGGACCAGGGGACAATGTTCAGGGTACTGGACACACCAGAATCAGGGGACAATGTCTGGGGCACTGGCCATGCCAGGGCCAAGGATTCAGGTTCAGGACTTGGCCACACCAATGCCAGGGAATCGGGTTCAGGACCTGACCACACCGGAACCAGGGATTCGGGTACGGACTCTGGACACTGGCCACACCAGGACCAGAGGACCTAACAACTCACTAGTAGGGGAGACTACATACTAATGAAAGATAATTAATAAAACTACAATGTCCAATAAAAATAGATTGATGGCACTGCAAAAGACATACACACCTCACCTAAGCTACAGGGTACTAAAGCTCAGGAAAAGAAGAGAACCATAAGTTAAAAGAAAACTTGACGCCCGGTAAGAAGCTTGAGGCGAAACGCGCATCGGGGTGTGGGGACACCGCTCTGACTGGTCTCCACTACTGCTGCCCAGTGCATTCCTATACATCCTCTGATTCACAGGTACCATTTTGGGCGCTATTTGCTGTGATACATTCATACTTGCATTAGCTTTATTTTCTTAAAGCCACTACTAGTCATATATTATCTACTTGGAATATCTACTATATTGATACAATTTGTTTAAATTTATTCATGATTGTTGTGGCGGCTGTGTGCCCATAGTGACCTGGTCTCCTCACATGTGATGTTTAGTATGCACTGATTAAAGGTGATTGTTATAATATTTATACTACTACTTCAGCAGATTATAGTTTATAGCATTTTTTAGCATATTATATCCAGTCATGTGACTGTATGGGCTGATTTAGCTGGTTATTTTGTATTAGCACCTTATTATACTCATATATATATTTCATAATACGTGGGCAGCTATGTACTAGTCAGGATTAAGTGGTGTCCCTTCCTTGAAGCACTCAGTATTTTTAATATGATGTTTTAAATATGAATTATTGTTTCTAATAAAGTTGTTTATTTTTCTTTTAACTTATGGTTCTCTTCTTTTCCTGAGCTTTAGTACACTGTGGCTTAGGTAAGGTGTGTATACTAATGAAAGCTGTTGCTTTGGCGACTCCCTAAGGGAGAGGGAGTCTTATATACAGGATGACTCTCAGTAATAGGCTGAGAGCCATTCAGCAGGTTAACTCATTATATTAAATGCTTCCCAGCTATTCACTGGGGGAATTTTACTATGTGCGCACACTGCCTCTTCAAGAATGGGGAAGCGGACCCACATGCACAATAGGTGTGCTGCCAGGAAGTGCATCATGCACAAGCAGGAGACGTGCCAGCCGAAGGGGACAATGCCGAGAGGCCGTAGCAGTGAGTATGCCAGCATACCTCTATGGAGGGGGAGGGGAAGCCATGCAGGCAAGCTGGCAATAGTGTTACAGAGAGGTTTAATACTAGAGATAGGACCATCCTGATTGGGCACATCTAATGAGCAGTAAACATACAGTATATCAAAAAAGTGAGTACACCCCCTCTCATTTTTGTAAATATTTTATTATATCTTTTTATGGGACAACACTGAAGATATGACACTTTGATACAATGTAAAGTAGTCAGTGCACAGCTTGTATAACAGAGTAAACTTGGTGTGCCTCTAAATATCTCAACACACAGCCATTAATGTCTAAATCTCTGGCAACAAAAGGGAGTAAACCCCTAAGTGAAAATGGACAAATTGTGCCAAATTAGCCATGTTCCTTCCCCAGTGTCATGTGACTGATTAGTGTTATAAGGTCTTAGGTGTGAATGGGGAGCAGATGTGTAAAATTTGTTGTTATCGCTCTCACACTCTCTCATACTGGTCAATAGAAGTTAAACAAAGCGCTCTCTGCAGATCTAAAAAAAGAATAGTTGCTCTACATACAGATGGCCTAGGCTATAAGAAGATTGCCAACACCCTGAACCTGAGCTGCAGCACGATGGCCAAGACCATAGAGTGGTTTAACAAGACAGGTTGCACTGAGGACAGGCCTCGCCATGGTCGACCAAAGGAGTTGAGCGCACATGCTCAGCGTCATATCCAGAGGTTGTCTTTTCAAAATAGAGGTATAAGTGCAGCCAGCATTACTGCAGAGGTTACAGGGGTGGTGGGTCAGACTGTCAGTGCTCAGACCATACAACGCACGTTGCATTAAATTGGTCTGCATAGCCGTCATCCCAGAAGGAAGCTTTTTCTAAAGATGATGCACCAGAAAGCCCGTAAACACTTTGCTGAAAACAAGCAGACTAAGGACATCGATTACTGGAACCATGTTCTGTGGTCTGATAAGATCAAGATAAACTTATTTGGTTCAGATGGTATCAAGCATGTGTGGTGGCAACCAGGTGAGGAGTACAAAGACAAGTGTGTCTTGCCTACAGTAATGCATGGTGCTGGGAGTGTCATGGTGTGGGGCTGCATGAGTGCTGCCTGCTGTGGGAAGATACAGTTAATTGAGGGAACCATGAATGCCAACATGTCTCCAGACATAAACCCTATTAAGCATCTGTGGGGCATCCTCATATGGAAGGTGGAGGAGCACAAGGTTTCCAACATCCACCAGCTCTGTGATGCCGTCATGGAGGAGTGGAAGAGGATTCCAGTGGAAACCTGTGAAGCTCTAGTGAACTCCATGCCCAAGAGAGTTAAGGCAGTGCTTGAAAATAATGGTGGCCACACAAAATATTGACACTTTGGGAACAATGTGGCCATTTTCACTTAGGGGTGTACTCACTTTTGTTGCCAGAAGTTTAGACATTAATGACTGTGTATTGAGTTATTTAGAGGGCACACCAAATTGACACTGTTATACAAGATGTACACTGACTACTTTACATTGAATCAAAGTGTCATATCTTTAGTGCTGTCCCATGAAAAGATATAATAAAATATTTACAAAAATGTGAGGGGTGTACTCACTTTTCTGATATACTGTAGAAGTAAGAATCTCTTCGTTCTTGAGAGTGAAGACGATTTTTTAAAACAAGTAAATTGCAAAGTTGTTTGTTTTCGCAAGCACTTTGCAATCCTGACCATTTATCAACATAAACATATCCTTTTAAATTGCTGAATAATTATTATAGAAGTAAATGGAGAAAGCTGCACATGTGGGAGATTGATCTGATATTATGGGATATCCTGTTGTGGAATTGCTACTCACTTGAGTGCATCGTGAGGCAACACAGGAAGTGTTTCCATTTAAATGTCCATGCTGGTTTATTGGTGCTTCATAAACCATGCCACAGGAGAACTCAAATACAGCTATTGTCCCGCACAAAGTGAAACATAAAGTAAAAAGTCTATACAATAGTGCTGGTTTGCCCACTTGGCTTTTGAGTCCAGCAAAGTCACATAATCCAGGAGGTCTGCAACCTCCACACACACACAGACCATGTGTCAAACAACAGACTCCATTTTAACATGTGTACCACAAACAGAGAGGGGGTATGTGGGCAGCCAGAGCAGCCCATCTCTCAAGATGCCCCTAAAACGTGGCCCAGATGCACCAAACAGACCTCTTAGTGCTATGTGCACTAGAGCAATACTCCAGGATTACATCACAGATGACAACCATCTCTGTGATACATACCTCCCATCAACAAGGACAACATCTGCAAGGAGTTTGCACATTCTCCCCATGTTTGTGTGGGTTTCCTCCGGGTTCTCCGGTTTCCTCCCACACTCCAAAGACATACTGATAAGGAATGTAGATTGTGAGCTCTAATGGGGACAGTGCCAATAATGTCTGTAAAGCGCTGTGGAATTAATGGCACTATATAAGTGAGTACAATAAATAAATAAACTATGTGTCTGGTAGACACCTTACACTGTAGATAAGACATAATGAGAATACAGCTTGAACTTAAAATACCCTTTGCACCCCCACATAAACAACAACAGTAATGCATTAAGTAACTTATCTGTTTACAACCAGCACAGCCTTTGCTCACAAGGATTGTTGCTAGGGCGCATAACAACTAACATTGGGTCCTCAGAAAATCTTACATTTTAACTTTCACATAAAACTAGTAAGAGTTCAAACATTAGGGAAGGGGGAATTCAGAAGTTTGCTATGGCACCCAGTCTTTTAGTCTTTTCTAATTACGCCCTTGTCTGACTAACCCCCTTTTTAAGCCATGTTCTTAATCTATTTTGTGGCATGCCATACACAAACTATTTTACCTTTCGATGTACAATTCTCCAAATACTGTACTGAAAACAATTTCCTGTTCTTAATTGTTAACTATTAGCAGGAAAGAATTGTAATGTTTCATATGACAGTGCCATTCCTTTCCATGCCAGCAGCTGGCTAACATCCCTGACATTATTTTAGCGGAATTATGCTCATGATTCATCCCACTGGCATTACTTTAGTCTATCTTGACAGCTTCTGCCAGACTAATTTTTTCAGACTAATTCCTCTACCAACATTATGTCTGCCTGATTGTATCTTCTAGGGTTCTGATTTCCTTTATATTATTATCTATTAGTCTGCACCTTTCTAAAGGGAACCTGTCAGAGGATCTGTGGTGTCCAAATAGTGTTCAGCGCGAATCAGAGCCTGGTTACACAATTGCAGCCAGGTATAGTGTCTCTAAAATGCTCCAGTGTATCGGAGAAAATATACACTGCTCAAAAAAATAAAGGGAACACTTAAACAAAAGAATATAACTCCAAGTAAATCAAACTTCTGTGAAATCAAACTGTCCACTTAGGAAGCTACACTGATTGACAATCAATTTCACATGCTGTTATGCAAATGGAATAGACAATAGATGGAAATTATTGGCAATTATCAAGACACCCTCAACAAAGGAGTGGTTCTGCAGGTGGGGACCAGAGACCACATCTCAGTATCAATGCTTTCTGGCTGATGTTTTGGTCACTTTTGAATGTTGGTTGTGCTTTCACACTCGTGGTAGCATGAGACGGACTCTACAACCCACAGAAGTTGCTCAGGTAGTGCAGCTCATCCAGGATGGCACATCAATGCGATCTGTGGCAAGGTTTGCTGTGTCTGTCAGAGTAGTGTCCAGAGGCTGGAGGCGCTACCAGGAGACAGGCCAGTACACCAGGAGACGTGGAGGGGGCTGTAGGAGGGCAACAACCCAGCAGCAGGACCGCCACCTCTGCCTTTGTGCAAGGAGGAACAGGAGGAGCACTGCCAGAGCCTGGCAAAATTACCTCCAGCAGGCCACAAAAGTGCATGTGTCTGCACAAACGGTTAGAAACCGACTCCATGAGGGTGGTATGAGGGCCTGACGTCCACAGATATAGGTTGTGCTCACAGCCCAACACCGTGCAGGACGCTTGGCATTTGCCACAGAACACCAGGATTGGCAAAGTCGCCACTGGCGCCCTGTGCTCTTCACACATGAAAGCAGGTTCACACTGAGCACATGTGACAGACGTGACAGAGTCTGGAGATGCCGCGGAGAGCGATCTGCTGCCTGCAACATCCTTCAGCATGACTGGTTTGGCAGTGGGTCAGTAATGGTGTGGGGTGGCATTTCTTTGGAAGGCCGCACAGCCCTCCATGTGCTCGCCAGAGGTAGCCTGACTGCCATTAGGTACCGAGATGAGATCCTCAGACCCCTTGTGAGACCATATGCTGGTGCGGTTGGCCCTGGGTTCCTCCTAATGCAGGACAATACCAGACCTCATGCGGCTGGAGTGTGTCAGCAGTTCCTGCAAGATGAAGGCATTGAAGCTATGGACTGGCCCGCCCGTTCCCCAGACCTGAATCCGATTGAGCACATCTGGGACATCATGTCTCGCTCCATCCACCAATGTCACGTTGCACCACAGACTGTCCAGGTGTTGGCGGATGCTTTAGTCCAGGTCTGGGATCAGATCCCACAGGAGACCATCCGCAACCTCATCAGGAGCATGCCCAGGCGTTGTAGAGAGGTCATACAGGCACGTGGAGGCCACACACAATACTGAGCCTCATTTTGACTTGTTTTAAGGACATTACATCAAAGTTGGATCAGCCTGTAGTGTGTTTTTCCACTTTAATTTTGGGGGTGACTCCAAATCCAGGCCTCCATTGGTTAATAAATTTGATTTCCATTGATGATTTTTGTGTGATTTTGTTTTCAGCACATTCAACTTTGTACAGAACAAAGTATTCAATGAGAATATTTCATTCATTCAGATCTAGGATGTGTTATTTGAGTGTTCCCTTTATTCTTTTGAGCAGTGTACTTTGAAGATTCGGCCGAGGACCATAGCTGGAGATGAGACTAGTCCAACTCGACCCCAATGCAGTGACCAGTGATTGACAGGTCTTTCCCTTGCTTGTACATAGGGAGAGACCAATTAATCACCTCTAGGAGCACTGGGAAGAACGCCAAGAACGGAGCCGGAGTAGTCATGTTTTCAGCTATGGTTTGCGAAGTGTGAATTACCTGACAGGTTCCTTAAAGGGAACGTGTCGGGTTATTCCATTGTACAAAAAATGCTCACCTATGTACTACAGTCACGATCTTGTCAGTTCACTGGGCAGTACTCACGAGATCATTATTTCGGAGATGCAGGAACAGGCTCCCGCTCACTTGGCTAAAACAATTGTTCACTGGAAACTTGGTGACGTCATTTCATAGAAAATTCCTGTTAACACTTGTACAGTATAAACACGTTACATTTCATTTTGTTGCCATCTCAAACCTTGGAAACTCAAATGCAGACAAGTAATCTATTAAAAAAAACAGCATACAAACCAGTCTGAACACAGGTCACACTTTCAGTTTTGCTGCACTTTTTGTTATGAAGGATTGGCCTCCAGCCTAGTATTTCAGCTTGCATTCAGTAAAGCGATAGAGCAGCAATACTAGATAAAACCTTTAGGCCGGAGTTACATTAGGTAAAGAATACAATGCAAGAGTATCGCATGCAATATGCTAATGACACTCAGCTCAAACTCTGCTGTGAACGAGAGCAGAGTGTCATGCTACGGTGATCCGATCTTCTCACATGCGAGAATTGGATCACAGGTGAGAAGGAGAGATTAATCTCTCCGTCTTCTCCATTGCCTGTCTCAGCGTATATTGGACTGCACTCAAATGACATCCGAGTGCAGTCTGATGTTTTGCACGCAGCCATTGACTAGAATGGGGGCGCGCCGTGCGAGATAGGCTGCCAATCGCAGGTTTGCTCTGCCTTATTGAATAACACTGGTCAGAGTGCAATGCGAGATTTTCACTCCTACGTATTATGCGCCAGTGTGAGCGAGCCTTTAGATGTGGTGCTTTAAAGTAAAGTATCCATGTTTCTAATCATGAAAACCATGTAAAAATGGAGTTTCATGGCTGCACTGAAAAACTCCCCACAAAAGTATAGGGGAACAGGATTGGGGAAATGCTACAGTTTTCTGTTGGAAATCCATAGAAAAATATTTTGGTTGGTCTGAACCCATATCTATGGAGCCCCTTCACCCTTCTGACACATAAGAATATGTACCATTAACATGAACATTAAAACCATAATACTTTTATTTATTCTTCCTTTGAATGGTGCATTATTGGCGAATATGTTCACTTCACATAATTAAGGATTAACAATTGCAGACTTAGATTTTAGTGCGCCATGAAATGACCATCTGTAAGCCGATAATTGACTCTTCCTCTGCACTCTAGTAACCTGCCTTTTTTATCAATACTGACGAGTATTATATATAAGCCATGGTAAATTACATAACATATACCATACACTGAGTGGCTTATGTTACATAAAATATACTGTTGTTCAGTAGAATTAGGGTCACAGTCCCTACATCATGCTGCTCTCAGATTACGTAACAAAAACCTAGTGACAAGTTCACTTTAATGTGTTACTAGTAAAGGTGTATGAGCATTATGTCTTCAGCAACTAAGGCTGGGGTGACTAGAGTAAAAACATCAGTCCCATTCTCATCCAAGAGAGTAGGACGATTTTTTTCTCACTTGTCATCCATGTACTGTCCGTATACAATTTGTTTTTTTTTACTTAGCAGCTATTAATCATTTACATGACCACTTACAGTTTCCCATCTTACAGAATTACAATGTATCCTTAAAAATCGGATATCATACTGATGGCCCATATGACATCCAATATTTTTCTCGCACCCATCCGATTTTGGAGTGAAATCGTAGGATGCTGATTTTTTACTCATGCACTCATGCTAAATACAGCTGAGATCTGTACTGCCTCATTAATAACATTGGTCCGAGTGCAGTACCTTTTTTTTATCAAATTGCACTCATCCGAGTTATACGCCTACTGTGAGCCCTAAATCTGTAGTTTGATATGGTGGAATTGATTCTCAAACTAAATAACTAAATAAAAAGGCAAATTGATATCAGCCATATGTACAATGATCTGTACCGGTATTGAATGAGTTCTGACCCTTGCCAGCAGTTTAGGTAAGAAAATATGTACTTTTGTTGCATCAGTCCAAAGGTTTGTACATGGTAATTTTTTCAGCATTTATTGACTGTTATGGGGAAATTCAAAACTCTCAGGGTACTTTATTACAAGTGACACTTTGTTTTCTACAGTGACATTCAGACTGCATACAAAAATATCTCCATAATATCATAGTTTTTTTTCAAAAGATTTTCCAGAGTTTTTTTTTTTTTTGAGTGTTTTTTTTTTTGTTTTTTTTTTGCTTAATATATATTTTTCTTGACAGTTTAACCCCCTTCTGTTGCCCCTGATTTATCATATCAGTTGATTGAGTTCTAATTTCTTTTTGTTTCCCGATAGTAGGTATACCATGGTAGGGTGTCTTTCTTTATATATTTTTTATTTCTTGTATTGTTTTTTGTATGTGTTTTATGTTTCTTCACATTTCTTCCTTTGTCATTTATTTTATTATTACAAGATTTTTCTTTGTTTATTTTTGATTTTCTTATTTTTATTCCTTATTTTTGCAAGGAAATTTTTTTTTTTTTCTACTTTATAAATGCCGTGTATACACATACTTTGCTTATCTGGCGGACGCGCCATCCCCCTTTCTTTTCCTTTTCTTTTTCTTCTCCATTATACTGAACCGCGGTGCTACTTATCATGCCGCTTGGCTTGCGTTCCGCTGCGGCTAGCATGTGGAACGCAGGCGCTCCAGACACAAGGAGACTAGAAGTGACGTTAGCGCGTCATTTCCATTTGCATTCCACCACGATACACGGCTGAACGCACTTCCGGCTGCTATTTCTATGGCGGTTTATTCACACCACTGCTGCCTCTATGGCGGTTTATCTATACTGCGCAGTTTGTGTCCTGGTACGTGTACCTGTACCAGGACTGCAAATGCCTGCCTTTTCCCTTTCATTCATTACACCTGATAATGGTCACATGCTCCTTTTGATACTGGGTATTTAAACATGAGCAACACACTACCTCATTATCCCTGATGAAGCTGCTGGTGAGCAGCGATATTTGTTGGGTCCACTCACTTTGTAGGTAACTATATGCTTTCATCTGCCAAGGTCACGTTTTTTTACCGCAAATATTGATTGTTTATTAATACACTGTGTGCAGAATTATTAGGCAAATGAGTATTTTGATCACATGATACTTTTTATACATGTTGTCCTACTCCAAGCTGCATAGGCTTGAGAGCCAACTACCAATTAAGTAAATCTGGTGATGTGCATCTCTGTAATGAGGAGGGGTGTTGTCAAATGACATCAACACCCTATATAAGGTGGGCTTAATTATTAGGCAACGTCCTTTCCTTTGGCAAAATGGGTCAGAAGAGAGATTTGACGGGCTCTGAAAAGTCCAAAATTGTGAGATGTCTTGCAGAGGGATGCAGCAGTCTTGAAATTTCCAAACTTTTGAAGCGTGATCACCGAACAATCAAGCATTTCATGGCAAATAGCCAACAGGGTCGCAAGAAGCGTGTTGGCCAAAAAAGGCGCAAAATAACTGCCCATGAATTGAGGAAAATCATGCGTGAAGCTGCCAAGATGCCATTCGCCACCAGTTTTGCCATATTTCAGAGCTGCAACGTTACTGGAGTATCAAAAAGCACAAGGTGTGCAATACTCAGGGACATGGCCAAGGTAAGGAAGGCTGAAAAACGACCACCTTTGAACAAGAAACATAAGATAAAACGTCAAGAATGGGCCAAGAAATATCTTAAGACTGATTTTTCAAAGGTTTTATGGACTGATGAAATGAGAGTGACTCTTGATGGGCCAGATGGACGGGCCAGAGGCTGGATCAGTAAAGGGCAGAGAGCTCCACTCCGACTCAGACGCCAGCAAGGTGGAGGTGGGGTACTGGTATGGGCTGGTATCATCAAAGATGAACTTGTGGGACCTTTTCGGGTTGAGGATGGAATGAAGCTCAACTCCCAGACCTACTGCCAGTTTCTGGAAGACAACTTCTTCAAGCAGTGGTACAGGAAGAAGTCGGTATCGTTCAAGAAAAACATGATTTTCATGCAGGACAATGCTCCATCACATGCATCCAACTACTCCACAGCGTGGCTGGCCAGTAAAGGTCTAAAAGAAGAAAAAATAATGGCATGGCCCCCTTGTTCACCTGATCTGAACCCTTTAGAGAACCTGTGGTCCATCATAAAATGTGAAATCTACAGGGAGGGAAAACAGTACACCTCTCGGAGCAGTGTCTGGGAGGCTGTGGTGGCTGCTGCACGCAATGTTGATCGAAAACAGATCAAGCAACTGACAGAATCTATGGATGGAAGGCTGTTTAGTGCCACCATAAAGAAAGGTGGCTATATTGACCACTAATTTTTTTGGTTTTTGTTTTTGCATGTCAGAAATGTTTATTTCTAAATGTTGTGCACTGATATTGGTTTACCTTGTGAAAATAAACAAGTGAGATGGGATTATATTTGGTTTTTATTAAGTTGCCTAATAATTCTGCACAGTAATAGTTACCTGCACAAACAGATATCCTCCTAAGATAGCCAAATCTAAAAAAAAAAACACTCCAACTTCCAAAAATATTAAGCTTGGATATTTGAGTCTTTTGGGTTGATTGAGAACATAATTGTTGATCAATAATAAAAATAATCCTCTAAAATACAACTTGCCTAATAATTCTGTCACAGTGTATATTGATCCAGTGGTCAGTGACCTAAGGTATTGTTTTCTATCTGGACTCAATAAATACTTGACTTTTCACAGTACCTACAAAGTTTAGAGTTTTTTTTGCATTGCTGGGTTATTTTCCCATACCTCTTGTATCTGAATATTTTCTGCACAGGCTGTGTTTTTAAAAAAAACTGGGTTGTTTGTGTGTTGTTGATGTATTATTAATAGTGTTGAGCGAGCACTAAAATGCTTGGGTGCTCGAAGCTCGGGCCGAGCTCGCCGTAATACTCGGGTGCTCGACCCGAGCAACGAGCCCAATGTTAGTCTATGGGAGACCCGAACATTTTTGCGGCGGCACCCACGGCAGTCTGTATAAAGCCTAAAAAGTGCCCAAAACGATAGTGACAGTGCTCAAAAGACATGGAGACAGCATGGGGATCGCCCCAGGAAGCATTTCTGACCCCCAGGTCACTGCTGTCAACAACGTGGTCAGAGGTATTAAGCCACTTTTATGGGCTCACAATAAAACGTTCAAAAACAAAATTGAAACGGTTTTCCTGTGAAATATGTTAAGGAATTTCCTTTCCAGGGTAAAGACTTGTGTATAAGGTAAAATAAATAACTAAAAACAAAAATACTCCTCCACACCTTGGGCTATGTTCACAAGTAGCATTTTTTTATGCGTTTTTGCACTTTTGTATTGCTTTCAACCGTGACAAATGCATTCACCGGGAAATGTCATTTTAACATTTTACAACCTTATCTGGCCATGTGCTGTGTGACACATGCATACAGTGCTGAAAAGACATGGGAACAGCATGGGGAAGACCCCTGGAAGCATCTCTGACACCCAGGTCACTGCCTAAAAGTGTGCCCATCAGAAGTGATCCTTGCCGCATGAGAAGATGCAGACTTGCAACTATCCCCGTGCAAGTCCTTTTCCCAGGGCAGTGTTCAATTGTACCTCCCCCATTCCTTGCAATGCAAATGCAAGTATGCAGCCTGCCACCCACCCACCCCCAGGCTGCAATACCATACTGCTAGCTTGCTTGCACTTGAAATTGGGCCTTTTAGTCATGTGGAGGCGGAATCTGGCCACCACGTCATGGCTGCGTCCTATTTGAAGGACAGCCTAACCACAAACAAGTGGAAAAGTGAATGTGGCCAGGGATGGTCCATCTCACACCTTCAGACTGGGTTAATATTGTGGAAGCCGGGACACAGTTGGACACTGGGATGCAACACGTCCTGCAGACATAGAGGATTGCAGGTCCTGGGTCAATCAGGCTTCAACACAAAGTTCAGAAGGTAGACAGCAGCAGTGGTCGGCCTCCTACACAACAAGTAAATTATTCATGATCATGAGGCCATCCATCTCCTTAGCTTTCTGATCCTTGGAATGCAAGCGCATGTATGTAGTAGCGGCTAGGCCTGAGGTGGTCAGCATTTTGGCGCATATCCTACCTCCTCCGAGGATTCCTGGATGTTTTCCTGCTACTATCCCAGTTCTATGACTCCCGTTAAAACAAAGCTTCAGGTGATAAATGAGGGATGAGGTGGTGGCAAAGGAGAAAGAGCAGGAGGAACAGGGACCATTCACATCAATATCAGGCCAGTCAACCACATATGTCTTGTAGGATATGTTTCTGTAACAAGAGGAGCGGTTCGGCTACACAGTTATAGGGCATACAGTGAGTGCAATGCCTAACAAAAATTTGGAGGCACTCCAATGCCCCTTGGAAATGACATGGAGGTCAGAGGGCCTTAACTAAACCGTTTTTTCCATTTATAGCAACTGAGTCTCCTGTGCACTGTTGGCCTAAGCAGTGAATGGAAGGCTTTCCAAAAATTATGAGGAACTGCAATGGCCCTTGAAATTGACGTGGATTACAGCATACTAAAAACCTTCTACCCATTATTGGGGAGTGGGTCTCCCTTAGTGTTCGCCTATGCATTGAAAAGCAAAAGCTGACTTAAACTAGGAGGAAATGCAATGCCCGTTGGAAGAGCTGTGGAGTTCAGAATGGTTTAACAAGACGGTTTTAATGCCCCTTGGAAGAGACGTGGAGGTCGCAGTAGCTTAACAAGACGGTTTTAATGCCCGTTGGAAGAGACGTGGAGGTTGCAGTAGAATAAAAAGACAATATCAATGCCCCTTGGAAGAGCCATGCAGTACAGCTTCTTAAAAACATTATTCCCATTATTGGAGTGGGTCTCCCATAGTCTTTGCCTATGCCTTCCAAGCAAAAGCTGCAAAAATTAGGAGGGAGGAACTTGCAATGCTGGCAACACGGACCAAGGTCACCCTGGTGGTGGAGGCTGAGGATAAGGAGAAGAGCAAAATACAGCCGAAATGAGGAAGCTTATACCCATGTGTGGGTGTGAAGCGGTGCATGGGAATACACCTCCCGAAATAACACAGTGGATTAGACTTTATGTTACTCTGCTGTCATTTGGTGGTGATGAGAAGTCTGGCCCAATCCAGCCCTTGTTCATTTTGATAAGGGTCAGCTTGTCAGCATTGTCAGTCGACAGGCGAGTGCGCTTATCAGTTATAATTCCCCCAGCGGCACTAAAAACACGCTCTGATAACACGCTAGCAGCAGGGCAGGCCAGGACCTCCAAGGCGAACAGAGCGAGTTCATTCCAAGTGTCCAGCTTGGATACCCAATAATTAAAAGGCACAGAGGAATCACGGAGGATGCTGGTACGGTCGGTGAGGTACTCCCTCACCATCTTTTGAAACTTTCCACTCCTTGTGAGAGTACCCCGCGCCTCAGGGCCTGTAAGCTGGGCGGGTCTCAGAAAACTGTCCCAGAATGTTGACAGTGTTCCCCTGCCTCTGCTGGATTGGAGTTGCGTCTCTCTCGCCTGTACGCCTTGGCTGGGCAACGAACTGTGAGCTCTGTCGCTAGCGTGTTCAGATGGGAATTTTTTTAACAGTTCTGCAGCAAGGGCCTTCTGGTACTGCCCCATTTTTGTAGACCTCTCCACCTCAGGAATAAGAGAGTTAAAGTTCTCCTTGTAGCGGGGGTCTAAAAGTGTCACCAACCAGTAATGACTGTCACCCAACATTTTGACAACGCGAGGGTCACGGTTAAGGCAGCGTAACATAAAGTCAGCCATGCGTGCCAGACTGGTAACGGGCAAGACTTCCGTGTCCTCACCAAGATGGCGACTGACCATGCTCTCCTCCTTCCCCCCCCCCCTGTCCTCAGTCCACCCACGCTGAACTGACGGTATGACAGTTGTACAGGTACTGCCATCTACAGCGCTTGATACCAGTTCCTGTTCTTCCTCCTCCTCCTCCTCTCCCTCATTGTCCCCCAATGCATGTTGGGATGAGATGAGGCTGAGCTGTGTGTAATCGCCCGCTACGGCTTCTTGATGCATCTCATCATACTCTGGCTGCAATGCCTCCTCTTTAATTCTCTGCAGAGAGTGTTGAAAAAGACGGACAAGTGGGATGCTGACGCTAATGATGGCGTCATCGCTATTCACCATCTTGGTGGCCTCCTCAAAGTTTGTCAGGATGGTACATATGTCAGACATCCAGGTCCACTCCTGAGGTCTTATGTGTGGAGTCTGACCTGAATATCGATGGCCTTGTTGCAGCTAGTACTCCACAACTGCTCTCTTCTGGTCACAAATCCTTTGCAACATGTGGAGGGTAGAGTTCCAACGTGTGGGGACATCACACACCAGTCGGTGTCCCGGAAGCTACAAACGCTGCTGCAACACAGCAAGGGCGGCGGAAGCTGTAGCTGACTTCCGAAAATGAGCTGACAGGTGGCGTACTTTGACGAGCAGATCTGGCAACTTGGGGTACGATTTAAGAAACCGCTGAACCACGAGGTTAAGCACATGAGCCAGGCATGGTACGTATGTGATCTCGCCTCAGAGCTGCCACCAGGTTATGGCCATTGTCACACATGACCATGCCTGGACGTAGGTTCAGCAGTCTCAGCCACAGATCTGCCTGCTCTTTCACAGCTGGAAACAACTCACAAGCAGTGTGAGGTTTCTCATCTAAGCTTATGAGTTTCAGCACAGCCTGTTGCTGCTTGGCTGAGGCAGTACTGCAGTGCTTCCAGCTTGTAACTGATGTGGTGATATCTGAGATGGAGGCTGAACATGAGGAGGAGGATGATGCTCAGGAGCTGTACACTGTGGGGGCAACTCTGACTGACAAAGGGCCCTTAATCCTCAGTGTGGGGAGGATGTGTTCCGTCCCAAGGACCGACTGGGTCACAGTTTCCACTATGTTTACCCAGTGTGCCGTCAGGGAGATGCACTTGTCCACATGTCCGTTGTCAGGTGGACTGTCCCAGTAACTGCGTTGTTGAGGGCACGGCAGATGTTTTGGGACACGTGCTTGTGTAGTGCGGGGATGGCACACCGGGCAAAATAGTGTCGGCTGAGGACAGAGTACCGAGGGACCGCCATCGCCATAAGGTTGCAGAAGGATTCCGTCTCCACCAGCCTAAAAGGCAGCATTTCCAACGCAAGCAGTCGTGAAATGTGCGAATTTAGGACTGTGGCCTGTGGGGCGTTAGCTGCGAATTTCCGTCTTCGTTCAAAGGTCTGAGATATGGACAATTGAACGCTGTGGTGGGACGTGGACGTGGACGTTGATGCTGTTTCTTGAGAAACTGCCATAACAAGTGAAGACTGAGAGGAGGGGGCATCTTTACATGCAGTACAGACAGGGGATTGCCTTGCACGCACAACAGAGGGTTCTATTACACGCACAACAGTGGAAGAAGCAGTGGTGACACCCACTGACACTGGTCGTGGACCCTGGGGTTCGCCCCACAAAGTTGGGTGCTTTGCTGCCATGTGCCTGATCATGCTGGTGGTGGTCAGGCTGGTAGTTTTGTCACCCCTGCTGATGCTGGCCTGGCAGGTGGTACAAATGGCCTTTTTGGGGTTATCAGCAGAGTCTTTAAAAAAATTCCAGACTCTGGAAGACCTACTGCTTGTTCTGGCAACGTCCCTCGTGTTGGTGTTATGGGGAACTGTTGCCCGCCTTCTGTGTGCGGCCACCACACTGCTTCTTCCTGCCTGTTGGGGTACTCTGCCTCCCTCCCCCTGTGTGCTGCTGGCCTCGCTCTGCATGTCCTCCTGCCACGTTGGGTCAGTTACTAGATCATCCACCACCTCCTCCTCTTCCACTTGCGCACCACGATCCTCCTCCTCACTTCGTGGCAATTGTGTCTCGTCATCGTCCACCTCTTGTGACAAATTGCCAGCGTCGACTTCCTGTAGCCGTGGCTGTTCAAATATTTGGGCATCACTACATGGGATCTCCTCTTCCACCACTTCAAGCGGAGCAGGCAAGGGGCACAAATATGGAAATGGACCAGTGAACAGCTCTTCAGAGTGTCCAACTGTGGGATCAGTTGCTGTCTGACTACACTCGGCATGGTGGGAGGAAGGAGCATCAGGATGAGAAGGAGTATGCGGTGGAGACTCACGGCTACTAAAACTTGACCGTGTGGAAGACAGATCGGAGGTGGTGGTGCCCAGGTAACTGGAAGTTTTATTTGCTATCCAATTAATAATCTGTTCACACTGATCAGTTCGCAATACTGGTGTTGTAGTGTGGTTCCCTAGTAATTCGGTCAAGAAGTGGGAGCGAGAAGATGTGGCTGTTGGTTGTGGCACATTTTCACCTTGGCCATGGCCCCGTCCTCTGCACGCACCATCACCAGAACGTCCAGTTCCACGTCCCTTGCCACGCGCCTTGCCCATTGTAAATGAAGTAAAACAGCTTACACTTGCACTATCAATGGAAAAAGGGTAATGAAAAGGAGATTAGAACCGTGGAAGAGGAAAACCACAGTTCTATTTCTCTGGCCTACACCAGAATCTTTTAGACAGATATATTTGTGACTGAACAGACAGGGAGACACTACTACTGTCTTTCTTTAAGGAAAAAATAACAAAAGCTGGATAATACAGAGATTTGAACCGTGGAACTGCAAAACCACAGTTATATGTTTTCTGGCCTACACCAGGGGGAGGGGGGGGAATACCAAAAGGTTAATAAGACGCGTATTTGGACAGTCTGACTGAGGGGGAAAAGAAAAAAAAATTCAGGATTTAGATGAAAAAAAAAAAAAAATTTTCTGGCCACTGAGACCGGGGTGATAACTCTAGCAATTTGACCAACAGGAGCACACAGGACTGTAATGCAGCATTTGCTGGTATAACCACTGCGTCTCCTATACAGCCTGCCTGCCTGCCTGATATGTGGGATGGATATTAGTCCTGAGAAGGACTGTTTGTTTGATGTAGCAGGCTTTAGAGACCCTACACTAACTATTTCGGAGTATAAATCTCTCCCTAGCTCAGCAGCACTGACCCTACACTGTCTGATCCAGAGCGACTGTGTCCAAGATGGCGGCGCCCGGTTTTAAATACTTGAGGTGACACTGTGCAGCCACCCAATCACTGTAATGCCCACAAACAACATGGCTGCGGCATTCCGGTGACTGGCTGGCAATCCCTGCATGTTCATTGGCTCTGTAAAGAGCGCCAAACGTGCAGGGCGGAGACCCGAGCTCCCGCCCGAGTAACCCGGAAGTGCTCGCCGAACATCCCAAGTAGTGAGATGCTCGGGCGAGTACCGAGCTGTGTCGAGCATGCTCACTCAACGCTAATTATTAATAAAAACTTTTTGATATTTTGCATTACATTTGGGAGTGCATGGTCTTTGTTTGCCCTATGCCCTTTTCTCTTCTGTATAGCAATTGATTCCCAGCGTGGGTTCACTATAGCACCCCTTTGTTAAACCCCCCCCCAAAAAAAAAATAAAAATAATTTTTTAGCTAATCATTGAGCGGTGCCCGCTAAATGTGTTGTGTATAGTTTTTAATCTCTTACCGCCGAAGCCTGTTTTTCACCTTCCTGACCAATTTTTCAATTCTGTCCAGTGTCACTTTATGTGGTAATAACTCTAAAATGCTTCAACATATCTCAGTGATTTTGAGATTTTTTTTCATGACACATTGTACTTCATGTTAGTGGTAAATTTAGGTTGATATGATTTGCGAAAAACTCGAAATTTTTGAACCTGAATTTTTTATGCTCTTAAAACAGATGGTCATACCATTTAAAAATAATTAATAAACAGCCAAAAGTGACCCCATTTTAAAAACTGCACGTTTCAAGGTATTCAAAACCACATTTAGATAGTTTGCTAACCCATTAGTTGCTTCACATGAATTAAAACAAAGTGGAAACAAATTAAAAATTTGTTATTTTCAACAAAAATATTGCTTTAGCCCCAAATTTATCATTTTTTACAAGGATAACAGGAGAAAATGGTGTGTACAATTTGTTGAGCAATTTCTCCTGAGCACGATGAAACCGCATATGTGGTCAAAAACTACTGTTTGAACGCATAGCAGGGCTCAAAAGGGAAGGAGCACTATTTGAATTTTGGAGCACAATTTTGGCAGGAATAGATAGCGGACATCATGTTACATTTGCTGACCCCAAATGTGCCAAAACAGTAGAACTCACACAAGTGACTTCATTTTGGAAATTATACCTTCAAGGAATTCAACAAGTGGTGTGGTGAGCATATTGAACCCACAGGTGGTTCACAGAATTTTATAATATTGGAACGTGAAAATAAATTTTATTTTTCCACAAAAATTTTTACTGTAGCCTCAAGGGTAACAGCAGAAAATGGACCACATACTTTGTTGTGCAATTGTATCATCATTAGAGATGAGCGTTGTTCTACTCGAACTGTTCGCCAATCTCAAATTCGAGCTGTTTTGGGCGGTGTTCGAGCCGTTCGGCGAACACGAACAATTTGAGAAAAATTCGGCTGTTCGAGGTTATGTTCGATAACTGTTCGTGCACCAAAATCATAACTGGATTTTTTCTCAGTAATGATGAAAATTAATGTTAATACGCAGTTTGAGTGTACAGCGGGGTGGGGGGAGGGGCAGGGGATGGATCTCTGCAGGAACAATGAAGATCTTCATTTTTTTTTCTCTTTCCCGCATTTGCAGTGGGGAGGTGCAATCTGTCAGCCTATCAGCAGCGCACACACGGAGCGAAGTGCTTTTTTTCACACAAGCAAGGGCATGTGTCATTGGCAGTGTATGTCACATGTCCTTGCCCTATAAGACCAAGCCATTTTCCCCGTCGCCACCATTTTCTCACTGCTGCAGCTGCGTGTTAGACGGCACCGCTGTTGCTGTGTGCGCTATACCTTGTTAATTTCAAGCCAATTTTCGCACAAATCTACAGATAGCTTGGGAGTAGGGAATAGTTGTGATTGCAGTCCTTTTAAGGACTAGGTTACAGCATTTCCTACGACTTTTATCAGGCAGGTCTGTGCTCTTAAATAGATAGATTGTGGGAGTAAAGACTAATTGTAATTGGAGTCCTTTTCAGGACTAGGTTACATCAGTTCCTATCAGTTTTTGCCAGGCAGGTCTGTGCCAGTGCTGTGCAAGTTTTTTTCACAGCATTTGGCTGAATCTAGCAAAGCTAATCCTTTTTGGCCTATTGCAGAGTGTGTTAGTCAGTGGAGTAGCCTATCTGTGTTGCAAGATATACCACCTGTGTATAGAATACCAATTTTTTTACTGCACCTAGTGAAGTAAAATCTTTTGGGCATAGCATCATTCTATTAGTCCATCTATACTGACCTCCATCAGGTTGCAAACTGAATATAATTTTTTTCTGCATCTAGCTCTGAAAAAATATTGGGCTTCTAGCTGTGTGTGGGACTTGTTCTATTAATCCATCTATACAGACCTCCATCAGGTTGCAAACTGAATATATTTTTTTCTGCATCTACCTCTGAAAAAATATTGGGCTTCTAGCTGTGTGTGGGACTTGTTCTATTAATCCATCTATACAGACCTCCATCAGGTTGCAAACTGAATATATTTTTTTCTGCATCTACCTCTGAAAAAATATTGGGCTTCTAGCTGTGTGTGGGACTTGTTCTATTAATCCATCTATACAGACCTCCATCAGGTTGCAAACTGAATATATTTTTTTCTGCATCTACCTCTGAAAAAATATTGGGCTTCTAGCTGTGTGTGGGACTTGTTCTATTAATGCATCTATACAGACCTCCATCAGGTTGCAAACTGAATATATTTTTTCTGCATCTACCTCTGAAAAAATATTGGGCTTCTAGCTGTGTGTGGGTCTTGTTCTATTAATCCATCTATACTGACCTCCATCAGGTTGCAAATTGAATATAATTTTTTTCTGCATCTAGCTCTGAAAAAATATTGGGCTTCTAGCTGTGTGTGGGACTTGTTCTATTAATCCATCTATACAGACCTCCATCAGGTTGCAAACTGAATATATTTTTTTCTGCATCTACCTCTGAAAAAATATTGGGCTTCTAGCTGTGTGTGGGACCTGTTCTATTAATCCATCTATACAGACCTCCATCAGGTTGCAAACTGAATATATTTTTTTCTGCATCTACCTCTGAAAAAATATTGGGCTTCTAGCTGTGTGTGGGACTTGTTCTATTAATCCATCTATACAGACCTCCATCAGGTTGCAAACTGAATATATTTTTTTCTGCATCTACCTCTGAAAAAATATTGGGCTTCTAGCTGTGTGTGGGACTTGTTCTATTAATGCATCTATACAGACCTCCATCAGGTTGCAAACTGAATATATTTTTTCTGCATCTACCTCTGAAAAAATATTGGGCTTCTAGCTGTGTGTGGGACTTGTTCTATTAATCCATCTATACAGACCTCCATCAGGTTGCAAACTGAATATATTTTTTTCTGCATCTACCTCTGAAAAAATATTGGGCTTCTAGCTGTGTGTGGGACTTGTTGTATTAGTCCATCTATACTGACCTCCATCAGGTTGCAAACTGAATATATTTTTTTCTGCATCTACCACTGAAAAAATATTGGGCTTCTAGCTGTGTGTGGGACTTGTTCTATTAATCCATCTATACAGACCTCCATCAGGTTGCAAACTGAATATATTTTTTTCTGCATCTACCTCTGAAAAAATATTGGGCTTCTAGCTGTGTGTGGGACTTGTTCTATTAATCCATCTATACAGACCTCCATCAGGTTGCAAACTGAATATAATTTTTTTCTGCATCTACCTCTGAAAAAATATTTGGGCTTCTAGCTGTGTGTGGGACTTGTTCTATTAGTCCATCTATACTGACCTCCATAAGGTTGCAAACTGAATATAATTTTTTTCTGCATCTACCTCTGAAAAAATATTTGGCCTTCTAGCTGTGTGTGGGACTTGTTCTATTAGTCCATCTATACTGACCTCCATCAGGTTGCAAATTGAATATAATATTTTTCTGCATCTAGCTCTGAAAAAATGTTTGGCCTTCTAGCAGTGTGTGGGACTTGTTCTATTAGTCCATCTATACTGACCTCCATCAGGTTGCAAACTGAATATATTTTTTTCTGCATCTACCACTGAAAAAATATTGGGCTTCTAGCTGTGTGTGGGACTTGTTCTATTAATCCATCTATACAGACCTCCATCAGGTTGCAAACTGAATATATTTTTTTCTGCATCTACCTCTTAAAAAATATTGGGCTTCTAGCTGTGTGTGGGACTTGTTCTATTAATCCATCTATACAGACCTCCATCAGGTTGCAAACTGAATATAATTTTTTTCTGCATCTACCTCTGAAAAAATATTTGGGCTTCTAGCTGTGTGTGGGACTTGTTCTATTAGTCCATCTATACTGACCTCCATAAGGTTGCAAACTGAATATAATTTTTTTCTGCATCTACCTCTGAAAAAATATTTGGCCTTCTAGCTGTGTGTGGGACTTGTTCTATTAGTCCATCTATACTGACCTCCATCAGGTTGCAAATTGAATATAATATTTTTCTGCATCTAGCTCTGAAAAAATGTTTGGCCTTCTAGCAGTGTGTGGGACTTGTTCTATTAGTCCATCTATACTGACCTCCATCAGGTTGCAAACTGAATATATTTTTTTCTGCATCTACCTCTGAAAAAATATTGGGCTTCTAGCTGTGTGTGGGACTTGTTCTATTAATCCATCTATACAGACCTCCATCAGGTTGCAAACTGAATATATTTTTTTCTGCATCTACCTCTGAAAAAATATTGGGCTTCTAGCTGTGTGTGGGACTTGTTCTATTAATCCATCTATACAGACCTCCATCAGGTTGCAAACTGAATATATTTTTTTCTGCATCTACCTCTGAAAAAATATTGGGCTTCTAGCTGTGTGTGGGACTTGTTCTATTAATCCATCTATACAGACCTCCATCAGGTTGCAAACTGAATATAATTTTTTTCTGCATCTAGCACTGAAAAAATATTTGGCCTTCTAGCAGTGTGTGGGACTTGTTCTATTAGTCATCTATACTGACCTCCATCAGGTTGCAAATTCAAAATAATATTTTGTCTGCATCTACCTCTGAAAAAATATTTGGCCTTCTAGCAGTGTGTGGGACTTGTTCTATTAGTCCATCTATACTGACCTCCATCAGGTTGCAAACTGAATATAATTTTTTTCTGCATCTAACTCTGAAAAAATATTTGGCCTTCTAGCAGTGTGTGGGTCTCATTGTATTAGGCCATCTATACCAAGCTCCACCAGCTTTTCAATTAATAATAATTTTTCGCTGCATCTAGCCCTGAAAATAATTTTTCTTCCCAATAGTGGTAGCAATAGAAATATGGGGCGCGCTCCTGGCTTACAAAAATATACGCTTCATAACAAAAAACACCAGCTTAGCGCACTGCATTAATAAGATGGCATCATCGTCTCTCCCAGTGCTAGGCCTACTACCCAGGCTAGCATTCCTGTGCCTAAAACACAATGTATGGGTCCGCGCTAGCCACTATGCTGAGGGGTCTAAAGCTGCTGCTAACGCTTTATAACAATTCAATTGGCAGATTTTCACAGAGCTCTTCCACAATGCCCACCCATCGGGACAACAGTTGCCCACCTTCCCTATGGGATCTAGTGGCGAATAGTTGATGCCATTAATCAGAGCGTCAGTTGCCCCGTCGACGTGGCAAGCATACGGTAAGGCATGGGAAGAGTGGACACAACTAGTAGCAGGCAGACGGGTTGACCAATGTGAACAAGCCAGATCACAAGTCACCATAGAATTTCTCCACCAGCTAATGATGAGGGGCATATCAGGGGCGTCAGCGCAGCGGTGTCTGACCGGAGTAGCATTTCACTTCCAACTACTGAATTGGGGAGATGTGACAAAGATTCATCATCAGACAATCCATAAAAGGGTGGAAAAGGGGTCAGCCAAGTCAGGAGTGTAGACGTCCCGTCCCGTGTCACTAAAACTGATTTCTCACATCATATCCCTAACACCATTAACATGACACTCACAATTTGAAGCAACACTACTGTCTACTGCATTTGTGATCGCCTTCTTCGGGGCGCTATGCATAAGTGAATTAGTCCCTCAATCCAAAATTAGCACCAGTGGAGGCTTATTACACCAGGACGTAGTCATAGGCAATAATGCAATACGTCTACGCATACACAAATCGAAAATGGTTCCAGCGGGCAGGGGCACTTGGGTACTTCTACAACCCACAAATGGTACACTGAGTCGGGTAACAATAGTAAAACCATATCTAACCATCAGATCACAAAGTAATTTGTTCCTATCACACATTGATGGGACGCCATTATCAAGATACCAGTTCCAAGCTATATTTAATAAATGCATAACATCGGCAGGGAACCACCCCAAAGATTACGGGACACACTCATTCCGCATAGGCGCGGCCACAGAAGCAGCAAGAGCAGGACTGTCAGAAACGGAAGTTCAGAGGATAGAGAGATGGTGATCCACGTGTTTGGCAAGATACATAAGACCGGACTTGTTATCCTAACGTGGTTTGTTTCTTTTACAGGTGACGCTAAGCCAACAGTGTGGGTGATAGGCCACTCGTATATATATTGGGCAGATTAAAGGGCGAAAGTCCGCCCAGGCGGGAGGAAATTAGAGTTTCATAACACATATTTCAACTGGAGAGGTATTAGAGGCCTGCTATGGCCACAGGTACTAATGGAGGTAATCAAGGTAGGGAGAGAGGCAAGATGTCTGGTCATCTTAGTTATACAGGCCGGGGGAAACAACCTAGGTCATCACAAGAGCGCATAACTAATGGCAATAATGAAACTAGACACTGAGCGCTTCAGAGAATTTTTCACAAAACTAGCTATAGTATGGTCAGAGATTGTGCCGATAGCGGTATGGCAAGGTGCGCGAGACATCACGGCCATCGAACGGACAAGGCGGGTAATAAATATTCGGATGGCAAAATTTAGAAGAGACAGAGGCGGTGTAGTGGTACGACACCGACAACTGGAAGGAGATAAAGCAGGCCTCATACGGCCCGACGGTGTTCACTTAATGGATATTGGACTGGACATATTCCTGTCAGGACTCCAGGACGGAGTGGAACAAGCGTTAAGAGTGATGGGTGGGGGTCAGTCCTGCATACGAGTACGCAGGATCCTCCGTGGCCTGGAAATAGAAAGGACATGTTGGAGAGTTACACTTGTTGGCCAAGTTGCCGGAGTGGAGACCCAGGGCATGCTGCAACAAGCTGAATTATTTTAGAAATAAAATGTCTTTCTAATGGAATGAGTATAAAGAGTTAATAAAGCTGTGACCGATCCTCACCCATCCAGTTGTAAGAGTTACATTATTGTATTGTCAAGGAAAGGGGGGCGGTAGGGGGGCTGAGCGTCTGGGTTTGGTTGGGGGTCCCCACAGTCTGCCTAGGCTAGATGCATTTAAAAATTCTTATTAGATACACAGGCGGTGCAGCTTGCTTCGCAGCTGGGCTACTACGCCCAAAGTATTGCCTAGGCTAGATGCAGTTAAAAATTCTACACTGACTAGCAGACACTGAAGATTTGGAGCAGACCTCTGAGTAAACAGCTCTTCAGACTCAATCATCTGTGTTACCCCAAGCCATAGTGTATGTAGTTTCTTACAGTTAAAAGGGGGGGGGGAGCGACCCAACCCACCTGGAATTGACGATGCCAACGTCACGTAAGACACAGCAAGGGGACTCCAAAAAGAGTTTCCATTTTTTCCCAAAATTGTGGCACAGACACCACTTAACCCTAGAACGCATACCTGGGGCCTCGCAGTCCCGCCCTGTTAATTGTTTTCTATTTTCTGCAAGATTACTTTAGTTAGAATTTTGAAACTCTAGGTATTCTTCATGTATATAGTTGTTTGTCATTTGAGTTTGAGTTATTCAATGTTATTTGCACACGGGCCTAAAAGGCCCCAGGTATATGAAAGTGTAGATTTTTATGGTCATGCGTTCTAGGGTTAAGTGGCATCAATTGCCCCACAGTTGCTTAAAACGGTTGGTGAGGTGATATTACCAAATCCTCAAGCTTTTAGCCTCCCAAGGATAACACAGGATTAGAAAAGTCCTTGCGAATCCATGATTTGTTCATCTTTATGAACGTGAGTCTGTCTACATTCTCAGTGGACAGCCGCGTGCGCTTATCTGTCAGCACACCATCAGCAGCGCTGAACACACGTTCAGAGAGAACACTGGCTGCAGGGCATGACAAGATCTCCAAGGCGTGAGTGGCGAGCTCCGGCCATTTTTCCAGATTGGAATACCAAAATGAGCAAGGGTCCAGTGACACAGTCATGGCTTCGATGTTCACTTGGAGATACTCCTGCACCATCCTCTCTAGGCATTGACTATGTGTCAGACTTCTTGTCTCATGTGGCCTTGCAAAGGATGGTCTAAAAAAGTGGTGAAACGATTTCACAAAATTGCTGTTACCAGCAGATACTGTGTTACTGTTACGGTTTGAGTGATGAAGACTCGACAGTCCCGCGGTTGGCAAGTTAGAACTGTGAGATTCACTTCGTGCACCACTGGTGTTTTGTGGAAAAGCACATGTAAGATTCTGCAACAGCGTCTGCAGATACTCCTGCATGCGTCAATCCCTTTTTATGGCAGGAATTATTTCGGCAAATTTACTTTTGTACCGGGGATCTAAGAGTGTGGCAACCCAGTAGTCGAGATTACTTCGAATTCTGCAATCTGAGGGTCATGTTGCAGGTAGTGCAGCAAGAAGGCACTCATGTGTCTTGCGCATCCAGGAGGACCAAGTCCTTGTTGTGTTGGTAGCGAGGTAAGAATCATGCTTCTTTCCTCTGCCCTCTCCCCCCAACCTCGCACAACAGAAATGTGATCAAGGTCTCCCTCATCTGATGAGTCTTCCATGCCCATCGCCAGTTCATCCTCCACTTCTTCCTCGGCTCCTGCACCTTCCTCAACAGTTTGGCTGCTACCATGCGCCCTGTTTAATCCCTCTCCCCCACCCTCCCATGCCTGCCTCCTTGGTGCTGCCAACCGTCTGGACCTTGGAGATGTTATCCCTTCCGCATACGACTCCTCCTCTACTTCCTCCACCTCCTCTTGTCCGACCACCTGACTCTGAATTCTGTTTAATGTGTGCTCCAGCATGTAAATCACCGGAATAGTTATGCTGATAATGGCATCATCGTCAGCACTAAACATCTTCGTCGCCATTTCAAAACTGTGCAGAAAGGTGTGTGGCGCCCCTGAGGGTGCAGTCACCACAGAGTTACTGCATCTCACCCAGAGGTGTGGTATCTCACCCTCAGGTAAGGAAGGCGTATGGCTCGGGACCCTAACACCTGCATCCAACACATACCCGCAGTGGGGTTAGGGCGAGATTGCTCCTAAGGGAGAGCACAGTCCCAGGTCCCTAGCTGGTGGGAGGATCCTATGTAGTGGGTGCTTAGGGGAGCAGCTTAGGGGAGCACATGACAGGGAGAGTATAAATAGGAAGCCATCTTAGAAAGAGCAAGCCAGTCAGAGGAGGAAAAGTGACAGGAGCAGAGGCTCGGCATGACCTCTGCTCCGGAGGCGGGCCTAGCCTGGGAGGCCCAGGACTGAAGGAGAGAAGAGAGGAGTGGGAGCAGGAAGGCTCCAGGAACCGAAGGGACCCTAGGGCTACGGGCCGTGCAGAAGGCCACCTGTACTCCCGCTGCTACCAGGAGGTAGAGGGGTCAGGCCAGATAAGGGGAACCGGTCCCTCAACTAGAGGAGAAACAGCAAGGCTCAACTAGAAACCGGAGGCTGCAGCATTTCATGTACTGCAGGCAAAAGTCCACACCAGTCTCACTAAGAAGGTAGCCACATAGGACCCAGGGGACGGAACACAAGTCGCCCGCCAAGGCCCGAGGATACCGGATAGAAGTGTCACTGGGTGTGAGGTGCAGGGAGAAGGCCAGAGAAAGGACACACAGAAGGGGGTCCTGCTAAGTACTCCGGAGCTATCTGGGGGTGGACTGAGCCCCTCACTGAGTACGCACAGCACGACGGGTGAGATAGCTCTGGTACCTGTAATCTGGACTGCAACAACTGTGAGTAAAGATCTTGGGACTGCATCACACGGACTCTGTGTTCATTACTGACTCCCTGCACTACAACCACCATCATCCACCCACACTGCCCTGAAGCTACACTCTTCCTGTGGTGAGTAATAATACCATTGCAGCAAAACCACCAGCTTCAGAGGACTGTTCCGCAGCGGCGGCCCCTTTAGCCGCACTCCACAGGTGGCGTAGTCGGACATTATAAAATCCATATATACAAATTACTGTTGGATTGACCGCCCTGGGTCACGGACCGGGTCACCGTCACAGTGACTACAACCCCCAGCGTCTACCGGCCCGGCTCCGGGTACCCCACGGCCCAGGGGGCGCGTCAACTTCATAGGTCCCTGATCTGAGACCACTCCTGCTGTGTGATTTGCCCCACCTCTGGATCTCGTTGGCCCAGGCTATACGTCAGAAACTATTGCACCAGGGCTTGTCGGTGCTGCCACAGTCGCTGCAACATGTGCAGAGTTGAATTCCACCGTGTCGGCACATCGCATTTCAGCCGGTGAACTGGCAGGCCCAACGACTTCTGTAGAGATGTAAGTCGTTGAGCTGCGGGATGCGATCGGCGGAAGTGAGCACACAGCGACCGTGCCCTCTGCAGAAGGCCATCTAGTCCGGGATAGTGGGCTAAAAATTTATGGACAACCAGGTTCAACACGTGAGCCATACAAGGCACGTGTGTAACATTGCCCCGGCGAAGGGCCGCACCCAGGTTTGCAGCATTGTCGCACACGGCCTTCCCTGGTTGCAGGTCCAGTGGAGACAACCATTCATGAAACTGGGTCTCCAGAGCTGACCACAAGTCCTCAGCTGTGTGACTCACATTTCCCAGACATTTCAAAGTAAACACTGATGCCGTTGAGCCCTGCTGCCAGCATAGTAAGGAGGTGCGCAGTTAGAAAGCAGGTGGCATTACCAGACAGGCTTTGGGTGCAGGTGGAGGACCGAGAGGAGGTTGAGGAGGCAGAAGCAGTGGAGGAACTTCTAGATAAAGAGGATTGACGTACAACTCGCGGGGACGGCAAGACTTGGACAGCAGCCCCTTGTCCTGCTGTCACCATAGTTACCCAGTGCCCTGTCAGCGACATGTAACGCCCCTGTCCATGCCTACTCGTCCAAGTGTCTGTGGTGAAATGCACCCTGTCACACACAGAGTTTCTCAAAGAAGCGGTGATGTTGTGTGCGACATGCTGGTGGAGCGCAGGCACACCTTTCTTTGAGAAGTAGTGCCGACTGGGCATCTGGTACTGGGGCACTGCGACGGACATAAGGTCTCAAAAATCCACTGTGTCCTCCAGGCGGAAAGGCAGCATTTCTGTAGCCAATAGCTTGCAGATGGTGAAATTCAACCTCTTAGCTTTCTCATGGCTAGGAGGAAATGGTCTTTTACTTGTCCACATCTGAGGGACCGAGGGCTGGCTGTTGTGCTTTGACGGGGTTGAGTAGGGTGTCCCTGGCAAACTGCCGGTCTGTGAGGAAGATGCAGGCGGACATGTTAGGTTGCCTTGATCCAAAGGTGGTGCTCTCGATGTCAGAGAGCTCTCAACACCAGCAGGTGTTTCCACTTCCCAATGAACTGACGACCTGCCAATCACACTGGCTGTTGCAGGTAAAGAGGTGGCAGGTCTGCGTCCAAAAACATGTGTGACTGCTGTCCCCCCAGTCACAGAGGATGAAGAGGCCGCGGATGCACAAGATGGGGCAGACGGTGGTTGGCCCAGCCTGCTAGGCCGCATTGTAGCACAGTGAGCTTCCCACTGCAACTTATGCTTCATATCCATGTGACGGTACATGCATGAAGTACTCAAACTATGGATTTTTTGGCCTCTACTTAGCTTTTGGTGACAAATATTACAGATAACACGAGTTGGGTCATCCTTATCGATCTGAATAAATGCCCAGGCTATGCAAGGCTTAGAGCCCATGCGACCTGAAGAGCCACTACGACTTGTGGTCAGAGGCGGAGTTGTGGTGGAGGATGCAGTTGTTGACGTGCTTCCAGTTCTCCGTCTCTGTCCAGGAAGGCGCAACCTAACCTCGTCGTCAATAGCATCTGTGACGCCCCGCTGCGCTTGGTATCACAGATCCTAGAAGAGTGTATTGATGGAATCCTCCACAAGAGGCCCCCATAAACATTCACACATCTCCACCTTCCACCTCAGACCAGCAGAGGGAGCCCGCTAGGGATATAAATAGGGAAGGTGGAGCTAGGCAGTTCAGTTCCTCTGAAGAGTTCCTGCAGTAGAGAAGCCTAAGAGAGGTCAGTCTGCAGTGGAGCTCAGTCTAGTCTAGAGAACTCAGTTAATAGTTCAGCAGTGGAGCACGAGGCTCCTGCTAGCTAGATTCAGGGAGCCCAGATAGAGCTTAAGGTGTGCCGGCGTCATAAGATTGGTGAAGCGCGGCAAGCTGCCGTTAGTGTGTATAGCCTATTGAGGGCCCGAGTAGGCCGAAGGTGAGTGGCGAGTTAGTACATAAGGGGCAGAGGAGCTTAACCAGCTCACCCCGAAGCATTTACCGGACACCGGATCCGAGCTTACCGGGATCTCTATGACCCAGTAAGGCATAACCGGAATCCCTGGAGAACTACAAGTCCCAGGATCGCTAAGGTGCTGATACGTAACAGAGCCAGGAGACGCTTAGGCCCCGCATACTGGGAGCGTGAACTTCAAGAGAAGGCCCTACCACAAGGTCAGCCAGCGCAGGACAGAGACAAAGTTAGGCCTAGCTCCAGGCAGGTCAGAAACTTACTGCGCAGAGGCAAGAAACAGGAGGCCCTACACCCGCTCATTGGGGAGGATCCTGATATGCACCCTTCACCCTACAGTGCTCCAGGATGTGCCTGAATTTCCTCCAGTAAAAGGTACTGAAGTGACTACCGTGTCCGTTTCCGTTCTTGCTCTGACCCAGCTGGGTCTCGCCTGTCCTGCATTCCCCCTGCATACGCTGCCCTGAGACCTAGCTCCACCTGTGGGGAGCTATACCATCGAGCTGCCTTATCACGGGCCTCAGTGGACTGCTGCAGCGCTGGTGCTTCTCACCAGATACCACAGGTGGTGTCACAAACTCTTATAAAATTAACAATTATCCACCCTTTTAAAGAGTGACCCCAAGGTACGGGCCAGGGAGCCGACCACCGCGACATCCCAAAGGCCAGGCAAAGGCCCGGGTGACCTCATCGACTGGCTGACTGTGGGTTGACAGTAAGTGGGATCTCCAACCTTGTCATCATCACCCTGTGTGTTATCACACCCGTCGTCCTCAAAGCCAACCTCTTCCTGCCCTGACCGAAAAGTCAAGTTGTCGCTCCAATCAGGTATTTGAGTCTCATCATCGTCTTCATCATTGTCTCCACCAACAGGAGTTACAGTTTGGGAACGAGGTTCTACATTATGCTCAGAACCTTCTTCATCTGGTCCTGGATCCGACTTATAAAGATTCTGGGCATCAGTGCAGATCATTTCCTCGTCTGGATTAACAGAAGCTCTGGAGCAGACCTCCGTTTCCCAGGCTATAGTATGAGTAAACAGCTGTGCAGACTCAACCATCTGTGTTACCCCATACTCAGACGGGCAGCTGGAGACTTGGGAGCTGTGAGGAAGCAAGTGCGATTGGGGTGACACCTCTGAGGACTGGAGTATTTGTGATGTTGAAGTTGAGGTGGAGGAGAGCCCACTTGAAGGAGCACTTGATATCCGCTGAAGCACCTGCTGTTTTTGTGCCTCACCTGGAATTTGTAGCGATGGGCGTGTCCGTAACAAAGGGATCGTATCACATTGTCCACGAAAAGAAGTCGACATGTTAGTTTGGCTGGAAGATGGTCTTTCTTCTGCAGATGTTACTCCCCCCCCACCGCGGGGGGCTCGACCCACCAGCGGACAGGCACCAGTATTAGGAGAGGGGGGCTGGCCGTCAGGGTCCACCGCGGCTCTGGCACAAACCCGGCGACACGGAGGTGGCACGGGCAGGAACGGACTGGCCGTGTCGGCTTCTCACTTTTTGGATTTTAGAAGGGCATGACATGCCTATATCTGTGTCTCCCCCTCCTTTTACTCCTCCACCTCTTTTATTTTCGCATGACTATATGTACTTGTCACTTTTCCATGTGTTAGTTATGTCTTCTGAGCAGTTTGTCAGCTTTTGGACACCTTTGAAGGTGTTTTCTATGTGTTTCTATGTGTTTTTGTTTGCCTGCCATTGGTTTTAACGGTGTTCGAAGGTGTTCGACGAACAGTTCGACGAACAGTTCGGCGAACACACGGGTGTTCGACGAACCGAACCGAACTCGAACACTACGGGGGTGGCTCAACACTAATCATCATACCTCAAATGTGATCAGAAACTACTGTATGGGCACATGGCAGGGTTTGGAAAGGAAGGAGCGCTATTGGAATTCTGGAACGCAATTTTGGCTGGAATAGATTGCGGATGCCTTGTTGCATTTGAAAAGCCCCTGACATGCCAAAACATCTAGTGGTTCAGTGAGCATCTAGGTCCCACAGGTGGTTCACAGAATTCTATAACATTGGAACGTGAAAATGAAAAATTACATTTTTTACACAAAAATGGTTTAGTCCAAAATTTTTCATTTTCACAAGAGAAGGATTAATTGGACCACACAATTTGTTGTACAATTTCTCCTGAGTTCAACAATACCCCATATGTCATCGGAAACTACTGTTTGGGCACATGGCAGGGCTCAAAAGGAAAGGTGCGCTACTTCTGCCAGAACAGCAGAACCCACCATAAGGGACTCCATTTTATAACCTACACCTCTCAATGAATTCATCTAGGGGAACAGTGATCATATTGACACCAGAGGTGTGTCACAGAATTTTAGACCATTGGATGGTGAAGAAAAAATAATTACATTTTTACCACAAAAATGGCACCAATATTTGTCACACAATGTATTTGGAAATACTGCATACAGTGGGGGAAATAAGTGTTTGAACCCTTGCTGTTTTTGTAAGTTTGCCCACTGACAAAGACATGAACAGTATATAATTTTAAGGGTAGGTTAATTTTAACATTGAGAGATAGAATATCTTCCCCCCCCCAAAAAAAAAAAGCACATTGTATAAATTTAGATACATTTATTTGCAATTTGCAGTGAGAAATAAGTATTTGATCCCTTACAAACCATTATGAGTTCTGGCTCCTACAGACCAGTTAGTCGCTCCTAATCAACTCGTTACCTACATTAAAGACAGTTGTCTTGCATTGTCACCTGTATAAAATAACTCCTGTCCACATACTCAATTAATCAGTCAGACTCTAACCTCTACAACATGGGTAAGACCAAAGAGCTTTCTAAGGATGTCAGGGACAAGATCATAGACCTGCACAAAGCTGGAATGGGCTGCAAAACCATAAGGGAGATGCTGGGTGAGAAGGAGACAACTGTTGGTGCAATAGTAAGAAAATGGAAGAAAAACAAAATGACTGTCAATCGACATCGATCTGGGGCACCATGCAAAATCTCACCTCGTGGGGTATCCTTGATTATGAGGAAGGTGAGAGATGAGCCTAAAACTACAGAGGGAGAACTTGTTAATGATCTCAATGCAGCTGGGATAACAGTCACCAACAAAACCATTGGTAACACATTACGCCTTAAAGGTTTAAAATCCTGCAGTGCCCGCAAGGTCCCCCTGCTCAAGAAGGCACATGTGCAGGCCCATCTGAAGTTTGCCAATTAACACCTGGATGATTCTGTGAGTTATTGGGAGAAGGTGCTGTGGTCAGATGAGACAAATTGACCTCTTTGGCATTAACTCAACTTGCCGTGTTTGGAGGAAGAAGGATGAGTATAATCCTTGAATATCGTCCCAACTGTGAAGCATGGTGGGGGAAACATTATACTTTGGGGGTGCTTTTCTGCAAATGGGACATGACTACTGCGTCGTACTGAAGGGAAGATGGATGGGGTTATGTGTCGTGAGATTTTGGCCAACAACTTCCTTCCCTCAGTAAGAGCATTGAAGATGGGTCGTGGCTGGGTCTTTCAGCAAGACAATGACCCAAAACATACAGCCAAGGCAACAAAGGAGTGGCTCAAAAAGAAGTACAGTAATGTCATGGAGTGGCCTAGCCAGTCTCCAGACCTTAATCCCATAGAAAACTTATGGAGGGAGTTGAAGCTCCGAGTTGCCAAGCGACAGCCTCAAAATCGTAATGATTTAGAGATGATCTGCAAAGAGGAGTGGACCAAAATTCCTCCTGACATGTGCGCAAACCTCATCATCAACTACAACAAGGGTTTTGCCAACAAGTATTAAGTGTTGTTTACCAGAGGGATCAAATACTTATTTCCCACTGCAAAATGCAAAAAAATGTATCTAATTTATACAATGTGATTTTCTTGGTTTTTTTTGGGAGGGGGATATTTTATCTCTTGATGTTAAAATTAACCTACCCTTAAAATTACTGACTGTTCATGTCAGTGAGCAAACTTACAAAAACAGCAAGGGATCAAATACTTATTTCCCCCACTGTATGTGGCTGTGCAGTACTGCTTAGCCACACGGCAAGATTCAGGAGGGACAGAGCGCCATTTGGCTCTTGGAGAACAAAATATCCTAGAATATTATGTTGCTGAATGAAAATTGCAAATCTGACATTGCAGTACGCAGTATGTTGTAGTGCCCATACATTGTGCCCAGCCTGCGCTTCTGGATACACGCACCCAGAAAATTAAGCGAGCTTTCATCTCTGCAATAGTGACAAACATGTGGACGCTAAATGTGGTTGAGGCACACTGTGGTGCTCAGAAGGGAGATGGGCATTTGGATTTGGCAGTGTAGATGTCACTGGATTTTTTGGGGGGGGCGAGGAGCCATTACGCTTTTCCAGAGTCTTTGTGTTACCAGTAACGTGTAAACCCTTATACTTCCGTTAACAAATGATAGACGTGAGTGGGGACTTGTTTTTTTTTTTTTTGTTTTGTTTTTTTTTGTTCTTTATGTGATTTTTTTTTTTTAAATATTTTTACTTTTTTTTTTAAAAAAAGCACAAGGTTCACACAAGGGTAAGCACTTGTCACTAAATATATTCATGGTTTTCCTTTTCCTTGTTTTTTCATTTGTTGATCTTTGTCATTATGACTCATTGGGTTATGTGATAGTGGTGCAAGTCTTGTGCCTTTTGTGGTGGGGCCACTTAGTGGTCATGCCACATCATTACCTTCACTCCCATGAAAGTATTGAGAGTACTTTTTCATTGTTCGTAACATATAGCCATGTGTATAGTAATTTTGTGCTATCCAATCATTTATTGATGTCGCCTTCTTTGCGTGTCCTTAACATTGAGCCACTACTATACATTTTTATAACATAATTATATTTTGCCTGTTTGTTATATGTAATAAAAATTTCAGTTTTTTTTTATAGTCAAATAGGTCTCTCATTTTTGTTTTAGTTCTCTGGGGTTAATCGCTCCCTTTTTTTCTGTAGGATTCCTTATTGGACTATGGATGTGGTGGGCCCTTCTCACATGCGTTCCTTTTTATAATATCCCAAGTGCTTCCTTATAAAATAGTAATGCCCTGAGTGACCCTTTAAAGGGTAAAAATGCTGTGAGTGTCAGTTTAAAAAGTATGCAAATTGCCTCTTTAGAGGGGAAGACTTGAACTCTGTAGCGCCACCTGTTGGAAGCAGCAATCTTAGAAGTCACTATCGACACTTTAATGAGCCTTGCAATATGACTTAGGATAATGGCCAAATCAGAATCTCAGTTTGCAGATACAGTGTTTCGGGCTGTTGCCCCTCATCAGTGCAAAGTATGAGAACTGATTTGGCTAGATGAGAGGCTCTGGACTGAGGTCTAAGGGGTAACATTTCTCCTTGTGGAGAGTGACACACCGGCTCTGGCATGCCAATGTAAGGAGGCATATTCACCGTGCAATGCTCCTCTGGGAAATTTAATATGCAAATTGCCTCTTCAGAGAGGAAGAGGACTTGAACTCTGTAGCGCCAGCTGTTGGTAGCAGCAATCCTAGAAGTCACTATCGACCCTTTAAGGAGCCCTGCAATATGACTTAGGATAAAAGACAAATCAGATTCTCAATTTGCAGACACGATGTTTAGAGGTATTGCCCCTCGTCAGTGCAAAGTATGAGAACTGATTTGGCTAGGTGAGAGGCTCTGGAGTGAGGTCTAAGGGGTGACGTTTCTCCTTGTGCAGAGTTTAAAAAGTAATAATGCTGCAATGGCCCTTTAAAATGTAAGAGTGCCCCATTATAAATATTTTTTTGGGGGTTTTCTACAACTCAGAACCTGTACAGAAATGCAATAGTGCTGTGTGCACGAGGCCTAAAGATAAGCAAACCAAAATCATACTGCTTCTTTTACATCTAAATTAACAAACTCTTGTAACCTGCAGTTCTGCAACACCTTGCTATATTAGTAACACTACGTATATCTCATGAAGTAAAAGGTTCATGTATTTTTATTTATCGTTTCAAAGCAACTCCAAAAGTATTTATTTATATCAAAGTGACTTTGAAAAACATCAAGAATCATAGATAAAGTAATAAAAACAAAGCATTGAAGTATGCAAAACCTATTGCACTCACTGATCAAATGATTAGTCTGCACTATTTTGCATACACGTATAATACCATAAATACTATGGAAGTTTACGCCACTGCGCTGTATGTCTGTTTTCTAAATGGTGTAGATGTAAAAAACAGAAGATCATTTCTCCAGGATCTAGAACTGTTATGTCATTCCACACACCTAACACAAAGGATCCTATTTCCAGTCTATCAGCAGAACTTACAGTATCACACACACAAGCTAATAAAACCTCTACATCTGCTTGGCAAGCACAGCGTATAGCTGGTCTCCTGTGAGCCATAAAGTGATGTTTCTGCTATAGACCCATTGCTTATAAATGAAGAGTGTATAGACAATGGGATAACACAAGATAGAAAATAGCAGAAATGTATAGTGTACAAATTGTGCTGTGTCCCCCCACCACGACGTAAGTTTCTCCTTGCTTCTTCCAGGGAAAAATACAAAGTAAGAGTAGAAAAGTAGAAGTTACAACTACTGTTGAAACTAAAACCCCCCTGACGAAGGCTGGACGCCAAAACGCGCGTTTGGGTGGGCCCCATTGTGGAACAGGAATTACAATCTTTGGGCTGTGAGTATTCTATGTATCATACGTAGTTTAGATTGCTATGCCACATTATGTGGGCGTTTTCTTGACCATCAATCAGTTCATCCTATAGAGCTTTATGCCATGGTATCACTTGTTAGCATGGTTATGTGGCACCCCAGGGGTCTGGTTTCCACAGTAATAGCAGTATTACGTCTGTGAGCAGGTGGGAGGTCTCCTGGGCAGGAATCCTAAGCATGCCACACCTCCTGCCCAGTCCTGGGAGGGGAAGAACTTCCCCTACATAAACTACATAAACTGGGGCTGAGGCAGGGTTAGAGAGAGGAGTTCCAGACAGAGACGGAGTCTGGTCTGGAAACGCAGAAACAGGGACAGAGAGACATCAGGAGCTCTGTAGGAGCCAAGGAGAAGCGCCAGGGGCTGGAGCTGTGCAGAGCTCGCCCTGGGAGAAGGTACTAAAACCGGACACAGGAGTCCGAGGCTGTGGGGACTAAGATATACCCAGCAGCAGAATCCATCCGGCAGGGGATTCCAGGTCCTCTGGCCATAAAAGCCCGGAGGCTCAGTCACAACGAAGGGACCAGCACCGCCATCCCGGAGCGGAGGCTAACAGGAGGCCCCAGGTCACCAGCCATACGGGTGAGCACCACACGGTATACCCAGGGACGTGGGCTACTTGTAACCGCCGAAAGCAGGGTAGCCAGGAAGGGTACAGACTAACGGGAAGGCCTACAACTCCACCTGGCCAGGGGAACTCCGGCTTACTCGCAGACTAACCAGGCCCCAACTACTAGCCAGTACTCCCGGGGGAATTTGCCTTGTACCATCAGTAAAGGACTTGAACTGTACCCTCGCGTCTCCGTGCTTCCTTGTCGCATCGTTAGTGCTGGGACATCCACACCATCACTCCCAACATCACCCACATCCGCTGCCCTGAGGCCATACCTCTCCCGTTGGGGGTTATATCAACATTGCTGCACACCTATACCACCGGCCTCAGCGGTCTGCCCTGCAGCGGCGGTTTCATAACCGCATTCAACGGGTGGCGTAGTCGGACACTAATACCATCATACCAATAACTGCCACTTAGTTTGACCACCCTGGGCACGGACCGGGTCACCGCCACACGAAGACTACTACCCCCATCGGATCCGGCTCCGGGTATCCCCCGCGCGCACGCGCGCCGCACTACAGCACTGGCCCAGGGGGTGAGTCAGTTACATCCTGTATTATTGCAAAGTTAAGAGCCCATAATTATTACTAATTATTACCAGTAATCTAACGCCGTAATTTTGACGTATTTTTGCACTAGGCACTTTGTGTAAATTCACTTAGCACTTTATGAATTATTTATGGAGCAGTTATATACTGTGTTACTACAGGATTTGTGATCATGTTTTGAATATCTGGTCATCGGCCTCTTTCCACATCCTTGCTGTGGCGCTTCCTTTTTGTTGTTGTTTTATTCCCTTGCCTGTTATGTGTGTTGTCATTCACATTAAATGATTAATAAAACATTTGCATGATTAATATTGGACTTTGTTTCGAAGTTTCTTCTCATTTTTCACATTTATTTTCGATTGTCCTTTCCCCCTCTCTTTAATGGTTTAGTCCTTGTTGGGTGATTAATTAATAGGGCACATGTATATATGTGCTCTTACATATACTTATAAATGTACCTGTGTGACGCTCACAGCCCTACCCTGAGAGATGGGGGTACTCGGAGCCGGGTCAGATGTTGGGGGATGTAGCCGTGGCCTGGACCCGTTCTGTGCCCAGGGCCGTCACTTTAAAAAAAGGTGTAATGGGCTTTCACAGTTGGTGTTAAACGAGTGGTTGTATTGACTACGCCACCTGTGGTGTCTGGTGATTCCCCAACCAGCGCTGCATTCAGTCCTCTGAGGCGGGATGTAGTGGCAGCCGGAGATGATACTACTCCCCACAGGCGGAGCAGGGCCTCAGGACAGGAGGATGGGAGTCGTAGTGGAAGATGTGGTACGATGTAGTGCGGTGCCGCGTTGCAATAAGAAACCGAAGGCCATAGGGGTAGTCTTCCAAGCTTTACTCACGGTAGTATGCACAGCTGCAAGGCTTCTCCCTGCTTCTCCTACTAAGAGGAGATTTAGCATTGACTGAGCACTCCACCCTAACCTCCATGCCGCAGGTGGTTTTAAATGTATCAGGATCTGACTTTCCCACACATAAGCAGACGGAGGTCTCTTAGAGAGGTATTCACATTGTTAGGTCCTGACATCGAGAAACGCCTTACCGCGGCTGTCAGGTACACATGAATTGGCCAATTTATGCGCTAAGATTTCTCATTTATTTTTACAGCAGCAATGCTATTCATATTTCATACTTCATATTTACATGCGCTAAAAATTTTTCAAAAAATGTTTCATTTATTTTTATTTTTTACAGCAGTTATGCTATTCATATTTCATATTTACATACTCAGTATTACAGTGTGCTACGTTATTTGTTCATGGTATATGGAGGTAGCTCCTCTTAGTAGGCACCTGTTCACACCTATTTCTTGAAGTGGAAGTGCCGTCATTTTCTTTGTTACTAGATTTAGCATTGACTGAGCACTTCACCACCACCCCCATGCCGCAGGTGGTTTTAAATGCATCAGGATCTGACTTTCCCACACATAAGCAGACGGAGGTCTCTTAGGCTGCGTGCACACGATGCGTTTTTCATGCGTTTATGCTGCGGAATTTCCGCAGCGGAAACGCATCAAAAACGCATGGTAATCCGCACCCCATGGTCCCCAATGGCATTCCGCAATGTCAATGCACATGCTGCGGATTTTTCCGCAGCGTTTCTGCAGCGCAAATAAATCCGCAGCATGTTCATTAATTTTGCAGAAGCGCCGCCATTGCCTTGCATTGAGACGCATAGAATCCGTGTCTGTACATTTGTACAAGCGGATTTTATGCGTCTCTATTAGTGTTGAGCGAACATGCTCGACACTGCTCGGTACTCACCCGAGCATCACGCTACTCGGGATGTTCGGCGAGCACCGAGCATTTCCGGGTTACTCGGGCGGGAGCTCGGGTCTCCGCCCTGCATGTTTGGCGCTCTTTACAGAGCCAATGAACATGCAGGGATTGCCAGCCAGTCACTGTAATGCTGCAGTCATGTTGGTTGTGGGCATTACAGTGATTGGCTGGCCGCACAGCGTCACCTCGAGTATTTAAAACCGGGCACCGCCATCTTGGACACAGTCGCTCCGGATCAGACAGTGTAGGGACAGCGCTGCTGATTTAGGGAGAGATATAAACTGTGAAATAGTTAGTGTAGGGTCTGTAAAGGCTGCCAGATCAAACAAACAGTCCTTCTCAGGACTAATATCCATCCCAGATACCAGGCAGGCAGGCTGTATAGGAGACGCAGTGGTTATACCAGCAAACGCTGCATTACAGTCCTGTGTGCTGCTCCTGTTGCTGAAATTAGCTCCAGGTCTCAGGGGACAGGAAAAATCCTTTTTTTTTTTTCATCTAAATCCTCTTTTTTTTTTCCCCTCCTTCACACTGTACAAATACCCGTCTTATTAACCTTTTGGTGCCCCCCCCCCAAAAAAAGCGTATCTCTGATTTTTCAGACACAAATATATCTGTTGAAAATAGTCAGGTGTAGGCTAGAGAAACAGAAGTGTTGTTTTGCAGTTCCACGGTTCAAACCTCTGTATTATCCACTTTTGGGCCATTTGTATCTAAAAAAAAAACAGTTTGAGTGTGTCGCTCACTGTTCAACTGCAAATATATCTATTTAAAAAAGTCTGGTATACCCCAGTAAACAATAACTGTGGTTTTGCCATCCCACGGTAAAAAATCTCTATTATTCAGGTTTTGTTATTTTTTACGTAAAGGAAAAACAGTAATAGTTTCTCCCTGATTGTTCAGATTGTTTAAAAGAGTCGGGTGTAGGCCAGAGAAATAGAACTGTGGTTTTCCTCTTCCACGGTTCTAATCTACTTTTTATTACCCTTTTTCCATTGATAGTGCAAGTGTAAGCTATTTTACTTCCTTTACAATGGGCAAGGCGCGTGGCAAGGGATGTGGAAGTGGACGTTCTGGTGATGGTTCGTGCAGAGGACGGGCCAAGGTGAAAATGTGCCACAACCAACAGCCACATCTTCTCGCTCCCACTTCTTGACCGAATTACTAGGGAAGCACAGAACAACACCAGTATTGAGAACTGATCAGTGTGAACAGGTTATTAATTGGATAGCAAATAATACTTCCAGTTACCTGGGCACCACCACCTCGGGTCTGTCTTCCACACGGTCAACTCTTAGTAGCCGTGAGTCTCGACCGCATACTCCTCCTCACCCTGATGCTCCTTCCTCCCACCATGCCGAGTGTCGTCAGACAGCAATTGATCCCACACTTGGACACTCACATGAGCTGTTCACTGGTCCATTTCCATATTTGTGCCCCTCGCCTGATACGCTTGAAGTGGTGGAAGAGGAGATCCCATGTAGCGATGCCCAAATATTTGAACAGCCACGGCCACAGGAAGTCGACGCTGGCAATTTGTCACAAGAGGTGGACGATGACGAGACACAATTGCCAGGAAGTGAGGAGGAGCATCGTGGTGCGCAAGTGGAAGAGGAGGAGGTGGTGGATGATCTAGTAACTGACCCAACGTGGCAGGAGGACATGCAGAGCGAGGCCAGCAGCACACAGGGGGAGGGAGGCAGAGTACCCCAACAAGCAGGAAGAAGCAGTGTGGTGGCCGCAGACAGTCCACGTCCATGTCCCACCGCAGCATTCAATTGTCCATATCCCAGACCTTTGAACGAAAGCGGAAATTCGCAGCTAACGCCCCACAGTCCTAAATTCGCACATTTCACGACTGCTTGTGTTGGAAATGCTGCCTTTTAAGCTGGTGGAGACGGAATCCTTCCGCAATCTTATGGCGGTGGCCATCCCTCGGTACTCGGTCCCCAGCCGACACTATTTTGCCCGGTGTCCCATCCCCGCACTACACAAGCACGTGTCCCAAAGCCGTGCCCTCAACAACGCAGTTACTGGGACAGTCCACCTGACAACGGACACGTGGACAAGTGCTTGTGGCCAGGGATGGTACATCTCTCTGACGGCACACTGGGTAAACATAGTGGAAGCCGGGACCCAGTCGGACCTTGGGACGGAACACGTCCTCCCCACACCGAGGATTGCGGGCCCTATGTCAGTCATAGTTGCCCCCACAGTGTATAGCTCCTGCGCATCATCCTCCTCCTCCTCCTCCTCATGTTCAGCCTCCATCTCAGATATCACCACATCAGTTACAAGCTGGAAGCACTGCAGTACTGCCTCCGCCAAGCGGCAACAGGCTGTGCTGAAACTCATAAGCTTAGGTGATAAACCTCACACTGCTTGTGAGTTGTGGACAGCTGTGAAAGAGCAGGCAGATCTGTGGCTGAGACCGCTGAACCTACATCCCGGCATGGTCGTGTGTGACAATGGCCGTAACCTGGTGGCGGCTCTGAGGCGAGGTGAGATCACACACGTACCATGCCAGGCTCATGTGGTTAACCTCGTGGTTCAGCGGTTTCTTAAATCGTACCCCGAGTTGCCAGATCTGCTCGTGAAAGTACGCCACCTGTCAGCTCATTTTCGCAAGTCGGCTACAGCTTCCGCCGCCCTTGCTGTGTTGCAGCAGCGTTTGCAGCTTCCGGCACACCGACTGGTGTGTGATGTCCCCACACGTTGGAACGCTACCCTCCACATGTTGCAAAGGATTTGTGAGCAGAAGAGAGCAGTTGTGGAGTACCAGATGCAACAAGGCCGTCGATATTCAGGTCAGACTCCACACATAAGACCTCAGGAGTGGACCTGGATGTCTGACATATGTACCATCCTGACAAACTTTGAGGAGGCCACCAAGATGGTGAGTGACGCCATCATTAGTGTCCGCATCCCACTTGTCTGTCTTTTGCAACGCTCTCTGCAGAGAATTAAAGAGGAGGCATTGCAGCCAGAGTATGATGAGATGGATCAAGAAGCCGTAGTGGGCGATTACACACAGCCCAGCCTCATCTCATCCCAACGTGCATTGGGAGGATGAGGGAGAGGAGGAGGAGGAGGAAGAACAGGAGCTGCTATCATGCGCTGTAGACGGTAGTACCTGTACAAGTGTCATACCGTCGGTTCAGCGTGGGTGGCCTGAGGACAGGGGGGAGGAGGAGGAGGAGGAGGAGGAGGAGAGCATGGTCAGTCGTCATCTTGGTGAGGACACGGAAATCTTGCCCGTTACCAGTCTGGCACGCATGGCTGACTTTATGTTACGCAGCCTTAACCGTGACCCTTGCATTGTCAAAATGTTGGGTGACAGTCATTACTGGTTGGTGACACTTTTAGACCCCCGCTACAAGGAGAACTTTCACTCTCTTATTCCTGAGGTGGAGAGGTCTACAAAAATGGGGCAGTACCAGAAGGCCCTTGCTGCAGAACTCTTAAAAAAATTCCCATCTGAACACGCTAGCGGCAGAGGTCACAGTTCATTGCCCAACCAAGGCGTACAGGCGAGAGAGATGCAACTCCAATCCAGCAGAGGCAGGGGAACACTGTCAACGTTCTGGGACAGATTTCTGACACCCGCCCAGCTTACAGGCCCTGAGGCGCGGGGTACTCTCACAAGGAGTAGAAAGTTTCAAAAGATGGTGTGGGAGTACCTTGCCGACCGTACCAGCATCCTCCGTGATTCCTCTGTGCCTTTTAATTATTGGGTATCCAAGCTGGACACTTGTAATGAACTCGCTCTGTACGCCTTGGAGGTCCTGGCCTGTCCTGCCGCTAGCGTGTTATCGGAGCGTGTTTTTAGTGCCGCTGGGGGAATTATAACTCATAAGCGCACTCGCCTGTCAACTGACAATGCTGACAAGCTGACCCTTATCAAAATGAACAAGGGCTGGATTGGGCCAGACTTCTCATCACCACCAAATGACAGCAGAGTAACATAAAGTCAAATCCACTGTGTTATTTCGGGAGGTGTATTCACATGCACCGCTTCACACCCACACATGGGTATATTCTTCCTCATTTCGGCTGTTTTATGTTCTTCTCCTTATCCTCAGCCTCCACCACCACTATACCACCAGGGTGCCAGCATTGCAAGTTCCTCCATCCTTATTTTTGGCAACTTTTGCTTGGAAGGCATAAGCAAAGACTGTGGGAGACTCACTCCCCAATAATGGGACTTATGTTTGTAATATGCTGTACTGCATGGCTTTTGTAAGGGGCATTGCAAGTTGCTCCGTCCTAATTTTTGGAAGCTTTTGCTTGGAAGGCATAAGCAAATCCTATGGGTGACCCACTCCCCAATAATGAGACTTATGTTTGTAATATGCTGTACTGCATGGCTCTTGTAAGGGGCATTGCAAGTTGCTCCGTCCTAATTTTTGGAAGCTTTTGCTTGGAAGGCATAAGCAAATCCTATGGTAGACCCACTCCCCAATAATGGGACTTATGTTTGTAATATGCTGTACTGCATGGTTCTTGTAAAGGGCATTGCAAGTTGCTCCGTTCTAATTTTCGGAAGCTTTTGCTTGGAAGGCATAAGCAAATCCTATGGGAGACCCACTCCCCAATAATGGGACTTATGTTTGTAATATGCTGTACTGCATGGTTCTTGTAAGGGGCATTGCAAGTTGCTCCGTCCTAATTATTGGAAGCTTTTGCTTGGAAGGCATAAGCAAATACTATGGGAGACCCACTCCCCAATAATGAGACTTATGTTTGTAATATGCTGTACTGCATGGCTCTTGTAAGGGGCATTGCAAGTTGCTCCGTCCTAATTTTTGGAAGCTTTTGCTTGGAAGGCATAAGCAAATCCTATGGGAGACCCACTCCCCAATAATGGGACTTATGTTTGTAATATACTATACTGCATGGCTCTTGTAAGGGGCATTGCAAGTTGCTCCGTCGTAATTTTTGGAAGCTTTTGCTTGGAAGGCATAAGCAAATCCTATGGGAGACTCACTCCCCAATAATGGGACTTATGTTTGTAATATGCTGTACTGCATGGCTCTTGAAAGGGGCATTGCAGTTCCTCATAATTTTTGGAAAGCCTTCCATTCACTGCTTAGGCCAACAGTGCACAGGAGACCCAGTTGCTATAAATGGAAAAAAAGGTTGTTAAGGCCCTCTGACCTCCATGGGGCATTGGAGTGCCTCGAAATTTTTGGTAGGCATTGCACTTACTGTATGCCCTATAACTGTGTAGCCGAACCGCTCCTTTTGTTACAGAAACATATCCTACAAGACATATCTGGTTGACTGGCCTGATATTGATGTGAATGGTCCCTGTTCCTCCTGCTCTTTCTCCTTTGCCACTACCTCATCCATCATTTATCACCTGAAGCTTTGTTTTAACGGGAGTCATAGAACTTGGATAGTAGCAGGAAAACATCCAGCAATCCTCGGAGGAGGTAGGATATGCGCCAAAACGCTGACCACCTCAGGCCTAGCCGCTACTACATACATGCGCTTGCATTCCAACAAAACAAAGCAGATGCTAACTTCTATCATCCTCATCATGCTCCTCACCTTGGCACTCTCAACTCCCCTGATGGAGAAGCCAGGGCCCACCGGAGGAGTCTGGTTGTCTGGTGGGCTCGGCTAATGCTGCCCTAAAGCAGGCCAGGCTAAGAAAAGTGGGGGAAAGATTACCTGGACAAATAGGGGTGGCTGGGGACCGATTATGGACACCCGGCCGCCCCCTGGAGGCTGGGGAGCAAGCGGGGACATGCGGCCACCAGGCGGATGGGGACTGAGTATGGATACCAGGCCGCCGACGCAGCCATGGCATGGTGGCCAGATTCCGCCTCCACATGCCTAAAAGGCCCAATTTAAAGTGCAAGCAAGCAAGCAGTATGGTATTGCAGCCTGGGGGTGGGTGGGTGGCAGGCTGCATACTTGCACTTGCATTGCAAGGAATGGGAGAGGTACAATTGAACACTGCCCTGGGACAAGGACTTGAACGGGGATAGTTGCAAGTCTGCAACGACAGGTGCAGGGTGGGAGGCATCTTCGCATGTACCATGAACAGGGGTTTGGCATGCACACACTACAGCGGAATAGGCTCTCCTTCCCACTAAATGCACTGGGGAGGGCACAGGTAATGTTTTGGTATACGCGCTTAATCTTATGTATAAGGCACACCAGGACAAATAGGGGCGGCTGGGGACTAAGTATGGATACCTCGCTGCCGAAGCAGCCATGAGGTAGTGGCCAGCTTCGGCCTCCTCCAAACTAAAAGGCCCCATTTCAAGTGCAAGCTAGCAGTATGGCATTGCAGTCTGGGGGTGGGTGGGTGGCAGGCTGCACACTTACACTTGCATTAAAAGAAAACAAAGCAGATGCTAACTTCTGTCATCATCATCATGCTCCTCACCTTGGCACTCTCAACTCCCCTGATGGAGAAGCCAGGACCCACCGGAGGAGTCTGGTTCTCTGGTGGGCTTGTCCAATGCTGCCCTAAAGCAGGCCGGGCTAAGAAAAGTGTGTGGGGGGATGTTCCAAGGAGAAATAGGGGCGGCTGGGTTCCGTTTATGGACACCCGGCTGCCCCCAGGCGGCTGGGAACCGTGTGTGGACACCTGGCCGCGGGGCGGCTGGGGACCGAGCATGGACATCCGGCCGCCGGGCGGCTGGGGACTCAGTATGGATTCCAGGCCGCCAACGCAGCCATGACGTGGTGGCCAGATTCCGCCTCCACATGCCTAAAAGGCCCAATTTCAAGTGCAAGCAAGCAGTATAGTATTGCAGCCTGGGGGTGGGTGGGTGGCAGGCTGCATACTTGCGCTTGCATTGCAAGGAATGGGGGAGGTACAATTGAACACTGCCCTGGGACTAGAACTTGCATGGGGATAGTTGCAAGTCTGCATCTTCTGATGCGGCAAGGATCACTTATGATGGGCACACTTTTAGACAGTGACCTGGGTGTCAGAGATGCTTCCAGGGGTCTTCCCCATGCTGTTCCCATGTCTTTTCAGCACTTTATGCATGTGTCACACAGCACATGGCCAGATAAGGTTGTAAAATGTTAAAATGACATTTCCCGGTGAATGCATTTGTCACAGTTGAAAGCAATACAAAAGTGCAAAAACGCATAAAAAATGCTACTTGTGAACATAGCCCAAGGTGTGGAGGAGTATTTTTGTTTTTGGTTATTTATTTTACCTTATACACAAGTATTTACCCTGGAAAATAAATTCCTTAACATATTTCACAGGAAAAAAGTTTCAGTTTAGTTTTTGAACGTTTTATTGTGAGCCTGTAAAAGTGGCTTAATACCTCTGACCACGTTGTTGACAACAGTGACCTGGGGGTCAGAAATGCTTCCTGGGGCGATCCCCATGCTGTCCCCATGTCATTTGAGCACTGTCACTATCGTTTTGGGCACTTGTTAGGCTTTTAAAAGACTGCCGGGGGTGCCGCCGCAAAAATGCTCAGGTCTCCCATAGACTAACATTGGGCTCGTTGCTCGGGTCGAGCACCCGAGTATCACGGCGAGCTCGGCCCGAGCTTCGAGCACCCGAGCATTTTAGTGCTCGATCAACACTAGTCTCTATGTGCGGATGGTACCCAGTTCTGGAGGAGAGAAGACTCTCATCCAGACCTCGGTACCATTGTACCTGTAAAAAAAAGAATAAAATAATAAATAAAGTTTATATTCACCTGTCCGGTGGCCCCAGCAGCGCTTCTCCTTCCAGGACCTGAGATGACGACCGCAGGCTGTGTCGCGAGATGCCGGCAACCCGGAAGAAGCCAGGACGAGCGCGACCGCACACGCGGCGGGGGATCGGGGGTAAGTATAGCTTTATTTTTTTATTTTTACGGTCACACTACATAAATCCATGCCTTTTGCATGGATTTATATAGTGTGACCTAGTTGTCAAGCACTTTCTAAGTGATGCTATCGCTTGGAAAGTGCTTGTCAGTCCGCATGCGGAAACACATGCGTTAACGCATGTGGGTATGCATGTGAATCTGCATGTATTCCGCATGTATTCTGCATGAAAAATGCATGCTCAATCTGCATGCGTTTTTTTTTGCCAGGGAGATGCAGAAATACTGCAGAAATTTTCTGCATCGTGGAAAAATAGCCTTAGAGAGGTACTCACATTGTTAGGTCCTGACATCGAGAAATGCCTTACCGTGGCTGTCAGGTACACATGAATTGGCCAATTTATGCGCTAAGATTTCTCATTTATTTCTACAGCAGCAATGCTATTCATATTTCATACTTCATATTTACATGCGCTAAAATTTTTCAAAAAATGTTTCATTTATTTTTATTTTTTACAGCAGTTATGCTATTCATATTTCATATTTACATACTCAGTATTACAGTGTGCTACGTTATTTGTTCATTGCTCATATGATGATGTCATGTGTTTGGAAGCTTCTGATAGGTTTTTTTGGCAACATCTGAGTTAATTAGAGACACACCTGTGGAGGTATTTTAATGCACACCTGAAACACACTGCATTCTGCAATCAGTAAATTATGCCCTATCCTACGGATAGAAAATAACTTTTAATTCTTGTAATAACACAATAGATTTTGGGAGTTTAGTAAAAAACTTTTGAAGTGTGAATACGTCTTTATTATTATCCTCTTGCTGGTGTCTATTTGCTTATTTTTGATAAAAAAATGTTCTGCATATTGGATCTTCCAAAGGTGCTAAAAATCTAGCTTTTTTCGTTATATGGCGGTATTATTCAAGTTCATTATGAAGATCTTTTATTCACAGTATATTCACAGTATAGTGCTATTATCAAGTCACAATATGGCAGTATAATTCATTAATATTATGATGGTGTTGTTCAGCCACTACATATTATAATTCAGTCACAATATGGTGATATTAGTCACTGTATGGTGGTATGATTCGTGCATTTTCATGGTACTATTAATCATGTTAAAACAGTTATATTCACTGATGATATGATGGTATTAACCCTTTCCTGAAGTAAGACATACATATAACGTACATCTTATGTCAGGTGTAGATGTACGGAACTCTTAATGGAGCAGGTGTCGGCTGTGTTATACAGCCCGCACCTGCCACTAACAGCAGGAACCAGAGCTAGCGTAGATCGGTGCTGTTTAACCATTTAGACACTGCTTTCAATCTCTGTCAACAACATTTAAAGGGAGTCTGTCCCCCAAAAATCTCACTTTAAACTAATCAGATGGTCATATATTTGACTTAGCTCCTGTACAAATCATGCCTGTTGTTTCATTTTTTTTTCTTTATCTCTGATTATTCAGAAAATGATCTTTAATCCGCATGCAAAAGTTTGTGCTTGTTGCACTTTTAGCGTGGCCAAAACGCATGAGCGCATACTTGCATCCCTCTGGTCTGCCGCAGCCGTTTCCCACAGACAGGAGCGATGGATGCGTGCGCACCTGCTGCGCTCCTGCAGCGTCAGTATGTGTGTGCATGGCTGTCATCAGTTCAGACCGCGCTGTTGATCAGCAAAGGGGGATGGGCAGTATGGTGCACTCAGAATGCAGCGGCTACCTACATTTGTACAGTACATGGTTTAAAGAGAATTTTCTAGATAATAATCAAAACTAAGAAAACTAAACAATCGGCATGATTTCTAGAGTCGCTAATTCCCTTTTACGACCATCTAATTAGTTTTAAACTTTTGTCATGGGGCTGAAAGACCCCCTTTTAAACGGTTCTGACGTGCATGTACCAATGTGTGGGCCCCTGTCTGCCAACCTTGTGAAGCGATCGCGGGATACCAATTGATTACCAGTCTAACCAGGAGCCTAGTGAAAGCCCATGGTGACGCCATCTTTGTACTCCCTTGAAGACTAGCCTATGGAGATTTTTATTTTTACTAAATACCACAATACCCGATTATTTCAATATATAGAACAAGAGATCAGTCCCGGGGAGGGGGGGATTGAAAATAATTGAAAATGAATTAAAACATTTTTTTTGTAAAAAATGCAAAACAAAAAAAATGTCAAAGTCTCCTTGTCCAAAAATAGAAAGATAAAAAAAACATATTGGGTATCGTCGCATCTGTAAAAGTCTGAGCTTCGAAAAATATAGAATTAATTAACCCATATGGTAAATGCTGTCTGCAACTGCTGTTCAATACTATACTGCCTGCAGGAGCCATCGATGACAGCCCGCAATGACACTATGTGAACACGGCTACTCCCCAGATCTAAATCTCATTGCGAACATGTGGTCAATACTCAAAAGCGGGTGGACAAACAAAAACACAGAAATTGTGAAACTCCAAGCACTGATACAAGAATAGGTGGTCATCAGGATTTGACCCAGAAGCTGATATCTAGCTGCTAAGGCGAAGTGCAGACATCTTGAAAAATAAGGGACAACAATGTAAATATTGAGTCTTGATATAAATTTGATGTATTTGTCAATAAAAGTAAAAAAAAATACTTAATGCTGATAATTGTACTTATAACTATAGTACACAGTAACCATAAAAACATCTGACTAAAATATCAAACACTGCAGTGGCAAACTGTGAAAGCTAAATTTGTCAGTCTCAAAACTTTTGACCACGACTGTAGCTATAAGAGAAATAATCCCACCAGAGGGCAGTATAAGACCATTATCCATTGTATAGAAATACTGAGACATGATACTATTAGTAATAGATTTATCCTATAAAGAAACATACAGTATATTAATCTCTCCTGGGCCATGAATGTGTGTATCACAATGATCATGGAGTAAACTCTGATAATAAAGAATTATATGCAGCACTATAATCTCCTGCGATATGTTGGAAACTTTATTCCACTTTTCGTTTCATACCACTGAGAAAAACCTGTGTTATAACTCAATTAGTGATGAGCAAGTATGTTCTGTTAACCCTTTCAGCGAGTATGCTCGGGCCGAGCTCCGAGTATTTACAGCTGCTCGGTGATATGTTTGAATCACTCCCTTGTGCATGATTTGCGACTGTTTGACAGCTTTATTACATGTGAGAAATGTGTAAGAAATAGACAATCTTCACATGTAATAAAGCTGTCAAACAGTTGCAAATCATGCACAGGGAGTGATTCAAACATATCACCGAGCAGCTATAAATACTCAGAGCTCGGCCCGAGCATACTCGCTGAAAGGGTTAATAGAACATACTCGCTCATCACTAAACTCAAAACATTAACTAAAACCATTCCCAGTAGTATATGCTGACTTAAAGGGGATGTCCAATAAAAACAAAAATTAGCCACTTCTTAATTATCCCTTTTAACGATGCCTTTCAGGTGTCATTAACTTACATTTTTCTGTTATGAGAGGGATTGTATTTTATGGGCCATATTGTATTTTTAAAAGCCGTTATTTAATTTTCACTGTAATGTATTGATTAATCACTGAGCAGTCAGGCTGTACTGAGCTATAATCATGTCCACTGTGCCTTGAATGACGTCCTGCCCAGCCTGTGCATTAGAGATGAGAGGTGTTCGACTAGAACTGTTCGTCAATCTCAAATTCGAGCTGTTTTGGGCGGTGTTCGAACGCGAACGATTTGCAAAAAATTCGGCTGTTCGAGGTTATGTTCGATAACTGTTCGTGCACCAAAAGGGTGACCTGCATATCTGGTGCTATTTAAAGCACCAATCATGCAGGGATTGTCTGCCACTCACTGTAATGCCACAGCCATGGTGGTTGTGGCATTACAGTGGTTGCCCAAATCGATGGGAACAGTGCTCACAGTGAAACATGAAAAGCCGGCAATTCAGCAGCGGCATACACCGGTACCCGACAATTTAGAACAGAAAGAATAAAGCATCACACATAGATTAGATACATAGAAACATGTCAGTCACATATATAAGAAGTACAGTGATAGTGTTGATTACTGTACTTGTCATTTAGTGTTAAAATAAAGGATTTATTAAAAAAAAAATTGGCGTGGGGTTCCCCATAATTTTAGTCTCTAGCGGAGGTTAAGCAGACGGCTGGGGCAGATGTTTGAAGCCTGGGAAGGGGGTAATACCCACGGAGCTTCCCAGACTACTAATATCAGCCCCCAGCTGAATACCTAGCCTTTACTAGCTATTAAAATGGGTGACCCCCAAAAAAATGACGTGGGGTCCCCCCTATTTTAATAGCTAGCAAAGGCTAGGCAGACAGCTGGGGCTGATATTAATAGCCCAGGAAGGGTGCCATGAATATTGGCCACCTCCCAGGCTAGAAACACCAGCCGTCAGCCGCCCCAGAAATGGCGCATCCATAGGATGCGCCAATTCTGGCACTTAGCCTCGTTCTTCCCACTGCCCTGTAGCGGTGGCAGTGGGGTAATAGGGCTGGGGTTGATGTCAGCTTATAATGCCAGCTGACATCAAGCCCAGGTTAGTAATGGAGAGGCGTCTATATGACACCCCCATTACTAACCCCATAGTCAAAGTTAAAAAAACCCACCAACACCCAGAATAAAGTCCTTTAATTGAGGTCATGTCCATTGAACTCAGCTCACCTCATGCACCTCACTGACAGCATGGGAGAATTTTCCCACGCTGTCAGTGATGTGCATGAGGTGAGCCGAGTTCATTGGACATGACCTAGGCTCAGCCAGACACTGAGGAGCGCAAGCATGCCTGCGCTTCTCAGTGTCTGCGGCATGGCAAGCTGGATGGCAGCTTTCGGCTGCGATCCAGCCTGTCATGTCAATGTAGCAGAGCTGAAGCTGTCGTGGGAACCATGGAAAGGTAGGCTATGTGCCCACGTTGCGGAACTGAAGCATATTTTTTACGCTTCTCCCTGGCGGGAAAATCGCATACGGATTTTACATGCGGTTTTCCCGCCAGGTAGAAGCATTTGTGAGGCGTCTTTGCATGCATTTCCGCATGCGGGTTATCAAGCACTTCTCCAAGTGATTTAAGCATCACTTGGAAAAGTGCTTGACAACTTGTTCACACTATATAAATCCATGCAACCGGCATGGATTTATATAGTGTGACCAAGTAATAGTTAAAAAAAAAGAATCAGAAAGGTAAAAAATAAAAAAATAAAGTTTATACTCACTTTCTGATGCATTCTCTGCCCCGTCCGGAGTCTTGAGGGGCTCACGCTGTTGTGTGCAGGACCTGCAGTGACGTCATTGAGTCATGTGATGGGTCACATGACTCAATGACATGGCAGGTCCTTCACACAACAGCGCGACGGCGGGAAAACACCGGGAAGACATCAGAAGATAAGTATAAACTTTATTTTTCCTTTTTTTTACAGGTTCTTTGGTACCCAGGTCTGGATGAGAGTCTCCTCTCATCCAGACTTGGGTACCATCCGCACATTGATTCCGCTGCGCTTCCGCAAAATTAATGAACATGCTGCGGATTTTTGACCGCAGCATATACGCTGCGGAAAAATCCGCAGCATGGGCATTGACATTGTGGAATGCCATTGGGGACCATGGGGTGCAGATATACATGCGTTTTACAAGCGTTTACGCTGCGGAAATTCCGCAGCATATACGCTTGTAATACGCAACGTGGGCATGCAGCCGTAAGGATGATGTTGCTTTATTATTTTACTTTTATTGCAGAAGACATTGGCTTCAGCTGGAATGGGCGTGACGGTAAGTATGGTTTAATTTAGAACATTAAAAAATTGTGTGTTTATTTCAATTAAAGGACTTTATTTTGGGTGTTGTGTTTTTTTAAATACTTTACTTGAAATTCATGGCTGTCATGTCTAATATTGGCGTGACCCCAAGAATTTCGGGCTTAGGGCCAGCTGATAATGCCTAGCTGGCCCTATCCCCTTTATTACCCAGTGAGCCACCGCACCAGGGCCCTGGATGAGTTGGGTACAGCGCCAGAAGATGGCGCCTGCGCTGCAGATTCCAGCCCCCGTTCATGAAATAATTTTTAAAAAAAAGGGCTTCCCTATATTGTTGTGTCCGGCCAGGTACAAATAGGCAGCTGGTGGTTGGGGGCATCCCATTCCTGCCTGCTGTACCTGGCTGGACACAAAAATAGGGCGAAGCCCAAGTCAAAATTTTGGTGGAAAAATTAATTAAAAAATAATAAAAAAATAATAATAATTTAGGGACTGCATCTTTATTAACCCCTCACGTGGAGGAGTTAATAAAGATGCAGTCCCTAAATGTGTTTTTTTTTTTAAATTTTACAGAATTTTTCACCAAAAATTTGACGTGGCCTTCACCATATTTTTGTGTCCAGCCAGGTACAGCAGGCAGGAACGGGCTGCCCCCAACCCCCAGGTGCCTATTTGTACCTGGCTGGAAACAAAAATACAGGGAAGCCCTTTTTTTAATTATTTCATGAATTTCATGAAATAATTAAAAAAAAATTGTCGTGGGGCTTCGCCCTATTTTTGTGTCCAGCCACGTACATCTAGGCAGCTGGGGGCTGGAATCCGCAGGGCAGGGAGGCCCAAGCTTTCTGGGCCTCCCCACTGCAAATTGCAGTCCGCAGCCACCCCAGAAAATGGCGCGTTCATAGAAGCGCCATCTTCTGGCGCTGTACCCAACTCATCCAGGGCCCTGGTGCGGTGGCTCACTGGGTAATAAAGGGGTTAGCCCGAAATTCATGGGGTCACACCAATATTAGACATGACCGCCATGAATTTCTAATAAAGTATTTAAAAAAACACAACACCCAGAATAAAGTCCTTTAATTGAAATAAACACACAATTTTTTAATGTTCTAAATTAAACCATACTTACCATCGCCCATTCCAGCTGAAGCCAACAATCTCCTGCAATAAAAGTAAAATAATAAAGCAACCTCATCCTTACCTTTCCATGGTTCCCACGACAGCTTCAGCTCTGCCACATTGACATGACAGGCTGGATCGCAGCCGAAAGCTACCATCCAGCTTGCCACGCCACAGACACTGAGAAGCGCAGGCATGCTTGCGCTCCTCAGTGTCTCACTGTGACGGCATCCAGATGAGCCGAGGTCATGTCCAATGAACTCGGCTCACCTCATGCACGTCACTGACAGCGTGGGAAAATTCTCCTGTGCTCAGCGCTTCAGCAGGAGAATTCTCCCACACTGGGATGGCATTGAGATGACAGGCTGGATGGCAGCTGAGCGCTGCCATCCAGCATGCCATCCTTCATAGACACTGCAGAGCGCAGGCGATCCAGCCTGTCATGTGAATGTAGCAGAGCTGAAGCTGTCGTGGGAACCATGGAAAGGTAAGGATGATGTTGCTTTATTATTTTACTTTTATTGTAGAAGACATTGGCTTCAGCTGGAATGGGCGTGATGGTAAGTATGGTTTAATTTAGAACATTAAAGAATTGTGTGTTTATTTCAATTAAAGGACTTTATTCTGGGTGTTGGTGGTTTTTTTTAACTTTGACTATGGGGTTAGTAATGGGGGTGTCTTATAGATGCCTCTCCATTACTAACCTGGGCTTGATGTCAACTGGCATTATAAACTGACATCAATCCCAGCCCTATTACCCCACTGCCACCGCTACAGGGCAGTGGGAAGAGCGAGGCTAAGTGCCAGAATTGGCGCATCCTATGGATGCGCCATTTCTGGGGCGGCTGACGGCTGGTGTTTCTAGCCTGGGAGGGGGCCAATATTCATGGCACCCTTCCTGGGCTATTAATATCAGCCCCCAGCTGTCTGCCTAGCCTTTGCTAGCTATTAAAATAGGGGGGACTCCACGTCATTTTTTGGGGGGGTCCCCCATTTTAATAGCTAGTAAAGGCTAGGTATTCAGCTGGGGGCTGATATTAGTAGCCTGGGAAGCTCCGTGGGTATTACCCCTTTCCCAGGCTTCAAACATCTGCCCCAGCCGTCTGCTTAACCTCCGCTAGAGACTAAAATTACGGGGAACCCAACGCCAATTTTTTTTTTAATAAATCCTTTATTTTAACACTAAATGACAAGTACAGTAATCAACACTATCACTGTACTTCTTATATATGTGACTGGCATGTTTCTATGTATCTAATCTATGTGTGATGCTCTATTCTTTCTGTTATAAATTGTCAGGTACCGATGCTGAATTGCCGGCCGGCTTTTTTAAAGAGACCGTGCATGAAAACACTAATATTTTTTTTAATAAATCCTTTAACACTAAATGACAAGTACAGTAACCAACACTGTCACTGTACTTCTTATATATGTGACTGACATGTTTCTATCTATCTAATCTATGTGTGATGCTTTATTCTTTCTGTTCTAAATTGTCGGGTACCGGTGTATGCCGCAGCTGAATTGCCGGCTGGCTTTTTTAAAGAGAGTGTCTTCTGAGCAGTTTGTCAGCTTTTGGACACCTTTGAAGGTGTTTTCTAAATGTTTCAATGTGTTTTTGTTTGCCTGCCATTGCTTTTAACAGTATTCGACGGTGTTCGACAAACAGTTCCACGAACATCCCGATGTTCGACGAACCGAACCGAACTCGAACACTATGGGGGTGGCTCAACACTACTGTGGATGTGCTAAGCCGGACATCAATCAAGTAAGTGGGTCTGATTACAGTGCAGACATGCAGCACAGCTGAAGTGAGAGGATATAACATTATTTTCTGCCTACAAGCAGGCTTGGACTGGCCCACAGGAGTACAGGAGAATCCTCCGGTGGGCCACCACCCTCTTATATGAACAGTTCTTGGCACTATATACTTGAATCACTATGTACAGACAAAGGCAGCATCTTATTAATGTAACAATTTACCCAGTTTATTTGTGATTGAGGATAATGTCATATTTGCATGTAGATGAAAAGTGGGGCCCTGGAGTTGGTTACTGGTGGGCTCTTGGCACCCCAGTCCGACACTGCCAACAAGGATATGTTTAAAAAGGTAATAAATATGCAAATTGCTTTTTCAGACAGGAAGAGGACTTAAACTGTAGTGCCCCCTATTGGAAGTAGCAATTCTAAAAGTCAATACTTCCAATAGGTGGAACTAGAGTTTAAGTCCTCTTTCTCTCTGAAGAGGCAATTTGCATAATTAATTTCCCAGAGGAGCATTGCATGGCCTATAAGTCTCCTAACACTGACATGTCACTCTCCACAAGGAACTTTAAAAAAGGTAATAACACACATTGTACTGCCCTGACATCATTCATAAATTCTGTGATAAAAGTTTCCCTTTAAGTGCTTGATATCTTATGACAAGTACATCCATCATAAGCGGAGCAGCTAATCACGCGGACCCTGCTACGGTGTATGTATGTTAAGACATGGGACAACACCGCTGCAAACCCACTGTAATGGTAGAGGTAAAAAAATGGTTGAGGAAAAAGAGGGGTAAAAATGCCAGGGTAACTAGATGGTTCCTAGCTCTTCAGGACTTCAACTTTCAAGTAGCGCATAGACCCAGGAGGTAACACGGGAACGCTGATGCCCTGTCTAGAATTCCCTGCCTGGTATCGGAAGGTGCCCAAACCCCCGGCTTTGGTCAGAGGGGGGGAATATGTGACAGATTTACTGGTATAATATGAGGGGAGGTATGTGTCACGCAGGTTGATAGCCTGTGTGAACTAAAACCAAACTTTCTGCCAGCATGTTATATGCTGGGGGTGAACTCTTTTAAAGGGTGTGGTTTTATGGGAATGACGTAGAGATGGGAGGGAAGTCATTCCCCTACCTCCCCTCAGGGTGTGGCTGAGCAGGGTTAAATGGTCAGTCAGCTTTGTTTCTCTGGAGTGTGTGATCTGGAGAGTGAAGTCTCCAGGCTGTGTTTGGGTGAAACCAGAGAGCAACACTGGAGGACTGGTGTTGCTGAAGACTATACTGTGCTACCTGCAGCGAGCAAAGCCTCGGTTAATATTGGACTCTGTCATACCTTATCTTTTTGTTTCTCCTGTTAACCCCGAGAGGGTCTGTTTATTTTTATGGGACACTGCTGGAGTTTATGCCACTGAATAAACCAGCAGGAAGTTAACCCAAACAGTGTGTCCTGTGTCTGCCTTTGGAGAGCCGAGCAAGTCGCTTTACCACATAGTATAAAAAAAGACCTAAGTAATATATAAAATTCTCTGTGATAAAAAGACATGTTAAAACTATATAAAAAAAAAACCATCAAAAAGCACACAAACTCATTTCTTTCACACTATATTTTATTCACTCCCAGTTCCAAGATATAAAACAACATACATTTATTACGCTTATAAAGTGCTATCATATTCCACAGCGCTTTACAGGCATTTTCATCGCTGTTCTCATTGGGGCTCACAATCTAGATATACAGTTGAAACCAGAAGTTTACATACACTATATAAAAAGACACATATGCATGTTTTTCTCAAAATCTGACATGAAATCAGAATAAACCTTTCCCATTTTAGGTCAGTTAGGATTACCATAATTTTTAATATTTGTCAAATGCCAGAATAATGAGAGAGAGAGAATGTTTTAAGGCATTTTTATTACTTACTCGAAAGTCAAAAGTTTACATACATTTCATTAGTATTTGGTACCATTGCCCTTAAACTGAATGACTTGGGTCAAATGTTTGGGATATCCTTCCACAAGCTTCTCACAATAGTTGGTCAGATTTTGGGCCCATTCCTCCTGAGAAAACTGGTGTAACTGATCCAGGTTTGTAGGTCGCCTTGCTCGCACCTCCCTTTTCAGCTTTGCCCATCAATTCTCAATAGGATTGAGATCAGGGCTTTGTGTTGGCCACTCCAAAACATTGAGTTTGTTATCCTTAAGCCACTTTGTTACCATTTTGGCAGTATGCTTCTGATCATTGTCCATTTGGAAGACCCATTTCCGCCCAAGCTTTAACTTCCTGGCTGATGTCTTGAGATGTTGCTTCAGTATTGCCACATAATCTTCTTTTCTCATAATGCCATCTATTTTGTGAAGTGCATCAGTCCCTCCTGCAACAAAACAACCCCACAACATGATGCTGACACCCCCATGTGTCACAGTTGGGACGTTGTTTATAGGCTTCCAAGCTTCTTCCTTTTCTCTCCAAACATAACGATGGTCATTATGCCCAAAAAGTTCAATTTTAGTTTCATCAGACCACAGGACATGTCTCCAAAAATTAAGGTCTGTGTTCCTGTGTGCATTTGCAAACATTAATCTGACTTTATGTTTCTTTTGGAGTAATGGCTTCTTCCTGGCAGAGTGACCTTTCAGCCCATGTTGATATGCACATGTCAGACCAAAGCTTGTTCATCTCTGGGACACAGAACCAGTCTCCTTCCTGAGCGGTATGATGGCTGGACATTCCTATCTTGTTTGTACTTGCTTATAATTGTTTGTACAGATGAACGAGGCACCCTACAATTATCTTGAAATTGTACCCAAGAATGAGCCAGACTTGTACAAGTCCACAATTCTCTTCCTGATATCTTGGCTGATTTCTTTAGATTTTCCCATGATGCTGCACAAAGAAGCAGTGTGTTTCAGGTGTGCAATAAAATACATCCACAGGTGTGTCTCTAATTAACTCAGATGTTGCCAAAAAAGCTTCCAAACAGATGACATCATCATATGGGCAGTCCAGAATTGTTTAAAAGCATAGTAATTAGTGTTGAGCAAGCAGTAAAATGCTCGGGTGCTCAAGCTCGGGCCGAGCTCACCGTGTACTCGGGTGCTCGACCCGAGCAACAAGCCCAATATTAGTCTATGGGAGACCCGAGCATTTTTGCGGCGGCACCCCCGGCAGTCTGTAGAAAGCCTAAAAAGTGCCCAAAAAGATAGTGACAGTGCTCAAATGACATGGGGACAGCATGGGGATCACCACAGGAAGCATTTCTGACCCCCAGGTCACTGCTGTCAACAACGTGGTCAGAGGTATTTAGCCACTTTTACGGGCTCACAATAAAACGTTCAAAAACGTAACCGAAACTGCTTTCCTGTGAAATATGTTAAGGAACATCCTTTCCAGGGTAAAGACTTGTGTATAAGGTAAAATAAATAACCAAAAACAAAAATACTCCTCCACACCTTGGGCTATGTTCACAAGTAGCATTTTTTATGCGTCTTTGCACTTTTGTATTGCTTTCAACCGTGACAAATGCATTCACCGGGAAATGTCATTTTAACATTTTACAACCTTATCTGGCCATGTGCTGTGTGACACATGCATACAGTGCTGAAAAGACATGGGAACAGCATGGGGAAGACCCCTGGAAGCATCTCTGACATCCAGGTCACTGCCTAAAAGTGTGCCCATCTGAAGTGATCCTTGCCGCATCAGAAGATGCAGACTTGCAACTATCCCTGTGCAAGTCCTTGTGTTCAATTGTACCTCCCCCATTTCTTTCTTGCAATGCAAGCGCAAGTATGCAGCCTGCCACCCACCCACCCCCAGGCTGCAATACCATACTGCTTGCTTGCGCTTGAAATTGGGCCTTTTAAGCATGTGGAGGCGGAATCTGGCCACCACGTCATGGCTGCATCGGTGGCCTGGTATCCATACTCGGTCCCGAGCCGCCCCGTGGCCGGGTGCCCACACACGGTCCCCAGCCGCCCCTATTTGTCCCGGTGCGCCTTATACACAAGCGCCCATACCAAAACATTACCTGTGCCCTCCCCAATGCATTTAGTGGGAAGGACAGCCTAAGGATAAACACGTGGACAAGTGAATGTGGCCACGGATGGTCCATTTCACTGACGCCTTCACACTGGGTTAATATTGTGGAAGCCGGGACACAGTTGGACACTGGGATGCAACACGTCCTCCAGACATAGAGGATTGCGGGTCCTGGGTCAATCAGGCTTCAACACAAAGTTCAGAAGGTAGACAGCAGCAGTGGTCGGCCTCCTACACAACGAGTAAATTATTCATGATCATGAGGCCATCCATCTCCTTAGCTTTCTGTTCCTTGGAATGCAAGCGCATGCATGTAGTAGCGGCTAGGCCTGAGGTGGTCAGCGTTTTGGCGCATATCCTACCTCCTCAGAGGATTGCTGGATGTTTTCCTGCTACTATCCCAGTTCTATGACTCCCGTTAAAACAAAGCTTCAGGTGATGAATGATGGATGAGGTGGTGGCAAAGGAGAAAGAGCAGGAGGAACAGGGACCATTCACATCAATATCAGGCCAGTCAACCACACATGTCTTGTAGGATATGTTTCTGTACCAAAAGGAGCAGTTCAGCTACACAGTTATAGGGCATACAGTGAGTGCAATGCCTACCAAAAATTTTGAGGCACTCCAATGCCCCTTGGAAGTGTCATGGAGGTCAGAGGGCCTTAACTAAACCGTTTTTTCCATTTATAGCAACTGGGTCTCCTGTATACTGTTGGCCTAAGCAGTGAATGGAAGGCATTCCAAAAATTATGAGGAACTGCAATGCCCCTTGAAACAGACATGGATTACAGCGTACTAAAAACTTTCTACCCATTATTGGGGAGTGGGTCTCCCTTAGTGTTCGCCTATACATTGAAAAGCAAAAGCTGACTAAAATTACAAGGAAATGCAATGCCCCTTGGAAGAGCTGTGGAGTTCAGAGTGGTTTAACAAGATGGTTTTAATGCCCCTTGGAAGAGACGTGGAGGTCAGAGTGGTTTAACAAGATGGTTTTAATGCCCCTTGGAAGAGAAGTGGAGTTCAGAGTGGTTTAACAAGATGGTTTTAATGCCCCTTGGAAGAGACGTGGAGTTCAGTGTGGTTTAACAAGACGGTTTTAATGCCCCTTGGAAGAGTGGAGTTCATTGTGGTTTAACAAGACGGTTTTAATGCCCCTTGGAAGACACGTGGAGGTCACAGTAGCTTAACAAGACGGTTTTAATGCCCCTTAGAAGAGACGTGGAGGTCACAGTAGCTTAACAAGACGGTTTTAATGCACCTTGGAAGAGACGTGGAAGTCACAGTAGCTTAACAAGATGGTTTTAATCCCCTTGGAAGAGACGTGGAGGTCACAGTAGCTTAACAAGATGGTTTTAATGCCCCTTGGAAGAGAAGTGGAGGTCACAGTAGCTTAACAAGACAGTTTTAATGCCCCTTGGAACAGACGTGGAGGTCACAGTAGCTTAACAAGACGGTTTTAATGCCCCTTGGAAGAAACGTGGAGTTCAGAGTGGTTAACAAGACGGTTTTAATTCCCCTTGGAAGAGACGTGGAGGTTACAGTAGCTTAACGAGATGGTTTTAATGCCCCTTGGAAGAGACGTGGAGGTCAGAGTGGTTTAAAAAGACGGTTTTAATGCCCCTTGGAAGAGACGTGGAGTTCAGAGTGGTTTAACAAGACGGTTTTAATGCCCCTTGGAAGAGACGTGGAGGTCACAGTAGCTTAACAAGATGGTTTTAATGCCCCTTACAAGAGCCATGCAGTACAGCATATTAAAAACATTATTCCCATCATTGGGGAGTGGGTCTCCCATAGTCTTTGCCTATGCCTTCCAAGCAAAAGCTGACAAAAATTAGGACGTAAGAACTTGCAATGCTGGCAACACGGACCACGGTCACCCTGGTGGTATAGTGGTGGTGGAGGCAGAGGACAAGGAGAAGAGCGAAAAACAGCCGAAATGAGGAAGCGTATACCCATGTGTGGGTGTGAAGCGGTGCATAGGAATACACCTCCCGAAACAATACAGTGGATTTGACTTTATGTTACTCTGCTGTCATTTGGTGGTGATGAGAAGTCTGGCCCAATCCAGCCCTTGTTCATTTAGATAAGGGTCAGCTTGTCAGCATTGTTAGTTGACAACACGCTCTGATAACACGCTAGCAGCAGGGCCGGCCAGGACCTCCAAGGCATACAGAGCGAGTTCATTCCAAGTGTCCAGCTTGGATACCCAATAATTAAAAGGCACAGAGGAATCACGGAGGACGCTGGTACGGTCGGCAAGGTACTCCCTCACCATCTTTTGAAACTTTCCGCTCCTTGTGAGAGTACCCCGCGCCTCAGGGCCTGTAAGCTGGGCGGGTCTCAGAAAACTGTCCCAGAAGGTTGACAGTGTTCCCCTGCCTCTGCTGGATTGGAGTTGTGTCTCTCTCACCTGTGCGCCTTGGTTGGGCAACGAACTGTGACCTCTGCCGCTAGCGTATTCAGATGGCAATTTTTTTAACAGTCCTGCAGCAAGGGCCTTCTGGTACTGCCCCATTTTTGTAGACCTCTCCACCTCAGGAATAAGAGAGAGTTAAAGTTCTCCTTGTAGCGGGTGTCTAAAAGTGTCACCAACCAGTAATGACTGTCACCCAACATTTTGACAATGCGAGGGTCACGGTTAAGGCAGCGTAACATAAAGTCAGCCATGCGTGCCAGACTGGTAACGGGCAAGACTTCCGTGTCCTCACCAAGATGACGACTGACCATGCTCTCCTCCTCCTCCTCCTCCTCCCCCCTGTCCTCAGGCCATGCACGCTGAACCAACGGTATGACAGTTGTACAGGTACTACCGTCTACAGCGCATGATACCAGCTCCTGTTCCTCCTCCTCCTCCTCCTCTCCCTCATTGTCCCCCAATGCACATTGGGATGAGATGAGGCTGGGCTGTGTGTAATCGCCTGCTATGGCTTCTTGATCCATCTCATCATACTCTGGCTGCAATGCCTCCTCTTTTATTCTCTGCAGAGAGCGTTGCAAAAGACAGACAACTGGGATGCTGACGCTAATGATGGCGTCATCGCCACTCATCATCTTGGTGGACTCCTCAAAGTTTGTCAGGATGGTACATATGTCAGACATCCAGGTCCACTCTTATGTGTGGAGTCTGACCTGAATATCGATGGACTTATTGCAGCTGGTACTCCACAACTGCTCTCTTCTGGTCACAAATCCTTTGCAACATGTGGAGGGTAGAGTTCCAACATGTGGGGACATCACACACCAGTCGGTGTGCCAGAAGCTGCAAACGCTGCTGCAACACAGCAAGGGCGGCGGAAGCTGTTGCCGACTTATGAAAATGAGCTGACAGGCGGCGTACTTTGACGAGCAGATCTGGCAACTCGGGGTACGATTTAAGAAACCGCTGAACCACGAGGTTAAGCACATGAGCCAGGCATGGTACGTGTGTGATCTCGCCTCGCCTCAGAGCCGCCACCAGGTTACGGCCATTGTCACACACGACCATGCCTGGATGTACGTTCAGCGGTCTCAGCCACAGATCTGCCTGCTCTTTCACAGCTGTCCACAACTCACAAGCAGTGTGAGGTTTATCACCTAAGCTTATGAGTTTCAGCACAGCCTGTTGCCGCTTGGCTGAGGCAGTACTGCAGTGCTTCCAGCTTGTAACTGATGTGGTGATATCTGAGATGGAGGCTGAACATGAGGAGGAGGATGATGCGCAGGAGCTGTACACTGTGGGGGCAACTCTGACTGACATAGGGCCCACAATCCTTGGTGTGGGGAGGATGTGTTCCTTCCCAAGGTCCGACTGGGTCCCGGCTTCCACTATGTTTACCCAGTGTGCCGTCAGGGAGATGTACCATCCCTGGCCACAAGCACTTGTCCACGTGTCCGTTGTCAGGTGGACTCTCCCAGTAACTGCATTGTTGAGGGCACGGCAGATGTTTTGGGACACGTGCTTGTGTAGTGCAGCGATGGCACACCGGGCAAAATAGTGTCAGCTGGGGACCGAGTATCGAGGGACGGCCACCGCCATAAGGTTGCGGAAGGATTCCGTCTCCACCAGCCTAAAAGGCAGCATTTCCAACGCAAGCAGTCATGAAATGTGCGAATTTAGGACTGTGGCCTGTGGGGCGTTGGCTGCGAATTTGCGCTTTCATTCAAAGGTCTGGGATATGGACAATTGAACGCTGCGGTGGGACGTGGACTTTGATGCTGTTTCTTGAGAAACTGCCATAACAAGTGAAGACTGAGAGGAGGGGGCATCTTTGCATGCAGTATGGACAGGGGATTGCCTTGCACGCACAACAGGGGGTTCTCTTCCTCGCACAACAGTGGAAGAAGCAGTGGTGACACCCGCTGACACTAGTCGTGGACCCTGGGGTTCGCCCCACAAAGTCGGGTGCTTTGCTGCCATGTGCTTGATCATGCTGGTGGTGGTCAGGCTGGTAGTTTTGTCACCCCTGCTGATGCTGGCATGGCAGGTGGAACATATGGCCTTTTTGGGGTTATCAGCAGAGTCTTTAAAAAAATTCCAGACTCTGGAAGACCTACCGGTTGTACTGGCAACGTCCCTCGTGTTGGTGTTACGGGGAACGGTTGCGCGCCTTCTGCCTGCGGCCACCACACTGCTTCTTCCTGCCTGTTGGGGTACTCTGCCTCCCTCCACCTGTGTGCTGCTGGCCTCGCTCTGTGTGTCCTCCTGCCACGTTGGGTCAGTTACTAGATCATCCACCACCTCCTCCTCTTGTGTCTGAACAGTCAGCGAGACACTCAAAATGTTGTTTTTTTTTATTGAAAAAAGGCAAAAAAGTGGATAATACAGAGATTTGAACCGTGGAACTGCAAAACCACAGTTCTAGTTATCTGGCCTACACCAGACTCTTTTAAACAGATATATTTGTGTCTGAACAGTCAGCGAGACACTCAAAATGGTTTTTTTTATGCAAAAAGGTAGATTACACCCAGATTTGAACCGTGGGAGAAGAAAACCACAGTTCTAGTTATCTGGCCTACACCAGAATCTTTTAAACAGATATATTTGTGTCTGAACAGTCAGCGAGACACTCAAACACTCAAAATGTTTTTTTTTTAATGCAAAAAGGTGGATTACTCCCAGATTTGAACCGTGGAAGAGGAAAACCACAGTTCTAGTTATCTTGCCTGCACCAGACTCTTTTAAACAGATATATTTGTGTCTGAACACTCACAGACACACTCAAATTTTTTTTTTTTGGGGGGGGGGGATACCAAAAGGTTAATAAGACGGGTATTTGTACAGTCTGACTGAGGAAAAAAAAAAAAGAGGATTTAGATGAAAAAAAAAGGATTTTTTCCTGGCCCCTGAGACCTGGGGCTAAGTCAAGCAATTTGAAAAGCAGAGCACAGGACTGTAATGCACTGTTTGTTGGTATAACCACTGCGTCTCCTATACAGCCTGCCTGCCTGATATCTGGGATGGATATTAGTCCTGAGAAGGACTGTTTGTTTGATTTTGCAGGCTTTAGAGACCCTACACTACCTATTTTGCAGTATATATCTCTCCCTAACTCAGCAGCACTCTCCCTACACCGTCTGATCCGGAGCGACTGTGTCCAAGATGGCGGCACCCGGTTTTAAATACTCGAGGTGACGCTGCGCGGCCAGCCAATCACTGTAATGCCCACAACCAACATGGCTGCAGCATTACAGTGACTGGCTGGCAATCCCTGCATGTTCATTAGCTCTGTAAAGAGCGCCAAACGTGCAGGGCGGAGACCCGAGCTCCCGCCCGAGTAACCCGAAAATGCTCGGTGCTCGCCGAACATCGGGCGAGTACCGAGCAGTGTCGAGCATGCTCACTCAACAGTAATAGTAATCTTAGTGTATGTAAACTTTTGACTTTGCAGTAAGTAATAAAAATGCGTTAAAACATTCTCTCTCTCATTATTTTGGCCTTTGGCAAATATTAAAAATTATGGTAATCCTAATTGACCTAAAATGGGAAAGATTTATTCTGCTTTCATGTCAGATATTGAGAAAAACATGCATATGCGACTTTTTATATAGTGTATGTAAACTTCTGGTTTCAACTGTACATATATATACATTGCAGCCATAACCTACAAAAAAACAAACAAAAGCATTTTTCTCAATTTTAAAATATCTATAAATGAAATATGTGTTCCACAAAAAAAAAAAAAAGCCTACCAGCTAAATGAAACAATTGAAAAAGATACCAATGAACAAAAGACAAAATGAAAAAAAAATAGTCCGATCCTCAAGGGTTTCAAAAAAATAGATCTAGAATCTTGATAAATCCACTCTCTGAGTATCCTATGGATAGATGATGAATGTTCTATGTGAGGATACCCTTTCTAAGGCCAGTTTCAGAGTATTATGGGAGCATGTAGGTCTCGATTTGACCGAGGGTTTAGATATAGGACTCAAACTGGGAGCTTCATAGGGATCTACTTGCATCTGTTATACAGGCACACAACAGCGCCAATAATTTACTCACCCAAAAATGGCCTTTGAGAGAGTGTAAGCCACAAAAGTTTCCAGAAAAAGTTGAGTTGTGCTTTAAGTACTATTTCCATTCAGTAATTGTTTGTATGCCGTCTATTGGTTTAATGCAGGGGGGCTCAATCTTTTCTACTCTGAGGGCTACAATGTAATATTGAACGACTTGCAAGGGCAGCAGTAAAACTTTAAGTGATATTATCTTTTGAGAGGTTTATGGCATCTAAAAGTATATGCAATAAATGTCTTAAGAGATAAAGGTTCCACAACCAAGACTTACACACATCTGGAGAATGGGGGTGATCTTTTGCCCCAATCAGTGCTTTATAGAGGGGAAGACCCTGCATACATGTAACTCTCTATGGGTGTTGTAGTATCTGGTTGCTTTTCACAATTTCCTTAAAATAAAATAGTTTGAGCTTCATGCACAATTTACATATGCCTTTCTGGAGTGCTAAACAATGTTCTTTTCTTCTTCCCTCTGTCATGGAAACTATCGGATACACAAGGTTGGATGCCACACAAAATGGCATGGTGGGCCGCAAGTGGTCCTCAGCTTGGTTTAATGGGAAAGCAATGTGAAATGAAAAATGTCAATTCTTTGTATTTCCTGAATGATTTCATGGTCCTTTGGTAGCTTTTACTATGGAGCTCCCTGTATCTTAAAGGGAACCTGTCACCAGTTTTTCAGTATCTAAATAAATACTACCACATTTATCTACTTCTTTACTGCAGTCCACAAATATGTATATCATCTACTGAATTCCCCTGTACATCCCCAAAATACCATTTGAATTTCTCCCGCTCTGTATGTAAATCAGATGGTCCGGTCTGATTGGCGTACTCGCTGTTGTGTCGTTGTCTCCTCTCGGCTTAATCGCCATCCTCCGGCTCTGATTGATGTGGATGACACGTCCTGCATCTTTCCTTTAGTGCAACGTCATATTGTGCCTGTGCAGTAGCATCGCTACTGAGAGCGGAGCATAGAACACCAAGGCGCATGTGCCGAAAAACATAATTCCGCCGGAGCCATACAGCGCAGGAGAAATTCAAATGGTATTTTTGGGGATATACAGGAGGACTCAGTAGATGATATACACGATTGTGGATTGCAGTAAAGGTGTAGATAAAGGTGGTGGTATTTGTTTAGATACCCAAAAACCGGTGACAGGTTCCCTTTAATAAAAACCGAAATTGCTCAGCAGCCATAAAGGACTAAGCAGATAAGAAAATTGGACATTGTTTTCGTTTAGTAACAACTAAGTAGATTGCAGTTTGTAGATGAGAAAAGATAGAAGGTTTAAATCAGGAATAAGAAAATAAAAAAATAATGTAGTATATCCAATGGTACAGGGTTGACATGATGTCATAAGTTCCAAATAAACATGGATACATACTGTTAGAACTCTCCTGTTAGTTTTTTTCTATCTTGCTGGTCACATGACCTTTTTTGCCTATTTAGTCCTGCTCCGCCCTCCTGGCCTTGCTGGACTTCATTGTAATTTTTACTCTTAAGCTAGCTTGGTGCTTACTTACCTATCTCAGTCAGTTTAGCTAGGTCTTCGGACCTTTATGTTCTATGTTGTGTGTTTGTCTTTTACTACTACAATATCTGCTAGGAGGTGTCCAACTTTATCCCAGTCCCTAGTTCTTGTAGGGATCCCTCCCTTACAGCTATAGGTCTTCGTACAGACTAGCCGAGGACTTTAGCGGGTCTGATCGCAGGATCAGGTTCCCCGTTACATCGTAGGGATCTAGCTTAGTTCTATGGTAGGGACAGATCTCCTTTCTTTCCTTAGTGCTTGTAGCAGATCATAACAGTAAGTCCAGCCCAAAAAAATATCTCTAAGGAAAGACTTCCAGTTTCCATCATGGTGTCGGTTCAGGATTTGGCTCAACGCCTGCAGGGACTCTCTCTGGAGGTGGCCGAGCTCCAACAACACGTGAGTAGCTGTTCTGGAGCACATTTTGTGGAGCCAAAGGTACGTTTGCCTGATTTATTTTTTGGTGATCAACAAGAATTTTTTTCCTTTAAAAAGGCTTGTTTGTTGTATTTTCATTTGAGACCCAGATCCTCTGGTGATGAATCACAGCTCATAGAGTTCATAATGTCACTTTTGCGCAAAGAACCTCAGGGATGGGCCTTTTCTCTCCAACCTAGTGATCCATGCTTTAGATCAGTGGATAGTTCTTTTTCTGCTTTGGGTTTGTTGTATGATGATCCTGATCGTGTCTCATCAGCTGAGACTGAATTGAGACTTTTGAGACAGGGATCAGGTAATGTGGAAAAATATTGTTCTCACTTCCGTCGGTGGTCTGCCCAGGTGGGGTGGAACGATTCAGCTTTGAAAAGTTTGTTTCTTGCGGGCTAGGTGACAGGGTTAAGGATTTGCTGATTGCTTATCCCACACCTGGAAACTTGCAGGAGGCAATGCAATTAGCTATACGGGTGGACAGGAGACTGTGTGCAAGGGTTAATGAGAGTAAATCCTCTGCCATGTCAGCTCTGAGTCTTGAGAGGGTCTGTTCTGACATTGGAGAGCCGAAGGAGATTGGGGCGATGGCACCCCGCTCTCAGGAAAAAGACCGCAGGTCTTCTGAAGGTTTGTGCTTTTATTGCGGGAAATCTGACCATTTTATTAAGAACTGTGTGCTTCGTATGAACAAAGAAAAAAAAAAGCTCAGTTATGCCTGTATAGCCTGTTTAAACACTAAGGGTGTATTTCTTTCTGCTACTACTGCTGCTCAGGAAGAATTAATTGAATTTCGGGTATTTGTGGATTGTGGCTCTACTCTGAATGTGATTGATGGGGGATTCTTGGAAAAACTTAAATTAAAACCCAAACCTTTGTCATCCCCTATTGCTGTGGTTTCTGTCGATGGCTCTCCCTTGAAGAGTGTTACTCACAAGGTCTGTGAATTTCCCCTCACTATTAATGGTATTCACCAAGAAAATTTGGATTTGGTAGTATTAAATAATTTGCCTTCTCCAGAAGTTTTGGGGTTGCCCTGGTTAAAATTGCACAATCCTGTACTGGATTGGTCTACCAATGAAATTAAGTCCTGGAGCCCTAAGTGTTATGACAAGTGTTGTAACGGACGTATTGCTGCGGTGGAAAAAGGGGAATTACCTGTACCTATTCAGGATTTTTGGAGAGTTTTTTCTGAGGAGGAGTCACAAATTTTGCCTCCCCATAGAGACTATGATTGTACCATTGAATTTGTCCCTGGAGCGGCTCTTCCTAAAAGTCGTTTATTTAATCTTACTATTCCTGAGAGAAAGGCTTTGGAGGAATATATACAGACAAGCTTGGCCGCCGGTGACATTAGGCCTTCCAAGTCTCCTGTGGCTGTTGGATTTTTTTTTGTTAAAAAAAAAGGACGGCGGTTTACGTCCTTGTCTGGATTTTCGTGAGATTAATAAAATTACTGTACGCAATCCTTACCCACTGCCATTGATTCCTGATTTGTTTAACCAGTTAGTGGGGGCCAAGTGGTTCTCTAAAATTGATCTCCGGGGGGCATACAATTTGTTGCGCATGAAGGAGGGTGATGAATGGAAGGCTGCTTTTAACACTCCTGTGGGTCATTTTGAGAATTTGGTTATGCCTTTTGGTCTTACCAATGCTCCAGCATTTTTTCAGAATTTTATTAATGACATCCTTAGATCTTTGATTTGCAAAAATGTGGTTGTGTATTTGGATGACATTTTGATTTATTCCCCGGATCTGGAGTCTCATTGGCGGAGCGTACGTGAGGTATTACAGTTATTAATTGACAATTCGCTTTTTGCTAAGCTGGAGAAATGTGAGTTCGCTGTACAGAGAATTAGTTTTTTGGGCTACATTATCTCCAGCGAGGGCTTTGAGATGGACCCGGTGAAAGTTCAAGCTGTGCAGGAATGGCCTAGGCCTATTGGTTTGAAATCGATACAGAGGTTTTTGGATTTCGCCAATTATTACAGAAAATTAATTAAAAAATTTTCTATTATTGTCAAACCACTGACCGATCTCACCAGGAAAGGTGCTAATGCGGTTCAGTGGACTACTGAGGCCATTGAAGCTTTTGTGTTTCTAAAGGAGAGGTTCAGCTCTGCTCCTATCCTTATGCAGCCTGATGTGAGTAAGCCGTTTTTGGTTGAGGTTGATGCTTCTTGGGTGGGGGGCGGTGCGGTGTTGTCTCAGAAAAACAAGGATGGAGTACATCCCTGTGCTTTTTTTCAAAAAAATTTTCTGAGACTGAACTTAATTATGATATTGGTAATCGGGAATTGCTGGCTATTAAACTCGCATTTGAACATTGGCGTCATCTCTTGGAAGGTGCTGAATTTCCCATTCAGGTTTTCACTGATCATAAAAATCTGATCTATCTTGATGCTGCCAAGCGCTTGAATGCCGTCAGGCTAGGTGGGCACTTTTTTTCTCGCGGTTTAATTTTTCCGTTACTTACATCCCGGGTACCAAGAATGTTAAAGCTGATGCTTTGTCTCGCAGCTTTTCTCCCATGGTCGGTGCTGAGGAGGAGGGGAGCATTTTACAAGAAGGTGTTGTGATTGCTGCTTTGGACTCCGTTTTGGAAGATGAGATTCTTAAAGCACAGGAGAATGCCCCATCTAACACTCCCCATGGGAGGTTGTTTGTGCCTAGGACCTTTAGGAGAGATTTGTTTGTCGAGTGTCATGAGTCTCGGTTGGCAGGTCATCCAGGAATTTCTGAGACCAAGAGACTTGTGGGTCGCAGTTTTTGGTGGCCTGGATGGCAGAAGGAAGTCATTAAGTGGGTGCATCAATGTACGGTGTGTGCTAGATCTAAGTCTTCACATACTCCTGCAGCGGGGTTGCTTTGCCCTCTGGAGGTTCCTAGCGCACCTTGGACACATCTGGCTATGGACTTTATTACTGACCTTCCCCCCTCTGAGGGTTTCACGGTCATCTGGGTGGTCGTGGACCGTTTTAGCAAGATGTGTCACTTGGTTCCTTTCATCAAACTGCCCTGCGCAAAGACACTCGCTAAGGCCTTTGTCAAGGAAATTGTCAGACTACATGGTGTTCCTACTGACATTGTTTCGGATAGGGGACCTCAGTTCGTGGCTCGTTTTTGGCGTGCTTTTTGTGACAGGTTGGGAGTTCATTTGTCGTTTTCATCCGGATATCATCCTGAGTCTAATGGCCAGGCAGAAAGGGAGAATCAGGATGTTGAGCAGTTCTTGCGTTGTTTTGTGGCAGACAATCAGGAGGGGTGGTCTGAGTTTCTGCCACTTGCTGAGTTTGCTCTTAACAACCATACATCCTCTTCTGCTGGTTGTTCGCCTTTTTTTTGTTGTTCTGGGAGACATCCGTCTTTTGGGTCATTCTCCAAATTGGTATCGGCTGTGCCTGAGGAGCAGAGTTTTTCCGGTGATTTGGAGAGAGTTTGGATGGATGTGCGTGGTAATCTTCAGGAGGCTAACAAAAAATCTAAGAGGTACTTTGATAGGAAACGGCAAGAGGTTTTGTTTGCTATTGGTGACATGGTTTGGTTGTCACCTAAGAATCTGCGGTTGAGGATTCCTTCTAAAAAATTGGGTCCCATGTTTGTAGGGCCCTTTAAGGTGCTTCAGGTAGTTAACAAATCTGCTGTTAGGTTGGAGGTTCCTACCTCCTGGAAGATTAATCCGGTGTTTCATGTTTCTCTGTTGAAAAGAGCTTATGTGTCGGATGGAGACGCCTCTGCCACTGTTCCTCCAGTGGTGGAGGACGGGGAATACGAAATTTCCTGCATCCTAAATTCTAGACGGTATAGAGGAAGTTTGCAGTATCTCGTCGCTTGGAAGGGTTTCGGACCCGAGGATAACTCATGGGTGAGGGCGGATGATGTTTCAGCTTCCAGACTTGTCAGAGCGTTTCACAAGAGGTTTCCTGATAAGCCTGGGCCTAGGGGATCCGGAGGATCCTCATAGAAGAGGGGGTACTGTTAGAAAAAACCTAACAAGAGAGTTCTATCTTTCTGGTCACATGACCTTTTTTGCCTATTTAGTCCTGCTCCGCCCTCCTGGCCTTGCTGGACTTCATTGTAATTTCTACTCTTAAGCTAGCTTGGTGCTTACTTACCTATCTCAGTCAGTTTAGCTAGGTCTTTGGACCTTTATGTTCTATGTTGTTGTTTGTCTTTTACTGCTACATTTCTGCTAGGAGGTGTCCAACTTTATCCCAGTCCCTAGTTCTTGTAGGGATCCCTCCCTTGCATCTATAGGTCTTCGTACAGACTAGCCGAGGACTTTAGCGGGTCTGATCGCAGGATCAGGTTCCCCGTTACATCGTAGGGATCTAGCTTAGTTCTATGGTAGGGACAGATCTCCTTTCTTTCCTTAGTGCTTGTAGCAGATCATAACACATACGATGTACTTTTTTTCTCAAAACTACAAATAAAGTTAACCAAAAATGCAGTTTCTTCTTGGTCTATTGAAAATTTGTTGATGGAAGACACAAATAAAAAAAGACGGATTTTGGTAAGACCTTACCTGTAAAATCCTTTTCAGCGAAGGAAGGAAGGGAGACACAGATCCATTACTAGTGGGTAGATGGAGCCCCATAGGATAGTTCACCTCAGATTTATAAAAAGTGACGACCGGCCCCTCCAGCTTAGGCTCCTCCTACTCCCATGTTCCTTAGTTCGTACACAAGCTAAGGAAGAGCAGACAACACCAACGGAACAACACAACCCCTTCTGAAAAATCAGAAATGTGAGAGAACAGGTTATGCATATAACAGAAAGAACACACAGTCCCAGGCACTACTCACTGGACCTGACAACTGCGATGAGCTGGCAATGCTGGAACAGAGCCCTAGCGCGCCGACCCCAGTCCCGATGACCGCCATCAGAGAGGAGTCGCGCCGCATCTGGAAAAACAATAATGCACTTCTGCCCTGGGAGGGTGCTGTGTCTCCCTTCCTTCCTTCGCTGAAAAGGATTTTACAGGTAAGGTCTTACCAAAATCCGTCTTCCAGCAGCAGAAGGGAAGGAAGGGAGACACAGATCCATTACTCGTGGGACGTCCCAAAGCAGTCCAGAACTCAAGGGTGGGAAACAGTGGCAGAATCGCCAATACCCCAACAACTTAGTCAAGCTCGCAACAAGCGCTGAAACTAGATAAAGAGATAACCTAAACCACCGCCGCCTGCAGGACCCTGCGTCCCAAGGCCGCATCGGCGGAAGCACTCACGTCCACTTTATAAAATTTAGTAAAAGTGTGAACGGAGCGCCAGGTAGCCGCCTGACAGAGCTGCGCTGCCGAGGCCCCCTGATGAAAAGCCCACGACGAACCAACAGCCCTCGAGGAATGAGCTCGCACCTTAACCGGACAAGGCTCGCCCCTGAGCCGGTACGCTTCCAGGATAGCCGAACGTATTCACCGAGCTATAGTGTCCTTGGAGGCCCGCTGACCACGCAGACGACCAGCAGGAATCACAAAAAGAGAACTTCAAAGCCCGCACCAAATCCAACGAGTGCAAGGCTCGCTCCTTTGGACTTTTCGGATTCGGACAGAGGGAGGGCAACACGATGTCCTGATTGACGTGGAAACGCGACACCACTTTAGGCAAAAAATCGCCACGGGTACGAAGCACCACTCGATCCGGGTGGAACTCCAGAAAAGGGGGCGAGCAAGACAGTGCCGCCAACTCAGAAACCCTCCTCAAGGAGGTGACCGCCACCAGGAAGGCCACCTTCCAAGAAAGTAAGTAAAGCGTAGTTGAATCCATAGGCTCAAACGGTCCATGCTGAAGAGCCTCCAAGACTAGATTAAGCCGCCAAGGAGCCACAAACGCCCTCCGAGGCAGAAACTGATGTGCAACCCCACGAAAAAACGAGCGCACATCCCTGCGCGAAGCAATAGCCTTCCGAAAAAGCACAGATAGTGCAGATACCTGACCCCGCAAGGTACCAACTGCCAGACCCTTGGACAAACCACATTGCAGAAAAGCCAAGAAGTTGGGAATGGAAAAAACCCTCGGGTTCCTTGACGATCCAGAACACCATGAATAGAAGGCCTCCCAAGTTCTGTGATAAATCCTGGTCGTAGCTGGACCTCTGGCCGCCCGTAAGGTGGCAGTGACCTCGGCCAAAAACCCACGACGGGTCAAGATCTCGGTCTCAAGTGCCACGCCGTCAAACGAAGCGATTTCAGGTCCGGATGACGAATGGGCCCTTGGGATAACAGGTCCGAGCGAAGAGGCAGTGAAAACGGAGGCGCCGCCAGAAGAGACACCAGCGTTGAATACCACGCCCTCCGCGGCCAATCATGCGCCACCAAAATTGCCGGAATCCGTTCGAGTTTGATCCGCCGGATGACCAGAGGAAGCAAGGATACCGGCGGAAACACGTAGATCAGCTCGAACTGGTCCCACGGGGCCACCAGAGCGTCTACCGCCACAGCCTCCGGGTCCCTGTACCTGGACATAAACGTCAGAATCCTGACGTTCAGCCTGGATGCCATCAAGTCCACCTGGGGAGTCCCCCAACGGGAGCACAGCAGTGTAAAAACTTCCGGATGAAGACTCCATTCTCCGGGATCCACCTGCTCGCGACTGAGGAAGTCCGCCGTGATATTCAGCACCCCTGGGATGTGAATCGCGGAGATGGCTGGAACCCTGGACTCGGCCCATACCAGGATCCGAGAGACCTCCATCATGAGTCTGGAACTCCTCGTCCCACCCTGATGGTTGATATACGCGACCGCTGTCGCATTGTTCGTTTGATTCCGGACCGGCAGACCGCTCAAGGGGATCGTCCAATGTCGGAGGCAGAGAAATATCGCCCTCAACTCCAGGATGTTGATCGGCAGAGACGACTCCTCTGACGACCAGACCCCCTGAACCCAGAGATCGTTCCAAACCCCCCCCCCCAGCCAGTCAGGCTGGCATCGGTGGTAATGACCGACCACCGTGGGAGGAGGAAGGATTTCCCCAGGGATAAAGCCTCCGGACGTAACCACCATCCAAGAGACTCTCGCACCCTGCGGGAGATACCGACACAGCGATCAAGCGAAGCCAGCGATCGGTCACAACGGGTCAGAATAAGATTTTGGAGACCCCGGGAATGAAATTGTGCAAAAGGTACCGCTTCCATTGCTGCCACCATCAGACCCAGAAGGCGCATACACTTCGGAAGGGGCATTGCCATCGCCGACCTCATAACCTGTACATGGTGTCGAAGGTTCGCTTGTTTGTCCGGAGGCAGGGACACCACCACTCGGACCGTGTCGAAATGCATCCCCAAGAACAGGATTGACTGCGATGGCTCCAAAGACGACTTCTTCCAATTGACCAGCCACCCGAAGACCTCCAGGTGCTGAAGGGAGAGATCGCGAGCAGTTACCGCCTCCTCCGCTGTGGATGACACAATCAACAGGTCGTCCAGGTAGGGGAGAATCGTAACTCCTTGCTTTCGAAGGAGCGCCATGAGCGGCACCAGAATCTTGGTAAAAACCTTTGGCACCGAGGCCAACCCGAATGGTAGGGCCACAAACTGGTAATGGGCCTGACCTATGGCGAACCGCAGGAAGCGCTGGTGAGCCCTGCCGATAGGGACATGTAAATAGGCGTCGCGGATGTCGATCGACACCAAAAAATCGTGCTGCGACAGGACCGCCACGACGGAGCGAAGAGACTCCATACGGAATTTTCAGGTCTGGACATGTAAATTCAAATCTTTGAGGTCCAGAATAGGGCGAAACTTGTCCTACTTTTTGGGAACCACAAAAAGGTTGGAGTAAAATCCCCTTCCCTGGTCCTCCGGCGGAACCGGAATCACCACACCCTGCTGCAGAAGAGAGTCGACCTCCTGCAGCAGAGCGGCAGCTAGCTTGGGCTCGGACGGGATGCGCGACTGACTAAATCTGTCCGGGGGTCGAGAATGAAACTCTATGAAATAACCTTCCGACATAACCCGCGTCACCCAGGCGTCCGATACGTGTGACGCCCAAATAGACCCGAATTGTAGAAGACGACCTCCCACCCGAGAGCCCTTGAGAGGGTTCCTGGCGTCAGTCCGCCTTAGCGGGCTTTTTGTCAACCTCCCGCTTGTCCTGACGGAAATGTTGTTTCCAGGGAGTACGGGATTTCTGGGAGGACTTCTTTCCGGAAGGCGAGGGACGATCCGATCTCCAAGAAGGCTGACCGAACCGACCCCGGGGCCGAAAGGACCGACGACCACTACCGGCACTTGACCTGCCGGACGTAGTAACCGCTGCCTTTCGCTGCGGCAAGGCCATATCTTTGGCCTTGGCTTTAGCAATCAGCTCCGTGAGGTCCGAACCAAACAGCTGACCTCCCTTGTACGCCAGACTCAGCAAACCCTGTTTGGATACTGCGTCACCGGTCCACTGTTTAAGCCACAGTGCTCTCCTGACAGAGATGGCCGAGGAGCCCTGGACATCACCGCAGTAGTATCCAGCACTGCGTCCCTGCCATATCGGGCCGCTTCTTCCAAGAGCTGGAAGAGCCTTTCCACTTCAGACAGCGGAGTTCCAACTTGCCATGCCGTCCGCAGCTGATCCAACCACCGCAGTGAAGCCTCACCAGCCCACATGGCCCCCAAGGCCGCTCGGAATCCGTGACCCACAGCCTCATAGATGGACTTTGCCGCTGACTCCGTCCTTCTGTCCAGCGGGTCCTGGAGACTCGCCTTCCCTTTAACAGGACGCAAAGAGGATTTGCTCAGCTGAGACAATGGCACATCCACTTCAGGAGAGGGGACCCAATTAGTGATCGTTTCCGTGGAACAGGGATACAGGGCATCAAACAACCGCGTCCCTTGGAAACGTTTATCCGGACACAGGCGTACTTTCTCCACCGCCTTGTTAAGTTCCTCGTGCATCGGCAGCGTCGAGTGAGCCCGACGCGACTCCTGATACAGCCGGGCCGATTTGCCAGGGTGCTCCGTCACCTCTTCAGACAGTTGTAACGCTTCCCGCATAGCTTCAACAAAAGCGTCCACGCGGCGCGAAAGCGAAGCAGAGCGACCATGCCGATTCTCTTCATCAGAATCGGAGATCTCACCAGAAGAGTCTGTCGGCGATTCTGAAGCCTCCGACGCACTGTGCGGAGGAGACGGCGCCACCACAGGCCTGAGACGCTTCTTGCTTCTAGACGTCGGTTGGGACTTAGTAGGGACCCAATGACCCAGGAGGTCAGACAGACTGTTAATGGAGCGAGTGAGCGCCTCCACCTTAACATCACTGAGACCCCCAACTAGCGTCGAACCTGACGCCGTTGAAGACCCCGGCGTATCAGATACGCGTGACCGATCCTGAAGCGGACCGGGAGAGAGGTCCGCGCCCCCTGGTCCCTGATCCGACATGCCCCCACACAGTTGCGAGCGTCGCGGATAAGGCGGTAATAACCTTACAATGGGTGCAGTGACCAAGGATGTGTAAATTCCACTATCACAGCCTGTTCTTGCACAAAAAATCACCCGGCACTGAAGGGTTAAAGCTCCTCCTAGAAGGAGAAAAGCTACCCCAGTGGCCTGCAGAGCAAAAGTTAACCTGACACACTAGAGAGAAGCACCCTCTGATCCCAGAAGGGTGCACCTCCAGAGAGGGTTAACAGCCTGATGGGCCAGACCCCGTTCAGAAGGGGTTAACGCTACTGATCCACACTACCCTTTTTGTGAGGTGTGTGTCAGAGCCATCTCAGCATGTGAAGAAGCAGCGCCGTATACAGCACACCCTGTCAGCTAGGACATAAGGAAAGTGCTCTGCGCTGTAGAAGGAACTTTCTGCCTATAAGGCAGGAGAGACTCACCAGCTGGCGTAGAAAACTGCTCTTCTCGGTGTGATGAGAGCGGGAAGCAGGGAGTAGGAGCCGCAGCACGAGGATGGACGCTGGCCGGAAGAAGGAGCTGGGGCATCTCCAGCGCGCGCTTTCCCGGCACTTCCTGTCACAAACTGGCAGCAAAGAGACGTTAAGCCACGCCCCCCGCCGAATATGAACAGAGCGCGCGAATCCTCCGTCCCCGCTCCCCTGCCCGCCGAGGATCAAGCGCTGCATGCAGAGGAGAGATCCCTGCAAGCAGAAAAAAACAGCAGTCACCACAAAAACACATATACAGTGACAGCGGCTGCCGCAGCAGCCGCTAGAAGCACTCCATAAGAGCACTTACCCAGCTGAGCGCCACAGGGACCCCCAGGGATGTGTGGCGCCGTGGCCCTTGCTCCCCCCCACGGCGGAGCGCGCAGGGACCCCACAAGAGCGGTGTGCGTCTCCGCCAGGGAGCGCCCTGTATCCCCCGGGGCCAGCAGGGTTCTGCGGGGACCTCCTTAGGGGGTACGCAGATCCGCCAGGGGAGGGTCAGGGGTCCCAGCAGCGCTGAGACCCCCTGAGACCTCTAGACCACGGGGGGTCCAGGTCTCCGGATAAAAATAATAAAATCTTCTGAGGAGCTGCAAAGGCAGCGACTATCCTCTGCGACCTCAAATTTAAAACTGAGGAACATGGGAGTAGGAGGAGCCTAAGCTGGAGGGGCCGGTCGTCACTTTTTATAAATCTGAGGTGAACTATCCTATGGGGCTCCACTACCCACTAGTAATGGATCTGTGTCTCCCTTCCTTCCCTTCTGCTGCTGAAAATCTTACCGTATATCCATGTTCCGGGCTTGAGCCTTATCTCCTTACCAGCCAAGAGTGGAGAATGTTATGACATCTTTATGAGCATCTTTACACTGTGTTCCAAATTATTATGCAAATAATATTTTCTCAGATTTTCCCAAATTACCTATATGAATTGCAGTCGTAATTTTCCAGTCAAATAACTATTAGAGTACAATTGAAAGGTTTTTGTACGAACTGCCTATGATAACAGTATATTTTTAAAAAAATAAAAAACTCAAACTGCACTCAAAATGCATGTTCCAAATTATTATGCAAAGCAGAGTTTTCAACCTTTTCATTTTAATAAAGAACAAAAAAATGGTCATTTTTGAAATTATAAGCATTAGCAGGTTATTACAAACTGAAATCAAACAGTTTTCAACTCAAAACTTTATTCTAGGTGATGTTACATTTGCACATAGGACCCCTTGTTCGAAAGGAGCTTCTGAACTCTGTCATCCATTGAATTTGTCAGGTTTTGGATGGTTTCTGCTTTAATTGTTTTGCATGAGGACAGAATACCTTCCCAGAGCTGTTGCTTAGATGTGAACTGCCTCCCGCCATCATAGACACTCCTTTTGATGATGCTCCAGAGGTTCTCAATGGGGTTAAGGTCAGGGGAGCATGGGTGCCACACCATAAGTTTGTCCCCTTTTATGCCCATAGCAGCCAGAGATGCAGATGTGTTATGTGCAGCATGAGACGGGGCATTATCATGCATGAAATGATCTCGATGGTCCAGATGGATGGAGTGGAGGATGGCTGGTTGATGGACACCCCATGCAAACACGGCTACGGCGCTAACAAGGAGGAGGTGGAGTAATGTTTTGGGCTGGAATCATGGGGAGCGAGATTGTCGGCCCTTTTAGGATCCCTGAAGGGGTAAAGATGAACTCCATAATGTATGTTGAGTTTCTCAAACAGCACTTCCTTCCATGGTTCAAGAAGAAGAACCGTGCATTCCGCAGCAAGATCATTTTCATGCATGATAATGCCCCGTCTAATGCTGCACATAACACATCTGCATCTCTGGCTGCTATGGGCATAAAAGGGGACAAACTTATGGTGTGGTACCCATGCACCCCTGACCTCAACCCCATTGAGAACCTCTGGAGCATCATCAAAAGGAGTGTCTATGATGGCGGGAGGCAGTTCACATCTACGCAACAGCTCTGGGAGGGTATTCTATCCTCATGCAAAACAATTAAAGCAGAAACCATCCAAAACCTGACAAATTCAATGGACGAGAGAGTTCAGAAGCTCCTTTCGAACAAGGGGTCCTATGTGCAAATGTAACATCACCTAGAATAAAGGTTTGAGTTGAAAACTGTTTGATTTCAGTTTGTAATAACCTGCTAATGCTAATAATTTCAAAAATGACCATTTTTTTGTTCTTTATTAAAGTGAAAAGGTTGAAAACTCTGCTGTGCATAATAATTTGGAACATGCATTTTGAGTGCAGTTTGAGTTTTTTATTTTTTTAAAAATATACTGTTATCATAGGCAGTTTGTATAAAAACCTTTCAATTGTACTCTAATAGTTATTTGACTGGAAAATTACAATGACTGCAATTCATATAGGTAATTTGGGAAAATTTGAGAAAATATTATTTTCATAATAATTTGGAACACAGTCCAAATCGTTCACTTGCCATGGATGTAGCCATTATATTATGGCAGTAGTTCTTAGTAATCAATGTCATACTCGCTACTTCATGGCTACTTTTAACAAGCATAGAAATGCGGTGGCGCCATTAATTTGCACTCATGTAGAAGGAAAAAATAAGGTAAATTACTGTCAAAGTCCTGCAAAACTAGACAACAACTTTCCTATATTTGTATTTCACTGGACCTAAACCTACAGGGTACATTTGTCCTCAGAATGTTCAAAAAAACTTAAAACTTTTTGCTTCAGTTTACTGACAAACCCATTAAGGAAGGGCACCTGCACAGTGTCTTTTAGACTCCGGCACATGCACATTGTTTTTGAAGCAGAAGACTCTTCAGGAAAAACACCAACCGTGTTTCCTTTGAAGAGTCTTCTCTGGCATGTTTTGTGTCATTTTTGCCAACAGGATACTAATATATACATATATATATATATATATATATATATATATATATATATATAATTATTATAGCGCCATTTATTCCATGGCGCTTTATATGTGAAAAAGGGGTATACATACATGAACTATTACAAAGATCTTTAACAAAATGTGACGACTGGTACAGGAGGAGCGAGGAGCCTGCCCGCGAGGGCTCACAATCTACAAGGGATAGGTGAGGATACAGTAGGTGAGGGTAGAGAGCTGGCCGTGTAGCAGTATGGTGGAGCAATGGTTACTGTAGGTTGTAGGCTTGTCGGAAGAGGTGAGTCTTCAGGTTCCTTTTGAAGGTTTCCATGGAAGGCGAGAGTCTGATATGTTGGGGTAGAGAGTTCCAGAGTAAGGGGGAATGCACGGGAGAAATCTTGTATGCGATTGTGGGAAGACGAGATATGAGGGGAGTAGTGAAGGAGATCTTGTGAGTATTGGAGGTTGCGTGCAGGTATGTACCGGGAGACTAGGTCAGAGATATAAGGAGGAGGCAGGTTGTGGATGGCTTTGTATGCCAGGGTTAGGGTTTTGAACTGGATTCTCTGGGCAATAGGGAGCCAGTGAAGGGATTGACAGAGGGGAGAGGTCGGGGAATAGCGTGGGGACAGGTGGATTAGTTGGGCAGCAGAGTTTAGGATAGATTGAAGGGGTGCGAGGGTGTTGGAGGGAAGGTCACAGAGCAGGAGGTTGCAATAGTCAAGGCGGGAGATGATGAGGGCGTGCACTTTTGTTTTTGCAGATTCGTGGTTGAGGAATGTGTGGATCCGGGAGAAATTTTTGAGCTGGAGTCAGCAGGAAGTAGAAAGGGCTTGGATATGTGGTTTGAAGGAGAGATCAGAGTCCAGGATTACCCCAAGGCAGCGAGCTTGAGGGACTGGGGAGAGTGGACAGCCATTGATGTTGATGGATGGGTCAGGTGGGGGGGATGAATGAGATGGTGGAAAGACGATGAATTCTGTTTTATCCATGTTAAGTTTTAGAAATCTGTCAAAGAAGAAGGATGAGATAGCGGACAGACATTGTGGGATTTTAGTTACTAGGGAGGAGATCATAGAATCATAGAATAGAATCATAGAATCATAGAATGGTAGAGTTGGAAGGGACCTCCTGGGTCATCTGGTCCAACCCCCTGCTCAAAGCAGGATTCACTAGATCATCTCAGACAGATGTCTGTCCAGCCTCTGTTTGAAGACGTCCATTGAAGGGGAACTCACCACCTCTCGTGGCAGCCTGTTCCACTCATTAATCACCCTAACTGTCAAAAAGTTTTTTCTAATATCTAATCTGTGTCTCCTCCCATTTAGTTTCATCCCATTGCTTCTAGTCTTTCCTTGTGCAAATGAGAATAAAGATGATCCTTCTACAATGTGACAGCCCTTGACATATTTGTAGACAGCTATTAAGTCTCCTCTCAGTCTTCTTTTTTGCAAGCTAAACATTCCCAAATCCTGCAACCGTTCCTCATAGGACATGGTTTGCAGACCAGTCACCATTCTGGTCACTCTTCTCTGAACTTGCTCCAGTTTGTCTATGTCTTTTTTAAAATGTGGTGCCCAAAACTGTACACAGTATTCCAGATGAGGTCTGACCAAAGAGGAGTAAAGACCAATAATGACTTCACGTGATCTAGACTGTATGCTTCTGTTAATACATCCCAGAATTGTATTTGCCTTTTTTGCTGCTGCATCACACTGTTGATTCATGTTCAGTCTATGATCTATTAGTATACCTAAGTCTTTTTCACATGTACTGTTGCTTAGCTCTATTCCTCCCATTCTGTATATGCTTTTTTCATTTTTATTGCCCAGATGTAGTACTTTGCATTTTTCCCTGTTAAAAACCATTCTGTTGGTTGCTGCCCACTGCTCCAGTTTATTTAGGTCTTTTTGAATCCTCTCTCTCTCTTCTCTAGTATTAGCTATCCCTCCTAGCTTTGTGTCATCAGCAAATTTAATCAGTTTACCCTCAATTCCTTCATCTAAATCATTGATAAAGATGTTGAACAATACAGGTCCCAGGACGGAGCCCTGTGGTACCCCACTTGAGACATTCATCCAGCTGGATGTGAAGCCATTTACAACCACCCTTTGAGTCCGATCACTAAGCCAGTTATGAATCCACCTAACAGTTGCCTGGTCCATTGCATACTTGGTCATTTTTTCAATAAGGATGGTGTGAGATACTTTGTCAAATGCTTTGCTGAAGTCAAGATATACTATATCTACAGCATTTCCCTGAACCACCCAGTTAGTGATTCTGTCATAGAAGGAAATTAAGTTAGTCTGACATGACTTGTTAGTTACAAACCCATGCTGACTCTGGTTAATCACTTCATTCTTATCCATGTACTTACATACATGTTGTTTAATAATTTGTTCAAAGATCTTTCCTGGTATAGAAGCCAGACTCACCGGCCTATAGTTCCCTGGGTCCACCTTCTTCCCCTTTTTGAAGATAGGAACAACATTTGCTCTTCTCCAGTCTTCTGGGACTTCTCCTGTTCTCCAAGAATTTTCAAAGATTATGGAGAGTGGTTCTAAAATTTCTTCTACGATCTCCTTCAGTACTCTGGGGTGTAATTCATCTGGACCTGGAGACTTGAACTCATTTATGTTAGCTAAATATTCCCTCACAATCTTTCTGTTTACAGATAACTTGGATTCCTCTATTCCTTTAAAAGGACAGTGAAGATCAGTTGATGTTACATTTTCTTTCTGAGAGAAAACAGATGCAAAATAGGAATTAAAAAGTTCGGCCTTTTCAACATCCTCTCTTACCATTTCTCCATTTTCATCCTGTAAAAATCCTATAGCATCTTTGACTTTTCTTTTACTTTTGACATACCCCCAAAATCCTTTTTAATTGCTTTTGACATCTCTTGCAAGCCTTAATTCATTGTCAGCTTTAGCTAACCTGATACGTGCCCTGCAGGATCTGCAGATTGTATTATAATCTTCTTTAGATATGCCTCCCTCTTTCCATTTAATAAACATTTCTTTCTTTCTTTTTAGCATGTGTTTAAGTTCTGTGTTCATCCATCCTGGTTTCCTTAAATGCTTCCCATTCTTCCTACTTTTCGGGATTGTTAACGATTGTGCTTTGAGAATCTCATTTTTAAAAATTTCCCATCCTTCCTGGACATTTTTGTCCTTAAGGACATCCAGCCATTGGATCCCTCCTATTCTCTTTCTGAGTCTCTTAAAATCTGCCTTTCTAAAATCTAACCTTGAAGTTTGAGTCTTCACATGTCTTCCTCCTCTAGTTATCCAAAATTCTATAATAGCATGATCGCTGCCTCCTAGGGTCCCAGCCACCTTTACCTCCTCAACCATTTCCTCCCTGTTTATAAGGATTAGATCCAAAGTAGCAGATCCCCTTGTTTTCTCCCCTACCTTTTGGAAGATAAAGTTGTCAGCAAGAGAGGATAAGAATTTGCTTGACCTGTTAGTTTTACTTGAGAGAGATTCCCAACAAATGTCTGGATAGTTGAAATCTCCCATGACCACTACGTCATATTTTTTGGAGAACTTGGTCATTTGATACATAAAGAGTTCATCCATATCTTCAGCTTGCCCAGGTGGCCTGTAGTAAATGCCTACAATGGTGTCCTTTCCGTTGTTCTCTCCTTGTATTCTTACCCAAACAGTTTCCACAGAACTCCCAGTCTCTGAAGCTTCAATCTCTGTGCAGATATACGCTTTTCTAACATACAATGCAACACCTCCTCCTCGTTTATCAAGTCTGTTTCTTGCAAATAAGTTGTATCCTTTTAGCCTTTTATTCCAATCATGTGTATCGTCCCACCAAGTTTCAGTGATTCCAATGACATCATATTCCTTTTCCTGCATTAGTAGTTCCAATTCTCCTTGTTTGTTGCCCATGCTTTGTGCATTTGTATAAAAACATTTTAGCTTGTGATTGGTTTCTCTTCCTCCCATATTTTTATTATTTAAATTGTTTTGTCTTTGTTCTTCCTTTCCACTTCCAGTAGCAGAGATCTCAATAGTATTTGTCAGCTGTATGGCTTTTTCTGGCCTTTTGCTTCCCTTCCCACATTGTTCTAGTTTAAAGCTCTTCTGATGAGTGTAGCAAGGCGACTTCCAAATACATGTTTTCCAGTCTTCGTAAGGTGCACCCCATCTCTAGCAAGTAGTCCATCGTATAGGTAATTCATTCCGTGATCCAGAAATCCAAATCCTTGTTGACGGCACCATCGACGTAGCCAGTTGTTCACCTGTAGAATCTTAATGCCCCGTCTCATGCTGCACATAACACATCTGCATCTCTGGCTGCTATGGGCATAAAAGGGGACAAACTTATGGTGTGGCACCCATGCACCCCTGACCTCAACCCCATTGAGAACCTCTGGAGCATCATCAAAAGGAGTGTCTATGATGGCGGGAGGCAGTTCACATCTACGCAACAGCTCTGGGAGGGTATTCTATCCTCATGCAAAACAATTAAAGCAAAAACCATCCAAAACCTGACAAATTCAATGGACGAGAGAGTTCAGAAGCTCCTTTCGAACAAGGGGTCCTATGTGCAAATGTAACATCACCTAGAATAAAGGTTTGAGTTGAAAACTGTTTGATTTCAGTTTGTAATAACCTGCTAATGCTAATAATTTCAAAAATGACCATTTTTTTGTTCTTTATTAAAGTGAAAAGGTTGAAAACTCTGCTGTGCATAATAATTTGGAACATGCATTTTGAGAGCAGTTTGAGTTTTTTATTTTTTTAAAAATATACTGTTATCATAGGCAGTTTGTATAAAAACCTTTCAATTGTACTCTAATAGTTATTTGACTGGAAAATTACAATGACTGCAATTCATATAGGTAATTTGGGAAAATTTGAGAAAATATTATTTGCATAATAATTTGGAACACAGTCCAAATCGTTCACTTGCCATGGATGTAGCCATTATATTATGGCAGTAGTTCTCAGTAATCAATGTCATACTCGCTACTTCATGGCTACTTTTAACAAGCATAGAAATGCGGTGGCGCCATTAATTTGCACTCATGTAGAAGGAAAAAATAAGGTAAATTACTGTCAAAGTCCTGCAAAACTAGACAACAACTTTCCTATATTTGTATTTCACTGGACCTAAACCTACAGGGTACATTTGTCCTCAGAATGTTCAAAAAAACTTAAAACTTTTTGCTTCAGTTTACTGACAAACCCATTAAGGAAGGGCACCTGCACAGTGTCTTTTAGACTCCGGCACATGCACATTGTTTTTGAAGCAGAAGACTCTTCAGGAAAAACACCAACCGTGTTTCCTTTGAAGAGTCTTCTCTGGCATGTTTTGTGTCATTTTTGCCAACAGGATACTAATATATACATATATATATATATATATATATATATATATAATTATTATAGCGCCATTTATTCCATGGCGCTTTATATGTGAAAAAGGGGTATACATACATGAACTATTACAAAGATCTTTAACAAAATGTGACGACTGGTACAGGAGGAGCGAGGAGCCTGCCCGCGAGGGCTCACAATCTACAAGGGATAGGTGAGGATACAGTAGGTGAGGGTAGAGAGCTGGCCGTGTAGCAGTATGGTGGAGCAATGGTTACTGTAGGTTGTAGGCTTGTCGGAAGAGGTGAGTCTTCAGGTTCCTTTTGAAGGTTTCCATGGAAGGCGAGAGTCTGATATGTTGGGGTAGAGAGTTCCAGAGTAAGGGGGAATGCACGGGAGAAATCTTGTATGCGATTGTGGGAAGACGAGATATGAGGGGAGTAGTGAAGGAGATCTTGTGAGTATTGGAGGTTGCGTGCAGGTATGTACCGGGAGACTAGGTCAGAGATATAAGGAGGAGGCAGGTTGTGGATGGCTTTGTATGCCAGGGTTAGGGTTTTGAACTGGATTCTCTGGGCAATAGGGAGCCAGTGAAGGGATTGACAGAGGGGAGAGGTCGGGGAATAGCGTGGGGACAGGTGGATTAGTTGGGCAGCAGAGTTTAGGATAGATTGAAGGGGTGCGAGGGTGTTGGAGGGAAGGTCACAGAGCAGGAGGTTGCAATAGTCAAGGCGGGAGATGATGAGGGCGTGCACTTTTGTTTTTGCAGATTCGTGGTTGAGGAATGTGTGGATCCGGGAGAAATTTTTGAGCTGGAGTCAGCAGGAAGTAGAAAGGGCTTGGATATGTGGTTTGAAGGAGAGATCAGAGTCCAGGATTACCCCAAGGCAGCGAGCTTGAGGGACTGGGGAGAGTGGACAGCCATTGATGTTGATGGATGGGTCAGGTGGGGGGGATGAATGAGATGGTGGAAAGACGATGAATTCTGTTTTATCCATGTTAAGTTTTAGAAATCTGTCAAAGAAGAAGGATGAGATAGCGGACAGACATTGTTGGATTTTAGTTACTAGGGAGGAGATCATAGAATCATAGAATAGAATCATAGAATCATAGAATGGTAGAGTTGGAAGGGACCTCCTGGGTCATCTGGTCCAACCCCCTGCTCAAAGCAGGATTCACTAGATCATCTCAGACAGATGTCTGTCCAGCCTCTGTTTGAAGACGTCCATTGAAGGGGAACTCACCACCTCTCGTGGCAGCCTGTTCCACTCATTAATCACCCTAACTGTCAAAAAGTTTTTTCTAATATCTAATCTGTGTCTCCTCCCATTTAGTTTCATCCCATTGCTTCTAGTCTTTCCTTGTGCAAATGAGAATAAAGATGATCCTTCTACAATGTGACAGCCCTTGACATATTTGTAGACAGCTATTAAGTCTCCTCTCAGTCTTCTTTTTTGCAAGCTAAACATTCCCAAATCCTGCAACCGTTCCTCATAGGACATGGTTTGCAGACCAGTCACCATTCTGGTCACTCTTCTCTGAACTTGCTCCAGTTTGTCTATGTCTTTTTTAAAATGTGGTGCCCAAAACTGTACACAGTATTCCAGATGAGGTCTGACCAAAGAGGAGTAAAGACCGATAATGACTTCACGTGATCTAGACTGTATGCTTCTGTTAATACATCCCAGAATTGTATTTGCCTTTTTTGCTGCTGCATCACACTGTTGACTCATGTTCAGTCTATGATCTATTAGTATACCTAAGTCTTTTTCACATGTACTGTTGCTTAGCTCTATTCCTCCCATTCTGTATATGCTTTTTTCATTTTTATTGCCCAGATGTAGTACTTTGCATTTTTCCCTGTTAAAAACCATTCTGTTGGTTGCTGCCCACTGCTCCAGTTTATTTAGGTCTTTTTGAATCCTCTCTCTCTCTTCTCTAGTATTAGCTATCCCTCCTAGCTTTGTGTCATCAGCAAATTTAATCAGTTTACCCTCAATTCCTTCATCTAAATCATTGATAAAGATGTTGAACAATACAGGTCCCAGGACGGAGCCCTGTGGTACCCCACTTGAGACATTCATCCAGCTGGATGTGAAGCCATTTACAATCACCCTTTGAGTCCGATCACTAAGCCAGTTATGAATCCACCTAACAGTTGCCTGGTCCATTGCATACTTGGTCATTTTTTCAATAAGGATGGTGTGAGATACTTTGTCAAATGCTTTGCTGAAGTCAAGATATACTATATCTACAGCATTTCCCTGATCCACCCAGTCAGTGATTCTGTCATAGAAGGAAATTAAGTTAGTCTGACATGACTTGTTAGTTACAAACCCATGCTGACTCTGGTTAATCACTTCATTCTTATCCATGTACTTACATACATGTTGTTTAATAATTTGTTCAAAGATCTTTCCTGGTATAGAAGCCAGACTCACCGGCCTATAGTTCCCTGGGTCCACCTTCTTCCCCTTTTTGAAGATAGGAACAACATTTGCTCTTCTCCAGTCTTCTGGGACTTCTCCTGTTCTCCAAGAATTTTCAAAGATTATGGAGAGTGGTTCTAAAATTTCTTCTACGATCTCCTTCAGTACTCTGGGGTGTAATTCATCTGGACCTGGAGACTTGAACTCATTTATGTTAGCTAAATATTCCCTCACAATCTTTCTGTTTACAGATAACTTGGATTCCTCTATTCCTTTAAAAGGACAGTGAAGATCAGTTGATGTTACATTTTCTTTCTGAGAGAAAACAGATGCAAAATAGGAATTAAAAAGTTCGGCCTTTTCAACATCCTCTCTTACCATTTCTCCATTTTCATCCTGTAAAAATCCTATAGCATCTTTGACTTTTCTTTTACTTTTGACATACCCCCAAAATCCTTTTTAATTGCTTTTGACATCTCTTGCAAGCCTTAATTCATTGTCAGCTTTAGCTAACCTGATACGTGCCCTGCAGGATCTGCAGATTGTATTATAATCTTCTTTAGATATGCCTCCCTCTTTCCATTTAATAAACATTTCTTTCTTTCTTTTTAGCATGTGTTTAAGTTCTGTGTTCATCCATCCTGGTTTCCTTAAATGCTTCCCATTCTTCCTACTTTTCGGGATTGTTAACGATTGTGCTTTGAGAATCTCATTTTTAAAAATTTCCCATCCTTCCTGGACATTTTTGTCCTTAAGGACATCCAGCCATTGGATCCCTCCTATTCTCTTTCTGAGTCTCTTAAAATCTGCCTTTCTAAAATCTAACCTTGAAGTTTGAGTCTTCACATGTCTTCCTCCTCTAGTTATCCAAAATTCTATAATAGCATGATCGCTGCCTCCTAGGGTCCCAGCCACCTTTACCTCCTCAACCATTTCCTCCCTGTTTATAAGGATTAGATCCAAAGTAGCAGATCCCCTTGTTTTCTCCCCTACCTTTTGGAAGATAAAGTTGTCAGCAAGAGAGGATAAGAATTTGCTTGACCTGTTAGTTTTACTTGAGAGAGATTCCCAACAAATGTCTGGATAGTTGAAATCTCCCATGACCACTACGTCATATTTTTTGGAGAACTTGGTCATTTGATACATAAAGAGTTCATCCATATCTTCAGCTTGCCCAGGTGGCCTGTAGTAAATGCCTACAATGGTGTCCTTTCCGTTGTTCTCTCCTTGTATTCTTACCCAAACAGTTTCCACAGAACTCCCAGTCTCTGAAGCTTCAATCTCTGTGCAGATATACGCTTTTCTAACATACAATGCAACACCTCCTCCTCGTTTATCAAGTCTGTTTCTTGCAAATAAGTTGTATCCTTTTAGCCTTTTATTCCAATCATGTGTATCGTCCCACCAAGTTTCAGTGATTCCAATGACATCATATTCCTTTTCCTGCATTAGTAGTTCCAATTCTCCTTGTTTGTTGCCCATGCTTTGTGCATTTGTATAAAAACATTTTAGCTTGTGATTGGTTTCTCTTCCTCCCATATTTTTATTATTTAAATTGTTTTGTCTTTGTTCTTCCTTTCCACTTCCAGTAGCAGAGATCTCAATAGTATTTGTCAGCTGTATGGCTTTTTCTGGCCTTTTGCTTTCCTTCCCACATTGTTCTAGTTTAAAGCTCTTCTGATGAGTGTAGCAAGGCGACTTCCAAATACATGTTTTCCAGTCTTCGTAAGGTGCACCCCATCTCTAGCAAGTAGTCCATCGTATAGGTAATTCATTCCGTGATCCAGAAATCCAAATCCTTGTTGACGGCACCATCGACGTAGCCAGTTGTTCACCTGTAGAATCTTAATGCCCCGTCTCATGCTGCACATAACACATCTGCATCTCTGGCTGCTATGGGCATAAAAGGGGACAAACTTATGGTGTGGCACCCATGCACCCCTGACCTCAACCCCATTGAGAACCTCTGGAGCATCATCAAAAGGAGTGTCTATGATGGCGGGAGGCAGTTCACATCTACGCAACAGCTCTGGGAGGGTATTCTATCCTCATGCAAAACAATTAAAGCAAAAACCATCCAAAACCTGACAAATTCAATGGACGAGAGAGTTCAGAAGCTCCTTTCGAACAAGGGGTCCTATGTGCAAATGTAACATCACCTAGAATAAAGGTTTGAGTTGAAAACTGTTTGATTTCAGTTTGTAATAACCTGCTAATGCTAATAATTTCAAAAATGACCATTTTTTTGTTCTTTATTAAAGTGAAAAGGTTGAAAACTCTGCTGTGCATAATAATTTGGAACATGCATTTTGAGTGCAGTTTGAGTTTTTTATTTTTTTAAAAATATACTGTTATCATAGGCAGTTTGTATAAAAACCTTTCAATTGTACTCTAATAGTTATTTGACTGGAAAATTACAATGACTGCAATTCATATAGGTAATTTGGGAAAATTTGAGAAAATATTATTTGCATAATAATTTGGAACACAGTCCAAATCGTTCACTTGCCATGGATGTAGCCATTATATTATGGCAGTAGTTCTCAGTAATCAATGTCATACTCGCTACTTCATGGCTACTTTTAACAAGCATAGAAATGCGGTGGCGCCATTAATTTGCACTCATGTAGAAGGAAAAAATAAGGTAAATTACTGTCAAAGTCCTGCAAAACTAGACAACAACTTTCCTATATTTGTATTTCACTGGACCTAAACCTACAGGGTACATTTGTCCTCAGAATGTTCAAAAAAACTTAAAACTTTTTGCTTCAGTTTACTGACAAACCCATTAAGGAAGGGCACCTGCACAGTGTCTTTTAGACTCCGGCACATGCACATTGTTTTTGAAGCAGAAGACTCTTCAGGAAAAACACCAACCGTGTTTCCTTTGAAGAGTCTTCTCTGGCATGTTTTGTGTCATTTTTGCCAACAGGATACTAATATATACATATATATATATATATATATATATATATATATATATATAATTATTATAGCGCCATTTATTCCATGGCGCTTTATATGTGAAAAAGGGGTATACATACATGAACTATTACAAAGATCTTTAACAAAATGTGACGACTGGTACAGGAGGAGCGAGGAGCCTGCCCGCGAGGGCTCACAATCTACAAGGGATAGGTGAGGATACAGTAGGTGAGGGTAGAGAGCTGGCCGTGTAGCAGTATGGTGGAGCAATGGTTACTGTAGGTTGTAGGCTTGTCGGAAGAGGTGAGTCTTCAGGTTCCTTTTGAAGGTTTCCATGGAAGGCGAGAGTCTGATATGTTGGGGTAGAGAGTTCCAGAGTAAGGGGGAATGCACGGGAGAAATCTTGTATGCGATTGTGGGAAGACGAGATATGAGGGGAGTAGTGAAGGAGATCTTGTGAGTATTGGAGGTTGCGTGCAGGTATGTACCGGGAGACTAGGTCAGAGATATAAGGAGGAGGCAGGTTGTGGATGGCTTTGTATGCCAGGGTTAGGGTTTTGAACTGGATTCTCTGGGCAATGGGGAGCCAGTGAAGGGATTGACAGAGGGGAGAGGTCGGGGAATAGCGTGGGGACAGGTGGATTAGTTGGGCAGCAGAGTTTAGGATAGATTGAAGGGGTGCGAGGGTGTTGGAGGGAAGGTCACAGAGCAGGAGGTTGCAATAGTCAAGGCGGGAGATGATGAGGGCGTGCACTTTTGTTTTTGCAGATTCGTGGTTGAGGAATGTGTGGATCCGGGAGAAATTTTTGAGCTGGAGTCAGCAGGAAGTAGAAAGGGCTTGGATATGTGGTTTGAAGGAGAGATCAGAGTCCAGGATTACCCCAAGGCAGCGAGCTTGAGGGACTGGGGAGAGTGGACAGCCATTGATGTTGATGGATGGGTCAGGTGGGGGGGATGAATGAGATGGTGGAAAGACGATGAATTCTGTTTTATCCATGTTAAGTTTTAGAAATCTGTCAAAGAAGAAGGATGAGATAGCGGACAGACATTGTGGGATTTTAGTTACTAGGGAGGAGATCATAGAATCATAGAATAGAATCATAGAATCATAGAATGGTAGAGTTGGAAGGGACCTCCTGGGTCATCTGGTCCAACCCACTGCTCAAAGCAGGATTCACTAGATCATCTCAGACAGATGTCTGTCCAGCCTCTGTTTGAAGACGTCCATTGAAGGGGAACTCACCACCTCTCGTGGCAGCCTGTTCCACTCATTAATCACCCTAACTGTCAAAAAGTTTTTTCTAATATCTAATCTGTGTCTCCTCCCATTTAGTTTCATCCTATTGCTTCTAGTCTTTCCTTGTGCAAATGAGAATAAAGATGATCCTTCTACAATGTGACAGCCCTTGACATATTTGTAGACAGCTATTAAGTCTCCTCTCAGTCTTCTTTTTTGCAAGCTAAACATTCCCAAATCCTGCAACCGTTCCTCATAGGACATGGTTTGCAGACCAGTCACCATTCTGGTCGCTCTTCTCTGAACTTGCTCCAGTTTGTCTATGTCTTTTTTAAAATGTGGTGCCCAAAACTGTACACAGTATTCCAGATGAGGTCTGACCAAAGAGGAGTAAAGACCGATAATGACTTCACGTGATCTAGACTGTATGCTTCTGTTAATACATCCCAGAATTGTATTTGCCTTTTTTGCTGCTGCATCACACTGTTGACTCATGTTCAGTCTATGATCTATTAGTATACCTAAGTCTTTTTCACATGTACTGTTGCTTAGCTCTATTCCTCCCATTCTGTATATGCTTTTTTCATTTTTATTGCCCAGATGTAGTACTTTGCATTTTTCCCTGTTAAAAACCATTCTGTTGGTTGCTGCCCACTGCTCCAGTTTATTTAGGTCTTTTTGAATCCTCTCTCTCTCTTCTCTAGTATTAGCTATCCCTCCTAGCTTTGTGTCATCAGCAAATTTAATCAGTTTACCCTCAATTCCTTCATCTAAATCATTGATAAAGATGTTGAACAATACAGGTCCCAGGACGGAGCCCTGTGGTACCCCACTTGAGACATTCATCCAGCTGGATGTGAAGCCATTTACAACCACCCTTTGAGTCCGATCACTAAGCCAGTTATGAATCCACCTAACAGTTGCCTGGTCCATTGCATACTTGGTCATTTTTTCAATAAGGATGGTGTGAGATACTTTGTCAAATGCTTTGCTGAAGTCAAGATATACTATATCTACAGCATTTCCCTGATCCACCCAGTCAGTGATTCTGTCATAGAAGGAAATTAAGTTAGTCTGACATGACTTGTTAGTTACAAACCCATGCTGACTCTGGTTAATCACTTCATTCTTATCCATGTACTTACATACATGTTGTTTAATAATTTGTTCAAAGATCTTTCCTGGTATAGAAGCCAGACTCACCGGCCTATAGTTCCCTGGGTCCACCTTCTTCCCCTTTTTGAAGATAGGAACAACATTTGCTCTTCTCCAGTCTTCTGGGACTTCTCCTGTTCTCCAAGAATTTTCAAAGATTATGGAGAGTGGTTCTAAAATTTCTTCTACGATCTCCTTCAGTACTCTGGGGTGTAATTCATCTGGACCTGGAGACTTGAACTCATTTATGTTAGCTAAATATTCCCTCGCAATCTTTCTGTTTACAGATAACTTGGATTCCTCTATTCCTTTAAAAGGACAGTGAAGATCAGTTGATGTTACATTTTCTTTCTGAGAGAAAATAGATGCAAAATAGGAATTAAAAAGTTCGGCCTTCTCAACATCCTCTCTTACCATTTCTCCATTTTCATCCTGTAAAAATCCTATAGCATCTTTGACTTTTCTTTTACTTTTGACATACCCCCAAAATCCTTTTTAATTGCTTTTGACATCTCTTGCAAGCCTTAATTCATTGTCAGCTTTAGCTAACCTGATACGTGCCCTGCAGGATCTGCAGACTGTATTATAATCTTCTTTAGATATGCCTCCCTCTTTCCATTTAATAAACATTTCTTTCTTTCTTTTTAGCATGTGTTTAAGTTCTGTGTTCATTCATCCTGGTTTCCTTAAATGCTTCCCATTCTTCCTACTTTTCGGGATTGTTAACGATTGTGCTTTGAGAATCTCATTTTTAAAAATTTCCCATCCTTCCTGGACATTTTTGTCCTTAAGGACATCCAGCCATTGGATCCCTCCTATTCTCTTTCTGAGTCTCTTAAAATCTGCCTTTCTAAAATCTAACCTTGAAGTTTGAGTCTTCACATGTCTTCCTCCTCTAGTTATCCAAAATTCTATAATAGCATGATCGCTGCCTCCTAGGGTCCCAGCCACCTTTACCTCCTCAACCATTTCCTCCCTGTTTATAAGGATTAGATCCAAAGTAGCAGATCCCCTTGTTTTCTCCCCTACCTTTTGGAAGATAAAGTTGTCAGCAAGAGAGGATAAGAATTTGCTTGACCTGTTAGTTTTACTTGAGAGAGATTCCCAACAAATGTCTGGATAGTTGAAATCTCCCATGACCACTACGTCATATTTTTTGGAGAACTTGGTCATTTGATACATAAAGAGTTCATCCATATCTTCAGCTTGCCCAGGTGGCCTGTAGTAAATGCCTACAATGGTGTCCTTTCCGTTGTTCTCTCCTTGTATTCTTACCCAAACAGTTTCCACAGAACTCCCAGTCTCTGAAGCTTCAATCTCTGTGCAGATATACGCTTTTCTAACATACAATGCAACACCTCCTCCTCGTTTATCAAGTCTGTTTCTTGCAAATAAGTTGTATCCTTTTAGCCTTTTATTCCAATCATGTGTATCGTCCCACCAAGTTTCAGTGATTCCAATGACATCATATTCCTTTTCCTGCATTAGTAGTTCCAATTCTCCTTGTTTGTTGCCCATGCTTTGTGCATTTGTATAAAAACATTTTAGCTTGTGATTGGTTTCTCTTCCTCCCATATTTTTATTATTTAAATTGTTTTGTCTTTGTTCTTCCTTTCCACTTCCAGTAGCAGAGATCTCAATAGTATTTGTCAGCTGTATGGCTTTTTCTGGCCTTTTGCTTCCCTTCCCACATTGTTCTAGTTTAAAGCTCTTCTGATGAGTGTAGCAAGGCGACTTCCAAATACATGTTTTCCAGTCTTCGTAAGGTGCACCCCATCTCTAGCAAGTAGTCCATCGTATAGGTAATTCATTCCGTGATCCAGAAATCCAAATCCTTGTTGACGGCACCATCGACGTAGCCAGTTGTTCACCTGTAGAATCTTATTCCACCTCATTGTTCCATGGCCATCCACTGGGAGGATGGATGAGAAGACCACCTGCGCTCCCAATTCTTTCACTTTCTTGCCCAAGTCTTCAAAGTCACTGCAGATGGTTTCCAGGTCCTTTCTTGCGGTGTCATTTGTCCCCACATGTATTAGCAGGAATGGGTAGTGATCTGTAGGTCTGAAGAGTCTTGATATCCTGTCAGACACATCTTTAATTTTTGCTCCTGGAAGACAGCACATTTCTCTTGAGGTTATGTCTGGTCTGCAGATAGCGGCCTCTGTTCCTCTTAACAGGGAATCCCCCATGACCACCACTCTCCGTTTTTTCTTCACAACATTCTTCTTTCTCCATCCAGGAGGATACTGAGGGCTTACAAGGTTATTCATTGCTGGCAAAGTCTTATTTTGCTGTATTTCTTCATGGTTCTCCTGCGTGAGAGCCTGGTACTGGTTCCTGAGCAGTATGGGTGCTGACTGCCTCTCGATCCTCCTGCTTCTGTGGGTCACATGCTTCCATTCCTCTGTTTCGTCAGGTGCAGTTCGAATTTCTTCTCTTTCTGAATCATGAAGAGATAATTCTGCTCTGTCTAAGAACTCTTCACCTTCCTTAATGATTTTCAAGGTAGTTAACCTCTCTTCTAGATTTCGCAACTTTTCCTCCAATAGGGACACAAGCTTGCATTTCTGGCATGTGAAGTTTGGCTTTTCCACTGGCAAGTCTGTGAACATGTAGCAGGATATGCAGCTCACCAAATGGCTCCTGGACTCTTCCATGTTCTTATTGTTAATGTTCTGAAAACAGTGAAAAAAGCTTAAAAAAAAAGTTTCAAAATGCGCGCGCCAATAGGCGCGCGGTTTACCGATGTCCTCTTTTCAGCTCCAACAGCCAAAATCCAGCTCTTACCCCAAATCCAGTGTTCTTTGAGCTCGCGGAGACTCCTCACTTACCCCAAAATGCAGTGGGAATATGCAAATTATCTCCTCAGGACTCCTCCCCTGGTTTACCGATGTCCTCTTTTCAGCTCCAACAGCCAAAATCCAGCTCTTACCCCAAAATGCAGTGGGAATATGCAAATGATCTCCTCAGGACTCCTCCCCTGGTTTACCGATGTCCTCTTTTCAGCTCCAACAGCCAAAATCCAGCTCTTACCCCAAAATGCAGTGGGAATATGCAAATTATCTCCTCAGGACTCCTCCCCTGGTTTACCGATGTCCTCTTTTCAGCTCCAACAGCCAAAATCCAGCTCTTACCCCAAAATGCAGTGGGAATATGCAAATGATCTCCTCAGGACTCCTCCCCTGGTTTACCGATGTCCTCTTTTCAGCTCCAACAGCCAAAATCCAGCTCTTACCCCAAAATGCAGTGGGAATATGCAAATTATCTCCTCAGGACTCCTCCCCTGGTTTACCGATGTCCTCTTTTCAGCTCCAACAGGCAAAATCCAGCTCTTACCCCAAAATGCAGTGGGAATATGCAAATTATCTCCTCAGGACTCCTCCCCTGGTTTACCGATGTCCTCTTTTCAGCTCCAACAGCCAAAATCCAGCTCTTACCCCAAATCCAGTGTTCTTTGAGCTCGCGGAGACTCCTCACTTACCCCAAAATGCAGTGGGAATATGCAAATTATCTCCTCAGGACTCCTCCCCTGGTTTACCGATGTCCTCTTTTCAGCTCCAACAGCCAAAATCCAGCTCTTACCCCAAAATGCAGTGGGAATATGCAAATGATCTCCTCAGGACTCCTCCCCTGGTTTACCGATGTCCTCTTTTCAGCTCCAACAGCCAAAATCCAGCTCTTACCCCAAAATGCAGTGGGAATATGCAAATTATCTCCTCAGGACTCCTCCCCTGGTTTACCGATGTCCTCTTTTCAGCTCCAACAGCCAAAATCCAGCTCTTACCCCAAAATGCAGTGGGAATATGCAAATTATCTCCTCAGGACTCCTCCCCTGGTTTACCGATGTCCTCTTTTCAGCTCCAACAGCCAAAATCCAGCTCTTACCCCAAAATGCAGTGGGAATATGCAAATTATCTCCTCAGGACTCCTCCCCTGGTTTACCGATGTCCTCTTTTCAGCTCCAACAGCCAAAATCCAGCTCTTACCCCAAAATGCAGTGGGAATATGCAAATTATCTCCTCAGGACTCCTCCCCTGGTTTACCGATGTCCTCTTTTCAGCTCCAACAGCCAAAATCCAGCTCTTACCCCAAAATGCAGTGGGAATATGCAAATTATCTCCTCAGGACTCCTCCCCTGGTTTACCGATGTCCTCTTTTCAGCTCCAACAGCCAAAATCCAGCTCTTACCCCAAAATGCAGTGGGAATATGCAAATTATCTCCTCAGGACTCCTCCCCTGGTTTACCGATGTCCTCTTTTCAGCTCCAACAGCCAAAATCCAGCTCTTACCCCAAAATGCAGTGGGAATATGCAAATTATCTCCTCAGGACTCCTCCCCTGGTTTACCGATGTCCTCTTTTCAGCTCCAACAGCCAAAATCCAGCTCTTACCCCAAAATGCAGTGGGAATATGCAAATTATCTCCTCAGGACTCCTCCCCTGGTTTACCGATGTCCTCTTTTCAGCTCCAACAGCCAAAATCCAGCTCTTACCCCAAAATGCAGTGGGAATATGCAAATTATCTCCTCAGGACTCCTCCCCTGGTTTACCGATGTCCTCTTTTCAGCTCCAACAGCCAAAATCCAGCTCTTACCCCAAAATGCAGTGGGAATATGCAAATTATCTCCTCAGGACTCCTCCCCTGGTTTACCGATGTCCTCTTTTCAGCTCCAACAGCCAAAATCCAGCTCTTACCCCAAAATGCAGTGGGAATATGCAAATTATCTCCTCAGGACTCCTCCCCTGGTTTACCGATGTCCTCTTTTCAGCTCCAACAGCCAAAATCCAGCTCTTACCCCAAAATGCAGTGGGAATATGCAAATTATCTCCTCAGGACTCCTCCCCTGGTTTACCGATGTCCTCTTTTCAGCTCCAACAGCCAAAATCCAGCTCTTACCCCAAAATGCAGTGGGAATATGCAAATTATCTCCTCAGGACTCCTCCCCTGGTTTACCGATGTCCTCTTTTCAGCTCCAACAGCCAAAATCCAGCTCTTACCCCAAAATGCAGTGGGAATATGCAAATTATCTCCTCAGGACTCCTCCCCTGGTTTACCGATGTCCTCTTTTCAGCTCCAACAGCCAAAATCCAGCTCTTACCCCAAAATGCAGTGGGAATATGCAAATTATCTCCTCAGGACTCCTCCCCTGGTTTACCGATGTCCTCTTTTCAGCTCCAACAGCCAAAATCCAGCTCTTACCCCAAAATGCAGTGGGAATATGCAAATTATCTCCTCAGGACTCCTCCCCTGGTTTACCGATGTCCTCTTTTCAGCTCCAACAGCCAAAATCCAGTGTTCTTTGAGCTCGCGGAGACTCCTCACTTACCCCAAAATGCAGTGGGAATATGCAAATTATCTCCTCAGTACTCCTCCCCTGGTTTACCGATGTCCTCTTTTCAGCTCCAACAGCCAAAATCCAGCTCTTACCCCAAAATGCAGTGGGAATATGCAAATTATCTCCTCAGGACTCCTCCCCTGGTTTACCGATGTCCTCTTTTCAGCTCCAACAGCCAAAATCCAGCTCTTACCCCAAAATGCAGTGGGAATATGCAAATTATCTCCTCAGGACTCCTCCCCTGGTTTACCGATGTCCTCTTTTCAGCTCCAACAGCCAAAATCCAGCTCTTACCCCAAAATGCAGTGGGAATATGCAAATTATCTCCTCAGGACTCCTCCCCTGGTTTACCGATGTCCTCTTTTCAGCTCCAACAGCCAAAATCCAGCTCTTATCCCAAAATGCAGTGGGAATATGCAAATTATCTCCTCAGGACTCCTCCCCTGGTTTACCGATGTCCTCTTTTCAGCTCCAACAGCCAAAATCCAGCTCTTACCCCAAAATGCAGTGGGAATATGCAAATTATCTCCTCAGGACTCCTCCCCTGGTTTACCGATGTCCTCTTTTCAGCTCCAACAGCCAAAATCCAGCTCTTACCCCAAAATGCAGTGGGAATATGCAAATTATCTCCTCAGGACTCCTCCCCTGGTTTACCGATGTCCTCTTTTCAGCTCCAACAGCCAAAATCCAGTGTTCTTTGAGCTCGCGGAGACTCCTCACTTACCCCAAAATGCAGTGGGAATATGCAAATTATCTCCTCAGGACTCCTCCCCTGGTTTACAGATGTCCTCTTTTCAGCTCCAACAGCCAAAATCCAGCTCTTACCCCAAAATGCAGTGGGAATATGCAAATTATCTCCTCAGGACTCCTCCCCTGGTTTACCGATGTCCTCTTTTCAGCTCCAACAGCCAAAATCCAGCTCTTACCCCAAAATGCAGTGGGAATATGCAAATGATCTCCTCAGGACTCCTCCCCTGGTTTACCGATGTCCTCTTTTCAGCTCCAACAGCCAAAACCCAGCTCTTACCCCAAAATGCAGTGGGAATATGCAAATGATCTCCTCAGGACTCCTCCCCTGGTTTACCGATGTCCTCTTTTCAGCTCCAACAGCCAAAATCCAGTGTTCTTTGAGCTCGCGGAGACTCCTCACTTACCCCAAAATGCAGCGGGAATATGCAAATTATCTCCTCAGGACTCCTCCCCTGGTTTACCGATGTCCTCTTTTCAGCTCCAACAGCCAAAATCCAGCTCTTACCCCAAAATGCAGTGGGAATATGCAAATTATCTCCTCAGGACTCCTCCCCTGGTTTACCGATGTCCTCTTTTCAGCTCCAACAGCCAAAATCCAGCTCTTACCCCAAAATGCAGTGGGAATATGCAAATTATCTCCTCAGGACTCCTCCCCTGGTTTACCGATGTCCTCTTTTCAGCTCCAACAGCCAAAATCGAGCTCTTACCCCAAAATGCAGTGGGAATATGCAAATTATCTCCTCAGGACTCCTCCCCTGGTTTACCGATGTCCTCTTTTCAGCTCCAACAGCCAAAATCCAGCTCTTACCCCAAAATGCAGTGGGAATATGCAAATTATCTCCTCAGGACTCCTCCCCTGGTTTACCGATGTCCTCTTTTCAGCTCCAACAGCCAAAATCGAGCTCTTACCCCAAAATGCAGTGGGAATATGCAAATTATCTCCTCAGGACTCCTCCCCTGGTTTACCGATGTCCTCTTTTCAGCTCCAACAGCCAAAACCCAGCTCTTACCCCAAAATGCAGTGGGAATATGCAAATTATCTCCTCAGGACTCCTCCCCTGGTTTACCGATGTCCTCTTTTCAGCTCCAACAGCCAAAATCGAGCTCTTACCCCAAAATGCAGTGGGAATATGCAAATTATCTCCTCAGGACTCCTCCCCTGGTTTACCGATGTCCTCTTTTCAGCTCCAACAGCCAAAATCCAACTCTTACCCCAAAATGCAGTGGGAATATGCAAATTATCTCCTCAGGACTCCTCCCCTGGTTTACCGATGTCCTCTTTTCAGCTCCAACAGCCAAAATCCAGTGTTCTTTGAGCTCGCGGAGACTCCTCACTTACCCCAAAATGCAGTGGGAATATGCAAATTATCTCCTCAGGACTCCTCCCCTGGTTTACCGATGTCCTCTTTTCAGCTCCAACAGCCAAAATCCAGCTCTTACCCCAAAATGCAGTGGGAATATGCAAATTATCTCCTCAGGACTCCTCCCCTGGTTTACCGATGTCCTCTTTTCAGCTCCAACAGCCAAAATCCAGCTCTTACCCCAAAATGCAGTGGGAATATGCAAATTATCTCCTCAGGACTCCTCCCCTGGTTTACCGATGTCCTCTTTTCAGCTCCAACAGCCAAAATCCAGTGTTCTTTGAGCTCGCGGAGACTCCTCACTTACCCCAAAATGCAGTGGGAATATGCAAATTATCTCCTCAGGACTCCTCCCCTGGTTTACCGATGTCCTCTTTTCAGCTCCAACAGCCAAAATCCAGCTCTTACCCCAAAATGCAGTGGGAATATGCAAATTATCTCCTCAGGACTCCTCCCCTGGTTTACCGATGTCCTCTTTTCAGCTCCAACAGCCAAAATCCAGCTCTTACCCCAAAATGCAGTGGGAATATGCAAATTATCTCCTCAGGACTCCTCCCCTGGTTTACCGATGTCCTCTTTTCAGCTCCAACAGCCAAAATCCAGCTCTTACCCCAAAATGCAGTGGGAATATGCAAATTATCTCCTCAGGACTCCTCCCCTGGTTTACCGATGTCCTCTTTTCAGCTCCAACAGCCAAAATCCAGCTCTTACCCCAAAATGCAGTGGGAATATGCAAATTATCTCCTCAGGACTCCTCCCCTGGTTTACCGATGTCCTCTTTTCAGCTCCAACAGCCAAAATCCAGCTCTTACCCCAAAATGCAGTGGGAATATGCAAATTATCTCCTCAGGACTCCTCCCCTGGTTTACCGATGTCCTCTTTTCAGCTCCAACAGCCAAAATCGAGCTCTTACCCCAAAATGCAGTGGGAATATGCAAATTATCTCCTCAGGACTCCTCCCCTGGTTTACCGATGTCCTCTTTTCAGCTCCAACAGCCAAAATCCAGCTCTTACCCCAAAATGCAGTGGGAATATGCAAATTATCTCCTCAGGACTCCTCCCCTGGTTTACCGATATCCTCTTTTCAGCTCCAACAGCCAAAATCCAGTGTTCTTTGAGCTCGCGGAGACTCCTCACTTACCCCAAAATGCAGTGGGAATATGCAAATTATCTCCTCAGGACTCCTCCCCTGGTTTACCGATGTCCTCTTTTCAGCTCCAACAGCCAAAATCCAGCTCTTACCCCAAAATGCAGTGGGAATATGCAAATTATCTCCTCAGGACTCCTCCCCTGGTTTACCGATGTCCTCTTTTCAGCTCCAACAGCCAAAATCCAGTGTTCTTTGAGCTCGCGGAGACTCCTCACTTACCCCAAAATGCAGCGGGAATATGCAAATTATCTCCTCAGGACTCCTCCCCTGGTTTACCGATGTCCTCTTTTCAGCTCCAACAGCCAAAATCCAGCTCTTACCCCAAAATGCAGTGGGAATATGCAAATTATCTCCTCAGGACTCCTCCCCTGGTTTACCGATGTCCTCTTTTCAGCTCCAACAGCCAAAATCCAGCTCTTACCCCAAAATGCAGTGGGAATATGCAAATTATCTCCTCAGAACTCCTCCCCTGGTTTACCGATGTCCTCTTTTCAGCTCCAACAGCCAAAATCCAGTGTTCTTTGAGCTCGCGGAGACTCCTCACTTACCCCAAAATGCAGTGGGAATATGCAAATTATCTCCTCAGGACTCCTCCCCTGGTTTACCGATGTCCTCTTTTCAGCTCCAACAGCCAAAATCCAGCTCTTACCCCAAAATGCAGTGGGAATATGCAAATTATCTCCTCAGGACTCCTCCCCTGGTTTACCGATGTCCTCTTTTCAGCTCCAACAGCCAAAATCGAGCTCTTACCCCAAAATGCAGTGGGAATATGCAAATTATCTCCTCAGGACTCCTCCCCTGGTTTACCGATGTCCTCTTTTCAGCTCCAACAGCCAAAATCCAGTGTTCTTTGAGCTCGCGGAGACTCCTCACTTACCCCAAAATGCAGTGGGAATATGCAAATTATCTCCTCAGGACTCCTCCCCTGGTTTACCGATGTCTTCTTTTCAGCTCCAACAGCCAAAATCCAGCTCTTACCCCAAAATGCAGTGGGAATATGCAAATTATCTCCTCAGGACTCCTCCCCTGGTTTACCGATGTCCTCTTTTCAGCTCCAACAGCCAAAATCCAGTGTTCTTTGAGCTCGCGGAGACTCCTCACTTACCCCAAAATGCAGTGGGAATATGCAAATTATCTCCTCAGGACTCCTCCCCTGGTTTACAGATGTCCTCTTTTCAGCTCCAACAGCCAAAATCCAGCTCTTACCCCAAAATGCAGTGGGAATATGCAAATTATCTCCTCAGGACTCCTCCCCTGGTTTACCGATGTCCTCTTTTCAGCTCCAACAGCCAAAATCCAGCTCTTACCCCAAAATGCAGTGGGAATATGCAAATTATCTCCTCAGGACTCCTCCCCTGGTTTACCGATGTCCTCTTTTCAGCTCCAACAGCCAAAATCGAGCTCTTACCCCAAAATGCAGTGGGAATATGCAAATTATCTCCTCAGGACTCCTCCCCTGGTTTACCGATGTCCTCTTTTCAGCTCCAACAGCCAAAATCCAGTGTTCTTTGAGCTCGCGGAGACTCCTCACTTACCCCAAAATGCAGCGGGAATATGCAAATTATCTCCTCAGGACTCCTCCCCTGGTTTACCGATGTCCTCTTTTCAGCTCCAACAGCCAAAATCCAGCTCTTACCCCAAAATGCAGTGGGAATATGCAAATGATCTCCTCAGGACTCCTCCCCTGGTTTACCGATGTCCTCTTTTCAGCTCCAATAGCCAAAATCCAGCTCTTACCCCAAAATGCAGTGGGAATATGCAAATTATCTCCTCAGGACTCCTCCCCTGGTTTACCGATGTCCTCTTTTCAGCTCCAACAGCCAAAATCCAGTGTTCTTTGAGCTCGCGGAGACTCCTCACTTACCCCAAAATGCAGTGGGAATATGCAAATTATCTCCTCAGGACTCCTCCCCTGGTTTACCGATGTCCTCTTTTCAGCTCCAACAGCCAAAATCGAGCTCTTACCCCAAAATGCAGTGGGAATATGCAAATTATCTCCTCAGGACTCCTCCCCTGGTTTACCGATGTCCTCTTTTCAGCTCCAACAGCCAAAATCGAGCTCTTACCCCAAAATGCAGTGGGAATATGCAAATTATCTCCTCAGGACTCCTCCCCTGGTTTACCGATGTCCTCTTTTCAGCTCCAACAGCCAAAATCCAGCTCTTACCCCAAAATGCAGTGGGAATATGCAAATTATCTCCTCAGGACTCCTCCCCTGGTTTACCGATGTCCTCTTTTCAGCTCCAACAGCCAAAATCGAGCTCTTACCCCAAAATGCAGTGGGAATATGCAAATTATCTCCTCAGGACTCCTCCCCTGGTTTACAGATGTCCTCTTTTCAGCTCCAACAGCCAAAATCCAGCTCTTACCCCAAAATGCAGTGGGAATATGCAAATTATCTCCTCAGGACTCCTCCCCTGGTTTACCGATGTCCTCTTTTCAGCTCCAACAGCCAAAATCCAGTGTTCTTTGAGCTCGCGGAGACTCCTCACTTACCCCAAAATGCAGTGGGAATATGCAAATTATCTCCTCAGGACTCCTCCCCTGGTTTACCGATGTCCTCTTTTCAGCTCCAACAGCCAAAATCCAGTGTTCTTTGAGCTCGCGGAGACTCCTCACTTACCCCAAAATGCAGTGGGAATATGCAAATTATCTCCTCAGGACTCCTCCCCTGGTTTACCGATGTCCTCTTTTCAGCTCCAACAGCCAAAATCCAGCTCTTATCCCAAAATGCAGTGGGAATATGCAAATTATCTCCTCAGGACTCCTCCCCTGGTTTACAGATGTCCTCTTTTCAGCTCCAACAGCCAAAATCCAGCTCTTACCCCAAAATGCAGTGGGAATATGCAAATTATCTCCTCAGGACTCCTCCCCTGGTTTACCGATGTCCTCTTTTCAGCTCCAACAGCCAAAATCCAGTGTTCTTTGAGCTCGCGGAGACTCCTCACTTACCCCAAAATGCAGCGGGAATATGCAAATTATCTCCTCAGGACTCCTCCCCTGGTTTACTGATGTCCTCTTTTCAGCTCCAACAGCCAAAATCCAGCTCTTACCCCAAAATGCAGTGGGAATATGCAAATTATCTCCTCAGGACTCCTCCCCTGGTTTACCGATGTCCTCTTTTCAGCTCCAACAGTCAAAATCCAGCTCTTACCCCAAAATGCAGTGGGAATATGCAAATTATCTCCTCAGGACTCCTCCCCTGGTTTACCGATGTGCTCTTTTCAGCTCCAACAGCCAAAATCCAGCTCTTATCCCAAAATGCAGTGGGAATATGCAAATTATCTCCTCAGGACTCCTCCCCTGGTTTACCGATGTCCTCTTTTCAGCTCCAACAGCCAAAATCCAGCTCTTACCCCAAAATGCAGTGGGAATATGCAAATTATCTCCTCAGGACTCCTCCCCTGGTTTACCGATGTCCTCTTTTCAGCTCCAACAGCCAAAATCCAGTGTTCTTTGAGCTCGCGGAGACTCCTCACTTACCCCAAAATGCAGTGGGAATATGAAAATTATCTCCTCAGGACTCCTCCCCTGGTTTACAGATGTCCTCTTTTCAGCTCCAACAGCCAAAATCCAGTGTTCTTTGAGCTCGCGGAGACTCCTCACTTACCCCAAAATGCAGTGGGAATATGCAAATTATCTCCTCAGGACTCCTCCCCTGGTTTACAGATGTCCTCTTTTCAGCTCCAACAGCCAAAATCCAGTGTTCTTTGAGCTCGCGGAGACTCCTCACTTACCCCAAAATGCAGTGGGAATATGCAAATTATCTCCTCAGGACTCCTCCCCTGGTTTACCGATGTCCTCTTTTCAGCTCCAACAGCCAAAATCCAGCTCTTACCCCAAAATGCAGTGGGAATATGCAAATGATCTCCTCAGGACTCCTCCCCTGGTTTACCGATGTCCTCTTTTCAGCTCCAACAGCCAAAATCCAGCTCTTAACCCAAAATGCAGTGGGAATATGCAAATGATCTCCTCAGGACTCCTCCCCTGGTTTACCGATGTCCTCTTTTCAGCTCCAACAGCCAAAATCCAGTGTTCTTTGAGCTCGCGGAGACTCCTCACTTACCCCAAAATGCAGTGGGAATATGCAAATTATCTCCTCAGGACTCCTCCCCTGGTTTACCGATGTCCTCTTTTCAGCTCCAACAGCCAAAATCCAGCTCTTACCCCAAAATGCAGTGGGAATATGCAAATTATCTCCTCAGGACTCCTCCCCTGGTTTACCGATGTCCTCTTTTCAGCTCCAACAGCCAAAATCCAGCTCTTACCCCAAAATGCAGTGGGAATATGCAAATTATCTCCTCAGGACTCCTCCCCTGGTTTACCGATGTCCTCTTTTCAGCTCCAACAGCCAAAATCGAGCTCTTACCCCAAAATGCAGTGGGAATATGCAAATTATCTCCTCAGGACTCCTCCCCTGGTTTACCGATGTCCTCTTTTCAGCTCCAACAGCCGAAATCCAGTGTTCTTTGAGCTCGCGGGGACTCCTCACTTACCCCAAAATGCAGCGGGAATATGCAAATTATCTCCTCAGGACTCCTCCCCTGGTTTACTGATGTCCTCTTTTCAGCTCCAACAGCCAAAATCCAGCTCTTACCCCAAAATGCAGTGGGAATATGCAAATTATCTCCTCAGGCCTCCTCCCCTGGTTTACCGATGTCCTCTTTTCAGCTCCAACAGCCAAAATCCAGTGTTCTTTGAGCTCGCGGAGACTCCTCACTTACCCCAAAATGCAGCGGGAATATGCAAATTATCTCCTCAGGACTCCTCCCCTGGTTTACTGATGTCCTCTTTTCAGCTCCAACAGCCAAAATCCAGCTCTTACCCCAAAATGCAGTGGGAATATGCAAATTATCTCCTCAGGACTCCTCCCCTGGTTTACCGATGTCCTCTTTTCAGCTCCAACAGCCAAAATCCAGCTCTTACCCCAAAATGCAGTGGGAATATGCAAATTATCTCCTCAGGACTCCTCCCCTGGTTTACCGATGCCCTCTTTTCAGCTCCAACAGTCAAAATCCAGCTCTTACCCCAAAATGCAGTGGGAATATGCAAATTATCTCCTCAGGACTCCTCCCCTGGTTTACCGATGTCCTCTTTTCAGCTCCAACAGCCAAAATCCAGTGTTCTTTGAGCTCGCGGAGACTCCTCACTTACCCCAAAATGCAGCGGGAATATGCAAATTATCTCCTCAGGACTCCTCCCCTGGTTTACCGATGTCCTCTTTTCAGCTCCAACAGCCAAAATCCAGTGTTCTTTGAGCTCGCGGAGACTCCTCACTTACCCCAAAATGCAGTGGGAATATGCAAATTATCTCCTCAGGACTCCTCCCCTGGTTTACCGATGTCCTCTTTTCAGCTCCAACAGCCAAAATCCAGTGTTCTTTGAGCTCGCGGAGACTCCTCACTTACCCCAAAATGCAGTGGGAATATGCAAATTATCTCCTCAGGACTCCTCCCCTGGTTTACCGATGTCCTCTTTTCAGCTCTAACAGCCAAAATCCAGTGTTCTTTGAGCTCGCAGAGACTCCTCACTTACCCCAAAATGCAGTGGGAATATGCAAATTATCTCCTCAGGACTCCTCCCCTGGTTTACCGATGTCCTCTTTTCAGCTCCAACAGCCAAAATCCAGTGTTCTTTGAGCTCGCGGAGACTCCTCACTTACCCCAAAATGCAGTGGGAATATGCAAATTATCTCCTCAGGACTCCTCCCCTGGAGATATCGGGTCCAGAGAGGTAGATCTGTGTGTCGTCAGCATAGAGGTGGTACTGAAAGCCATGAGACTCTATGAGTTGTCCCAAGCCAAAGGTGTAAATGGAGAAGAGCAGGGGTCCAAGGACTGTACCTTGGGGGACACCAACAGATAGGGGGTGAGATGAGGAGGTGATGTGTGAGTGGGAGACACTGAATGTCCAGTCTGTTAAGTATGATGAGATCCAAGATAGGGCCAAGTCTTTGATGCCAAGAGATGAGAGAATCTGTAGTAAGAGGGAATGGTCCACTGTGTCGAAGGCAGATGACAGGTCTAGGAGGAGGAGGACAGAGTAGTGTAGCTTGGATTTGGCGGTTAGTAGGTCGTTGGTGACTTTAGTCAGGGCAGTTTCAGTAGAATGGTGTGGTCGGAAGCCAGATTGGAGGCGGTCAAAGAGAGAGCAGGAAGAGAGGTGGGAAGACGGTTCAGAATGGACGTGTTGTTCCAGTAGTTTTGAGGTGTAAGGGAGAAGTGATATGGGGCTATAGCTAGTCAGAGAGGATGGGTCAAGGGAGGGCTTTTTCAGGATGGGTGTGATCAAGGCATGTTTGAAGCATGAGGGGAAGACACCAGTTGTTAGTGACAGGTTAAAAAGGTGGGTAAGGGTTGGGAAGAAGACTGTGGTAAGGTTGGGGATGAGATGGGCCGGGATTGGATCAAGTTCACAGGTGGTGAGGTGTGATTTGGAGAGTAAAGAGGAAAATTCGTCTTCTGTAATGGTGAAGAAGCTGGTTTTGGAGGAGGAGGATTGAGTAGGTGTGAGGAGGGGCTGGGGGGACTTTAGGCAAAAGCTTTGTCTGATGGTGTCAATCTTCTGCTTGAAGAATGAGGCAAAGTCTTCGGCTGAAATGAGAGGAGAGGGGGGAGGCGCTGGGGGACGTAGGACAGAATTGAAGGTGTTGAATAATTGTTTATGGTTGTGAGACAGGGGGGATATGAGATGAGAAGCATGTTTGTTTTGCAGCAGTGAGTGTGGACTTGAAGGTAATGAGGGACTGTTTGAATGCGATGAAGTGCTCATTGGAGTGGGACGTTTTCCATCTACGCTCAGCAACCCTGGAGGTGCGTTGCAGCTCTTTGGTTAGGCTGGTATGCCAGGGTTGCCTGTTGATTGTGCGAGCTTTGGTATGTGTGAGGGGGGGGCGACCGAATTGAGAGCTGCAGCTGTTGTGGTGTTATATAGAGCGGCAGCAACATCCGCGTCATGTAAGGAACTGATGTCTGTAAGAGGGAGGAGGGATTCAGAGAGTGAGTGTAGGTCAAGGTGTTTAAGATTTCAGCGAGGGTATGCAAGTTTGTGGAGTGGGGATTGTTGCCCTGGAGAGGGTAGAGAATGTAAGTAGGTTGTGGTCAGAAAGAGGGAGAGGTGAGTTAGAGAGGTTAGATAGGGAACAGAGGCGGGTGAAGATGAGGTCCAGTGTGTGGCCATCTTTGTGAGTGGGGGCAGAACACCATTGAGCAAAGCCGAAGGAGGAAGTTAGAGATAGAAGCCTAGAGACAGCTGAGAGAGAAGCGTCAATGGGGATGTTGAAGTCACCCATGATGATGGTGGGGATGTCATCGGCAAGGAAGTGAAGTAGCCAGGTGGTGAAATGGTCTAAGAAGGTGGTGGCAGGTTCAGGGGGATGGTAGATGACGGCCAGTTGAAGGTTGGAGGGGGAGTAGATGTGCACACAGTGTACCTCAAAAGAGGGAGAGTAACGGAGGGTGGCGGAGGGATTTGGGTGAAGGAGCAGTTGTCTGACAGGAGAAAACCTACTCCTCCACCATGCTTGCCATTGGGGCGGGGGGTGTGGGAAAGATGGAATCCACCGTATGAAAGTGCAGCTGAAGAGACTGTGTCAGATGGGGTGAGCCAAGTTTCAGTGATGCCGAGGAAGAAAAAGTTTGTTATCTATATATATGTACAGTGGTGGCCAAAAGTATTGGCACCCCTGCAATTCTGTCAGATAATACTCAGTTTCTTCCTGAAAATGATTGCAATCACAAATTCTTTGGTATTATTATCTTCATTTAATTTGTCTTCAATGAAAAAACACAAAAAGAATTGTCCTAAAGCCAAATTGGATACAACTCCACACCAAACCTAAAAAAGGGGGTGGACAAAAGTATTGGCACTGTTTGAAAAATCATGTGATGCTTCTCTAATTCGTGTAATTAACAGCACCTGTAACTTACCTGTGGCACCTAACAGTTGTTGGCAATAACTAAATCACACTTGCAGCCAGTTAACATGGATTAAAGTTGACTCAACCTCTGTCCTGTGTCCTTGTGTGTACCAAATTGAGCATGGAGAAAAGAAAGAAGACCAAAGAACTGTCTGAGGACTTGAGAAACCAAATTGTGAGGAAGCATGAGCAATCTCAAGGCTACAAGTCCATCTCCAAAGACCTGAATGTTCCTGTGTCTTCCATGCGCAGTGTCATCAAGAAGTTTAAAGCCCATGCCACTGTGGCTAACCTCCCTAGATGTGGACGGAAAAGAAAAATTGACGAGAGATTTCAACGCAAGATTGTGCGGATGGTGGATAAAGAACCTCGACTAACATCCAAACAAGTTCAAGCTGCCCTGCAGTCCGAGGGTACAACAGTGCCAACCCGTACTATCCGTCGATGTCTGAATGATAAGGGACTGTATGGTAGGATACCCAGGAAGACCCCACTTCTTACCCGAGACATAAAAAAGCCAGGCTGGAGTTTGCCAAAACTTACCTGAGAAAGCCTAAAACGTTTTGGAAGAATGTTCTCTGGTCAGATGAGACAAAAGTAGAGCTTTTTGGCAAAAAGCATCAACATAGAGTGTACAGGAAAAAAAAAGAGGCATTCAAAGAAAAGAACACGGTCCCTACAGTCAATACTTTTGGCCACCACTGTATATATATGTTTCATGTATAATAAGATAGTGAATTATGAACCCCTTTAAGAATGGTCAGGTCATTTGTTTTTGCCACTTATCGACTTTTGAAGCATGAAGAAGTTAGAAGTGATGAAAAACAGATAGAACATTTGCACAGTGCATGTGTTTATTTTTGGGGGTGTTTTTAGCACTTTTTAAAGCATGTTCCAGGCAGAATCCACCTACAAAAGACATTGTATGCACATACCCTAATACCCTGTTTTCCAATATCAATGGCCTATACTTAAAATACACCACTGACACTGCTCAGTAGGGAGTCAAGCTTCAGCCACTTGCACTGATCAGCAAGTGTCAGCCCCCGTTCACTGTTTATGAGGCACTTACTGTACATTTTGTAGGATCTGCTTCTTTTCCTTCATGGTAATGGTATTTCCAAATGGCAGTTGCCTTTTTCAGGATAAGGGCATTTTCACATCATGTGTCGGCCACACGTTCATGTCTCCCCCCCAGTCCAAACCCTCAACAAATGCCATTCTCCTTGATGGAGCCATAGTTTTCAATTATCAGAGTCCAAAACATGCAACTATGAATTTTCTTTGAGATATTTTTTTGGACATTCAGTACTGTACAATTATTAGTCAGGTATAGAAAAATGCTGCAAAGTAAGAATGCTAATATTATACAACACCCATTTGGATCACAAACATCCATCATGATTAGAGGTTCAAAAGTGGGAACAATGCCCCTTTTGTTCCCCCAAAACAACTCCATATACAGTACAGACCAAAAGATTGGACACACCTTCTCATTTAAAGATTTTTCTGTATTTTCATGACCTATGAAAATTGTACATTCACATTGAAGACATCAAAACTATGAATTAACACATGTGGAATTATATACTTAACAAAAAAGTGTGAAACAACTGAAAATATCTCTTATATTCTAGGTTCTTCAAAGTAGCCAACTTTTGCTTTGATGACTGCTGGCTCACATGAGGACCGCCCCAGGAAAGGAAGACCAAGAGTCACCTCTGCTTCTGAGGATAAGTTTATCCGAGTCACCAGCCTCAGAAATCGCAGGTTAACAGCAGCTCAGATTAGAGACCAGGTCAATGCCATACAGAGTTCTAGCAGCAGACACATCTCTTCAACAACTGTTAAGAGGAGACTTTGTGCAGCAGGCCTTCATGGTAAAATAGCTGCTAGGAAACCACTGCTAAGGACAGGCAACAAGCAGAAGAGACTTGTTTGGGCTAAAGAACACAAGGAATGGACATTGGACCAGTGGAACTCTGTGCTTTGGTCTGATGAGTCCAAATTTGAGATCTTTGGTTCCAACCACTGTGTCTTTGTGTGACGCAGAAAAGGTGAACGAATGGACTCTACATGCCTGGTTCCCACCGTGAAGCATGGAGGAGGAGGTGTGATGGTGTGGGGGTGCTTTGCTGGTGACACTGTTGAGGATTTATTCAAAATTGAAGGCATACTTAACCAGCATGGCTACCACAGCATCTTGCAGCGGCATGCTATTCCATCCGGTATGCGTTTAGTTGGACCATCATTTATTTTTCAACAGGACAATGACCCCAAACACACCTCCAGGCTGTGTAAGGACTATTTGACCAAGAAGGAGAGTGATGGGGTGCTACGCCAGATGACCTGGCCTCCAGTCTCCAGACCTGAACTCAATCGAGATGGTTTGGGGTGAGCTGGACCGCAGAGTGAAGGCAAAAGGGCCAACAAGTGCTAAGCATCTCTGGGAACTCCTTCAAGATTGTTGGAAGACCATTTCCGGTGACTACCTCTTGAAGCTCATCAAGAGAATGCAAGAGATGGCAAAGCAGTCATCAAAGCAAAAGGTGGCTACTTTGAAGAACCTAGAATATTAAGACATATTTTCAGCTGTTTCACACTTTTTTGTTAAGTATATAATTCCACATGTGTTAATTCATAGTTTTGATGCCTTCAGTGTGAATGTACAATTTTCATAGTCAAGAAAATACAGAAAAATCTTTAAATGAGAAGGTGTGTCCAAACTTTTGGTCTGTACTGTACATGCCATAATTTATAACAAAGAGAAAAATGGAGCCTTGAATAGCTTGGAACGATTATTCAAATTTTATTGCATATAAAGATTAAAATCAGTAACAAAAAACACCCATATAACATTTATGCACAAAAATGTGATCAACACAGACCTCAAGCTGTGAGTAGCCAGTGGTGCCAGTTACAATGTGGTATCATGAATAGTGACTGATTCACAGTACACACGTGTGTGTGCTGATAAGGGCAAATTGAGGACTCTTTCCTACAGGCAATTACGTCAGGTTGAAAGAGCAGCGGCAAAAAAGCCTTGTCATAGCAGCAGACAAGTTTTTGAAGCTGCTTGTGCCTCCAACGTCCCCCGAACAACAAGATGCAGGGTCCTTCAGAGGTTTGCAGCTGTGCATACGCCATCCTGTCGACCTCCTCTATCCACTTCACACAAGCAGAAACGGCTCCAGTGGGCCAAACATTACATGAAGACTGATTTCAAAACTGTTTTGTTCACGGATGAGTGCCGTGCAGCGCTCGATGGTCCAGATGGATGGAGTGGAGGATGGCTGGTTGATGGACACCCCACGCAAACACGGCTACAGCGCCAACAAGGAGGAGGTGGAGTAATGTTTTGGGCTGGAATCATGGGGAGAGAGATTGTCGGCCCCTTTAGGATCCCTGAAGGCGCTAAAGATGAACTCCATAATGTATGTGGATTTTCTCAAACAGCACTTCCTGCCATGGTTCAAGAAGAAGAACCGTGTATTTCACAGCAAGATCATTTTTCTGCATGATAATGCACCATCTCATGCTGCACATAAAACATCTGCATCTCTGGCTGATATGGGCATAAAAGGGGACAAACTTATGGTGTGACCCCCATGCTCCCCTGACCTCTACCCCATTCAGAACCTTTGGAGCATCATTAAAAGGAGTGTCTATGATGGCGGGAGGCAGTTCACATCTAAGCAACAGCTCTGGGAGGGTATTCTGTCCTCATGCAAAACAATTGAAGCAGAAACCATCCAAAACCTGACAAATTCAATGGACGAGAGAGTTCAGAAGCTCCTTTCGAACAAGGGGTCCTATGTGAAAATGTAACATCACCTAGAATAAAGTTTTGAGTTGAAAACTGTTTGATTTCAGTTTCTAACAACCTGCTAATGCTTATAATTTCAAAAATGACCATTTTTTTGGTCTTTATTAAAATGAAAAGGTTGATCGAAAAGTTTGGGGGATCTAAGAGTGTGGCAACCCAGTAGTCATGATTACTTCGAATTCTGACAATATGAGGGTCATGCTGCAGGTAGTGTAGCAAGAAGGCACTTATGTGTCTTGCGCATCTCGGAGCCCCAAAATTATTTTCCGGGCTAGATGCAGCTAAAAATTATTATTAATTTTAAATCTGGTGAAGCTTTAGTATAGATGGCCTAATAGGATCAGTGCTGCACACTGCTACAAAGCCCAAATTATTTTCCAGTCAAGATACAGATAAACATGATTAGTAATTTTAAATCTGGTGGAGCTTATTATAGATGGCCTAATAGTATCAGTGCTGCACACTGCTACAAAGCCCAAATTATTTTCCAGCCAAGATACAGATAAACATGATTAGTAATTTGAAAGCTTAAAACGGTTGGTAGGGTGATTTTAACCAATCATCAAGCTTTTACTCTCCCCAGAATGACACAGGGGTAGAAAAGTCGTTTCGGATCCATGATTTGTTCATCTTTATGAACGTGAGTCTGTCTACATTATCAGTGGAGAGCCGCGTGCGCTTATCTGTCAGCACACCACCAGCAGCGCTGAACACACGTTCAGACAGAACGCTGGCTGCAGGGCATGACAAGATCTCCAAGGCTCTTACCCCAAAATGCAGTGGGAATATGCAAATTATCTCCTCAGGACTCCTCCCCTGGTTTACCGATGTCCTCTTTTCAGCTCCAACAGTCAAAATCCAGCTCTTACCCCAAAATGCAGTGGGAATATGCAAATTATCTCCTCAGGACTCCTCCCCTGGTTTACCGATGTCCTCTTTTCAGCTCCAACAGCCAAAATCCAGTGTTCTTTGAGCTCGCGGAGACTCCTCACTTACCCCAAAATGCAGTGGGAATATGCAAATTATCTCCTCAGGACTCCTCCCCTGGTTTACCGATGTCCTCTTTTCAGCTCCAACAGCCAAAATCCAGCTCTTACCCCAAAATGCAGTGGGAATATGCAAATTATCTCCTCAGGACTCCTCCCCTGGTTTACCGATGTCCTCTTTTCAGCTCCAACAGCCAAAATCGAGCTCTTACCCCAAAATGCAGTGGGAATATGCAAATTATCTCCTCAGGACTCCTCCCCTGGTTTACCGATGTCCTCTTTTCAGCTCCAACAGCCAAAATCCAGCTCTTACCCCAAAATGCAGTGGGAATATGCAAATTATCTCCTCAGGACTCCTCCCCTGGTTTACCGATGTCCTCTTTTCAGCTCCAACAGCCAAAACCCAGCTCTTACCCCAAAATGCAGTGGGAATATGCAAATTATCTCCTCAGGACTCCTCCCCTGGTTTACCGATGTCCTCTTTTCAGCTCCAACAGCCAAAATCCAGTGTTCTTTGAGCTCGCGGAGACTCCTCACTTACCCCAAAATGCAGCGGGAATATGCAAATTATCTCCTCAGGACTCCTCCCCTGGTTTACCGATGTCCTCTTTTCAGCTCCAACAGCCAAAATCCAGTGTTCTTTGAGCTCGCGGAGACTCCTCACTTACCCCAAAATGCAGTGGGAATATGCAAATTATCTCCTCAGGACTCCTCCCCTGGTTTACCGATGTCCTCTTTTCAGCTCCAACAGCCAAAATCCAGTGTTCTTTGAGCTCGCGGAGACTCCTCACTTACCCCAAAATGCAGTGGGAATATGCAAATTATCTCCTCAGGACTCCTCCCCTGGTTTACCGATGTCCTCTTTTCAGCTCTAACAGCCAAAATCCAGTGTTCTTTGAGCTCGCAGAGACTCCTCACTTACCCCAAAATGCAGTGGGAATATGCAAATTATCTCCTCAGGACTCCTCCCCTGGTTTACCGATGTCCTCTTTTCAGCTCCAACAGCCAAAATCCAGTGTTCTTTGAGCTCGCGGAGACTCCTCACTTACCCCAAAATGCAGTGGGAATATGCAAATTATCTCCTCAGGACTCCTCCCCTGGAGATATCGGGTCCAGAGAGGTAGATCTGTGTGTCGTCAGCATAGAGGTGGTACTGAAAGCCATGAGACTCTATGAGTTGTCCCAAGCCAAAGGTGTAAATGGAGAAGAGCAGGGGTCCAAGGACTGTACCTTGGGGGACACCAACAGATAGGGGGTGAGATGAGGAGGTGATGTGTGAGTGGGAGACACTGAATGTCCAGTCTGTTAAGTATGATGAGATCCAAGATAGGGCCAAGTCTTTGATGCCAAGAGATGAGAGAATCTGTAGTAAGAGGGAATGGTCCACTGTGTCGAAGGCAGATGACAGGTCTAGGAGGAGGAGGACAGAGTAGTGTAGCTTGGATTTGGCGGTTAGTAGGTCGTTGGTGACTTTAGTCAGGGCAGTTTCAGTAGAATGGTGTGGTCGGAAGCCAGATTGGAGGCGGTCAAAGAGAGAGCAGGAAGAGAGGTGGGAAGACGGTTCAGAATGGACGTGTTGTTCCAGTAGTTTTGAGGTGTAAGGGAGAAGTGATATGGGGCTATAGCTAGTCAGAGAGGATGGGTCAAGGGAGGGCTTTTTCAGGATGGGTGTGATCAAGGCATGTTTGAAGCATGAGGGGAAGACACCAGTTGTTAGTGACAGGTTAAAAAGGTGGGTAAGGGTTGGGAAGAAGACTGTGGTAAGGTTGGGGATGAGATGGGCCGGGATTGGATCAAGTTCACAGGTGGTGAGGTGTGATTTGGAGAGTAAAGAGGAAAATTCGTCTTCTGTAATGGTGAAGAAGCTGGTTTTGGAGGAGGAGGATTGAGTAGGTGTGAGGAGGGGCTGGGGGGACTTTAGGCAAAAGCTTTGTCTGATGGTGTCAATCTTCTGCTTGAAGAATGAGGCAAAGTCTTCGGCTGAAATGAGAGGAGAGGGGGGAGGCGCTGGGGGACGTAGGACAGAATTGAAGGTGTTGAATAATTGTTTATGGTTGTGAGACAGGGGGGATATGAGATGAGAAGCATGTTTGTTTTGCAGTAGTGAGTGTGGACTTGAAGGTAATGAGGGACTGTTTGAATGCGATGAAGTGCTCATTGGAGTGGGACGTTTTCCATCTACGCTCAGCAACCCTGGAGGTGCGTTGCAGCTCTTTGGTTAGGCTGGTATGCCAGGGTTGCCTGTTGATTGTGCGAGCTTTGGTATGTGTGAGGGGGGGGCGACCGAATTGAGAGCTGCAGCTGTTGTGGTGTTATATAGAGCGGCAGCAACATCCGCGTCATGTAAGGAACTGATGTCTGTAAGAGGGAGGAGGGATTCAGAGAGTGAGTGTAGGTCAAGGTGTTTAAGATTTCAGCGAGGGTATGCAAGTTTGTGGAGTGGGGATTGTTGCCCTGGAGAGGGTAGAGAATGTAAGTAGGTTGTGGTCAGAAAGAGGGAGAGGTGAGTTAGAGAGGTTAGATAGGGAACAGAGGCGGGTGAAGATGAGGTCCAGTGTGTGGCCATCTTTGTGAGTGGGGGCAGAACACCATTGAGCAAAGCCGAAGGAGGAAGTTAGAGATAGAAGCCTAGAGACAGCTGAGAGAGAAGCGTCAATGGGGATGTTGAAGTCACCCATGATGATGGTGGGGATGTCATCGGCAAGGAAGTGAAGTAGCCAGGTGGTGAAATGGTCTAAGAAGGTGGTGGCAGGTTCAGGGGGATGGTAGATGACGGCCAGTTGAAGGTTGGAGGGGGAGTAGATGTGCACACAGTGTACCTCAAAAGAGGGAGAGTAACGGAGGGTGGCGGAGGGATTTGGGTGAAGGAGCAGTTGTCTGACAGGAGAAAACCTACTCCTCCACCATGCTTGCCATTGGGGCGGGGGGTGTGGGAAAGATGGAATCCACCGTATGAAAGTGCAGCTGAAGAGACTGTGTCAGATGGGGTGAGCCAAGTTTCAGTGATGCCGAGGAAGAAAAAGTTTGTTATCTATATATATGTACAGTGGTGGCCAAAAGTATTGGCACCCCTGCAATTCTGTCAGATAATACTCAGTTTCTTCCTGAAAATGATTGCAATCACAAATTCTTTGGTATTATTATCTTCATTTAATTTGTCTTCAATGAAAAAACACAAAAAGAATTGTCCTAAAGCCAAATTGGATACAACTCCACACCAAACCTAAAAAAGGGGGTGGACAAAAGTATTGGCACTGTTTGAAAAATCATGTGATGCTTCTCTAATTCGTGTAATTAACAGCACCTGTAACTTACCTGTGGCACCTAACAGTTGTTGGCAATAACTAAATCACACTTGCAGCCAGTTAACATGGATTAAAGTTGACTCAACCTCTGTCCTGTGTCCTTGTGTGTACCACATTGAGCATGGAGAAAAGAAAGAAGACCAAAGAACTGTCTGAGGACTTGAGAAACCAAATTGTGAGGAAGCATGAGCAATCTCAAGGCTACAAGTCCATCTCCAAAGACCTGAATGTTCCTGTGTCTTCCGTGCGCAGTGTCATCAAGAAGTTTAAAGCCCATGCCACTGTGGCTAACCTCCCTAGATGTGGACGGAAAAGAAAAATTGACGAGAGATTTCAACGCAAGATTGTGCGGATGGTGGATAAAGAACCTCGACTAACATCCAAACAAGTTCAAGCTGCCCTGCAGTCCGAGGGTACAACAGTGCCAACCCGTACTATCCGTCGATGTCTGAATGATAAGGGACTGTATGGTAGGATACCCAGGAAGACCCCACTTCTTACCCGAGACATAAAAAAGCCAGGCTGGAGTTTGCCAAAACTTACCTGAGAAAGCCTAAAACGTTTTGGAAGAATGTTCTCTGGTCAGATGAGACAAAAGTAGAGCTTTTTGGCAAAAAGCATCAACATAGAGTGTACAGGAAAAAAAAAGAGGCATTCAAAGAAAAGAACACGGTCCCTACAGTCAATACTTTTGGCCACCACTGTATATATATGTTTCATGTATAATAAGATAGTGAATTATGAACCCCTTTAAGAATGGTCAGGTCATTTGTTTTTGCCACTTATCGACTTTTGAAGCATGAAGAAGTTAGAAGTGATGAAAAACAGATAGAACATTTGCACAGTGCATGTGTTTATTTTTGGGGGTGTTTTTAGCACTTTTTAAAGCATGTTCCAGGCAGAATCCACCTACAAAAGACATTGTATGCACATACCCTAATACCCTGTTTTCCAATATCAATGGCCTATACTTAAAATACACCACTGACACTGCTCAGTAGGGAGTCAAGCTTCAGCCACTTGCACTGATCAGCAAGTGTCAGCCCCCGTTCACTGTTTATGAGGCACTTACTGTACATTTTGTAGGATCTGCTTCTTTTCCTTCATGGTAATGGTATTTCCAAATGGCAGTTGCCTTTTTCAGGATAAGGGCATTTTCACATCATGTGTCGGCCACACGTTCATGTCTCCCCCCCAGTCCAAACCCTCAACAAATGCCATTCTCCTTGATGGAGCCATAGTTTTCAATTATCAGAGTCCAAAACATGCAACTATGAATTTTCTTTGAGATATTTTTTTGGACATTCAGTACTGTACAATTATTAGTCAGGTATAGAAAAATGCTGCAAAGTAAGAATGCTAATATTATACAACACCCATTTGGATCACAAACATCCATCATGATTAGAGGTTCAAAAGTGGGAACAATGCCCCTTTTGTTCCCCCAAAACAACTCCATATACAGTACAGACCAAAAGATTGGACACACCTTCTCATTTAAAGATTTTTCTGTATTTTCATGACCTATGAAAATTGTACATTCACATTGAAGACATCAAAACTATGAATTAACACATGTGGAATTATATACTTAACAAAAAAGTGTGAAACAACTGAAAATATCTCTTATATTCTAGGTTCTTCAAAGTAGCCAACTTTTGCTTTGATGACTGCTGGCTCACATGAGGACCGCCCCAGGAAAGGAAGACCAAGAGTCACCTCTGCTTCTGAGGATAAGTTTATCCGAGTCACCAGCCTCAGAAATCGCAGGTTAACAGCAGCTCAGATTAGAGACCAGGTCAATGCCATACAGAGTTCTAGCAGCAGACACATCTCTTCAACAACTGTTAAGAGGAGACTTTGTGCAGCAGGCCTTCATGGTAAAATAGCTGCTAGGAAACCACTGCTAAGGACAGGCAACAAGCAGAAGAGACTTGTTTGGGCTAAAGAACACAAGGAATGGACATTGGACCAGTGGAACTCTGTGCTTTGGTCTGATGAGTCCAAATTTGAGATCTTTGGTTCCAACCACTGTGTCTTTGTGTGACGCAGAAAAGGTGAACGAATGGACTCTACATGCCTGGTTCCCACCGTGAAGCATGGAGGAGGAGGTGTGATGGTGTGGGGGTGCTTTGCTGGTGACACTGTTGAGGATTTATTCAAAATTGAAGGCATACTTAACCAGCATGGCTACCACAGCATCTTGCAGCGGCATGCTATTCCATCCGGTATGCGTTTAGTTGGACCATCATTTATTTTTCAACAGGACAATGACCCCAAACACACCTCCAGGCTGTGTAAGGACTATTTGACCAAGAAGGAGAGTGATGGGGTGCTACGCCAGATGACCTGGCCTCCAGTCTCCAGACCTGAACTCAATCGAGATGGTTTGGGGTGAGCTGGACCGCAGAGTGAAGGCAAAAGGGCCAACAAGTGCTAAGCATCTCTGGGAACTCCTTCAAGATTGTTGGAAGACCATTTCCGGTGACTACCTCTTGAAGCTCATCAAGAGAATGCAAGAGATGGCAAAGCAGTCATCAAAGCAAAAGGTGGCTACTTTGAAGAACCTAGAATATTAAGACATATTTTCAGCTGTTTCACACTTTTTTGTTAAGTATATAATTCCACATGTGTTAATTCATAGTTTTGATGCCTTCAGTGTGAATGTACAATTTTCATAGTCAAGAAAATACAGAAAAATCTTTAAATGAGAAGGTGTGTCCAAACTTTTGGTCTGTACTGTACATGCCATAATTTATAACAAAGAGAAAAATGGAGCCTTGAATAGCTTGGAACGATTATTCAAATTTTATTGCATATAAAGATTAAAATCAGTAACAAAAAACACCCATATAACATTTATGCACAAAAATGTGATCAACACAGACCTCAAGCTGTGAGTAGCCAGTGGTGCCAGTTACAATGTGGTATCATGAATAGTGACTGATTCACAGTACACACGTGTGTGTGCTGATAAGGGCAAATTGAGGACTCTTTCCTACAGGCAATTACGTCAGGTTGAAAGAGCAGCGGCAAAAAAGCCTTGTCATAGCAGCAGACAAGTTTTTGAAGCTGCTTGTGCCTCCAACGTCCCCCGAACAACAAGATGCAGGGTCCTTCAGAGGTTTGCAGCTGTGCATACGCCATCCTGTCGACCTCCTCTATCCACTTCACACAAGCAGAAACGGCTCCAGTGGGCCAAACATTACATGAAGACTGATTTCAAAACTGTTTTGTTCACGGATGAGTGCCGTGCAGCGCTCGATGGTCCAGATGGATGGAGTGGAGGATGGCTGGTTGATGGACACCCCACGCAAACACGGCTACAGCGCCAACAAGGAGGAGGTGGAGTAATGTTTTGGGCTGGAATCATGGGGAGAGAGATTGTCGGCCCCTTTAGGATCCCTGAAGGCGCTAAAGATGAACTCCATAATGTATGTGGATTTTCTCAAACAGCACTTCCTGCCATGGTTCAAGAAGAAGAACCGTGTATTTCACAGCAAGATCATTTTTCTGCATGATAATGCACCATCTCATGCTGCACATAAAACATCTGCATCTCTGGCTGATATGGGCATAAAAGGGGACAAACTTATGGTGTGACCCCCATGCTCCCCTGACCTCTACCCCATTCAGAACCTTTGGAGCATCATTAAAAGGAGTGTCTATGATGGCGGGAGGCAGTTCACATCTAAGCAACAGCTCTGGGAGGGTATTCTGTCCTCATGCAAAACAATTGAAGCAGAAACCATCCAAAACCTGACAAATTCAATGGACGAGAGAGTTCAGAAGCTCCTTTCGAACAAGGGGTCCTATGTGAAAATGTAACATCACCTAGAATAAAGTTTTGAGTTGAAAACTGTTTGATTTCAGTTTCTAACAACCTGCTAATGCTTATAATTTCAAAAATGACCATTTTTTTGGTCTTTATTAAAATGAAAAGGTTGATCGAAAAGTTTGGGGGATCTAAGAGTGTGGCAACCCAGTAGTCATGATTACTTCGAATTCTGACAATATGAGGGTCATGCTGCAGGTAGTGTAGCAAGAAGGCACTTATGTGTCTTGCGCATCTCGGAGCCCCAAAATTATTTTCCGGGCTAGATGCAGCTAAAAATTATTATTAATTTTAAATCTGGTGAAGCTTTAGTATAGATGGCCTAATAGGATCAGTGCTGCACACTGCTACAAAGCCCAAATTATTTTCCAGTCAAGATACAGATAAACATGATTAGTAATTTTAAATCTGGTGGAGCTTATTATAGATGGCCTAATAGTATCAGTGCTGCACACTGCTACAAAGCCCAAATTATTTTCCAGCCAAGATACAGATAAACATGATTAGTAATTTGAAAGCTTAAAACGGTTGGTAGGGTGATTTTAACCAATCATCAAGCTTTTACTCTCCCCAGAATGACACAGGGGTAGAAAAGTCGTTTCGGATCCATGATTTGTTCATCTTTATGAACGTGAGTCTGTCTACATTATCAGTGGAGAGCCGCGTGCGCTTATCTGTCAGCACACCACCAGCAGCGCTGAACACACGTTCAGACAGAACGCTGGCTGCAGGGCATGACAAGATCTCCAAGGCGTAAGTGGCTAGCTACGGCCAGATGTTAGCCCTTCCGCATACAACTCCTCCTCCTCTACTTCCTCCACCTCCTCTTGTGCCACCACCTGACTCCGAATTCTGTTTAACATGTGCTCCAGCATGTAAATCACCGGAATAGTCATGCTGATAATGGCATCGTCAGCACTAAACATCTTCGTCGCCATTTCAAAACTGTGCAGAAGGGTGCATAGGTCCCTGATCTGAGACCACTCCTCCAGCGTGATTTGCCCCACCTCTGAATCTCGTTGGCCCAGGCTATACGTCAGAGCGTATTGCACCAGGGCTTGTCGGTGCTGCCACAGTCGCTGCAACATGTGCAGAGTTGAATTCCACCGGGTAGGCACATCGCATTTTAGCCGGTGAAGTGGCAGGCCCAACGACTTCTGTAGAGATGTAAGTAGCTGAGCTGCGGGATGCGAACGGCGGAAGTGAGCACACAGCGACCGTGCCCTCTGCAGAAGGCCATCTAGTCTGGGATAGTGGGCTAAAAATTGCTGGACAACCAGGTTCAACACGTGAGCCATACAAGGCAAGTGTGTGACATTGCCCCGGTGAAGGGCCGCACCCAGGTTTGCAGCATTGTCGCACACGGCCTTCCCTGGTTTCAGGTCCAGTGGAGACAACCATTCATGAAATTGGTTCTCCAGAGCTGACCACAACTCCTCAGCTGTGTGACTCACATTTCCCAGACATTTTAATGTAAAAACCACCTGATGACGTTGAGCCCTACTGCCAGCATAGTAAGGAGGTGTGCAGGATCCCTTCTGCGCAGTTAGAAAGCTTGTGACCGAGAGGAGGTTGAGGAGGCAGAAGCAGTGGAGGAACTTTGACATAAAGAGGATTGATGCACAACTCGTGGGGACGGCAAGACTTGGACAGCAGCCCCTTGTCCTGCTGTCACCATAGTTACCCAGTGCCCAGTCAGCGACATGTAACGCCCCTGTCCATGCCTACTCGTCCAAGTGTCTGTGGTGAAATGCACCCTGTCACACACAGAGTTTCTCAAAGAAGCGGTGATGTTGTGTGCGACATGCTGGTGGAGCGCAGGCACACCTTTCTTTGAGAAGTAGTGCCGACTGGGCATCTGGTACTGGGGAACTGCGACGGACATAAGGTCTCGAAAATCCTCTGTGTCCACCAGGCGGAAAGGCAGCATTTCTGTAGCCAAGAGCTTGCAGATGGTGAAATTCAACCTCTTAGCTTTCTCATGGCTAGGAGGAAATGGTCTTTTACTTGTCCACATCTGAGGGACCGAGGGCTGGCTATTGTGCTTAGACGGGGTTGATAAGGGTGTCCCCGGCAAACTGCCGGTCTGTGAGGAAGATGCAGGCGGACATGTTAGGTTGCCTTGATCCAAAGGTGGTGCTATCGATGTCGGACAGCGCTCAACACCAGCTGGTGTTACCACCTCCAAAGAAAATGATGACCTGCCAATCACGCTGGCTGTTGCGGGTAAAGAGGTGGCAGGTCTGCGCCCCAAAACAGGTGTGACTGCTGTCCCCCCAGTCACAGAGGATGAAGAGGCCGCGGATGCACAAGATATGGCAGACGGTGGTTGGCCCGGCCGGCTAGGCCGCATTGTAGCACACTGAGCTTCCCACTGCAACTTATGCTTCATGTCCATGTGCCGGTTCATGCATGAAGTACTCAAACTATGTATTTTTTGGCCTCTACTTAGCTTTTGCTGACAAATGTTACAGATAACACGAGTTGGGTCATCTTTATCGATCTGAAAAAATGCCCAGGCTATGCAAGGCTTAGCACCCATGCGACCTGAAGAGCCACCACGACTTGTGGTGAGAGGCAGAGTTGTGTTTGAGGATGCAGTTGTTGACGTGCTTCCAGTACTACGTTTCTGTCCAGGAAGGCGCAACCTGACCTCGTCGTCACTAGCATCTTCCTCCACCTCCTCTGCTGACCTCATCTCTTGGCTGACTGTGGGTTGACAGTAAGTGGGATCTCCAACCTCATCATCATCACCCTGTGCGTTATCACACCCGTCGTCCTCAGAGCCAACCTGTTCCTGCCCTGACAAAAAACTAAAGTTGTCGCTCCAATCAGGTATTTGAGTCTTATCATCGTCTTCCTCATTGTCTCCACCAACAGGAGTTACAGTTTGGGAATGAGGGTCTACATTATGGTCAGAACCTTCTGCGTCTGGTCCTGGATCCGACTCATAAAGATTCTGGGCATCAGTGCAGATCATTTCCTCGTCTGGATTCACAGAAGCGCTGGAGTCGACCTCTGATTCCCAGGCATAGTATGAGTAAACAGCTCTGCAGACTCAACCATCTGTTCTACCTCATACTCAGACGGGCAGCTGGAGATTTGGGAGCTGTGAGGAAGCAAGTGCGATTGGGGTGACACCTTTGAGGACTGGAGTATTTGTGATGTTGAAATTGATGTGGAGGAGAGCCCACTTAAAGGAGCACTTGATATCCGTTGAAGCACCTGCTGTTTTTGTGCCTCATCTGGAATTTGTAGCGATTGGCGTGGCCGTAAGAAAGGGATCTTATCACATTGTCCGCTAAAAGAAGTAGACATTTTAGTTTGGCTGGAAGATGGTCTTTCTTCTGCAGATGTTACTGTTGCTTTAACACCTACCCCACGGACACAACCTTTTTTCCCCTTCCCAACACGCCTATTCCCCTTTCCACCAGCAGCAGGCCTTTTTCCACTCATTTTGGTGGTTAACTAATTCACAACTCTGGAGTTGTTTGCACAAAAAAACAATGGATGGGAACCGAGCAGAGTTGAGTGGCCAAACTGTGGTATTAGGCCAAAACTATTGGCTGGGTTAGATGCAGAAAAAAATTATATTCAATTTGCAACCTGATGGAGGTCTGTATAGATGGATTAATAGAACAAGTCCCACACACAGCTAGAAGCCCAATATTTTGTCACAGGTAGATGCAGAAAAAAATATATTCAGTTTGCAACCTGATGGAGGTCAGTATAGATGGACTAATGCAACAAGTCCCACACACAGCTACAAGCCGAATATTTTTTCAGAGGTAGATGCAGAAAAAATATATTCAGTTTGCAACCTGATGGAGGTCAGTATAGATGGACTAATACAACAAGTCCCACACACAGCTAGAAGCCCAATATTTTTTCAGAGGTAGATGCAGAAAAAAATATATTCAGTTTGCAACCTGATGGAGGTCAGTATAGATGGATTAATAGAACAAGTCCCACACACAGCTAGAAGCCCAATATTTTTTCAGAGGTAGATGCAGAAAAAAATATATTCAGTTTGCAACCTGATGGAGGTCAGTATAGATGGACTAATACAACAAGTCCCACACACAGCTAGAAGCCCAATATTTTTTCAGAGGTAGATGCAGAAAAAAATATATTCAGTTTGCAACCTGATGGAGGTCTGTATAGATGGATTAATAGAACAAGTCCCACACACAGCTACAAGCCCAATATTTTTTCAGAGGTAGATGCAGAAAAAAATATATTCAGTTTGCAACCTGATGGAGGTCTGTATAGATGGATTAATAGAACAAGTCCCACACACAGCTAGAAGCCCAATATTTTTTCAGAGGTAGATGCAGAAAAAAATATATTCAGTTTGCAACCTGATGGAGGTTTGTATAGATGGATTAATAGAACAAGTCCCACACACAGCTAGAAGCCCAATATTTTTTCAGAGGTAGATGCAGAAAAAAATATATTCAGTTTGCAACCTGATGGAGGTCTGTATAGATGGATTAATAGAACAAGTCCCACACACAGCTAGAAGCCCAATATTTTTTCAGAGGTAGATGCAGAAAAAAATATATTCAGTTTGCAACCTGATGGAGGTCAGTATAGATGGACTAATACAACAAGTCCCACACACAGCTAGAAGCCCAATATTTTTTCAGAGGTAGATGCAGAAAAAAATATATTCAGTTTGCAACCTGATGGAGGTCTGTATAGATGGATTAATAGAACAAGTCCCACACACAGCTAGAAGCCCAATATTTTTTCAGAGGTAGATGCAGAAAAAAATATATTCAGTTTGCAACCTGATGGAGGTCTGTATAGATGGATTAATAGAACAAGTCCCACACACAGCTAGAAGCCCAATATTTTTTCAGAGGTAGATGCAGAAAAAAATATATTCAGTTTGCAACCTGATGGAGGTCTGTATAGATGAATTAATAGAACAAGTCCCACACACAGCTAGAAGCCCAATATTTTTTCAGAGGTAGATGCAGAAAAAAATATATTCAGTTTGCAACCTGATGGAGGTCTGTATAGATGGATTAATAGAACAAGTCCCACACAGAGCTAGAAGCCCAATATTTTTTCAGAGGTAGATGCAGAAAAAAATATATTCAGTTTGCAACCTGATGGAGGTCTGTATAGATGGATTAATAGAACAAGTCCCACACACAGCTAGAAGCCCAATATTTTTTCAGAGGTAGATGCAGAAAAAAATATATTCAGTTTGCAACCTGATGGAGGTCTGTATAGATGGATTAATAGAACAAGTCCCACACACAGCTAGAAGCCCAATATTTTTTCAGAGGTAGATGCAGAAAAAAATATATTCAGTTTGCAACCTGATGGAGGTCTGTATAGATGGATTAATAGAACAAGTCCCACACACAGCTAGAAGCCCAATATTTTTTCAGAGGTAGATGCAGAAAAAAATATATTCAGTTTGCAACCTGATGGAGGTCTGTATAGATGAATTAATAGAACAAGTCCCACACACAGCTAGAAGCCCAATATTTTTTCAGAGGTAGATGCAGAAAAAAATATATTCAGTTTGCAACCTGATGGAGGTCTGTATAGATGGATTAATAGAACAAGTCCCACACACAGCTAGAAGCCCAATATTTTTTCAGAGGTAGATGCAGAAAAAAATATATTCAGTTTGCAACCTGATGGAGGTCTGTATAGATGGATTAATAGAACAAGTCCCACACACAGCTAGAAGCCCAATATTTTTTCAGAGGTAGATGCAGAAAAAAATATATTCAGTTTGCAACCTGATGGAGGTCTGTATAGATGGTTTAATAGAACAAGTCCCACACACAGCTAGAAGCCCAATATTTTTTCAGAGGTAGATGCAGAAAAAAATATATTCAGTTTGCAACCTGATGGAGGTCAGTATAGATGGACTAATACAACAAGTTCCACACACAGCTAGAAGCCCAATATTTTTTCAGAGGTAGATGCAGAAAAAAATATATTCAGTTTGCAACCTGATGGAGGTCTGTATAGATGGATTAATAGAACAAGTCCCACACACAGCTAGAAGCCCAATATTTTTTCAGAGGTAGATGCAGAAAAAAATATATTCAGTTTGCAACCTGATGGAGGTCTGTATAGATGGATTAATAGAACAAGTCCCACACACAGCTAGAAGCCCAATATTTTTTCAGAGGTAGATGCAGAAAAAAATATATTCAGTTTGCAACCTGATGGAGGTCTGTATAGATGGATTAATAGAACAAGTCCCACACACAGCTAGAAGCCCAATATTTTTTCAGAGGTAGATGCAGAAAAAAATATATTCAGTTTGCAACCTGATGGAGGTCAGTATAGATGGACTAATACAACAAGTCCCACACACAGCTAGAAGCCCAATATTTTTTCAGAGGTAGATGCAGAAAAAAATATATTCAGTTTGCAACCTGATGGAGGTCTGTATAGATGGATTAATAGAACAAGTCCCACACACAGCTTGAAGCCCAATATTTTTTCAGAGGTAGATGCAGAAAAAAATATATTCAGTTTGCAACCTGATGGAGGTCTGTATAGATGGATTAATAGAACAAGTTCCACACACAGCTAGAAGCCCAATATTTTTTCAGAGGTAGATGCAGAAAAAAATATATTCAGTTTGCAACCTGATGGAGGTCTGTATAGATGGATTAATAGAACAAGTCCCACACACAGCTAGAAGCCCAATATTTTTTCAGAGGTAGATGTAGAAAAAAATATATTCAGTTTGCAACCTGATGGAGGTCTGTATAGATGGATTAATAGAACAAGTCCCACACACAGCTAGAAGCCCAATATTTTTTCAGAGGTAGATGCAGAAAAAAATATATTCAGTTTGCAACCTGATGGAGGTCTGTATAGATGGATTAATAGAACAAGTCCCACACACAGCTAGAAGCCCAATATTTTTTCAGAGGTAGATGCAGAAAAAAATATATTCAGTTTGCAACCTGATGGAGGTCTGTATAGATGGATTAATAGAACAAGTCCCACACACAGCTAGAAGCCCAATATTTTTTCAGAGCTAGATGCAGAAAAAAATTATATTCAATTTGCAACCTGATGGAGGTCAGTATAGATGGACTAATAGAATGATGCTATGCCCAAAAGATTTTACTTCACTAGGTGCAGTAAAAAAATTGGTATTCTATACACAGGTGGTATATCTTGCAACACAGATAGGCTACTCCACTGACTAACACACTCTGCAATAGGCCAAAAAGGATTAGCTTTGCTAGATTCAGCCAATTCACAGATTTCATGCTGTGAAAAAAACTTGCACAGCACTGGCACAGACCTGCCTGGCAAAAACTGATAGGAACTGATGTAACCTAGTCCTGAAAAGGACTCCAATTACAATTAGTCTTTACTCCCACAATCTATCTATTTAAGAGCACAGACCTGCCTGATAAAAGTCGTAGGAAATGCTGTAACCTAGTCCTTAAAAGGACTGCAATCACAACTATTCCCTACTCCCAAGCTATCTGTAGATTTGTGCGAAAATTGGCTTGAAATTAACAAGGTATAGCGCACACAGCAACAGCGGTGCCGTCTAACACGCAGCTGCAGCAGTGAGAAAATGGTGGCGACGGGGAAAATGGCTTGGTCTTATAGGGCAAGGACATGTGACATACACTGCCAATGACACATGCCCTTGCTTGTGTGAAAAAAAGCACTTCGCTCCGTGTGTGTTCTGCTGATAGGCTGACAGATTGCACCTCCCCACTGCAAATGCGGGATAGAGAAAAAAAAATGGAGATCTTCATTGTTCCTGCAGAGATCCATCCCCTGCCCCTCCCCCCACCCCGCTGTACACTCAAACTGCGTATTAACATTAATTTTCATCATTACTGAGAAAAAATCCAGTTATGATTTTGGTGCACGAACAGTTATCGAACATAACCTCGAACAGCCGAATTTTTCTCAAATTGTTCGTGTTCGCCGAACGGCTCGAACACCGCCCAAAACAGCTCGAATTTGAGATTGGCGAACAGTTCGAGTAGAACAACGCTCATCTCTAGTCCTGACCCGAACTTGACAGCTTCAAATATGCCTACCCTGTCAAGTTCTTGGACTTTGATACATGGATATGTGAATACAATCTACCCTGTAAAGCTTTTGGCTGTGTTTAAAATTAAGAAAAATTAAAAGGGATGGTACCAAGTTTAGAAGTTATCCCTCCATCCACAGTAGCATGCTTACCTCCTCTCCATTCATTCTCCATGTGACTGTCAGAGATAGCGGTCCCATAGACAATGAATGGAGCAGATGTATGTATGGTCAACCTCCGCTTCATACGAATGGGGCTTTGTAGAGTTCTTTTCTCAGGATCAAATGGGGTCCTAGCATTTGGGAAGTTTTCTCCTATCCTCTGGATAGGAGGAATAACTTACAATCTTGGTACAATCCCTTTAAATTTGTAAAGCATTCATTAAGATTACATACTAATATAATGTATTCCCAAAAGTTTCCTAATTTTAAATTTTAAATGCACATAAAAGGAGTATGATCAGTGTGTGTCGAACAGCAGGCTAGTGTAATATAATGAAAGATTAATCTCTAATTCAGAGGCTGATTTTTTTGTTTTATTTTGGTGGGAGGACTTACACTTTATAGTAGGATGAGTCACCTCTATGGATTCACATCACAGGTGAAGCACTCATAATAGCAGTCATCACATGGCAAGCGTAATCTGGAAATTGGTACTTGAAACCGTTACACATGTGGGTGGTAGAAGCATAGCTGATTATAGCCTGAACCAATTTAGAGCAGAGGAAGTGTCATTTAAGTTACACGGTGCAGCTTTTCAGTACCCACATACAGGTGCATCTCACTAAATTAGAATATCATCAAAAAGTTAATTTATTTCAGATCTTCAATACAAAAAATGAAACTCATATACACTGCTCAAAAAAATAAAGGGAACACTTAACAACAAAATATAACTCCAAGTAAATCAAACTTCTGTGAAATCAAACTGTCCACTTAGGAAGCAACACTGATTGTCAATCAATTTCACATGCTGTTGTGCAAATGGAATAGACAATAGATTGACAATTATCAAGACACCCTCAATAAAGGAGTGGTTCTGCAGGTGGGGACCACAGACCACATCTCAGTACTAATGCTTTCTGGCTGATGTTTTGGTCACTTTTGAATGTTGGTTGCTTTCACACTCGTGGTAGCATGAGACGGACTCTACAACCCACAGAAGTGGCTCAGGTAGTGCAGCTCATCCAGGATGGCACATCAATGTGAGCTGTGGCAAGAAGGTTTGCTGTGTCTGTCAGAATAGTGTCCAGAGGCTGGAGGCACTACCAGGAGACAGGCCAGTACACCAGGAGACGTGGAGGGGGCCGTAGGAGGGGAACAACCCAGCAGCAGGACCGCTACCTCTGACTTTGTGAAAGTAGGAACAGGAGGAGCACTGCCAGAGCCCTGCAAAATGACCTCCAGCAGGCCACAAATGTGCATGTGTCTGCACAAACGGTTAGAAACTGACTCCATGAGGGTGGTATGAGGGCCTGACGTCCACAGATGGGGGTTGTTCTCACAGCCCAACACCGTGCAGGACGCTTGGCATTTGCCACAGAACACCAGGATTGGCAAAGTCGCCACTGGCGCCCTGTGCACTTCACAGATGAAAGCAGGTTAACACTGAGCACATGTGACAGACATGACAGAGTCTGGAGACGCCATGGAGAGCGATCTGCTGCCTGCAACATCCTTCAGCATGACCGGTTTGGTAATGGGTCAGTAATGGTGTGGGGTGGCATTTCTTTGGAGGGCCGCACAGCCCTCCATGTGCTCACCAGAGGTAGCCCGACTGCCATTAGGTACCGAGATGAGATCCTCAGACCCCTTGTGAGACCATATGCTGGTGCGTTTGGTCCTGGTTTCCTTCTAATGCAGGACAATGCCAGACCTCATGTGGCTGGAGTGTGTCAGCAGTTCCTGCAAGATGAAGGCATTGAAGCTATGGACTGGCCCGCCCGTTTCCCAGACCTGAATCTGATTGAGCACATCTGGGACATCATGTCTCGCTCCATCCACCAACGTCACGTTGCACCACAGACTGTCCAGGAGTTGGCGGATGCTTTAGTCCAGGGCTGGGAGGAGATCCCACAGGAGACAATCCGCAACCTCATCAGGAGCATGCCCAGGCATTGTAGGGAGGTCATACAGGCACGTGGAGGCCACACACAATACTGACCCTCATTTTGACTTGTTTTAAGGACATTACATCAATGTTGAATCAGCCTGTAGTGTGTTTTTCCACTTTAATTTTGGGGGTGACTCCAAATCCAGGCCTCCATTGGTTAATAAATGTGATTTCCATTGATGATTTTTGTGTGATTTTGTTGTCAGCACATTCAACTTTGTACAGAACAAAGTATTCAATGAGAATATTTCATTCATTCATATCTAGGATGTGTTATTTGAGTGTTCCCTTTATTTTTTTGAGCAGTGTATTACATAGTAACATAGTAACATAGTTTGTAAAGCCGAATAAAGACTTGCGTCCATCAAGTTCGACCTGTTAGTTCTGTAATTGCTAAAGTTGATCCAGAGGAGGGCAAAAACCCCAAATGATTTGGCCAATCTTCACCTGAGGAAAAATTCCCTCCCGACTCTGAAACCAGCAGTCAGAATAAATCCCTGTATCAACCTACTATTTTATTTTATTTTTAAGTATATGCTGAAATCTGCCTGGTATCTAGAAATGCATCCAGTCCCCGCTTGAACTGGTGTAGTGAATCCGACATTACCGTCTCCTCACTCAGTGAATTCCATATTCTCACTGCTCTTACCGTAAAGAACCCCTTCCTATGCTGGTGCTGAAACCTTTTCTCTTCCAGTCTTAGTGAATGCCCTCTTGTTACCGTAATATCCCTCCTTTTGAACAAATCCCGGGCAAGATCTCTATACTGTCCTCTAACATATTTGTACACATTTATTATGTCCCCCCTCAACCTTCTCTTTTCCAGGCTGAATAGTTCTAGTTTTGCCAACCTCTCTGGGTATTGCAGTCCCTTCATTCCCTTTATTAATTTTGTTGCCCTCCTTTGTACCTTTTCAAGCTCATTTATATCCTTTCTATATATTGGGGCCCATAACTGAGCACAGTATTCCAAGTGTGGTCTGACCAGTGCTTTGTACAGTGGAAGAACAATGTTCTCATCGTTTGCAGCTATACCTCTTCTGATACATCCCATTACCCTGTTTGCCCTTACAGCAGTGGCCTGACTTTGGGCACTCCAATTTAGTTTGCTATCAATCAAGATGCCCAAGTCCTTCTCCATCTCTGAATTCCCCAATGATTTCCCATTCAGTGAGTACTGGTGACTTCCATTTTTCCTTCCCATATGTATGACCTTACATTTCTCCTCGTTAAACCTCATTTGCCAGTTAATGCTCCACCTACCCAGCTTATCCAAATCCCTCTGTAGGTCTGCACTGTCCTCTTTTGTATTAATTGTTTTACATAACTTTGTGTCATCTGCAAATATTGATATTTTACTATTTATCCCGTTGACTATGTCGTTAATAAAGATATTAAATAACATTGGGCCTAGTACAGACCCCTGTGGTACCCCACTAGTGACGCTTACCCAATCTGAGTATATTCCATTTATAACCACCCTCTGCCTTCTATCCTTTAGCCAGTTAGCTACCCACTTGCAGACATTTTCCCCCAGCCCCATCATTCTCATTTTGTATACCAACCTATTATGTGGCACGCTATCGAACGCTTTTGAGAAGTCGAGATACACGACATCCACTGGTTCCCCCTGATCTACTCGAGAGCTAACCTCCTCGTAGAAGTCAATCAGGTTTGTTTGGCAGGAGCGATTCCTCATGAATCCATGTTGGTTCGGGATTAAAAGATTATTAGCATCAAGATGCTCCGTAATTGCCTCTTTAATGAAGCTTTCAAAAATTTTGCCCACAACGGACGTCAGACTCACCGGCCGATAGTTTCCGGCGTCACTTTTCGCTCCCTTTTTGAATATTGGCACTACATTCGCCTGTCGCCAACCAAGTGGTACAGACCCAGTCTCAACAGAGTCCTTAAATATAAGACATAACGGTCTGTCTATCACATTACTTAGTTCCCTTAGTACCCGTGGGTGTATGCCATCAGGTCCTGGTGATTTGTTTATTTTAATGTTACTGAGGCGTTTCTGTACCCCAGCTTGGGTTAGATTTGTCATACTTAGTGGAGGATTAAGTTTGTCACTTCTCATTTCTCCTGTTAGTTCGATTTCCTTTGTGAAAGTTGTCGAAAAAAAATTATTTAATAGATTAGCTTTATCCTCATCTTTCTCTATGATTTTGCCTTCCTCACTTTTTATCGGTCCAATATTATCCGATTTAATCCTTTTACTATTTATATACGTAAAGAACAGTTTGGGATTTGATCTACTTTCCCTAGCAATACGTCTCTCTGTTTCCTCCTTCGCTATTTTTATTTGTTTTTTACAGGTTCTCGTTTTTTCCTTGTAACACATTAGTGCCTCCTGTTTTCCTGTTTTAATCTCTTGAATGCCTCTTTTTTGCTATTTAACGCCCCTTTTACGTTCTTGGTCAACCATATTGGTTTCCTCTTATTTCTGGCCCTTTTATTCCCATACGGTATATACCTCTCGCACTGAGTATTCAGAATTCTTTTGAAGGTTTCCCATTTACTATTCGTATTCCTTTGATTAAGAACTTTGTCCCAGTCAATAAGTTGAAGGTTTTCTTTCAGCTGATCAAACTTCGCCCTCCTAAAGTTTAATGTTTTTGTTGTTCCCTTATTGATAACCCTACTGAAGGGCATTTTGAAGTCGATAATATTATGGTCGCTATTACCTAGGTTCCCCCCTATCTGTACCTCAGTTATTCTATCAGGCCTATTAGTCAATATTAAGTCCAACACGGCCTTCCCTCTCGTTGGTTCCTGCACTAGTTGGGAGAGATAATTATCCTTAATATTTGTCAAGAACCTTTTTCCTTTCTGAGATCTACAGGTTTCTGTTTCCCAGTCAATATCCGGGTAGTTGAAATCCCCCATTACAATCACTTCATTATGTTTTGCTACTTTGTCTATTTGTCCTAATAGCAGATTCTCATTCTCCTCTGTTATATTTGGTGGCTTATAGCAGACCCCCAGTAATATTTTATATTATTATTATTTTTTATTTTTATTTTTATATAGTCATTACAGAGTGATCTATTTCAAGTGTTTATTTCTGTTAATCTTGATGATTATGGCTTACAGCTAGTGATGAGCGAGCACTAAAATGCTCGGGTACTCGTCGCTCAGGTCGAGCAAATTGGAATACTCGGGTTCTCGACCCGAGCAACGAGCCCAATGTAAGTCTATGGGAAACTCGAGCATTTTTCAGGCGGCTCCCCCTGGCGGTCTGCAGAGGGCCTAAAAATTGCCCAAATCGATGGGAACAGTGCTCATATGACATGGGAACAGCATGGGGAAGACCACTGGAAGTATTTCTGACTCCCAGGTCACTGCTGTCAACAACGTTGTCAGAGTATTACGCCACTTTTACGGACTCACAATAAAACATACAAAAACGAAACCAAAATGGATTTTCCTGGGAAATATGTTAAAGAACATCCTTTCCAGGGTAATGACTTGTATATAGGGCAAAATAAATAACCAAAAACAAAAATACTCCTCCACACCTTGGGCTATGTTCACATGTAGTGTTTTTGATGCGTTTTTGCACTTTTGCATTGCTTTCAACCAAGACAAATGCATTCACCAGGAAATGTAATTTTAACATTTTACAACCTTATCTGTCCATGTGGTGTGTGACACATCATCAGACACATGCATACAGTGCTGAAAAGACATGGGAATAGCATGGGGAAGACCTCTGGAAAAATCTCACTCCCAGGTCACTGCCTAAAAGTGTGCCCATCATAAGTGATCCTTGGCGCAGGCGAAGATGCCTCCCGCCATGCACCTGTCGTTGCAGACTTGCAACAATCACCGTCCACCTCCTTGTCCCAGTGCAGCGTTCAGTTGTCCCTACCCCATTCCTTGAAATGCAAGCGCAAGTATACATGCAGCCACCCTCCCACCCACAGGCTGCAATACTATACTGCCAAATTTTTGACAGCTGCTTGCACTTGAAATGTGGCCTTTTAGGCTCGTGGAGGCGGAAGCTTTTCACAACCTCATGCCGGCAGCGGCCGGGTGTCCATTCTCGGTCCCCAGCCAGCACTATATTTCCCGGTATCGCCTCCGCCTTCCACAAGCACGGGTCCCACAACATTACCCGTGCCCTCCCCAGTGCACTTACTGGGAAGGACCGCCTAACCACAAACACGTGGACAGGTGAATGTGGCCAGGGACGGTACGAAGCCAGTCCACAACTTTTTTTTGCTAATAGTTGTATTTAGCTTGGTGAAAGGACTGGCATAGAGGGAAAACGTATGTAACCTGTGTGTCATTTCTCCCAGGAAGTCCTGTAATTGAGCTTGTTGCAGAAGCAATGGCAGCCCTTCCAACATCAACTCGCACTTGTCGGTGGTGCTTTGACACACACACATCTTTCTTTGCGCATTCAATTTCTTGAATACAGAGTTGGACAATGGCCTGATCTGTAATGCGTTTTGAGAAATAACATGCATAAGCATGGCCGATCCACATTAGAAAAGCAGCCATAGAGTGTCTGGGAACCTTCCCTCACACATTTCTTAGCCAGGGCGGCTTTTCGGCAGGGTTGGACGGGCCCACCAGAGTACCGGAGACTCCTCCGGCGGGCCCTGGCTTCTCCTTCAGAAGAGTTCATAGTGCCGAGGTGAGGCCATGATGATGATAGAGGCCACCATCTGCTTAGTTTTCTGTTACTTGGAATGCAAGTGCAAGTATGCAGCCAGCCACTCACCCACCCACAGGCCGCAACACTAAACTGCCAGATTTCTGGGCAACTCTTTGCACTTGAAATATGGCCTTTTAAGCTCGTGGAGGTTGTAGTTTTTCACAACCTCATGCCGGCGGCGGCCGGGTGTCCATACTCGGTCTCCAACCGCCACTATATTTCCTGGTATCTCCTCCGCCTTCCACAAGCACGAGTCCCACAACATTACCCGTGCCCTTCCCAGTGCACTTACTGGGAAGGACCGCCTAACCACAAACACGTGGACAGGTGAATGTGGCCAGGGACGGTATGGAGCCAGTCCACAACTTTTTTTCCTAAGAGTTGTATTTAGCTCGGTGAAAGGACTGGCATAGAGGGAAACCGTATCTACCCTACGTGTCATTTCTCCCAGGAAGTCCTCTAAAGCTGCTTGCACTTGAAATGTGGCCTGAACATTACTGCTGGTACTTTTCTGTGGGAATTTGCTTGGCTTCTACCAGCCTGGATTGTTTCCAGCAAACTATGGTACGACGCCATGGTATTAGCATTGCCCCCAGTACCAGTAGCGAAGCCATCCCCAATTTCCTTCTCAAGAATTTTATTTGGTAGACTGAGTGGCTGCCCAAATACATTTTCTCACAAAGGAGCTGAAGATAGAGTGGCAGTAGGTGCAAGTTTCTCCAGCCTGTTAGATATTAGAGGGTGAACGGCAGCACATTGGATCAGTGGTTAGCACTGAAGCCTTGCAGCGCTGGGATCCTAGGTTCAAATCCCAGCAAGGACAACATCTGTAAGGACTTTGTATGTTCTCCCCGTGTTTGCGTGTGTTTCCTCCTCAGTAAAAAAGCAACCATAGAGTGTCCAGGAACCTTCCCACACATTTTTTTTTAGCCAGGACTGCTTCTTGGCAGGGTTGGACGGTCCCACCAAAGAATCCTCTGGTGTGCCTTGGCTTCTACCTCAGGAGAGTTTATGATAGCGCTAACTTTGCAGCTGCTATGGGGCTCTTGAGCGGGTGAGAAAGGTTAGCCCTCAGAATTAAATCCTCTGGTGGGCACAATGTTTATCAATCTGAAACAGCTTCTCAGTGGGAGGTGTATTTCACCACAGCCATATTCTTTAGCTCGGTGAAAGGACTGGCATAGAGGGAAACCGTATCTACCCCGGCTGTCATTTCTCCGTCACCAGGTTACGCCCATTGTCACATACGACCATGCCTGGCTGTATGTTCAGCGGTGAGAGCCACAGATCAGGCTGCTGTGTTACAGCTTTCAACAACTCTGCAGTGCTGGGCGGTTTGTCAATTAAGCATGTTATCTTCAGCACAGCCTGTTGCCGCTTGGCCAAGGCAGTGCTGCAGTGCTGTCAGCTTGTGACTGATGTGGTCATTTCGGAGATGGAGGAGGAGATGCATGAGCTGAACAATGTGATTCCATTGAGGTTAAATTGGTGACGCTGTTTTTTTAAACTAAAGAAAGATCCTATTGTTTTGTTTTTTTACGTTGTTTTTTAAGACAAATGCATTCACCGGGAAATGTCATTTTAACATTTTACAACCTTATCTGGCAATGTGGTGTGTGACACATCATCAGACACATCCTGTTTTATTTATGATGGAGGGACTCTGAAAGTCATAAAGCCTATTTTTATAGGGACATCAGACGGCCCTTACTATTCTTAAAAGGCCATCAGCCGGCTATTGCTTTGTTGTTCCCATTATTAACAAGTGGGTCTCCTATACTGTTATTGCGTATCCAGTGACTGCAAGGGCTGCCAAAAATTTGGACGCAACCCAATACCCCTTTGAAGAGACATAGAGGAGGGTCTCAGTAAAAAAAATGTTCCCATTATAAAGGAGCGGGTCTCCTATAGTGGTAATGCCCATGCTGTGACTGCAAGGGCTGCCAAAATTTGGGAAAAACACCACTAAGAATTTAAAGACACACAGAGCAGGGCCACAGTAACAAGGTACGACATGTTCCCATTAGAAAGGAGAGAGTCTGCTATACAGTTATAGGGTATGCAGTGAGTCCAACGGCTGACCAATTTTAGGAAAAACCCCACTAAGAATTTAAAGACACATAGCGCAGGGCCACAGTAACGACAAATTACCATTAGAAAGGAAAGAGTCTCCCATAGTGTTGGCCTACGCAGTGAATGCAAGGGCTGCCAAAAATTTGGAGGCACTTCAATGCCCCTTGCAAGAGACGTGGAGGAGGGCCTCATGAAAAAATGTTCCCATTAGAAAGGAGCGGGCCTCCTATACTTGTAATGGCCATGCACTAAGTGTATGGGCTGACAAACATTTACCCCTGAGGGGTATACATGAACATACTGTATCAAAAATTTTTTTACGAGCATGATAAACACCCTTTAAAAAAATTAGGTGGGTGTTGCATCACGGACCACGGTCACCCTGGTGATATGGTGATGGAGGATGAGGAGAAGGACAAGAGCAAATAGCCAAAATCAGGAAGCGTATACCCATGTGTGGGTGTGAAAAGGTGCATGAGAATACACCTCCCAAGAAAAGACACTGGATTTGAGTTGATGTTACGCTGCTATCATTCGGTGGTGTTGAGAAGTCTGGCCCAATCCAGCCCTTGTTCATTTTTATAAGAGTCAGCCTGTCAGCATTTTCAGTTGACAGGTGGATGCGCTTATCAGTTATAATTCCACCAGCGGCACTAAAAACTGTGTTCTCTGGATTGCTTTTTAAGCAAATAATGAGGATTAAGATCCAAAGTAAAGTATTCCTGGCCCCTGAGACCTGGGCCTATTTCTAGAAATATCTAACAGCAGCAGAAGGCAGAATTGGAATGAAGCCTCTTGTGCTATATGCACTGCAGTCTGATATATATACTCCCTGCCTATACACCCTACCTGCCTGATATCTCTACAGATGGTTTAGTCCTCAGAAGGACTGTTTGTTAAGATGGATATGTGTAATGTACGTTTTTTCTCCCTACACTACCTAATACACAATCAAATCTCTCCCTGACACAGCAGCAGCTCTCCCTACACTGTCTGATCCGGAGTGACTGTGATGAGCATGGCGGCGCCAGGTCTGATATAGACCTGATGACGCTGTGCGGCCAGCCAATCACTGTAATGCCCACAACCAACATGGCTACGGCATTTCAGTGCATGGCAGCCAATCCCTGCATGTTCATTGGCTCTCTAAAGAGCACCAAACATGCAGGGAGGGGACCCGAGTTCCCGCCCAAGCAACCCGGAAATACTCGGCGAGCATCTCGAGCAGTGAGATGCTCGGGCGAGCACCGAGCAGTAGCGAGCATGCTCACTCATCACTACTTATAGCCAATTAAAACACAAAATTCATTAACTCAGTAAATTAAAATAATTAACAAAAAACACCTGCAAAGGCTTCCTAAGAGTTTAAAAAGGTCCCTTAGTCTGTTTCAGTAGGCTCCACAATCATGGGGAAGACGGCTGACTTGACAGATGTCCAGAAGGCAGTCACTGACACACTCCACAAGGTCCCAGAGTTCCAATTTTCATTTGGAAATCAAGGTCCCAGAGTCTGGAGGAAGAGTGGAGAGGCCACAATCCAAGCTGCTTGAGCTCTAGTGTGAAGTTTCCACAATCAGTGATGGTTTGGGGAGCCATGTCGTCTGCTGATGTAGGTTGACTGTGTTTTATCAAGACCAAAGTCAGCGCAGCTGTCTACCAGGACATTTTAGAGCACTTCATGCTTCCCTCTGCCAACAAGCTTTTTTGAGATGGAAATTTCATTCTCCAGCAGGACTTGGCACCTGTCCACACTGCCAAAAGTACCAATACCTGGTTTAAAAACAACAAGATCACTGTGCTTGATTGGCCAGCAAACTTGCCTGACCTTAACCCCAAAGAATCTATGGGATATTGTCAAGAGGAAGATGAGACACCAGACCCAACAATGCAGACGAGCTGAAGGCTGCTATCAAAGCAACCTTGGCTTCCATAACACCTCAGCAGTGCCACAGGGTGATCGCCTCCATGCCACGCCGCATTGATATGTGAACCAGACAGAGAAAAAATATCCAATAAAATTTAGCTTTTAATAATTACCATTAAAAGTATACTTAATAGTCCAAATGGAACAAAACATAACTGAACATATCAATAAAAACATCATATGGGGGAGGGATAGGAAGGGTAACAAAATGTTTTTTCTTTTTTATGGCAGGTTCTACCACCAGCTCAGGGGCACGGCAATGGGGAGCCCATGTGCCCCTACTTATGCCAATTTGCTGGTGGGAGGACACTGTGGTCTTTGGGGACGGGGATTGCGTCGGGGGCCCACATATCCAATTTTGGGGCCGTTACATCGACGACATCCTCGTCCTCTGGACTGGGGACCAGGCGTCCTTCATTAGGTTCATACAGCGTCTCAACATTAATAACCTGGGTTTAAAATTTACCTATGAGATAGGCGGCAATAAGATTGCCTTTTTGGATGTCACTATATCTATTAATGAATCTGTCTCCTTGAGGTCATCTATGTTTAGGAAACCGACAGCGGCAAATAGTTTATTAAGATGGGGGAGTTACCACCCTACCCCTCTGAAACAAGGAATCCCTAAAGGTCAATTTCTAAGACTGAGGAGAAATTGTTCCTCTGTATCTGACTTTTTTCATACGGCAAAGGACTTAAAGGAGCGATTCATTGATCGAGACTATCCAACTAAGGTGGTTAATAAAGCATATAATTATGCTTTGCAACAGGACAGGTCCAAATTGCTTGTACCTCGAGCTAGGTCCCAACAGACCCCTTTAACTAGATTGATCGGGACGTATGATGATCAACACCCAAGGATTATGACAATTTTGAGAAAATATTGGGGCATTCTAAGGACTGACCCTGATATATGTAAGTGGATTACGGACTACCCATCTGTTACCTTTAGGAGAGGCAGATCAGTTAAAGATCATCTGGTACATAGCCACTTTGTTCCACCTAAAAAAGAGGGCACCTAGTTGGATAGAAGGTCGGTGCGTACTTTTAGATGTGGCCAATGTATTTTCTGTAGATACGTTTCATCTTCAGATACCTTTGAGAGTGCCGTAACCAGACGCACATATAGGAATAAACATTTCGCCAACTGCAAAACCATGGGTGTTGTTTACATGTGCACATGCACTTGTCCAAAAGATTATGTGGGAAAAAGTAAGAGACAATTTAAAGTTCGCATTGGTGAACATCTGGGGGACATTAGAAATAAGAGAGACACACCCCTGGCGAAACATGTGAATACCTATCAAGGAGGAGATCTAAATTCTATTACGTTCTGCTCAATTGAAGTTGTCAGCCCCTCAGTTCGCCAGAGAGACTGGAATAGGAGAATTTTACAGCGGGAATCCAGATGGATTTTCTGGCTTGAATCTCTGAACCCTGGAGGTATTAATGAACAACTGAATTTCTCTAGTTTTGTGTAGCCTTTTCTCTAATTAGCCTTAACGGACGAAATCATGACTGGCCTCTTTAATGGATTTTTATTTGGATTTAATCCCAGTAATTATATCTCTTGTACTGGTTGATCGGGACTATTTTTTCATACTCTATATATCATGATTAGCATTGGGTTGAAACTGGATTTTCCAATAGGATTATAATTATAATATGCTACCTATTGACATCGTATGGTCTATTATATAGGTATTTACACATATATGCTTAATTGTGGTGGAATATTCAGCATATTTAATACCATCTTCTTAGGGGTAGGACTGGTTCCCGCCCCCCCCGCCATGATTTAAGCGCCTCAAGATTCATCTATCTTTCCATTGAGCAGTCTTACATTTGCAGCCCTGTGTGTTGTGCCATCTGGATGACTGGAATGACTGTATCTGCCTTTCTGGCATTTGAGTCCTTATCCCATGACTATCGCTTTGTTGAAAAAAAGAGATTCTCTTAGATACACACTGACACCATTATTTGAATATTCTTTATTGCCATGGTGCTTTTTGAAAAGATTTAAGAGTGGTTGTCTGATAATATTTTGGAGCGCGGTTTGCGTTCCATCTCCATGGTTACCGTGAGCTGCGCGATTGCGTGGTCTCGTGTCTAAGGGAGGCTTGCGGTCCATTTCCATGGAGCCACTGGAAGTGACGTGATACACGTCACAGAGTGAGTCATGGGGCGTTAGGCTTAAGTGCGGCTTATGATGCATCCTCATTACGCAACCGGAAGTGATGTAAGATAAATCACTGCGCGACTGTGGGACTACACAAACTATGGAACGCAGCTTGCGTTCCACGTCCAGGGCATCACCGGAAGTGACCACAATTACGCAACCGGAAGTGACTTAAGATACATCAATGCGCGATTGTGGGACTATACAAACTATGGAACGCAGCTTGCGGTCCACGTCCAGAGCAACACCAGAAGTGACCGCAATTAATGGAGATCTTCTTCCGGAGGAATTTGAATCAATTGGCGCACATCATCTGGAGAGGAGGTATAAATATATAGCGTTGTTTGCTACTCCAGGCACGGCTATACTCCGGCATGGAAGCACTTATCAGTGTACCAACTATGGTTTTTCACCTCTAACATTTTTTGTCCCCGGATGAGCCCTGGATTGAGGAGGGGGTGAAACGCGTTGGGACTACAATAAAGGGACACTCTTTGCTGATGGGTTTATACCACCTTGAGGGAACAAGAAAGTGGGTGCCCATTTTGACTGGAAATTCTTTGTGAAGTCCACAATTGTGAATTTATATTTTGTCTGGGACTATACAGCCACTTATTGAGGGGCCTAAAGAATTATCATCCAAGGCATCTGCTGGGACCTTCAGATGGACTAGAGACCAGATAAGTCCATTCCTTTTGTATCTTTGACCAATGTATTTTTAATTGTTTGGGATCTTGTGAGTGGTTTTTGTGCGGCTCACACTAATATACACTAGTGTTGGGGGGCTAGATCTGATCCCACTGACAATATTTATGGGATATATTTCCCTCTGTTTTTGCATTTCTTCCCCTACTAACAGAAATGCTGTGTGATATTCAGCATGTCAATTATGACATGATTGTATTTGATTTTGGTCAATACGTATGATGTTATCCGTGTGTCTGCTTAGGGAGACTTAGGGACAGGTGAGGGACAGCCTCCGTCGAGCGGGGACACCAATCCGTATCGTTAAAGTGAAAACACTCCGCTGTTAGGTAGGGTAATCCATCCCATAAGGGCTATATAGGGTAAGCCTGACTGTACATTTTGTTACCCTTACTATCCCTCCCCCATATGATGTTTTTATTGATATGTTCAGTTATGTTTTGTCCCATTTGGACTATTAAGTACGCTTTTAATGGTAATTATTAAAAGCTAAATTTTATTGGGTATTTTTTCTCTGTCTGGTTCACATAATATTGTATACCCTTTTTTGCCAACTTGGTTTGGCTTGGTTTGTCTTGGTTTTTCCACGCCGCATTGATGCAGTAATTGATGCAAAAGGAGCCCTGACCAAGTATTGAGTTCATTTACTGAATATACATTTCAGTAGGCCAACATTTCAGATTTTGAAAACATTTTTCAAGCTGTTGTTATAAAGTATTACAAGACAATTATGAGATAATGACTTTTGTGTTTTCATTGGCTGTAAGCCATAATCATCAACATTAACAGAAATAAACACTTGAAATAGATCACTCTGTTTGTAATGACTATATAAAATATGAGTTTCACTTTTTGAAATAAATTAACTTTTTCATGATATTCTAAATTTGTGAGATGCACCTGCGGACCATTGACAGTCATTGAGCAAAGTAAAATCAGTGGGTACAAAACTATTAGTGTGTGATAAAAAAATCAAGTGTTTTATGTGGCCTCATACTGACATTTCTTGTTTTCTGTAGTTCACAGGTCAGCTTTACCCTATAGACTGGTACAATATGTGCATAGTCATCTCACCATTAGAGGACGGGCCATTTATCTTCAGCTATATTGTAGTGCTACAGGCATAGATAAGTCAGGTCAGCAACACAAAGTGAAGAAGTTCAATTCCTAGAGACTAAAAGTTTTAGGACTTTGACCCCAATTTATCAAGATCGGAAATCTTCACAATGGTGTTGATGAGGGGACAAGGTGAAGTTTAAGACTCTTGATTTACGTAGAGGCAAACGTGTCGTAATGAATCGGAAGCGTCTGATGAGTAGCGTGCGCCAAAGTGTGCATCTCAGCACAAATTTTACTTAAGACCATGCTGGAGTAAGTTTGAAGCAAACTGTGGGAAACTGCAAAAATGGCGTAAGAATGCCAAAAGTCGCAAAATTTTAGCACAGCCTCAAGTTGCACCAAAATTCAGAATTCTGGTGTAAAAGATTTGATGACTTACAAGTATCAGCGGCCACATTCCACTGACATTGGGCAGGGTTTTCAAATAGCTTGTAAACTGGTCACTCAATTTTACAGGAAATACCGCAGCTCTAAGGGCAGTTTCTAATTTCTCTGAACCATGGTGTATGTTTGGGATGAACCACCTCACAGGCAGAAATCAGGCTGTTAACTCCGGTCAGGAGACAAAACGGTCATTACGATCAGAGCAGACGCTGTTTCACAGATGTGTAAAATCGACCTAACTGCGCAATGTGATAGTAACAATTGGCCCCGATAAAATCAAAAAAGCTTATACTCACCTCCTGTGCCGGCTCCGTTCCAGCGTTGTCGGCACTCATGGTCCCGGGCTGTGATGCGGCTGTTGTGACACGTGGTGCCAGGCGCCCAATCAGCGCTGGCGTCACTGTCTACGCCTTCGGACAAATTGAACATGAAGAGGAAGTCAGAGATGAGCTGCAGCCCAGACTTCCTCTCCATGTTCAATGTGACAGGAGGCGGAGAGAGTGACGCCAGCGCTGACTGGTCACCACGTGCCACAACAGCCGCACGGGATCCCCAGGACTGCGAGTGCCGACACCACTGAAACGGCGCCAGCACCAGAGGTCAGTATAGTTTTTTTTTTTTTTTTTATCGGGGCCAAACATTTAGATCAAGAAGGAGTTGTCCTAGTAGTGGATAACCCCTTTAAACTGTATTAAAAAAAAATAATTCTTGGCAATGCTAAGTGCAGTAATATACTCCCCCTCTACAGCGCCGCTCTGGTCCTCTTCTCAGACTGGGGTCTTGTTCTGATGCTCCATAGACTTACCTTGAAAAAAACGACTTCAGGTTCACAAATAAACCCTAGTGTGATCTGTAAAGGAGTAGAGCGATGCTAGAAACGGGAGGGTGCAGCAATCGTCAAGTATTTTATTGCACTTACACATTTAGACAGGTTTAGGGAATAAAAAAAATTTTGGGAGCTCCTCTAAGGACAACTGCCATAATGCACATACATTCTGCTGCATCTTAATAAAATAATTTGGAAAAGCAGTGTCTCAGACACAGCTGTAGCCAGGAAAGTTCTTAAATAGGAAAGTGGCACAATTTAATATATGCATCTATTTGCACAACAAAATAATCTTGGAAGTACATTGTGTTTCTCTTCATATCAAGGCTTTCATTCTTAACCCCTTAACGACCTTGGGTCTTTCTGTTTTTGTGTTTTCATTTTTTGCTCCCCTTCTTCCCAGAGCCAGAACTTTCTAAATTTTCATTCAATATGGCCATGTGAGGGCTTATTTTTTGCAGGACCAGTTGTACTTTTAAACGCCATCACTGGTTTTACCATATCATGTGCTGGAACGGGAAAAAAATTCCAAGTGCGGTGAAATTGCAAAAAAAAAATGCAATTCCAGTTGTTTTTTGGGTCCTTTTTTTACCACGTTCACTGATTGCTAAAACTGACCTGCCATCATTATTCTCCAGGTCATTACGAGTTTGCAGACACCAAACATGTATAGGTTCTTTTTTATTTAAATGGTTGAAAAAAATCCAAAGTTTGTTTAAAAAAAAAAAAAAAGACGCCATTTTCCGAGACCAGTAGCGTCTCCATTTTTCGGTATCTGGGGCTGGGTGAGGGCTTATTTTTTGCGCGCCGGGCTGTCGTTTTTATTTATACCATTTTGGGGTAAATCCGATGTTTTGATCGCCCGTTATTGCATTTTATTGCAATGTTGCAGTGACCAATCCAGAAGGATTTAAGCAATGCATTATAACATTTATATATTTGTATAAACAAATACCAGCAGTTACAAAAATGGGGCATTTCAGATAATTCCTCAGTGCATGAAGTCAGGGACCCCAGGATAGACATAGCCCTTCTTAGGGTAGTCTCTGGGTTATTTATTATCTCTGAAACCAATCCTCTTATTTTCCCCTTTTTTTCTTCCGGAAGGAAAGACATTTGTTTTCTTGACTCTAGCAAGATTCCCAAGAAGATCTGTTTGTCTTAGTTTCAGTTGAGATTTTTTTAGATTTATTAGCCACCCTAAGGACGCTAAAATTCCTGACACTTGCGTTACTGCTAGATTGCATTCAGTCTCTGACTCCCCCACGATGAGAAAGTCGTTCAAGTATGGGATGAACAGCACATCTATTTCTCTTATGTCTGCTGACATTTCCACCACTATTTTTGTAAATGCTCTTGGGGCTATAGATAGACCAAAAGGGAGGACATGGAACTGCAAGTGTTTTAAATGTCCCCTGATGTTGACTGCTACCCTTAGGTATTTTTGATGCCTGAAAATAGGCACACGGTAATAGGCATCTTTGAGGTCTATAGTGGCCATGAAACATCCCGGAAATAATAGCTTTATCGTTGATTCGATAGTTTCCATCTTGAACCGTTTTGGCACCAAAAACTTGTTCAGACCTTTTAGGTTTATGATAGTCCTGAGTGATTCGTCTGTTTTTTTCTTAGGAATAGAGGACCGTAGAAACACTTTTTTTCCTCTCCATTTGGAACATAAGCTAACGCTCCCTTGTGAATTAGAAACAGAACTTGTTGTTCTAAGGCATTTTAACCTAACCCCGAATGTTGGCATTTGGTGACAATATATGTGTCTGGGGGGGAAAGAGAAATTCTAACTTTAACCCGTCCTGAATGGTGTCTAGTACCCAGGGGTTTAGGGAAATATTTTCCCAGGCAGGGAAGAACTGTTTTAACCTTCCACCTACCTGGGACCTGGCGTCATTGTCTCCCTGATTTTTTTGTTAACCAGGACAAAAACCGATCCCCTTGGGAGGTCTTCCCTTTATTCCTGGGTTCTTTTCATTTTGAGTCTTTATATTTTGCGGCCCCTTTCCTGAAAGGACGGAATAGCCTCTTAAACCTTGGCGTGTTAGTCTGGGGGAACCCTTTCTTAAGAGTCTGCGGCTTTATCCAGTATCTCAGCAAGTGATGATCCAAAAAGAAATTTCTCCTTCAAAGGGGATACTGCAAAGTCTGAATTTTGAGTTGAAGTCCCCTGTCTAGTTTTGTAGCCAAAGGGCTCTCCTGGCTGAATTAGACAAGGCGTCGACTCGTGCTGTCAGACGGACAGCGTCTGCTGAAGCCTCAGCAAGGAAGTCTGCTGCTTTCGCTATATTTGGTAGGCATGCTAGTAGTTGATCCCTAGGGGATTTGTTCCTGATCTGTTCTCGCAGCTGACCTAACCATAAACTTAAGGATCTTGCAATACACATGGCCACTATGTTTGGTTTGAACGCTGCAGCTCCAGATTCCCATGCTTTGTTGAAAAAACTCTCTACTTTCCTATCAACAGGGTCTTTTAAAAGTCCTGCATCATCAAATGGGAGAGCTGAGTTGTGGGATACTTTACATACCGCAACATCGACTTTAGGTGTTTTATCCTAATACTCTGAGTCCTCTGGCTCAAAGGGGTATTTCCTCTTAATTAGTTTTGGAGTGAAAGCTTTTTTGTCTGGTTTCTTCCATTCCCTTTTGATTAATTGGGCAATGGTTTTATGTACCGGAAAATATTTATGTTTCCTGCTCTCCAATTCCCCAAACACTTGATTCTGCATGGACCTAGGCTCCTTCACTTCCATGATGGCTCTGACCGCCTTCACTAGCCTACTAGTATCTCCAGGCGGAAAACATGAAGGATCCCCATCGCTGTCAATAGAGGATGATGACGGTGTGGAGTCTGTGTAGTAGTTTCCCAGCTGTCGTTCCTCAACATCCTCTTCTGAACTAGACTTCCCGCTAGCCTCTTTTGTTGAAGTGCTGGCTGGCGATGCCTCTTCCCTGTGCCAGTCATTGCATTGGTTGCCCATCCAATATAGAGTTCAATTTAAACTTATCACGCTTACCCACAAAGTGCTCCATGCTTCAGTACCCCCTACATCTCCTCTCTTGTCTCAGTCTACCACCCTACACGTGCCCTCCGTTCTGCAAATGACTTAAAATTAAAATCCTCCATAATCCGAACTTCCCACTCCCGTCTCCAAGATTTCTCGCGTGCTGCGCCAATTCTTTGGAATGCACTACCCAGGACAGTTCGATTAATTCCCAATACCCAGTTTCAAGCGAACCCTAAAAACACATTTCTTTAGACTGGCGTATCGCCTAAACACACTCTGTCCGTCCCAGTTTTCCCCCATATTAAAATCTTCTTCAACTTCAGGTTCATACCAACCATGCACATAATAGCCTCGGTCAGGACTGTACACATATTGGCTGGCGACCAGTCCATGTATTATTATTTATCCTATTTAGTATATCAAGGCTGCATTATACAATATATGTACTTTTTACCTTTTGTGTCTCCCCCATTTCTTCATAGACTGTAAGCTTGCGAGCAGGGCCCTCACTCCTTTCGATATGAGATATGCTTATTCTGTATTGTCTGTATATGTCCCCCCTAAAATTTGTAAAGTGTTGCGGAATATGTTGGCGCTATAAAAATAAAAACTATTATTATTATTCCCTTAAGTGATTTCCTAATCTCGACTTTAATCATGTACCGCATACTATCCATGAGAGGGGGACTCTTGACAGGGTCTTTTCAATATAATCCCTGCATAACCGTTTAGTGTAGGCTGCCCCTAATCTACACTTGCACAGCATACATTCTTCATGTTTAGACTTTGCGCCTTCCTAGGACTGTCCTAAAAAAAAATGTATAAACAAAAGTGGATACATCTTAGCAAAGATTTTTCCGGGATTACCCCTGACTTACCCCACCTGACACAGGACTACCGAGGTCGGAGGGGCTGCGCTTCTGTGGTTCTCCAGGCTGAGTTGCATCCTCCATCCTTGAACACCTTGCAGCATGGAATGGAGGAAAGGGGGGGATCTTTATTTGATATTCCACCTCCCCCCAGCCGGAAATAGGAGTAGCCACAATCTTCTTCCCTGGGGAATCACATAGCCAATACCGGCCGTGCCCCAAGATGATGCCCTGCTCTATCCCGGGGATGCACTAACCACTATGGGCCGTGCCCCTCGGATGCATCGCTGTGCCGGCTCCCAGCGATGCACTGCGCAACCGGAAGTGACATCAGACACCGAGCAGGGGTTCCGGGGAAGCACTATGCTGTGCCACCGGAACTGATGTCATTCCTTTTGTCGCCCAGAGATGCACCGCGCTCCCGGAGAAGCTTCAATCCGGTGGCCGGCATCTGGAGCGGCACCATGGACGCCTTCCCCACCGCCTTCGGAGAGATCCATGACCCTGCGATCGGCTTCAGGTGTGCTGCGGACGCCTCTCACAGTGCTCCCGGTCCCTCATGGTTGGCTTCTGGTGCGACGCAGCCACTTTGACCAGGTAAATTCTTCACTCCTCTGGCAGCGCCCGGGGAGCCGTAGGGTCTCCTCCAGGACAGGAAACCACTGAGGCATGATAGAGGGGTCCAACTTTTAATCCTGTAGGGTTTCCTGTCCTTGGGACGGATCCTCTCCTTATGGTGTGGTGGTGGGAAATGGGAAAAATTAGAATATGGGATAGTTCTCCCTGAATTCCTATATGTTCTGGAACATTCAGCCTCTATAGTCCCAAAAAAGGTCTTTGGCATGATCAACTCCCTTTTAGTATCCTTCATATGGGGCTCAAACTGAAATGGACCACTCTTTAGAAGCAGAACTCCCAGACTTCTTATACTATTTAGATGGCCAACTTCACTTTCTACAACAATCTGGATAGCAGATAATCATTTGCCTAATTCTGAACACCACCTTTGTGTACTGTTTGAGTGTTCAGAGTCTATGGGGGTCTTGGAGGCACCAGGGCAATACGGATACTCCTTCCTACCAAATCACAGACTTGCAGTTCTAGTGTGGAGAGACACCAAAAAAGATTTTTCAGTCCAAGGACACAGTACCGGAGTCCCCCTTATGTCATAGCAGTACTCTTCCCAAATTGCTACATTCCCAATATGCTCAGTTTTGGTAGAACTTAGAGGAGTCAACAGGTATACATTCAGGATGTTCTTGTTTCTTTCAATGTCAACAGCTCTATCAAACCCACCAAACATGTTTTCTTTAGGTATCTGCAACTAAAGCATGCCCCAAATAACCAGTTCCCAGACATTGGAAATATTTTCATATCCTCATATTCCCAGATAGTGATTCTAAAGGAGCCAGGGGTTGATCTTTATATACAGTTACTAAGCAGTAAATGCTCTTCATTGCCATCGTTTGTTGAGACCAATAATACCCTCCCTGTCAGAGGCGGATTGGAGCAAGGCCTTGACCTCCCTACAATAATGTTTCACCAGCAATTATTAACAGTCTAGTGAGTCAAAATATACAGGTGCATCTCACTAAATTAGAATATCATGAAAAAGTTAATTTATTTCGGTTCTTCAATACAAAAAGTGAAGCTCATATATTGTGTAGTCATTACAAACAGAGTGATCTATTGCAAGTGTTTATTTCTGTGAATGTTGATCATTATGGCTTACAGCCAATGAAAACACAAGTCATTATCTCAGTAAATTAGAATACTTTATAACAGCTTGAAAAATGTTCTTAAAATCTGAAATGTTGGCCTACTAAAATGTATGTTCAGTAAATGCACTCAATACTTGGTCGGGGCTCCTTTTGCATCAATTACTGCATCAATGCTGCGTGGCATGGAGGCGATCAGCCTGTGGCACTGCTGAGGTGTTATGGAAGCCCAGGTTGCTTTGATAGCAGCCTTCAGCTCGTCTGCATTGTTGGGTCTGGTGTCTCTCATCTTCCTCTTGACAATACCCCATAGATTCTCTGGGGTTAAGGTCAGGCGAATTTGCTGGCCAATCAAGCACAGTGATACTGGTGTTTGTAAACCAAGTATTGGTACTTTTGGCCAGGGCTGTGGAGTCGGTAAGCCAAACCTGCGACTCAGACTCCTCAATTTCCCTTACACCGACTCCATGACTCCGACTCCCACATATATTGCTTATATTTAAGTGAAAAATTTATTGTAGTACAATGTGAACATCAGACATTTAATCATTTTTACAATACAATAATCAAGATATTTAGATAGAACATAATATATATTTATTGGAATACATTAGAACACAAAAAACTGCAATAAATTGTAAATATGTAATATCGATTACATATATATATATATATATATATATATATATATATATATATATATATATATATATATATATATATATATATATATAGTACAGACCAAAAGTTTGGACACACCTTCTCATTGAAGCTCATGAAGAGAATGCCAAGAGTGTGCAAAGCAGTCATCAAAGCAAAAGGTGGCTGCTTTGAAGAACCTAGAATATCAGACATATTTTCAGTTGTTTCACACTTTTTTGTTAAGTATATAATTCCACATGTGTTAATTCATAGTTTTGATGCCTTCAGTGTGAATGTACAATTTTCATAGTCATGAAAATACAGAAAAATCTTTAAATGAGGTGTGTCCAAACTTTTGGTCTGTACTGTGTATATATATATATATATATATATATATATATATATATATATATATATATATATATATATATATATATATATATACACACACACACACACACACACACACAACACTATGTAATAAACTATGTAATTGGCAAAAAACTGTTTTCAACAAAAACATTATACTAAATAACATTTGTGCACTCTATGAATTTGTTCTAAGAAATAGAATTGCCTCCATCAGATCCTCCTTCATAGATGACCTCAAATCTGACCTAATACTTTTAAGGCTAGAGAACAACCTCTCTACACTAACTTGGGTTGGAGGCAAAGCCGTAACCACATGGGCAACATCTCTAACAATTTCCGGGTATAAAGGAATTGCCTCATGCACAGTCAGTTTTGATGAACAGTTGAATTTTTCTATTTCTTTGAGAGCAAGTGAAACATTTTGCTGAAATATGGTCAATCTGCTTGCTATAGGAGACGGAGTGAAATCTTTTTCCTTGCGGCAACGCTTTGCCTGCTCCATGTCATCCAAATACTTGTCAAAGTCAAACTCCTCATCTGATGAGGATGAAGATATGGCAGCAGTAGCACTGGCCGGACCCAAGTCCTCTTGCGCCTGGCAGTCCTCCTGTAGGCCACTCATCCTAACTGCTACCTCAGTCAGAGCTTCTTTTCCTTTAGTAAGCCGTTGATCATCAAGCAGTATATGATGACTTGGGTCCACATAAACAGCTGCCAGAAAATTTTTATTTTCCAATAGCTGTGTCTCTCTCCGTTTTATTGAAGCAGAAATGTCATCTGCAATTAAACCTCCTCTTTGGGACAGGCAAAATAGCAAGTTCTTCCACTCCCTTATGAAAAGGCCAGGAGTTAAATCCTCAGCTTGTAATTTTTTAGTCACGGTAAATGGGTGATTAAGCAATTCCTTCAATTCAGCCACCTGTGTCCATTGACCTTCATTTAGGGTTACCTGAGGGTTCGCCATATCTATAAGAAACGGTTTTAGTTCAAGCAATCGCTCAATCATTAAATAAGTGCTGCCCACCGAGTGGCTTGATCGACAATTGCCCCTTTCCCAGCAAGTCTCTTCAAGATGGAATCAATTTTAGGGGTTCTGGCGGCAATAACCAATTTCCTCACTTTTCCAATCAGATTTCCAGCATGTCCCTCTTACAGACTATCTCTTATTGCCAGCTGAAGCGTGTGCACAACACAGCGCATGTGATGAATAGGAAAGTGTTTTGAAGCAGCTTCAACAAGATCATCTATTTCTAAAGTAAAATTTTGCTGTTCTTCTGTTGTAATATCAGTTTGTTCCTCAGTTACATGAACAGCACTGTGGCCTTCCATCTCAAACATGCTGAATCCTAAATTTTCTTCTAGCTGTTGTTTATTACTCTCATTCATCAGTTTAATTGTACTTATGTTTGAAGCATTGTCCGTTACAATAGCAAGAACCTGTTCTTATTTGAGTTCGTAATCTTGCAGAACTTTTTCCACTAAGGCCTGCAGAAACTGGCTGGTGTGATGAGCTTTAGTATCTTTTACTGCCAGTGTCTTGGTAACTATTTCTTTGTTGTCACAAACATATCGAACATTGATGGCAGAATAGTTCACTCTGTGACGTGTGCAGGCATCCATTTTAAGAAACATGGATCGTCTTTTGAGAGTCTTTTTAAGATCTTCCTTTTGTTTAAGGGCTTCTTCAATCACTAATTTTCTAATACTTTCTCTTTCCAGAGAAACACCAAGTTTGCGGGCCATTTCTCCATTAAGAGCTGTAAAAGCTGGTCGTGCAAATAATGATAATGGTACACCGTCCTTCACAACAAGCTGTATGAGCTCTCTTTTAAACATATCTGCTGTCATTGTTACAGTAACTTTGTCACTTACAAGATATCTTGTTAATGATGTTTGAGATGCTCTTTCCTCCTTTGCCCGGCAGGAAGTGCGGGGCGCGGGTTTCTTGGTGCTGCTGTTATCTTTCTCAGTCACAGTTTTGAAAACTTCTGGGTGGAAGTGTTGTAAATGTCTTTTAGATTGGAAGCTCTTGTAGGAGCTGAGTATGCACTGATTTTGGCATCACAGCATTTGTTTTCCTCTGGGTCACTTGTCATACATTGACACACAAAATATTTTTCATCTTGAGTCACTGTGAAATGCTCAAATACAGCTGACTTCATGGGGAGCTTCTTAGACATTCTGTAATCATATAAATTCACTCTCAAAATAATTTTGGCCTATAATATAAAATAATGTATATTATAATTCCACCAGAACAGGGAACCGTGTACAGTGGGGAAAATAAGTATTTGATGCACTGACAATTTTGCAAGTTTTCCCATCTACAAAGAATGGAGAGGTCTGCAATTGTACACTTCACCTGTGAGAGACAGACTAAAAAAAATTCAGAAAATCACATTGTATGATTTAAATAATATGCATTTTATTGTATGAAATACGTATTTCATACAATAGAAAAACAGAACTTAATATTTGGTACAGAAACCTTTGTTTGCAATTACAGAAGTCAGGCATTTCCTGTAAATTCTGTTTCTCTCAGTTGAAGTGTACCTATGATTAAAAATTTCAGACCTCTCCATTCTTTGTAGGTGGGAATCGACAGTGTATCAATTACATACTTTCCCCACTGTATAATTTTGGATAGAAATAAAACAAACTTTGCGTAAATCAATAGTACAGATGCCAAATATAAAGTTTGTAAAATATGTTATTAGATAGCTTTACTTTGAATTTCCAATCTCAGGCTTTTCTTAGGGTACAGCTCACTAAATGCTTCACAATCTATGAAGAGGGGAGGAGGGAGGGAGCAAGTTTGTTGTGTATCATACTCCAGGAACAAAGAAACTGATAACAGAGCTAATAACTTGATGTTTTGGCTTCTATACCTATACAAGTCCTCATATAAGTCTTCATCAATCCTGTTGCTGTATCTTCCCTGTATATTGTATAGAAGCTAGCTTCCCAAAAGTATATGAGCTCAAAGAAAAAACAAACAAGCATCAAGCATACAGAGAGAACATACAGTATACTGGACTATTGATTTATGGACAGTTTATTGAAAGTTTAAATATGCTTTAAGAAGTAATTACCTTAATCTTGTTATCCTGTTCACTCTAGCAATTCTTCTGAGATGAATGCAGGCCTTCCTTCTTTCTGAGTGTTTACTTTTTACCCTGGTCTGTAGAGGAGGAGCTTCACTGCTGTTGGAGTGCAGCACTGACTTATCTCAGCTAAGAAAAAGCGTAGATCCCCAGGCTACATTCACACCATGGGCGTAGCCAGGATCAAAACTAAGGGGGGGGCAGAACCTCATACTGCACACCTCAGCTGCTGCAGAACCTCATACTGCACACCCCTACACTTGAAAATAAAGCCTGCACCTTAAGAAGATGTGGTGAATGCAGTCTATTTATTCCAACTATCAATTGATGTTGATGTGTTACTGAAGACGAGCAATGCCTGTCCTGGGCGTCCTTTTGGGCAGCTGTGAGGTGTACCTGACTGGTGCTAAAAAAAAAAAAAAGGAGTATTAGTCTGTGTGCTACTCAGCTTTCATTCTTTTTGGTACAGATAAGATATGGATAGACAGATATGGATAAATGGATGGATAGATGGAGGGATGGATAGTTGGAGGAATAGATAGAGGGATGGATAGATGGAGAGATAGATAGATGATAGCCATATGGATGGATAGCTGGAGGGATAGATGAAAGGATGAATAGATAGAGTGATAAATGAAAGGATAGCTGGAGGGATAGATAGAGGGATGGATAGATAGATGAATACATGGAGGGATAGAGTGTGATAGACAGATGACAGCTACAGACAGCAAATAGTACATTGCACACATAGTTTACACATTGTACAGAGAGCACAAAATAATCACCTACAATTTTAGCATAAGTTACCTTCCTGTGACAGAGATGAGCAGTAGTACTTTTACTTTCTCCAGCTCGGGGCCCAGGAATCGGATCCTGTGCAGGGCAGGCACCCCTCCTCCTCCTCTCTCTGGTGAAGACGGCAGAAGACAGGACAGAGGAGGGGAGATTGCCCCCTGCAGTCTGGAGCCCGTGCAGGACAGGAGCACTGCAGCATACAAGTGAGTTTTGATAGGTGCGTGCCCGTTTCCAGGGGGGGGGGGGGGGCAGGTTTCAAGATATGACATTCAGACACATTGTTTTGTGAGGATCCATTTTTGGGCTCAAAAACAGATCCTGACAAAGAATGAGCATGTCAGTTTGTGCGGCGTTTTTCTAATCTGCTTTTGCTATTGAAAACATTATCTATGAGCTCAAAAACCTTTCAGGTGATGCGTTTTTTTAAAAAGCTGATCTGCTTTTGCAGCTGAAAAACATATACTCAAAAAACGCAGCAAAAATGCTGTGTGTGAATCTAGCCTTAGATCAGGAATAGAACAGCCATTTATAGGACATTTCATAACTTTCCCAAATTCCTATGAAAAAATATGCAGCACATTCGGCATTGAACTACTGTACCCAATTTATTATATATTTTAGGAGTCGGTCCATTTTATACCAACTCCACCAAAATGAGCACAGACTGACTCCACGAATCTGACTCCACAGCCCTGCTTTTGGCAGTGTGGACAGGTGCAAAGTCCTGCTGGAGAATGACATTTCCATCTCCAAAAAGCTTGTCGGCAGAGGGAAGCATGAAGTGCTCCAAAATTTCCTGGTAGACGGCTGCGCTGACTTTGGTCTTGATAAAACACAGTGAACCTACACCAGCAGGTGACATGGCTCCCCAAACCATCACTGATTGTGGAAACTTCACACTAGACCTCAAGCAGCTTGTATTGTGGCCTCTCCACTCTTCCTCCAGACTCTGGGACCTTGATTTCCAAATGAAAATTGGAACTCTGGAGTGTGTCAGTGACTGCTTTCTGGACATCTGTCAAGTCAGCAGTCTTCCCCATGATTGTGGAGCCTACTGAAACAGACTAGGGGACCTTTTTAAATGCTTAGGAAGCCTTTGCAGGTGTTTTTTATTAATTATTTTAATTTGAGATAATGACTTTTGTGTTTTCATTGGCTGTAAGCCATAATCATCAACATTAACAGAAATAAACACTTGAAATAGATCGCTCTGTTTGTAATGACTATTTAGGAATTTCACTTTTTGTATTGAAAAACTTAAATAAATTAACTTTGATGAAATTCTAATTTTGTGAGATGCACCTGTACATAATCCATCAATGCTACCCGACACCTAGCAGGTTATATAAAATGGGTAGGTCCACCACTGCAGATTGCCATAGGTGTGGGGAAAAGGCAGTAGATTTTATACAGCTGATGTGGTATTTCCCTCCTACTGCAGACTTTTGGAAGGAGGTCATAGCTATCCGCATTGAGATCATGCAAACCCCCTGTATTACTCTGCCCTAAGGTGTGCTTATTGGAAATATTTGAGGATACTTGGCTTCACTATCCTCAGGGAAACATTGTTTTTCGCTAGCAAGGCTATTGCCGAGAGATTGATAGAAGATCCCAAGTGATGAGAATTTTCTTATGAAAAAGTATGTGAAATTTGGTGCCTTACATGTCTGTCTTATGGTTTTGGGTAAAGGGATTATCCGTCCCCTCTCTTTCAGCACATGTACTGTGGGAATTTGCTGGTATCTGAGCTGGGACTGGAGGGTATGTATTCTACATACTCCCGGCCAGAACCCATCTAGTGGGCACACCGTCACTCCATACAAGTGTATGGAGCAATGCTGCACCCACTGGACAAGCTGTGGCCAGGAGCAAGTAGAACACATACATACCCTTCAGTCCCGTCCAAGCTCAGAAGTTAGGACAAAAGAAAAGTTAAAATAATGAGTGGGGGTGAAGGGGGTTGTACTGTATTTCAGTTAAGAGAAAATATCTCCAATTGGACTATACCAGTCTGAAGAGTTCCCACCACAAGTTTGACTACAGTATGGCTAGCTATTAATCAGAGTAGCAAAAGTCATTAGGGAAGTCTGACCCAGGACCAACTACAATAGGATGCAATCAGTATCTAGCCAGCAATGCACAGACTGGCAGCAGGTCTACCAACCCAAGCATGAAAGCTTCATAAAAATATATGCAACTGTCAGGAAACCTGTGGCCAGTCTGTGCGTTGCAATCCAATCTCTGAACTGATTTATACAGATATCTGTATGTGCCCTAAAGCCCCCGTCTCACATAGCGAGATCGCTGCATTGTCACGGTTTTGGTGACGCAACAGCGACCTCACCAGCGATGTCGCTATGTGTGACACTTTGCAGCGATCAGGCCCCAGCTGTTAAGTGTCCTGGACCATTTTTTGGTCGTTGCCCTCCCACTGGTCAGCACACATCGCTCACAGTAGCAGGCTCGTAACCATGATAAACAACGGGTTACTAGGTGCGCGTGTGCCCCTAGTAACCCGATGCTTATCATGGTTACCAGCCTGCTCCAGCAAGCTGGTAACCAGGACATCATGGAAAGATTCTTTCCACGATGTCGCTGCTCCCCTGATCGTTGGTGAGCCGGCCTGTTTGACAGGTCACCAGCGATCACATAGCGCCGCAGCAACGATCCTTGACAGGTCGTATCGTTGTCGTGATCGTTACAGCGTCGCTAAGTGTGACGGAGGCTTTACAGCAGCAATTGCATGTTTTTTTAAAGCATACAATGACATTGATATTTGCAGAGCGATAAGAGAAAAAAGACAAACCACTGTCTGGATTATTTAAGAGGCCTATTACATAGGAAGTTATGCCCCCTCCTTCCCGATTAGCTGTTATCGGAAGCTGCGGCAACTAGCATTCACTTGTCGAGCTGCTCCATCTACTTGTAGTGGCTGGGGCTTGGTAATGAACATCCATCTCCTATTCAAATCAATGATGCAGATGTGCAGTACCCTGCGGTGGCCACTATCAGTAGACGGAGCAGCTTGGCAAGTGAGAGCTTCTGGCCGGCAGCTGATTGGTGGGGGTGCAGGGACCCAGACAGACATGCAACAGTAGACAACCTTTTTAGCAGCTGATCAGCTGCAGCAGTTTTATGACAGTGTTACACCACCTGCCAGGAATAACAGACATTGCTAGACCACCAGCAGAACAAGGGTGGAATATCTATTGTTTTTCTTTTAAAGGAGGCCCTGAAGTGCTTAAGAGTATTCCCAAAATCACAATGTATTCTAATTTGTAAGTATTTATTCATTTGTACCAATATAATCCATGTTTGGCACAATACCCTAAGGATGCCCCTCCAGTTTCCATTGGAACTACTAGCAGCCACTGGTTGATCAGACACAGTGCAGTCCCGTACCTGGTTTACTGCCACATCGCTCTAGGACACCTAGAATGGACCTTCTGTGAGGGAAGATCCCAGGAAGGGTAGAGCCTCCTTTGCAGTGCACCACTCATCAGCAGTGCTTGTGTGCTGTAACTAGTCCCAACATGCAGTACATCACTCCACTTAAGAGCAGAAACTATCTTGCAGGACTGGGTTCAATACAGGAGCTGAGATTAGTTGTCATTTGCTGCCGAGACATGATGTCAAATTGCTATTAATGCTCGGTTGGTACATATGGCAGTGGATAATCTTACCAGATTCGTCAATAGAGCAGCATTTGCAGTTTCTTAAAACTGATGCAACAGGCAATAAACTGCACTGCAGTTATTTTTTCCAGGCTCATCCCCTTACTCATATTGTCTACTACAGGCAATTTGCTCCAGTGGTACATACACCTACCTGTTGTAGCTGGCTCCAACTCAGAGCTGCCATCGATCTCATTGTGGCGATTCAGCTATGAGCATTTTTTTCTTCCAGGCTGCTCTTTTGACAGGTCATGACTGCAGACAGCTTCCAGCAGTTTGATAGCTAGCTCCCTGCTGCAAATCAGCAGTCACACCCCATCAGAGCAGAAGCTGCTGCCAAACACATCACTGGAAGTTGCTGACTCCCCATCAGAAGCAGTGCGTAACCTGTGCCGATAAATCTGCGCTGGGCAGAACAGGCAGGTAGTTAGCACTTACCATATATACTCGAGTACAAGCTGAGGCACCCAATTTTACCACAAAAAAAAAAAAATTAGGAAAATGTATTGACTCAAGTATAATTCTAGGGTGTGAAATGCAGCAGCTACTGCTAAATTTCCCCATCTGGGTATGCATGGCCCCTCTAATCCCCAATCCTGGTATGCATGGCATCATCACTGCACATCTAAAAAAAATAAACACATACTCCTTCCTCACCTCTGCTCCAGTGCTGAATCCTGTTCTGCTGCAGCAGCTCATGTCAGCATCTGAGCAGTGCATGGAGTCCCTGCCATGCCCTCTCAGATGCTGATGTAAGCTGCTGGCATTCACTCCTCTCCATGCTGGGACTATGGGCATGGAGAAGAGTGAATATGCATTCTTTTTAGTAGCGGGCACTGCCTGCTCCTACAGAGAATGACTATGCATTTGCCACACCCATGGGAGTGGAGAAGAGGGAGTATTCATTTCCCTTTAGCAGCAGGCACACGTGGTAGCTGCAGCAGCTACTGCCTGTGTACTGCTCCCCTGCTGCCACAACCCCACCATTTCTATATACTCTAGTATAAGCCAAGCTTTTCAGCACTTTTTGTGCTGAAAAAGCCCACCTCAGCTTATACTAGAGTATGTATGATACCTACTAGTTAGTTCTGAGACCAACAGTAAAAATATGTACTCTTGGATAAGCCTTTAATGATTTTGTGCAGAAACCCTTGATAAGATATGGTTCACAATGTTTTCACCCACATTAGTTTTTACATGTTGCAAAGACTGACAGCATGAAACTACACCCTCATGTAAAATGGGTTTGTGAGATTCAGTTCTATCATGTTTTATGTATATTGAACTAAATGCAATTTGAAGAAAAAAAAAAAAAGCCAGTTCTTTCATTACAGAGCACCCCAGGCCGATTCTCCGGAGGGTCATTTATACTTTAATATTCACAGCCAGTAATTTTCATAAGTTTTATTATTCATGTCAGTCAAGGATACAAAAAAAAAAAAAAAAAGAAAAAGTTTTTCAATGCAAACTTGGAATATTCAGCACTACAATGGCACACAGAATAAGAGCATTTGGTCCACAAACAAAACAATTCAATACATTTCACATAAAACGATTGATCTAGCATTTAAGTAATAAGACTGTTCCATTTCTTGCTGTCCCAGAGGTGCATAGATCCAAGCACACAAAACAAGTGCTATAGGAGTTTACCAGTATTTCAGTGGGCAGAAGACAGGACTAACCCAGGGATCTAACCATTTAGATGGAAACAAACCCAAATAAAAACTTGAAATAAAATTGTTCTGTTACAAATCAGTTAACATGTGGTGCCATACTGCCTGGTCCCTGCACATGTAGTTGCTTACTGTGAAGCAGCCTAGATTTATATTTGCACAAGACTCAACTGTGAGCCCAGCACAGGCCACCACCCCAGTGGTTTGCACCAAAGTGATGACATCACTAGTGTCACAGGACCACTAAGGCCTCGGACTGGCTGCAGCCATCAGGTGACTGAAAATTGTGCATCAGAGAAACATCCAATGCCTCAGTGGATGTGACAGAAATAGGGTAGTCATTGCTTCTGGTGCAGCCTGTGCACTGGATGCATGGGGAGGGGGTCACTGCAAGCAAGTATGGCGGTTTGCAGTTTTCACTACATCAATGCCCCTACTAAGCTTTTTTTTTTTTTTTTTTTTTACCTTTAAGGGGCTGTCAGAAATAGTTACAAAGTGCAGTTAACGGCAGTGTCTGAATATATCCCAAGCCTGTGTCTTCATAGCAGTCATCCCACACTCCTGACACTGGCCATCAGGCTACTGGAGATTACAGGGTAATGTACTGAGCACTGGACCCAGCAGGCACAATTATTAGGCAATACCACATGACATTTAGCTTATGTTAGGAGAAATTACAGCCATTATTTGTAATGAGAATCCTCAGATATCACCAACTTGTAGTTACATTTTGTAATAGTTAATTCTTGAAATGGCTGCAAAATCACGAGACTTTCCCATAGGGAGAAATTAAATTTGTAACAGATTTACCACTATGTGCGAGACTTCACATATCAGCGATAGCCTCCTAAGCCGACATCTTAAATGCATGGTCCCCATTCTTACAATACATCTCAGCACCATAAAGTCAAGAGACTTATCACTGGCATTTGGAAATAATGCTGCAGCCAGAAGTAATTCGCAGTGAATGTTTAGGCCCACTGTCTCCTAAAGAGGGGAAAAAAAAGCCACAATACCTAATAATTACACATATCAGAACATAAGGAATAACTGAGCCAAACCCACTCTTGGAATTTCAGACCCAACTCCACAGATTAGATTGATAAGGTTTGGGAATGGAAAGACTTTACCAAATATTGTGCACAGGCTGAATAGTATAATTATGCAAGCACACATTTTACCAAGCTCTCCAGTAGGCCGGTGTAAGTGTCAAGAAGGGCATCCGAGAGGAGACCACAGTCACATGATGTAAGAGTACTTCATTGAGTTAAATGAATCTTGTATAGTTGGCCATCAGGGAAGACAGATTGCACATTGTAAGCCATAGATAAAGGAAGTGGACTTTAGATGATTCTCAAGTTCCTATAAACATAAGAAAGACTAAGTTTTATTATGCACAGTGATGCAGAAAGTTGTGCAAGTCCTACAATGCATTGTTGCTCCCGACAGGATACAAAGTAAAAACATTTTCTACCTTGAGTTTGAGAGAGCTTTTATATACCCCCCTGTGATGGCCACTTAAAGAATAGGTCTTAAAGTGGGCAAAGCTGGAAAGGGGACATTTAAAACTAGTTTTAATACTTTAAAGAAACCTCCCCACCTTAGACCTGGATATAACATGTTATTACACCACAAGTGCACATCCAGAGTAATTATACTCCCAGTCTTGCAGAGACGTGGCCACAGGCCCCACACCCATGCAAGCTTGCAGGGTCAACGATTCCCATAGAACAGAAAGCTTCGTTGATGTAATGTGCAGCCACCTCTGTTCACCCTGTCTGGATTGAGCTTCCAACCCACACAGGATGAGGGGTCAGAAGGACCTACAATATAGATATGTAGACCAGGGACCTGCACCTAGGATAGACTCCATGTACAGTAGTGAGGTTGTATAGAGCACCCCATCTCTAACTTGGGTGTGGGCTTATAGTAGGTGCACATTACAAACCACCAAAAGCTTGCAAAACTAGTCACAGTAAATGCAATCCATTATGGATTTTTCAGGGAATCTACAAAATATTAATCACATGCAGAGCCAACGCATTCAAGTATGCACTGCAGGTCAATATCTGCAGCATGTGGAATCTACATCAATACACTATGTAGTTAGTAATTCAGCAGCAGTGTATACACATACATGCAGACGGAGCAATGTCACAGGTTTAAGACTGGGCTGTAAAATGAATTCTTGCATTAAGCCAACTGCATTAACAGGCCAAAGTTTTGCACTGGAACAAGTCAATGTAAACACACCTGTATTGTTCAGCATGATGATGTGGAGATTAGGGTACGATGGAGCATTTACTAAGCCGCCTGCTTCGGGGCACTAGCCTGCTGTTTGTCCTCATCTGTTTGGGAATTGGACCACTCTCGATACACACGAGATACTGTTGCACGTGAAAAGCCAAGCAGTTTTGCAGCCTCTGCAACGCTCTTGCCTGAAAGGATCGTGCCAATTATCATGCCACGTTCAAATTCATTCAGCTCTTTCATTTTCCCCATTTTGAAGTACTGACTAATTGGCACACACACACACACAACTGTCTTAAAAATAAGATTCCACTGCCAGAGTTTTCACTCCAGAGTCAAATTGCAGATTTCCAAGAGATTCCTACAAGAGAAAAGAAAAAAAATAAATTTTAAATCTAGTATGAAGATACATATAGTCTGCACAGACACCGAACAAGCAGATGTATAGAGCACAAAAAAACCTTCGCTGAATGTGTCAAGCATTTATTCCCCCTCCACACCAGACCCCAAAATCAAAGAGGGCCACTATACTTCACTTTGCACAACTGACCCAGAACTCTTGGGTACGTTCACTTATCAGGTATTTACTGCAGATGTTTCTGTGCCATTTCTATGTCTCATTGCAAGAAAAACAGTGGAAAATACATAACCTGGTTGCAGATTTTCCCCCCCACTCAATAGTATGGGTAAAATCTGCAAGCACATTGAGAGAATGGACATGCTGCAGATTAAAGTCTACAAGAAAAAATAAGCAATGTGTGCATGAGACTTCACAAATCTCAGTTTGCAGAGACTGAAATCCTTCAGGTTGTGACAAAACTGCAGAACATAAAAACACATCCACAGACCCTCAGGGCTTGTTCACACATTGTGTTTCTCCTAGCATTTTTTTGTCCCATTAAATGAAAGTTTTCTGAAAACTCAAGCTGCCTTTTGCGTTGCAGATTTGTTGGGGATAAGTCCTTTTTGGAGATAGATTACATTAAAAATGTGCAGTGTCCTATAGCCTGTGAAGTAATGCATTACTGACTGCAGAAGGAGCCAACTGAGAATCTGTCAGTACCCCATGCCAGTCTGTAACCCATCGGGCTTTAGGCTATGTGCCCACGATGCAGAAATGCTGCATATTTTTTCTGCTTCTCCCTGGCAGGAAAAAGGCATGCATATTTTAAGTGCGTTTTTTCTGCCAGGCAGAAGAGTTTGTGAAGCGTTTTTGCATGCACTTCCGCATGTAGGTTGACAAGCGCTTTCCAAGCGATTTTAGCATCACTTGGAAAAGTGCTTGACAACTTGGTCACACTATATAAACCCATGCCACTGGCATGGATTTATATAGTGTGAACAAGTAATAGTTTAAAAAAAAAAAAAAAGAAGAATGGTAAAAAATAAAAATTATACTTACCAGGGCTGTGGAGTCAGAGTCGTGGAGTCGGTATAAAATGGACCGACTCAGACAATATATAATAAATTGGGTGCAGTAGATCAATGCAGTTTGTGGGGAATATTTTTTCATAGTAATTTGGGAAAGTTATAAAATGTCCTATAAATAGCTGTTCTATTCCTGATCTAAGGCTACATTCACAGCATTTTTGAAGGATAAGTTTTTCAGCTGCAAAAGCAGATCAGCTTTTTAACCCCTTTACGACATAGGGCATATTGGTATGCCTTGTGCCATCACCCCCAGTTCAGTGAGGGCTCCGGCGCTGAGCCCGCACTGAACCGAGCACATGTCAGCTGATTCTTACAACTGACATGTGCACGCAACAGCCGAGGGTGGAATCGCGATCCACCCGCGGCTGTTAACATGTTAAATGCCGCTGTCAATCTCCGACAGCGGCATTTAACTCCCGCTTCCAGGAAGAATGTCCTAAGCCCCGCCCATCGGCAACCCCATCACATGATTGCAGGTCACCGATGGGTGGTCATGACAACCCTGGGTCTGCAGCAGACACCAATGGTTGTCATGAGCTGGTCACTATGAGCGCCACCTAGTGGTTGGCGCTCATAGCACAGGACCATCTCTGCTGCATGCAGGGGGATCTGCTCGTCCCCTGTATACAGCATAGCCGATCAAATGAGTTCTGCTTCTAGTCTCCTATGAAGACTATAGAAGCAAGCAAAAAGTGAAAAAAGTGTATTAAAAAATAAAAAATGTAAAAGTTTAAATCACCCCCCTTTCGCCCCATTCAAAATAAAAAAAACAAAAAAAAAAAAACACATACACATTTGGTATTGCCGCGTTCAGAATCGCCCGATCTATCAATATAAAAAAAAAAATTAATCCGATCGGTAAACGGCATAATGAGAAAAATTCTAAACGGCAGAATTGCTTTTTTGGTCGGCGCAAAATTACAATAAAATGCAATAACGGGCGATCAAAACATTGGATCTACCCCAAAATAGCATCAATAAAAACTTCAGCTCTGTGCGCAAAAAATAAGCCCTCACAAGGCCCCAGATCCCAAAAAATGGAGACGCTATGGGTCTTGGAAAATGGCACCATTTTTTTTTTTACCAAACTTTGGAGTTTTTTTCGCCACTTAAATAAAAAAAACCCTATACATGTTTGGTGTCTACGAACTCATAATGACCTTGAGAATAATAATGGCAGGTCAGTTTTAGCATTCACTGAACGTGGTAAAAAAAACAAACATGTGGAATTGCATTTTTTTTTTGCAATTTCACAGCTCTTGGAATTTTTTTCCCGTAAACGATATGGTAAAACTAGTAACGACGTTGAAAAGTACAACTCGTCCTGCAAAAAATAAGCCCTCACATGGCCATATTGACCAAAAAATAAAAACGCTATGGCAACAAGGGGAGCAAAAAACAGAAAATGCTCTGGTCCCTGAGGGGTTAAAAAAATATTCACATCACATGAAAGGTTTTTGAGCTCCTAGATAATATTTTAAATAGCAAAAGCAGATTAGAAAAACAATGTGTCTGAATGTCATCTTGAAACCCATTGACTTTGCTGGGATGGCCAGAGACACTGCATTTTACTGCAAAAAACTGATCCGGACAGAGCAGAGAAAACACCGGGGGACATTGGTAGGCAAGTATAATCTTTATTTTTTAAATTATTTTTTTTTAACAGGCACTATGACACCCGAGTCTGGAGGAGAGTCCTCTTCAAACCCAGGTACCATCCACACATTAAATCACAATATCCATATGTGCAAATGTGCTGACACGGCTATTAAGCATTTCAATGTAAGTCAATAGCAGCAATTATGCTGCATGTCCGTAAAATTGACATGCTGCATATTTTCCGCAATTATAATCCACAGGAGAAATTTCCGCAGCATATGCACAGCACATGCAGATCATTGGGGACCATGGGGCACATATTACCAAGTGTTTTCACGGCAGAAATTCCACAGCAAAAACACAGTGGGTACGCAGCCTTATGGCCTCCTCTGCTGATTTTTGATCATATAGAAGTTTAATGTGCAGCCAAACAAGGAGCCTGTACAAGGTAAATGCGGCAACAATTTCAGTGGAGCTTAGCCATTTGTATGCATGCACTTCATGGACAAAAGGGCCCCAATCCCTTTAATAATGCTAGGCCGTGCGATCAACATGCATGCTCCGCCTGCAGCGCCCCCTGTGCTGCACCTCCGGGCCCCATTGCTGCTCTGCACTGTGCTCGAAGCTGCAGACCCCGCAGTCACGTGGTGCAGCGCTCACAGCGCGGGGAGGTTAACCCCCTCACGGCCGGGTATTACTTGTACCTCACGACAGGATACAGGGCGGAGATGGCGGCTCCGCGCTGTGTTTTAGAGAGGTTACGCTCTGCCCCCCCTGTGAGACCACTGCAGGCACCGCAGCTCTGAGTGGACAATGAGGGAGCGAACATGAGGAGAATAGGGGCCGGCTGCAAGGCTCCGCGCACCCGCGGGATGTGACGAAGAGCGAGCACCGCGGCTCTTACCGACGTCTCCTTCGCACCGTAACCCCAGGTGAATTCGCCGCCCCTGCACCATGTCCCGCACACAGCCCGAACCTCGCACCGCTACTTACCAGCAACCGAACCCAGAGAGGAAGAGGAGGGCCCGGCCGCCAGCTAATAAAGGAGAGCAGCTCTCGCGAGAGTCAGCGGGTGACGCGACGGTGCCAGACACCACGTGACTGATTCTCACTATCCAGCTGCAGTCTACTGTGCGGCGGAACTACATCTCCCAGCATGCCTTGCTGTTCATTGTACTGATGTGCATGATAGATGTTGCAGTCCGCAGGGATTTGCAGTTCTGCTTGGTGAATAGTGAGGGTGATTGTCCAAACCTGGCAACGACTCGTGTGCCGAGGAATGGGCATAATGACTAGTACAAGAATAATGGAAGGTGTGGGGTTTCCTGGGCTCCTGCACGGACTGTGTGTAGGTTACAGGGCACGAGCATGTCCTATGTAACATGTATTATATGTTAGTGGATTACAGCCAGCACTAATGGGCAGGGATCATCTACACTCGGAAACGTGCCAGCACTAATGGGCAAGGATCGTCTACTCTAGGGAGCATGCCTGCTTTTTTGGGCAGGGATCATCCACACTAGGGAGCATGCCAACACTAATGGACAGGGATCATCTACACTAAGAATGTGCCAGCACTAATAGGCAAGGATCGTCTACTCTAGGGAGCATGCCAGCACTAATGGGCAGGGATCATCCACACTAGGGAGCATGCCAGCACTGGTGGGCAGGGATCGTCCACACTAGGGAACATGCCAGCACTAATGGGCAGGGATCATCCACACTAGGGAGCATGCCAGCACTGGTGGGCAGGGATCGTCCACACTAGGGAACATGCCAGTACTAATGGGCAGGGATCATCCACACTAGGGAGCATGCCAGCACTGGTGGGCAGGGATCGTCCACACTAGGGAACATGCCAGCACTAATGGGCAGGGATCATCCACACTAGGGAGCATGCCAGCACTAATGGGCAGGGATCATCCACACTAGGGAGCATGCCAGCACTAATGGGCAGGGATCATCCACACTAGGGAGCATGCCAGCACTAATGGGCAGGGATCATCCACACTAGGGAGTGTGCCAGCACTAATGAGCAGGGATCGTCTACACTAGGCAGCATGCCAGCACTAATGGGCAGGAATCATCCACACTAAGGAGCATGCCAGCACTAATGGGCAGGGATCGTCCACACTAGGGAGCATGCTAGCACTAATGGGTAGGGATCGTCCACACTAGGGAACGTGCCAGCACTAATGGGCAGGGATTGTCCACACTAAGGAACGTGCCAGCACTAATGGTCAGGGATCATCCACACTAGGAAGCATGTCAGCACTAATTGGTAGGGATCATCTACACTAAGGAACGTGCCAGCACTAATGGACAAGGATTGTCTACACTAGGGAGCATGCCAGCACTAATGGGCAGGCATTGTCTACACTAGGGAGCGTGCCAGCACTAATAGGCAGGGATCATCCACACTAGGGAGCATGCCAGCACTAATGGGTAGGGATCATCTACACTAAGGAACGTGCCAGCACTAATGGGCAGGGATCGTCTACACTAGGGAGCATGCCAGCACTAATGGGTAGGGATCATCTACACTAAGGAACGTTCCAGCACTAATGGGCAGGGATCGTCTAACACCTGCAGATGCTGGGGTGGTGCTGGACCGCCCCTTTAAAGAGCTCGTTCACACGACTGTATTTTTGGCTTGCGTTCTATCTGTGGAAAAAACGGACAGCACTCGGACCAATGTTATTCAGTGCAGCCGTTATGATGAGTGATTTCTTTCACTGACCAAATCTGCCTGTAAAAAAAAAACTCAGCGTGCACTAATTTAGTCTGTCAATCGGATGAGACTCGTCCATTCACATCTGTGGACGCATGGAAAAAAATCGGATGTCACAGTATAGCATTCAATTTTTATGGTTACATTACAAATATGTAACACAGGAAACTGTAAATGATTAATAGCTGCTCATGTATAAAAGAGATTGTATATGGACTGCACACGGGTGACAAGTGAGAAGAAATCGTCCCACTTTTCTGAATGAATCAATTTTGACGCTGCGTTGACGCAGTGTAAACTGACCTGCGGTGCACGTTTGAAATCTGCTATGTTGCAACTTATCTTGTGGGTACGCTGAGTTTTATATGCCAATATTTCCCCATAGACTTGAATGAGACCAGGAAAATCCGCTGCAGAAATGCATCAAAACGTATAAAAAAATATCCCAGTTTCATCCTGAAAAATATGATGATTTTCATCCCTGGATCCCCAAATCTAAGTGTGAAAAACTTGTTGCATCATTCCCAAGAAGGCTCATGGCTGTACTAGCTGAAAAGGGTGCGTCTACTCAATACTGAGCAAAGGGTCTGAATACTTATGACCATGTGATATTTCAGTTTTTCTTTTTTAATAAATTTGCAAAAATTTCTACATTTCTGTTTTTTTTTCAGTCAAGATGGGGTGCAGAGTGTACTTAAATGAGAAAAAAATGAACTTTTTAGAATTTACCAAATGGCTGCAATGAAGCAGAGTGAAAAATTTAAAGGGGTCTGAACACTTTCCGTACCCACTGTACTCCCCAGACAATGTTATTAAACCAGAACGATACTGGTACAAATATAAAATGCATAAATACATGAATCAAAAATAAAACAAAAGAAAAGCACATATTAAAAGAAAAACAATTTTTTTTGATTTTCCTTAAAAAAAAAACTACCTATGTTGGATTCTCCTTTTGAGTATTAAAAATAAAAATATCATGAGCATTTCACAATGACAACATAACCATGCGGTGACCTAACTCAATTATTAAACTGGTACCTCTTATAAATTTTTTAAAAAAATTGTGATAATTTATTTATTTATATATATTATTATTATTATATATTATATATAATGGATTTCCTTGAATATTCGTATTGTGTATGAACATTTTTTGAAAGATCCTCTTAAATTCCATCTCACGTTCATATCGGGTGAGGCTCAGGGTAAAAAAGAGTCGCATCGAACCAAGGTAAATGTGAACGGAGGGGAATTAAGGCCAAAGGGTTCTCATGCTCACATTGGGTGTGGTTCAGGGAAAAAAAAAACAGTCACATCAAACCAAGATGAATGTGAACAGAGGGGAATTGAGTTCAAAGAGTTCTCAGATGTATTCTAATACCTCATTGGGTCCCTCTGGATGTAAACTGCCCAAACGATAGATCCAATAGGATTCTTTGGCAGTGGCGTACCGCCAATGGTGGCAGGCCACGCCACTGCTATGGGGCCCGTGAGCCGGGAGGGCCCCAAAGCAGCGGGGGAACAAGGACGATAGGTGAGTATTGGGGGGAGGGAGGTTGCGGTGGAGGAGCTGGGCACACGCTGTAGCTGGCTGCTGCAGCTACCACGTGTGCCCACTTACTAAAGGGAAATGAATATTCATTCTTCTCCACTCCCATGGGCGTGAAGAAGAATGAATATTCATTCTCTTTAGTAGCGGGCACAGAGGAGCGCTGCGCCGCGGCTACTAAAGAGAATGCATATTCACTCCTCTCCACACCCATAGTCCCGGCATGGAGAGGAGTGAATATGCCGGCAGCAGCAGCTCACCTTGGCATCTGAGAGCGCGTGCTGCTCAGATGCCGACATGAGCTGCCTGGCAGACAGGACACAGCACCGCTGGGGCAGAGGTGAGGAAGGAAGGTGAGTATAAGTGTTTATTTTTTTTGTGTACAGTGATGGGGCCATACATACCAGGATTGGGGGGTGAGGAGGCCACACATACCAGGCTTGGGGGGTGAGGAGGCCACACGTACCAGGATTGGGGGATGAGGGGGGCCACGAATACCAGAATTGGGGGATGAGGGGGGCCACGCATACCAGGATTGGGCGATGAGGGGGGCCACGCATACCAGGATTGGGGGATGAGGGGGGCCACGCATACCAGGATTGGGGGATGAGGGGGCCACGCATACCAGGATTGGTGGATGAGGGGGGCCATGCATACCAGGATTGGGGGATGAAGAGGGCCGCACATACCAGGATTGGGGGGGGTGAGGGGGTCCACGCATACCAGGATTGGGGGATGAGGGGTGCAATACGTACCAGGATTGGGGGATGAGGAGTGCCATATGTACCAGGATTGGGGGATGAGGGGTGCCATACGTACCAGGATGGGGAAATTTACCAGTAGCTGCTGCATTTCCCACCCTAGGCTTATACGCGAGTCAATATGTTTTCCCATTTTTTTGTGGTAAAATTAGGGGCCTTGGCTTATACTCGGGTCGGCTTGTTTAAAATATACGTTATTTTAAAATCAGTGAGTATGTGGTGCCCATAATGCTGCAGGACTGTGGGGTGCATTATACTATATGGGGGCTACATTTTACCCTATGGGGTGTGTAATATACTGTATGGAGGATTATTGGGAGTGCATTATATTCTATGGAGGACCATGGGAAGTTCATTATACTATATGGAGGATTATGGGGGGCGCATTATACTATATGGAGGATTATGGGTGGCGTATTATACTATATGGAAGGCTATGTGGGGCCATTATAATGTTTTGAGGGCTATGTGGGGGGCCATTATACTATATGAAAGCAATTATACGGTGTGAAGGTTTTTGTGGGGTCCATCATACTGTTTGGGGGGCTGTGTGGGCCATTATACTGTTTGGAGGGCTAGTGCGGGCCATTATACTGTTTGTAGGCCCATTATACTGTATGGAGGGCTGTGTGGGAGTTACAGTTGGGGGATCATACTGTGTTGTGGTCACCATACTTTGCCAGGGGAGTTGAAGTGGGGTACAGTAGGGTCATTATACTGTGCATGAGGAGGCTAATGTGGAGGAATGCACCATGGGGGTATCATACTGTGTTTGGGGGCACTTTTATTGGCATCATACTTTAAGGGGGCAATGAAAGCGGAATCTAGGACTTCAGCAGGAGGAAAATTACTATGTAAAGGCTGGAAAGTGAGATCTGCTCTTCTGTGACCCTGACAAATATTTATCTATTTTTTATATAAATTTGCTCCAAAGGGGTGACCCTTATAGAATTAAATTTTTATTATGACTCAAAGTGATATGCTTGGACAAGTTCTGTTTTAAAAAAACTATTTTCATGTTGTGTCTGTGACCGTTCATGCGGCTACGTAGCGTTTGTGTGGTACGTCCCACTTAATTGAGTCCACAATCACAGGTCACAACATAAACTATATAGTCTGAGTTATGTTGCACAGCTTCTGGATACCCACAGTTGCAGTAGAAAACTTCACAGAGCAGATTACATGGGATAACAAGCTTTTACTTCTCAGAACATTAGGTAAAGGAAAAAAATGCACAGTCACACAGTACTGCACCAGGAAGTAACAAAACAGAAAGTACAAGAGAGACTTTTTTTCTTTTACAATACAGTAACCAAGGAAACTTTACATAACATTGCCATCTACTGTCAGATCAGCATAAAGTCCTCTTTCACACAAACAAAGAAGTCCACAACTGTTGCATATACCAACACCCTTTCTCAACAGTAAGGACTTATTCAGTCAAACCTAATTTCTTCATTAGTCTCTGATGTTTTTCAGCATTCAATGCCTTTGTGAAAATGTCTGCTGTCATATCTTCAGTTGGACAATATTCTAATTTCAGGATTCCTTGTTCCTGATGGTCCCTTAAGAAATGATACTTCACATCAATGTGCTTGGTTCTTGGGTTAACTCTTTCCATCTGAGCAATAATAAGACATCCCTGATTGTCCTCATTTATTTTTGTTGGTTCCAACTGTGCTTGTCCTAGGTCTGTTAGCAATTGTCTTAACCATAGAACTTCTTGACTCACATGTGCTGCTGCAACATATTCTGCTTCTGTTGATGGCAGCGTTACTATTGATTGTTTTTTACTAGTCCAACTAATTGGTCCACCTGAGAGAAAGAAAATATAGCCACTGGTAGATTTTCTGTCAGTTGGATCTCCAGCCCAATCTGCATCAACGTATCCAGTTAAAATGCATTTATCACTTGTAGTCAGTTTCAGATTAACATTGCTGGTTCCTTTCAAATAATGTATTACTCTCTTCACAGCATTCCAATCCTCTTTATTTGGCTTGGACACTTTTGCTGCAATGTCTGGCCTTGTAACAGTCGCTAGATACAGTAATTTTTCTATCGCCATTCTGTACTCTTCATTATTTGGTAACACATTTTTCTCACTACTCATCTCTTTAAGATAATTAGTTTCCATTAAAGACTTTGCTGGTTTTGCATCCTTCAATCCAAAAATTTCGGTTATGTCTTCAATCATGTGATTTTGATAAGTAGGAAACTTCCATCTTCTTCTCTTTGATCTCGAAATGTTGATTCAAGATTTTTAGTATGTCCTCTTTATCCCTTTCTTTTTCAAAACAAACTAAAATGTCATCAACATATATGAGTACATAGATCCATCTGTCCATTAGTCTTTTTGTGTACAGACCAGGATCAGCGTTGCTTCTTTTAAATTTTTCATTTGTGAGCACCTCCGTGATTTTATCATTCCACACTTTAGCAGCTTGTTTTAAACCATCTATACTTTTCTGTAATTTGCAAATCATGTTTGGGTTACTTTCATCTTTGAATCCTGGAGGTTGTTCCATGTAAATATCTTCTGTTAAACTTCCATTCAAAAATGCTGTCTTTACATCCAGATGTTTCAGTTCCATTTGTTATTGTAGCATTTTTGACAACTGGAGCAAATGTTTCATCATAGTCTTCTCCATATTTTTGAAAATAACATTTAGCTACGAGTCTTGCTCGGTATCGTTCAGCTGTGCCATCTGTTCGGTACTTTACTTTAAAAACCCATTTACATCCTATAGCTTTTATTCCTTCTGGTAATTCTGTAAGTGTTCATGTTTTTGAGTCATGCATGGATTTTATTTCTATTTCTGTTGCCTCTATCCATTTATTGGCTTCTTCAGGAAGTCGAGATATGTCTTCCCAAGAGGTAGGCTCATAAATTTTACTTGTACTTGCCTTGTATGAAAGGCGTATTGGTGGTTTTCCTTTGTTTTCTCTTATTGAACGTCTTGGTTCTGTGTCTGTTTGTAGTTGTATCTCTTCACTTTCAGTATTCTGTTTTTTATTAATTTCGTCTTCTTTTTCATCAGATATTCCTTCAGCTATACCATTGCTGTTTTCTCATTTTTTTGTTTCCAGTGAAATCATAGTGTCTTAATTTAGATCCTCAATGAATGTCACACTGTTACTCACTGTAACTCTGTCTGTTTTGGGATCTAGGATTCTATATCCTTTGCAATTTTCACTATATCCAACAAATATTCCTTCCATGGATCTATTTTGAACTTTGGAACGTTTTTCTGTTGGAATGAATACAAAAACTTTACAACCAAAAATTCTTAAATGATTTACACTTGGTTACATACCTTGCCACAGTTCATATGTTTTTTTTTTCAGTTTTCAAGAAAAAAGTCGGTTCTGTAGATATGTAGCTGTCATTGCTGCTTCACCCCAATATTTCTCTGATAGTTTGGAATCTGTCAGCATATACCTTATCATTTAAGTCAGAGTTCTGTTTTTCCTTTCTGCTACTCCATTTTGTTCAGGTGTGTATGGAACAGTCTTTTGATGCTCTATACCATTTTTTCTTAAGTAGTTTTCTGTTTGGTGTCCTGTGAATTCACCTCCATTATCAGTTCTAATGACAATTGGCTTCTTCTGAAACTTTTTATTCGACTTTGTCACATAGTCTACTAGTTTATTGAAAACTTCGCTTTTGTTCTTGATCAAGTATGTGACTGTGTATCTTGAGTAGTCATCTATAAAAGTCACCATATATCTATTGCCTCCTGATGTAGTCACTTTCATGGGTCCACATACGTCAGTATGCACCAAATGAAATGGTCTTGTGCTTTTCGTTTCACTTTCTTTAGGAATAGATATCCTTGTGGCTTTGGATTTTATACAACATTCACATCTTACTGTAATTGAGCAATCAGATATCAATAGATCCTTTGTCAGTTCTTTGCTTTGTAGCTCCATTATACTTTCAGGATGTCTGTGTCCTAGACGTCTATGCCACATGTGAATACAATTCTTGTGATCATGTGTACACAACTTCATCTGTTCCTTTAATGTGTCTAGATGATATAATTGTTCATCTGCTTTGATATTGGTTATTACATTGTTTCCTGATAGGATTGTACACTCATCATCTTTGAATTTTACAGTAAGTCCTTTAGCTGTTAGACGTTTTACAGATAACAATCCTCCTTTTAAGCCTGGAACATATAACACATCCTGTACAAGTATTTTTGAATCATGCCCAAACTTGTTAGAACAGTTTAGCATTCATTGTCCAACACCTTCTGCAGTTATTTTGCTTCCATCTGCAAGATAAATGGCTTCCTTCTTATTTAAATTAAGTTCAGTAAAGAAATTTTTATTACTTGTCACGTGACTTGTTGCTCCTGAGTCAATAAACCAACCCAACGATGATTTCTTATCAGTCACTTTAAATGTGCCATTCCAATTATTTTCACATGAATCAGAAATTGTGTTTTTCACCTTCTGTGTATTCTCTTTATGATGTAATTTATGTTGTTCTGCTTTCCATATAGTACAGTCTTTCTTTAAATGTCCTTTTTTCTTACATCTGAAATATTCTCTTGTCTCTTTATTATAGGGTCTTTTTGATTCTGTAGCTTTCAGAACATTTCCATTATCTTTTTCAGTAGAAGAATCATTTGTTTGTTCTTTCCTTCTTTGATATTCATCTATGAGTCTGGTCTTCACAAACTCTATTGTAATGTCTGTTTCAGGTCTTGTCTCTAGTGCATTTATCAAAGCAGTATATGAATCCGGTAAACTGCACAATAATATTGCTGCTACATGGCTTTCCTTAATATCTTCACCAATTGATCTCAGCTGTGATATCACTTCCATAATAGAGAATATATGCTTCTGCATGTCATTGTCTGCACTTAGTCTCATACTGTAAAGCTTTCTTAGCAGAAATAACTTGTGATTTAAGCTGGGTCTTTCATGTAGCTTTCTTAATGCTTCCCACATTCCCTTTGCTGTATCCTCATTCCTTATGTGAATTAATTGAGCATCATTCACTAATAGGCTGATGGTAGCTCTTGCTTGTCTATTTTTCTTATCCCATGTCTGATTATCCTCATCAGGTCTATCTGTAGTGATTACTTCCCATAAATCATCTTTAGACAATAACATTTCTACTTTGAACTTCCATAACTGATAATTCTCATTATTCAGCTTAGCTACTGTGAGTTTTAGCTCTGTGCTACTTGTCATCTTTAACTTGTCTTACTTGTTGGGAGAGAATTGTACTGAAGAATTCTTCTGCATTCACCAGGGTCTTGCTGAGAGTTCCGGTGTCCTGGGTGTCTGGGGTCCTCGGTGCCTGGGCCCATAACCTGTTGCACTGCTTCTGGATACCCACAGTTGCAGTAGAAAACTTCACAGAGCAGATTACATGGGATAACAAGCTTTTACTTCTCAGAACATGAGATGAAGGAAAAAAACGCACAGTCACACAGTACTGCACCAGGAAGTAAGAACAAAACAGAAAGTACAAGAGAGACTTTTTTCTTTTACAATACCGTAAACAAGGAAACTTTACACAACATCGCCATCTACTGTTAGATCAGCATAAAGTCCTCCTTCACACAAACAAAGAAGTCCACAACTGTTGCATATACCAACAAGTTACATGTGTGTTACTGAGTAAGATTATATATTTTACCCGTATTTCTAATTTTTACTGTTTTTTATCCATGATTAATAATTCGACAACACTGACAACGTGAATTTCCACATCTATATGCTCCCACTCTTTTGGTTTTAATACTATTAGGGGTATTCAGCGTAGATTTTAGTTTGCTCTTTATTAAACTGGGTGCTATATTGTTTTTAATAGTTTTTCCTCTATGAAACACAATATTGGTTTTCGGAGAAATTAGTTCTTTTAATATCTGATCTTTCTTTAACAGATACCAGTATTTATTAAGTATACTATGGATCGTTTAATTTCTCTTTTTAAATGTGGCGATAAAACTATAACCCCACTTTGATGCATATTCACTTTTCCTGTTGGTTTTATTAGAATTTTTTTAATGTAAACAGTCATTTTGACTCAAAAGAAGTTTGCGCTCAAACGCAGATTGTACAAGTTTCCTGGGATACCCCTTCTCATTAAATCTGGATAGCTGCATTTCAGATTGCTCTACATAGTCTGTCACAGACGTACAATTTCGCCTGATTTGGCGAAATTGGCTGGGTGGAATATTCTTTTTCCATTTAGGATAGAGAGCACTTTTATAATCCAAATAAGGCTGTGTGCCCACTGTGCGTTTTTTAAGCGTTTCCGCAGCAGCAATTTAGCTGCAGAAACGCTTAAAAAACGCTTGGTAGATGGTCTGCCATGTTCCCCAATGATAATCCACATGTGCTGTGCACATGCTGCGGAAGTTTCTGCTGCGGATTATCATTGCGGAAAAATCTGCAGCACTACCAATTATTTTGCGGAATCGCGGCGTTTCAGCCACCATTGACTTGCATTAATATCGCTTAATATCCGCATGACTACATGTGCACATGCGGATATTAAGCGATTCAATGTGCGGATGGTACCCGGAGAAGAGGAGACTCTCATCCAGACCCGGGTACCATAGTACCTGTAAAAAAAAAAAGAATTAAAATAAAAAATATACATTATACTCACCTTCCGATGGCTCCTGGTCTCCTGTCTGGTGCGTCCTGGCTCCCCGGCAGCTCGCGATGGTCTAAAAGGACCTGCCATGACGTCATTTAGCCATGTGACGGGTCACGCGACCGCTGACGTCGGCGGTCGCGTGACCTATCACATGACTAAATGACGTCATGGAAGGTCCTTTTACACAACCGCGAGACACAGAGAAGACCGGACGCATCGGATAAGGAGACCGGGGGCCATCTGAAGGTGAGTATAATGTTTTTTTTTTATTTTTTACCATTTTTATTCTTTTTTTTAACTAACTTGGTCACACTATATAAAATCCATGCCGGTTGCATGGATTTATATAGTGTGACCAAGTTGTCAAGCACTTTCCAAGTGATGCTAAAATCGCTTGGAAAGCGCTTGACAACCCGCATGCGAAATCGCATTTGCAAAACGCGTGACAAACACTTGTCCCTGGCAGGAAAAACGCATATAAAATCCGCATGCATTTTTTCTGCCAGAGAGATGCAGAAACGCTCAGGGAAAATCTGGAGCATCTCTGCATCGTGGGCACGTAGCCTAACCATTTGTATCTACTGGTTTGAAGTGCGTTTTACTTACTATAGAATGTTGCTCAATAAAAATTTCTAGATCGAGAAACACTATTTTTTCTGATGAGTTATTTGCCGAGAATGTTATTCCCAGTAATTTTTATTTAATTTGTTTACAAATAGCATTGCTCCGTTTTTTGTACCCTTCCATATGATAAATGAGTCGTCTATATAATAACGGTAAAAAAACACTTGATCAGTATATTTTTCGGACAGGATTGGTGACAGGGACTCGAATCGCCCCATGAACAAATGGTTCCGTGTTTAATACTTGAGTTAGGTCAGCTCATGTCTATGTTGTCATTGTGAAATGCTAATGATATTTATATTTTTATTACTCAAATGGAGAATCCAACATTGGTAGTTTTTTTAAGGAAAAGCAAAAAACCTTTTTTTTCTTTTAATATGTGTTTTTCTTTTGTTTTATTTTTGATTCATGTATTTATGCATTTTATATTTGTACCAGTATTGTTCTGGTTTAATAACACTGTCTGGGGAGTACAGGTGCATCTCACTAAATTAGAATATCATCAAAAAGTTTATTTCAGTTTTTCAATACAAAAAGTGAAACTCATATATTATATAGAGTCATTACAAACAGAGTGATCTATTTCAAGTGTTTATTTCTGTTAATGTTGATGATTATGGCTTACAGCCAATGAAAACACAAAAGTCATTATCTCAGTAAATTAGAATACTTTATAACAACAGCTTGAAAATAGATTTTAAAATCCGAAATGTTGGCCTACTAAAATGTATGTTCAGTAAATGCACTCAATACTTGGTCGAGGCTCCTTTTGCATCAATTACTGCATCAATGCGGCGTGGCATGGAGGCGATCAGCCTGTGGCACTGCTGAGGTGTTATGGAAGCCCAGGTTGCTTTGATAGCAGCCTTCAGCTCGTCTGCATTGTTGGGTCTGGTGTCTCTCACTTCCTCTTGACAATATCCCATAGATTCTCTATGGGGTTAAGGTCAGGCGAGTTTGCTGGCCAATCAAGTACAGTGATACTGTTGTTTTTAAACCAGGTATTGGTACTTTTGGCAGTGTGGACAGGTGCCAAGTCCTGCTGGAGAATAACATTTCCATCTCCAAAAAGCTTGTCGGCGGAGGGAAGCATGAAGCGCTCTAAAATTTCCTGGTAGACGGCTGCTCTGAATTTGGTCTTGATAAAACACAGTGGACCTACAACAGCAGATGACATGGCTCCCCAAACCATCACTGATTGTGGAAACTTCACACTAGACCTCAAGCAGCTTGGATTGTGGCCTCTCCACTCTTCCTCCAGACTCTGGGACCTTGATTTCCAAATGAAAACTGGAACTCTGGGACCTTTGGAGTGTGTCAATGACTGCCTTCTGGATATCTGTCAAGTCAGCAGTCTTTACCATGATTGTGGAGCCTACTGAAACAGACTAAGGGACCTTTTTAAACGCTTAGGAAGCCTTTACAGTTTTTTTTTGTTAATTATTTTAATTTACTGAGATAATGACTTTTGCGTTTTCATTGGCTGTAAGCTATAATCATCAACATTAGCAGAAATAAACACTTCAAATAGATCACTATGTTTGTAATGACTCTATATACCGTATTATATGACTTTTACTTTTTGTATTGAAGAACTGAAATAAATTAACTTTTTGATGATTTTCTAATTTAGTGAGATGCACCTGTATATATACCTGTTTCCTTGTGTCTGATGCTATTTTAGATACTGATGATTGGAATCTGTGATAGGGAACACTCCACCCACCACTAATTAAGTATAAGGTATAAAAGTTTCTATATGTCACTATTTATTTTACATCTGATGAAGACTCATATAAGTTGAAACACATTGTGTTTTTAAAAGCTTTTTATGGTAAATGTGGTTTGACAGCAAAATCTGTTTTTAAAACCAGTAAATCTAATATGGATATATGGACTGTCTGATCTCTACATTCAAACGGAAGCACCATCCCAAGTCCTTCTCTCCTTGTATGATACATGTGGCATATATGTGCCGCATCAGTATCACACGTACCGGTGCCTGGGAATCAGCTGGACTGTTAGCGCTGTTCCTAAGTGCCGGGTGCTGAACGCTGTCCTCATCATTGTCCCCTGCTTGCACTGTGATCAGCGCCAACAGGGGACAATGTTGAGAGTAGTATTCTGCTCCTGCTGTGTCCTGGTGTGAAAATAAGAATAAAATAAAAAAATCCTTATACTCACCTGTCCTAAGTGTCCCCCGCTGTAATCCATCTGACCGCTCATGCTTAGGAGCCTGGGAGAATGACTCGCTCCAGCGAGCGGCCCCTGAGCTGCGGTCCCTGAGGAGGTCTATACCTCCTGGCGCTGAGCTCAGTGAGTGACAGGACACAGCTCCTAAGCTCAGTGAGTGACAGGACACTGCTCGCTGCAGCGGCTCATTCTCCCCGGCTCCTAGGTGTGAGAGGTCAGATGGATTACACTTAGGACAGGTGAGTTTAAGTTCTTTTATTTTATTCTTATTTTCACACCAGGACACAGCGGGAGCAGAATACTACTCTCAGCATTGTCCCCTGCTGGCACTGATTGCAGTGCCAGCAGGGGACAATGACGAGGGCAGCGTTCCGCACCCAGCGCTTGGGTACAGTCTTACTGTACCACTGATTTCCAGGCGCCGTTACATGTCACACTGAAGACACACGGATGTGTGTCATCACTGTGCACATGTGCAGAATGTTTTGCGGCCCGTGCTGCAAGAAAAAAAACGGACACGTCAGCGTGTTTTGCCCACATTCATTTGTATAGGTCTACGTGTGTCAGTGTCTCCAGTACTTGTGGAAACGGATAATATGTGTACTGAAAACACTGATGTGTGAAAGAGCCCTCAATAGAAGTGACCTGCAATACCAGACACCACCTATAGCAAAGAGTGGCACTGTTTATGTAAATACAATGCCAATATTTCTTGTCTTACTTCATATAACGTTTTCACTTGCCACTTCCATTACTCTAGAAGTACAACAGAAGAATTAGCTTTTTTTTTCTGCAGCTGTGCGAGTTTATTCCCTAAATAGCATAAAGCCACTTTCTAAAAAAAAATTATTAATATTTTCTGCAGTTGTACCAAAGTGAACCTACATGTGTATTCATTTTTGATTTTGAGGAATTGGTTGAAGAATTCTAAAAGTAAAAGACTTTGGAATGAAGAGAAGAAGTTGGTTTCCATGGCACATTAGCTTCATAGGATCTCTTACTAAACAGATAAACACTCTCAGAGTAGATGCCAGACAGCCGCCAATTCATACCACAGTTACATAATAAAATGAACGATAAAATAAATATTGATTGGTAAATAACCTGTCTGGCATAAGCAGATTCACTGGAAAAATCACTAAAAATAACAATTTCTCTTTGCTATACCTAATTTGGTTGAGGAAATTTCCTAGTGAATTCAGTCTGAATACATAGTAAAGGGATAGTTTAGTGAATATTATATTTCTAGGCAACGTGGAGGACAATGATGTCTCTTCCAATGTGTTAGATAGGATTGATCGTGTTATGGCCACCTCATAATAAAATAAACCAAACCAGGCCAGAAAAAAATAAAAACATAGTAACATAGTAACATAGTTTGTAAAGCCGAATAAAGACTTGCGTCCATCAAGTTCGACCTGTTAGTTCTGTAATTGCTAAAGTTGATCCAGAGGAGGGCAAAAACCCCAAATGATTTGGCCAATCTTCACCTGAGGAAAAATTCCCTCCCGACTCTGAAACCAGCAGTCAGAATAAATCCCTGTATCAACCTACTATTTTATTTTATTTTTAAGTATATGCTGAAATCTGCCTGGTATCTAGAAATGCATCCAGTCCCCGCTTGAACTGGTGTAGTGAATCCGACATTACCGTCTCCTCACTCAGTGAATTCCATATTCTCACTGCTCTTACCGTAAAGAACCCCTTCCTATGCTGGTGCTGAAACCTTTTCTCTTCCAGTCTTAGTGAATGCCCTCTTGTTACCGTAATATCCCTCCTTTTGAACAAATCCCGGGCAAGATCTCTATACTGTCCCCTAACATATTTGTACACATTTATTATGTCCCCCCTCAACCTTCTCTTTTCCAGGCTGAATAGTCCTAGTTTTGCTAACCTCTCTGGGTATTGCAGTCCCTCCATTCCCTTTATTAATTTTGTTGCCCTCCTTTGTACCTTTTCAAGCTCATTTATATCCTTTCTATATATTGGGGCCCATAACTGAGCACAGTATTCCAAGTGTGGTCTGACCAGAGCTTTGTATAGTGGAAGAACAATGTTCTCATCCTTTGCAGCTATACCTCTTCTGATACATCCCATTACCCTGTTTGCCCTTACAGCAGCGGCCTGACTTTGGGCACTCCAATTTAGTTTGCTATCAATCAAGATGCCCAAGTCCTTCTCCATCTCTGAATTCCCCAATGATTTCCCATTCAGTGAGTACTGGTGACTTCCATTTTTCCTTCCCATATGTATGACCTTACATTTGTCCTCGTTAAACCTCATTTGCCATTTAATGCTCCACCTACCCAGCTTATCCAAATCCCTCTGTAGGTCTGCACTGTCCTCTTTTGTATTAATTGTTTTACATAACTTTATGTCATCTGCAAATATTGATATTTTACTATTTATCCCGTTGACTATGTCGTTAATAAAGATATTAAATAACATTGGGCCTAGTACAGACCCCTGTGGTACCCCACTAGTGACGCTTACCCAATCTGAGTATATTTCATTTATAACCACCCTCTGCCTTCTATCCTTTAGCCAGTTAGCTACCCACTTGCAGACATTTTCCCCCAGCCCCATCATTCTCATTTTGTATACCAACCTATTATGTGGCACGCTATCGAACGCTTTTGAAAGTCATTCCAGCAAATGTAACAACAACCTACAAAACAAAGGAGACAATTCAACGATATATAATTAACTAGTAATCTTTATTAAGCCATGATTAACATTGTAAAACAATAAAAAGGCATTTTAAAAAAGGAGATTTATGGCGCTGGAAAAAAAGATACAATAATATGCTGCAAAATTTGGAAATCTACTGATTCTAAAGTGCTAGTGTGCATACCGCCTAGGCGAAAATTCATTAAAAAACCCCCCTCCATATATACACTCCCTGACAGAAGTTATGTCGCTTATCCATGTTATGTAAATAAAAGCTTATAACCTGACGTTAAATTCATCCATTGGTTTTATAAATTACTCTTTTGAAAGCTGAAACCCTCCAAAATTTGGTTAAGAAAATAAATTGGCATCAATGCTGAAATATTGATCTTTTAATGAACACAGAATGGTCAGATTTTGGCAAGACAAAAGTTTTGTCGCCTGGTCATATAATGCACCCAATCCTAGTTTACATCCTCACCAGTGCTCAGTAAATGATCGGTTAATTAGTGGGTGTGTATAAAATGAAACCCAGCACCCCTGACCTTCACTTGAACTGCAACTTGAGCTCTGACAACATGCCAAAAATCCACCCTGCGACCAAAGCCTTGATTATGAAGAGGCTGAAGACCAGATCCACTGCAGAGGTGGCTGGCACCTTTAATGTGTCTCAGCGTCAAGTACAAAGAATAAAAAAAAAGATTTGAAGAGACTGGAGATGTGTTTGACAAGCCCAGGTCCGGCAGACCCCGCAAGGCAACTGCTCAGGAGGAACGTTTGTTGGTTAGAAAATCCAAAGCAAGCCCCTCTTCCACTGCAGCAGCGCTCTAACAGGCCTGGTCACCTCAAGTCCCTGTGTCAACTAGAACAGTTTGTAGGATTCTGTCTCGAAATGGCCTCCATGGTCAAATCAGTGGCCAGAAGCCAGCACTAAACAAAAGGCAAATAAAAAAACGTGTGGCATTTGCAAAGTTCCACAGCTTGCTAAACAGATGGACGCTGCAAAAGTGGCAGAAGGTGGATTTCTCTGATGAATCTTCAGTAGAATTACACCACAGCCGCCGCAAATACTGCAGGAGACCTACTGGAGCCCGTATGGATCCAAAATACACCCAGAAAACAGTTGAATTTGGTGGTGGAAAGATCATGGTCTGGGGCTACATTCAGTATGGGGGTGTGCAAAACATTTGCAAGGTGGAAGGCAATATCAATAGCCTAAAATATCAAGAAGTATTAGCTACCTCTTACATTCCAAATCATAAAAGGGGTCAAATTCTGCAGCAGGATGGTGCTCCATCTCATGCATCCATCTCTACAACAAAGTTCCTCCAGGCAAAAAAGATCAAGGTGCTCAAGGACTGGCCAGCCCTGTCACCAGACATGAACATCATTGAGCATGTTTGGGGTAGGATGAAATAGGAAGCTGGGAAGACAAAACCAAAGAATCTAGATGAACTCTGGGAGGCATGTAAGACTGCATTCTCTGCTATTCCTGATGACTTCATTAATAAATTGTATGAATCATTGTTGAACCGCATGGATGCCGTCCTTCAAGCTCATGGAAGTCACACAAAATATTAAATATGACTCTAATAGCACCACAACTTCATTCACCAATGTTATGCAACATATATTTGTATTTTAAGATAATTTGTTTGAATATCACATTACTTTCTGTGGGCAACAAAACTTTTGTCTTGCCAAAATCTGACCATTCTGTGTTCATTAAATGATCGATATTTCAGCATTGATGTCAATTTATTTTCTTAACCGAAACCAAATTTGGGAGGGTTTCAGCTTTCAAAAGAGTAATTTATAAAACCAATGGATGAATTTAACGTCAGGTTATAAGCTTTTATTTACATAACATGGATAAGCGACATAACTTCTGTCAGGGAGTGTAAAGACAATGCATAGTGCAATAGTCTATAGATAGTATTGATAGAAGTACAATCATGTCACCCATCTAATTCAAGTAACTTCAATTGACTATACTGAAAACCTGTGCTGCTATAAAAAGAAGTGAAAAATCACATAATATGAG